>NC_142092.1:51045983-51678205 GCF_054644295.1 Miniopterus natalensis
GGTCTGGATGGGACCTAGGTTAGGGTTATGTTGAGGGCTCGGGTTAGAGAGACGGTTCGGGTCTGGATGGGACCTAGGGTTAGGGTTATGTTGAGGGCTAGGGTTAGAGAGACGGTTCGGGTCTGGATGGGACGTAGGGTTAGGGTTATGTTGAGGGCTAGGGTTAGAGAGACGGTTCGGGTCTGGATGGACGTAGGGTTAGGGTTATGTTGAGGGCTAGGGTTAGAGAGACGGTTCGGGTCTGGATGGGACCTAGGGTTAGGGTCATGTTGAGGGCTAGGGTTAGAGAGACGGTTCGGGTCTGGATGGGACCTAGGGTTAGGGTTATGTTGAGGGCTAGGGTTAGAGAGACGGTTCGGGTCTGGATGGGACCTAGGGTTAGGGTTATGTTGAGGGCTAGGGTTAGAGAGACGGTTCGGGTCTGGATGGGACCTAGGGTTAGGGTTATGTTGAGGGCTAGGGTTAGAGAGACGGTTCGGGTCTGGATGGGACCTAGGGTTAGGGTTATGTTGAGGGCTAGGGTTAGAGAGACGGTTCGGGTCTGGATGGGACCTAGGGCTAGGGTTATGTTGAGGGCTAGGGTTAGAGAGACGGTTCGGGTCTGGATGGGACGTAGGGTTAGGGTTATGTTGAGGGCTAGGGTTAGAGAGACGGTTCGGGTCTGGATGGGACGTAGGGTTAGGGTTATGTTGAGGGCTAGGGTTAGAGAGACGGTTCGGGTCTGGATGGGACCTAGGGTTAGGGTTATGTTGAGGGCTAGGGATAGAGAGACGGTTACGGTTCAGATCGGACCTAGGGGTAGGGTTATGTTGAGGGCTAGGGTTAGAGAGACGGTTCGGGTTTGGATGGGACCTAGGGTTAGGGTTATGTTGAGGTCTCGGGTTAGAGAGACGGTTCCGGTTCAGATCGGACCTATGGTTAGGGTTATGTTGAGGGCTAGGTTTAGAGAGACGGTTCGGGTCTGGATGGGACCTAGGGTTAGGGTTATGTTGAGGGCTAGGGTTAGAGAGACGGTTCGGGTCTGGATGGGACCTAGGGTTAGGGTTATGTTGAGGGCTAAGGTTAGAGAGACGGTTCGGGTATGGATGGGACCTAGGGTTAGGTTATGTTGAGGGCTAGGGTTAGAGAGACGGTTCGGGTCTGGATGGGACCTAGGGTTAGGGTTATGTTGAGGGCTAGGGTTAGAGAGACGGTTCGGGTCTGGATGGGACCTAGGGTTAGGGTTATGTTGAGGGCTAGGGTTAGAGAGACGGTTCGGGTCTGGATGGGACGTAGGGTTAGGGTTATGTTGAGGGCTAGGGTTAGAGAGACGGTTCGGGTCTGGATGGGACCTAGGGTTAGGGTTATGTTGAGGGCTAGGGTTAGAGTGACGGTTCGGGTCTGGATGGGACCTAGGGTTAGGGTTATGTAGAGGGCTAGGGTTAGAGAGACGGTTCGGGTCTGGATGGGACCTAGGGTTAGGGTTATGTTGTGGGCTAGGGTTAGAGAGACGGTTCGGGTCTGGATGGGACCTAGGGTTAGGGTTATGTTGAGGGCTAGGGTTAGAGAGACGGTTCGGGTCTGGATGGGACCTAGGGTTAGGGTTATGTTGAGGGCTAGGGTTAGAGAGACGGTTCGGGTCTGGATGGGACCTAGGGTTAGGGTTATGTTGAGGGCTAGGGTTAGAGAGACGGTTCGGGTCTGGATGGGACCTAGGGTTAGGGTTATGTTGAGGGCTAGGGTTAGAGAGACGGTTCGGGTCTGGATGGGACGAAGGGTTAGGGTTATGTTGAGGGCTAGGGTTAGAGAGATGGTTCGGATCTGGATGGGACGTAGGGTTAGGGTTATGTTGAGGGCTAGGGTTAGAGAGACGGTTCGGGTCTGAATGGGACCTAGGGTTAGGGTTATGTTGAGGGCTAGGATAGAGAGACAGTTCCGGTTCAGATCGGACCTAGGGTTAGGGTTATGTTGAGGGCTAGGGTTAGAGAGACGGTTCGGGTCTGGATGGGACCTAGGGTTAGGGTGATGTTGAGGTCTCGGGTTAGAGAGACGGTTCCGGTTCAGATCGGACCTATGGTTAGGGTTATGTTGAGGGCTAGGATTAGAGAGACGGTTCGGGTCTGGATGGGACCTAGGGTTAGGGTTATGTTGAGGGCTAGGGTTAGAGAGACGGTTCGGGTCTGGATGGGACCTACGGTTAGGGTTATGTTGAGGGCTAGGGTTAGAGAGACGGTTCGGGTATGGATGGGACCTAGGGTTAGGGTTATGTTGAGGGCTAGGGTTAGAGAGACGGTTCGGGTCTGGATGGGACCTAGGGTTAGGGTTATGTTGAGGGCTAGGGTTAGAGAGACGGTTCGGGTCTGGATGGGACCTAGGGTTAGGGTTATGTTGAGGCCTAGGGTTAGAGAGACGGTTCGGGTCTGGATGGGACCTAGGGTTAGGGTTATGTTGAGGGCTAGGGTTAGAGAGACGGTTCCGGTTCAGATCGGACCTAGGGTTAGGGTTATGTTGAGGGCTATGGTTAGAGAGACGGTTCGGGACTGGATGGGACCTAGGGTTAGGGTTATGTTGAGGGCTAGGGTTAGAGAGACGGTTCGGATCTGGATGGGACCTAGGGTTAGGGTTATGTTGAGGGCTAGGGTTAGAGAGACGGTTCGGGTCTGGATGGGACCTAGGGTTAGGGTTATGTTGAGGGCTAGGGTTAGACAGCCGGTTTGGGTCTGGATGGGACCTAGGGTTAGGGTAATGTTGAGGGCTAGGGTTAGAGAGACGTTTCCGGTTCAGATGGGACCTAGGGTTAGGGTTATGTTGAGGCTAGGGTTAGAGAGACGGTTCGGGTCTGGATGGGACCTAGGGTTAGGGTTATGTTGAGAGCTAGGGTTAGGGAGACGGTTCGGGTCTGGATGGGACCTAGGGTTAGGGTTATGTTGAGGGCCAGGGTTAGAGAGACGGTTCGGGTCTGGAAGGGACCTAGGGTTAGGGTTATGTTGAGGGCTAGGGTTAGAGAGACGGTTCGGGTCTGGATGGGACCTAGGGTTAGGGTTTTGTTTAGGGCTAGGGTTAGAGAGACGGTTCGGGTCTGGATGGGACCTAGGGTTAGGGTTATGTTGAGGGCTAGGGTTAGAGAGACGGTTTGGGTCTGGATGGGACCTAGGGTTAGGGTTATGTTGAGGGCTAGGGTTAGAGAGACGGTTCGGGTCTGGATGGGACGTAGGGTTAGGGTTATGTTGAGGGCTAGGGTTAGAGAGACGGTTCGGGTCTGGATGGGACCTAGGGTTAGGGTTATGTTGAGGGCTAGGGTTAGAGAGACGGTTCGGGTCTGGATGGGACCTAGGGTTAGGGTTATGTTGAGGGCTAGGGTTAGAGAGACGGTTCCGGTTCAGATGGGACCTAGGGTTAGGGTTTTGTTTAGGGCTAGGGTTAGAGAGACGGTTCGGGTCTGGATGGGACCTAGGGTTAGGGTTATGTTGAGGGCTAGGGTTAGAGAGACGGTTTGGGTCTGGATGGGACCTAGGGTTAGGGTTATGTTGAGGGCTAGGGTTAGAGAGACGGTTCGGGTCTGGATGGGATTCTAGCGTTAGGGTTATGTTGAGGGCTAGGGTTAGAGACGGTTCGGGTCTGGATGGGACCTAGGGTTAGGGTTATGTTGAGGGCTAGGGTTAGAGAGACGGTTCCGGTTCAGATCGGACCTAGGGTTAGGGTTATGTTGAGGGCTAGGGTTAGAGAGACGGTTCCGGTTCAGATCGGACCTAGGGTTAGGGTTATGTTGAGGGCTATGGTTAGAGAGACGGTTCGGGTCTGGATGGGACCTAGGGTTAGGGTTATGTTGAGGGCTAGGGTTAGAGAGACGGTTCGGGTCTGGATGGGACCTAGGGTTAGGGTTATGTTGAGGGCTAGGGTTAGAGAGCCGGTTCGGGTCTGGATGGGACCTAGGGTTAGGGTAATGTTGAGGGCTAGGGTTAGAGAGACGGTTCCGGTTCAGATGGGACCTAGGGTTAGGGTTATGTTGAGGGCTAGGGTTAGGGAGACGGTTCGAGTCTGGATGGGACCTAGGGTTAGGGTTATGTTGAGGGCTAGGGTTAGAGAGACGGTTCGGGTCTGGATGGGACCTAGGGTTAGGGTTATGTTGAGGGCTAGGGTTAGAGAGACGGTTCGGGTCTGGATGGGACCTAGGGTTAGGGTTATGTTGAGGGCTAGGGTTAGAGAGCCGGTTCGGGTCTGGATGGGTCCTAGGGTTAGGGTTATGTTGAGGGCTAGGGTTAGAGAGACGGTTCGGTTCTGGATGGGACCTAGGGTTAGGGTTATATTGAGGGCTAGGGTTAGAGAGACGGTTCGGGTCTGGATGGGACCTAGGGTTAGGGTTATGTTGAGGGCTAGGGTTAGAGAGACGGTTCGGGTCTGGATGGGACCTAGGGTTAGGGTTATGTTGAGGGCTAGGGATAGAGAGACGGTTCCGGTTCAGATCGGACCTAGGGGTAGGGTTATGTTGAGGGCTAGGGTTAGAGAGACGGTTCGGGTCTGGATGGGACCTAGGGTTAGGGTTATGTTGAGGGCTAGGGATAGAGAGACGGTTCCGGTTCAGATCGGACCTATGGTTAGGGTTATGTTGAGGGCTAGGATTAGAGAGACGGTTCGGGTCTGGATGGGACCTAGGGTTAGGGTTATGTTGAGGGCTAGGGTTAGAGAGACGGTTCGGGTCTGGATGGGACCTAGGTTAGGGTTATGTTGAGGGCTAGGGTTAGAGAGACGGTTCGGGTATGGATGGGACCTAGGGTTAGGGTTATGTTGAGGGCTAGGGTTAGAGAGACGGTTCGGGTCTGGATGGGACCTAGGGTTAGGGTTATGTTGAGGGCTAGGGTTAGAGAGACGGTTCGGGTCTGGATGGGACCTAGGGTTAGGGTTATGTTGAGGGCTAGGGTTAGAGAGACGGTTCGGGTCTGGATGGGACGTAGGGTTAGGGTTATGTTGAGGGCTAGGGTTAGAGAGCCGGTTCGGGTCTGGATGGGACCTAGGGTTAGGGTAATGTTGAGGGCTAGGGTTAGAGAGACGGTTCCGGTTCAGATGGGACCTAGGGTTAGGGTTATGTTGAGGGCTAGGGTTAGAGAGACGGTTCGGGTCTTGATGGGACCTAGGGTTAGGGTTATGTTGAGGGCTAGGGTTAGAGAGACGGTTCGGGTCTGGATGGGACCTAGGGTTAGGGTTATGTTGAGGGCTAGGGTTAGAGAGACGGTTCGGGTCTGGATGGGACCTAGGGTTAGGGTTATGTTGAGGGCTAGGGTTAGAGAGCCGGTTCGGGTCTGGATGGGACCTAGGGTTAGGGTAATGTTGAGGGCTAGGGTTAGAGAGACGGTTCCGGTTCAGATGGGACCTAGGGTTAGCGTTATGTTGAGGGCTAGGGTTAGAGAGACGGTTCGGGTCTGGATGGGACCTAGGGTTAGGGTTATGTTGAGGGCTAGGGTTAGAGAGACGGTTCGGGTCTGGATGGGACCTAGGGTTAGGGTTATGTTGAGGGCTAGGGTTAGAGAGACGGTTCGGGTCTGGATGGGACCTAGGGTTAGGGTTATGTTGAGGGCTAGGGTTAGAGAGACGGTTCGGGTCTGGATGGGACCTAGGGTTAGGGTTATGTTGAGGGCTAGGGTTAGAGAGACGGTTCGGGTCTGGATGGGACCTAGGGTTAGGGTTATGTTGAGGGCTAGGGTTAGAGAGCCGGTTCGGGTCTGGATGGGACCTAGGGTTAGGGTAATGTTGAGGGCTAGGGTTAGAGAGACGGTTCCGGTTCAGATGGGACCTAGGGTTAGGGTTATGTTGAGGGCTAGGGTTAGAGAGACGGTTCGGGTCTGGATGGGACCTAGGGTTAGGGTTATGTTGAGGGCTAGGGTTAGAGAGACGGTTCGGGTCTGGATGGGACCTAGGGTTAGGGTTATGTTGAGGGCTAGGGTTAGAGAGACGGTTCGGGTCTGGATGGGACCTAGGGTTAGGGTAATGTTGAGGGCTAGGGTTAGAGAGACGGTTCCGGTTCAGATGGGGCCTAGGGTTAGGGTTATGTTGAGGGCTAGGGTTAGAGAGACGGTTCGGGTCTGGATGGGACCTAGGGTTAGGGTTATGTTGAGGGCTAGGTTTAGAGAGACGGTTCGGGTCTGGATGGGACCTAGGGTTAGGGTTATGTTGAGGGCTAGGGTTAGAGAGACGGTTCGGGTCTGGATGGGACCTAGGTTTAGGGTTATGTTGAGGGCTAGGGTTAGAGAGACGGTTCGGGTCTGGATGGGACCTAGGGTTAGGGTAATGTTGAGGGCTAGGGTTAGAGAGACGGTTCCGGTTCAGATGGGGCCTAGGGTTAGGGTTATGTTGAGGGCTAGGGTTAGAGAGACGGTTCGGGTCTGGATGGGACCTAGGGTTAGGGTTATGTTGAGGGCTAGGTTTAGAGAGACGGTTCGGGTCTGGATGGGACCTAGGGTTAGGGTTATGTTGAGGGCTAGGGTTAGAGAGACGGTTCGGGTCTGGATGGGACCTAGGTTTAGGGTTATGTTGAGGGCTAGGGTTAGAGAGACGGTTCGGGTCTGGATGGGACCTAGGGTTAGGGTTATGTTGAGGGCTAGGTTTAGAGAGACGGTTCGGGTCTGGATGGGACCTAGGGTTAGGGTTATGTTGAGGGCTAGGGTTAGAGAGACGGTTCGGGTCTGGATGGGGACCTAGGGTTAGGGTTATGTTGAGGGCTAGGGTTAGAGAGACGGTTCGGGTCTGTATGGGACCTAGGGTTAGGGTTATGTTGAGGGCTAGGGTTAGAGAGACGGTTCGGGTCTGGATGGGACCTAGGGTTAGGGTTATGTTGAGGGCTAGGGTTAGAGAGACGGTTCCGGTTCAGATGGGACCTAGGGTTAGGGTTATGTTGAGGGCTAGGGTTAGAGAGACGGTTCGGGTCTGGATGGGACCTAGGGTTAGGGTTATGTTGAGGGCTAGGGTTAGAGAGACGGTTCGGGTCTGGATGGGACCTAGGGTTAGGGTTATGTTGAGGGCTAGGGTTAGAGAGACGGTTCGGGTCTGGATGGGACCTAGGGTTAGGGTAATGTTGAGGGCTAGGGTTAGAGAGACGGTTCCGGTTCAGATGGGGCCTAGGGTTAGGGTTATGTTGAGGGCTAGGGTTAGAGAGACGGTTCGGGTCTGGATGGGACCTAGGGTTAGGGTTATGTTGAGGGCTAGGTTTAGAGAGACGGTTCGGGTCTGGATGGGACCTAGGGTTAGGGTTATGTTGAGGGCTAGGGTTAGAGAGACGGTTCGGGTCTGGATGGGACCTAGGGTTAGAGTTATGTTGAGGGCTAGGGTTAGAGAGACGGTTCGGGTCTGGATGGGACCTAGGGTTAGGGTTATGTTGAGGGCTAGGTTTAGAGAGACGGTTCGGGTCTGGATGGGACCTAGGGTTAGGGTTATGTTGAGGGCTAGGGTTAGAGAGACGGTTCGGGTCTGGATGGGACCTAGGGTTAGGGTTATGTTGAGGGCTAGGGTTAGAGAGACGGTTCGGGTCTGGATGGGACCTAGGGTTAGGGTAATGTTGAGGGCTAGGGTTAGAGAGACGGTTCCGGTTCAGATGGGGCCTAGGGTTAGGGTTATGTTGAGGGCTAGGGTTAGAGAGACGGTTCGGGTCTGGATGGGACCTAGGGTTAGGGTTATGTTGAGGGCTAGGTTTAGAGAGACGGTTCGGGTCTGGATGGGACCTAGGGTTAGGGTTATGTTGAGGGCTAGGTTTAGAGAGAGGGTTCGGGTCTGGATGGGACCTAGGGTTAGGGTTATGTTGAGGGCTAGGGTTAGAGAGACGGTTCGGGTCTGGATGGGACCTAGGGTTAGGGTTATGTTGAGGGCTAGGTTTAGAGAGACGGTTCGGGTCTGGATGGGACCTAGGGTTAGGGTTATGTTGAGGGCTAGGGTTAGAGAGACGGTTCGGGTCTGGATGGGACCTAGGTTTAGGGTTATGTTGAGGGCTAGGGTTAGAGAGACGGTTCGGGTCTGGATGGGACCTAGGGTTAGGGTTATGTTGAGGGCTAGGGTTAGAGAGACGGTTCGGGTCTGGATGGGACCTAGGGTTAGGGTTATGTTGAGGGCTAGGGTTAGAGAGACGGTTCGGGTCTGGATGGGACCTAGGGTTAGGGTTATGTTGAGGGCTAGGGTTAGAGAGACGGTTCGGGTCTGGATGGGACCTAGGGTTAGGGTTATGTTGAGGGCTAGGGTTAGAGAGACGGTTCGGGTCTGGATGGGACCTAGGGTTAGGGTTATGTTGAGGGCTAGGGTTAGAGAGACGGTTCGGGTCTGGATGGGACCTAGGGTTAGGGTTATGTTGAGGGCTAGGGTTAGAGAGCCGGTTCGGGTCTGGATGGGACCTAGGGTTAGGGTAATGTTGAGGGCTAGGGTTAGAGAGACGGTTCCGGTTCAGATGGGACCTAGGGTTAGGGTTATGTTGAGGGCTAGGGTTAGAGAGACGGTTCGGGTCTGGATGGGACCTAGGGTTAGGGTTATGTTGAGGGCTAGGGTTAGAGAGACGGTTCAGGTCTGGATGGGACCTAGGGTTAGGGTTATGTTGAGGGCTAGGGTTAGAGAGACGGTTCGGGTCTGGATGGGACCTAGGGTTAGGGTTATGTTGAGGGCTAGGGTTAGAGAGACGGTTCGGGTCTGGATGGGACCTAGGGTTAGGGTTATGTTGAGGGCTAGGGTTAGAGAGCCGGTTCGGGTCTGGATGGGACCTAGGGTTAGGGTAATGTTGAGGGCTAGGGTTAGAGAGACGGTTCCGGTTCAGATGGGACCTAGGGTTAGGGTTATGTTGAGGGCTAGGGTTAGAGAGACGGTTCGGGTCTGGATGGGACCTAGGGTTAGGGTTATGTTGAGGGCTAGGGTTAGAGAGACGGTTCGGGTCTGGATGGGACCTAGGGTTAGGGTTATGTTGAGGGCTAGGGTTAGAGAGCCGGTTCGGGTCTGGATGGGACCTAGGGTTAGGGTAATGTTGAGGGCCAGGGTTAGAGAGACGGTTCCGGTTCAGATGGGACCTAGGGTTAGGGTTATGTTGAGGGCTAGGGTTAGAGAGACGGTTCGGGTCTGGATGGGACCTAGGGTTAGGGTTATGTTGAGGGCTAGGGTTAGAGAGACGGTTCGGGTCTGGATGGGACCTAGGGTTAGGGTTATGTTGAGGGCTAGGGTTAGAGAGACGGTTCGGGTCTGGATGGGACCTAGGGTTAGGGTTATGTTGAGGGCTAGGGTTAGAGAGACGGTTCGGGTCTGAATGGGACCTAGGGTTAGGGTTATGTTGAGGGCTAGGGTTAGAGAGCCGGTTCGGGTCTAGATGGGACCTAGAGTTAGGGTAATGTTGAGGGCTAGGGTTAGAGAGACGGTTCCGGTTCAGATGGGACCTAGGGTTAGGGTTATGTTGAGGGCTAGGGTTAGAGAGACGGTTCGGGTCTGGATGGGACCTAGGGTTAGGGTTATGTTGAGGGCTAGGGTTAGAGAGACGGTTCGGGTCTGGATGGGACCTAGGGTTAGGGTTATGTTGAGGGCTAGGGTTAGAGAGACGGTTCGGGTCTGGATGGGACCTAGGGTTAGGGTAATGTTGAGGGCTAGGGTTAGAGAGACGGTTCCGGTTCAGATGGGGCCTAGGGTTAGGGTTATGTTGAGGGCTAGGGTTAGAGAGACGGTTCGGGTCTGGATGGGACCTAGGGTTAGGGTTATGTTTAGGGCTAGGTTTAGAGAGACGGTTCGGGTCTGGATGGGACCTAGGGTTAGGGTTATGTTGAGGGCTAGGGTTAGAGAGACGGTTCGGGTCTGGATGGGACCTAGGGTTAGGGTTATGTTGAGGGCTAGGGTTAGAGAGACGGTTCGGGTCTGGATGGGACCTAGGGTTAGGGTTATGTTGAGGGCTAGGTTTAGAGAGACGGTTCGGGTATGGATGGGACCTAGGGTTAGGGTTATGTTGAGGGCTAGGGTTAGAGAGACGGTTCGGGTCTGGATGGGACCTAGGTTTAGGGTTATGTTGAGGGCTAGGGTTAGAGAGACGGTTCGGGTCTGGATGGGACCTAGGGTTAGGGTTATGTTGAGGGCTAGGGTTAGAGAGACGGTTCGGGTCTGGATGGGACGTAGGGTTAGGGTTATGTTGAGGGCTAGGGTTAGAGAGACGGTTCGGGTCTGGATGGGACCTAGGGTTAGGGTTATGTTGAGGGCTAGGGTTAGAGAGACGGTTCGGGTCTGGATGGGACCTAGGGTTAGGGTTATGTTGAGGGCTAGGGTTAGAGAGACGGTTCGGGTCTGGATGGGACCTAGGTTTAGGGTTATGTTGAGGGCTAGGGTTAGAGAGACGGTTCGGGTCTGGATGGGACCTAGGGTTAGGGTTATGTTGAGGGCTAGCGTTAGAGAGACGGTTCGGGTCTGGATGGGACCTAGGGTTAGGGTTATGTTGAGGGCTAGGTTTAGAGAGACGGTTCGGGTCTGGATGGGACCTAGGGTTAGGGTTATGTTGAGGGCTAGGGTTAGAGAGACGGTTCGGGTCTGGATGGGACCTAGGTTTAGGGTTATGTTGAGGGCTAGGGTTAGAGAGACGGTTCGGGTCTGGATGGGACCTAGGGTTAGGGTAATGTTGAGGACTAGGGTTAGAGAGACGGTTCCGGTTCAGATGGGGCCTAGGGTTAGGGTTATGTTGAGGGCTAGGGTTAGAGAGACGGTTCGGGTCTGGATGGGACCTAGGGTTAGGGTTATGTTGAGGGCTAGGTTTAGAGAGACGGTTCGGGTCTGGATGGGACCTAGGGTTAGGGTTATGTTGAGGGCTAGGGTTAGAGAGACGGTTCGGGTCTGGATGGGACCTAGGGTTAGGGTTATGTTGAGGGCTAGGGTTAGAGAGACGGTTCGGGTCTGGATGGGACCTAGGGTTAGGGTTATGTTGAGGGCTAGGTTTAGAGAGACGGTTCGGGTCTGGATGGGACCTAGGGTTAGGGTTATGTTGAGGGCTAGGGTTAGAGAGACGGTTCGGGTCTGGATGGGACCTAGGTTTAGGGTTATGTTGAGGGCTAGGGTTAGAGAGACGGTTCGGGTCTGGATGGGACCTAGGGTTAGGGTTATGTTGAGGGCTAGGGTTAGAGAGACGGTTCGGGTCTGGATGGGACCTAGGGTTAGGGTTATGTTGAGGGCTAGGGTTAGAGAGACGGTTCGGGTCTGGATGGGACCTAGGGTTAGGGTTATGTTGAGGGCTAGGGTTAGAGAGACGGTTCGGGTCTGGATGGGACCTAGGGTTAGGGTTATGTTGAGGGCTAGGGTTAGAGAGACGGTTCGGGTCTGGATGGGACCTAGGGTTAGGGTTATGTTGAGGGCTAGGGTTAGAGAGACGGTTCGGGTCTGGATGGGACCTAGGGTTAGGGTTATGTTGAGGGCTAGGGTTAGAGAGCCGGTTCGGGTCTGGATGGGACCTAGGGTTAGGGTAATGTTGAGGGCTAGGGTTAGAGAGACGGTTCCGGTTCAGATGGGACCTAGGGTTAGGGTTATGTTGAGGGCTAGGGTTAGAGAGACGGTTCGGGTCTGGATGGGACCTAGGGTTAGGGTTATGTTGAGGGCTAGGGTTAGAGAGACGGTTCGGGTCTGGATGGGACCTAGGGTTAGGGTTATGTTGAGGGCTAGGGTTAGAGAGACGGTTCGGGTCTGGATGGGACCTAGGGTTAGGGTTATGTTGAGGGCTAGGGTTAGAGAGACGGTTCGGGTCTGGATGGGACCTAGGGTTAGGGTTATGTTGAGGGCTAGGGTTAGAGAGCCGGTTCGGGTCTGGATGGGACCTAGGGTTAGGGTAATGTTGAGGGCTAGGGTTAGAGAGACGGTTCCGGTTCAGATGGGACCTAGGTTTAGGGTTATGTTGAGGGCTAGGGTTAGAGAGACGGTTCGGGTCTGGATGGGACCTAGGGTTAGGGTTATGTTGAGGGCTAGGGTTAGAGAGACGGTTCGGGTCTGGATGGGACCTAGGGTTAGGGTTATGTTGAGGGCTAGGGTTAGAGAGACGGTTCGGGTCTGGATGGGACCTAGGGTTAGGGTTATGTTGAGGGCTAGGGTTAGAGAGACGGTTCGGGTCTGGATGGGACCTAGGGTTAGGGTTATGTTGAGGGCTAGGGTTAGAGAGCCGGTTCGGGTCTGGATGGGACCTAGGGTTAGGGTAATGTTGAGGGCCAGGGTTAGAGAGACGGTTCCGGTTCAGATGGGACCTAGGGTTAGGGTTATGTTGAGGGCTAGGGTTAGAGAGATGGTTCGGGTCTGGATGGGACCTAGGGTTAGGGTTATGTTGAGGGCTAGGGTTAGAGAGACGGTTCGGGTCTGGATGGGACCTAGGGTTAGGGTTATGTTGAGGGCTAGGGTTAGAGAGACGGTTCGGGTCTGGATGGGACCTAGGGTTAGGGTTATGTTGAGGGCTAGGGTTAGAGAGACGGTTCGGGTCTGGATGGGACCTAGGGTTAGGGTTATGTTGAGGGCTAGGGTTAGAGAGCCGGTTCGGGTCTAGATGGGACCTAGAGTTAGGGTAATGTTGAGGGCTAGGGTTAGAGAGACGGTTCCGGTTCAGATGGGACCTAGGGTTAGGGTTATGTTGAGGGCTAGGGTTAGAGAGACGGTTCGGGTCTGGATGGGACCTAGGGTTAGGGTTATGTTGAGGGCTAGGGTTAGAGAGACGGTTCGGGTCTGGATGGGACCTAGGGTTAGGGTTATGTTGAGGGCTAGGGTTAGAGAGACGGTTCAGGTCTGGATGGGACCTAGGGTTAGGGTAATGTTGAGGGCTAGGGTTAGAGAGACGGTTCCGGTTCAGATGGGGCCTAGGGTTAGGGTTATGTTGAGGGCTAGGGTTAGAGAGACGGTTCGGGTCTGGATGGGACCTAGGGTTAGGGTTATGTTGAGGGCTAGGGTTAGAGAGACGGTTCAGGTCTGGATGGGACCTAGGGTTAGGGTAATGTTGAGGGCTAGGGTTAGAGAGACGGTTCGGGTCTGTATGGGACCTAGGGTTAGGGTTATGTTGAGGGCTAGGGTTAGAGAGACGGTTCGGGTCTGGATGGGACCTAGGGTTAGGGTTATGTTGAGGGCTAGGGTTAGAGAGACGGTTCAGGTCTGGATGGGACCTAGGGTTAGGGTAATGTTGAGGGCTAGGGTTAGAGAGACGGTTCCGGTTCAGATGGGGCCTAGGGTTAGGGTTATGTTGAGGGCTAGGGTTAGAGAGACGGTTCGGGTCTGGATGGGACCTAGGGTTAGGGTTATGTTTAGGGCTAGGTTTAGAGAGACGGTTCGGGTCTGGATGGGACCTAGGGTTAGGGTTATGTTGAGGGCTAGGGTTAGAGAGACGGTTCAGGTCTGGATGGGACCTAGGGTTAGGGTAATGTTGAGGGCTAGGGTTAGAGAGACGGTTCCGGTTCAGATGGGGCCTAGGGTTAGGGTTATGTTGAGGGCTAGGGTTAGAGAGCCGGTTCAGGTCTGGATGGGACCTAGGGTTAGGGTAATGTTGAGGGCTAGGGTTAGAGAGACGGTTCCGGTTCAGATGGGACCTAGGGTTAGGGTTATGTTGATGGCTACGGTTAGAGAGACGGTTCGGGTCTGGATGGGACCTAGGGTTAGGGTTGTGTTGAGGGCTACGGTTAGAGAGACGGTTCGGGTCTGGATGGGACCTAGGGTTAGGGTTATGTTGAGGGCTAGGGTTAGAGAGAGGGTTCGGGTCTGGATGGGACCTACGGTTAGGGTTATGTTGAGGGCTAGGGTTAGAGAGACGATTCCGGTTCAGATCGGACCTAGGGTTAGGGTTATGTTGAGGGCTATGGTTAGAGAGACAGTTCGGGTCTGGATGGGACCTAGGGTTAGGGTTATGTTGAGGGCTAGGGTTAGAGAGACGGTTCGGGTCTGGATGGGATCTAGGGTTAGGGTTATGTTGAGGGCTAGGGTTAGAGAGCCGGTTCGGGTCTGGATGGGACCTAGGGTTAGGGTAATGTTGAGGGCTAGGGTTAGAGAGACAGTTCGGGTCTGGATGGGACCTAGGGTTAGGGTTATGTTGAGGGCTCGGGTTAGAGAGACGGTTCGGGTCTGGATGGGACCTAGGGTTAGGGTTATGTTGAGGGCTAGGGTTAGAGGGACGGTTCGGGTCTGGATGGGACGTAGGGTTAGGGTTATGTTGAGGGCTAGGGTTAGAGAGACGGTTCGGGTCTGGATGGGACGTAGGGTTAGGGTTATGTTGAGGGCTAGGGTTAGAGAGACGGTTCGGGTCTGGATGGGACCTAGGGTTAGGGTCATGTTGAGGGCTAGGGTTAGAGAGACGGTTCGGGTCTGGATGGGACCTAGGGTTAGGGTTATGTTGAGGGCTAGGGTTAGAGAGACGGTTCGGGTCTGGATGGGACCTAGGGTTAGGGTTATGTTGAGGGCTAGGGTTAGAGAGACGGTTCGGGTCTGGATGGGACCTAGGGTTAGGGTTATGTTGAGGGCTAGGGTTAGAGAGACGGTTCGGGTCTGGATGGGACCTAGGGTTAGGGTTATGTTGAGGGCTAGGGTTAGAGAGACGGTTCGGGTCTGGATGGGACCTAGGGCTAGGGTTATGTTGAGGGCTAGGGTTAGAGAGACGGTTCGGGTCTGGATGGGACGTAGGGTTAGGGTTATGTTGAGGGCTAGGGTTAGAGAGACGGTTCGGGTCTGGATGGGACGTAGGGTTAGGGTTATGTTGAGGGCTAGGGTTAGAGAGACAGTTCGGGTTTGGATGGGACCTAGGGTTAGGGTTATGTTGAGGGCTAGGGATAGAGAGACGGTTCCGGTTCAGATCGGACCTAGGGGTAGGGTTATGTTGAGGGCTAGGGTTAGAGAGACGGTTCGGGTTTGGATGGGACCTAGGGTTAGGGTTATGTTGAGGTCTCGGGTTAGAGAGACGGTTCCGGTTCAGATCGGACCTATGGTTAGGGTTATGTTGAGGGCTAGGATTAGAGAGACGGTTCGGGTCTGGATGGGACCTAGGGTTAGGGTTATGTTGAGGGCTAGGGTTAGAGAGACGGTTCGGGTCTGGATGGGACCTAGGGTTAGGGTTATGTTGAGGGCTAAGGTTAGAGAGACGGTTCGGGTATGGATGGGACCTAGGGTTAGGGTTATGTTGAGGGCTAGGGTTAGAGAGACAGTTCGGGTCTGGATGGGACCTAGGGTTAGGGTTATGTTGAGGGCTAGGGTTAGAGAGACGGTTCGGGTCTGGATTTGACCTAGGGTTAGGGTTATGTTGAGGGCTAGGGTTAGAGAGACGGTTCGGGTCTGGATGGGACGTAGGGTTAGGGTTATGTTGAGGGCTAGGGTTAGAGAGACGGTTCGGGTCTGGATGGGACCTAGGGTTAGGGTTATGTTGAGGGCTAGGGTTAGAGTGACGGTTCGGGTCTGGATGGGACCTAGGGTTAGGGTTATGTAGAGGGCTAGGGTTAGAGAGACGGTTCGGGTCTGGATGGGACCTAGGGTTAGGGTTATGTTGTGGGCTAGGGTTAGAGAGACGGTTCGGGTCTGGATGGGACCTAGGGTTAGGGTTATGTTGAGGGCTAGGGTTAGAGAGACGGTTCGGGTCTGGATGGGACCTAGGGTTAGGGTTATGTTGAGGGCTAGGGTTAGAGAGACGGTTCGGGTCTGGATGGGACCTAGGGTTAGGGTTATGTTGAGGGCTAGGGTTAGAGAGACGGTTCGGGTCTGGATGGGACCTAGGGTTAGGGTTATGTTGAGGGCTAGGGTTAGAGAGACGGTTCGGGTCTGGATGGGACGTAGGGTTAGGGTTATGTTGAGGGCTAGGGTTAGAGAGACGGTTCGGATCTGGATGGGACGTAGGGTTAGGGTTATGTTGAGGGCTAGGGTTAGAGAGACGGTTCGGGTCTGAATGGGACCTAGGGTTAGGGTTATGTTGAGGGCTAGGGATAGAGAGACGGTTCCGGTTCAGATCGGACCTAGGGGTAGGGTTATGTTGAGGGCTAGGGTTAGAGAGACGGTTCGGGTCTGGATGGGACCTAGGGTTAGGGTGATGTTGAGGTCTCGGGTTAGAGAGACGGTTCCGGTTCAGATCGGACCTATGGTTAGGGTTATGTTGAGGGCTAGGATTAGAGAGACGGTTCGGGTCTGGATGGGACCTAGGGTTAGGGTTATGTTGAGGGCTAGGGTTAGAGAGACGGTTCGGGTCTGGATGGGACCTACGGTTAGGGTTATGTTGAGGGCTACGGTTAGAGAGACGGTTCGGGTATGGATGGGACCTAGGGTTAGGGTTATGTTGAGGGCTAGGGTTAGAGAGACGGTTCGGGTCTGGATGGGACCTAGGGTTAGGGTTATGTTGAGGGCTAGGGTTAGAGAGACGGTTCGGGTCTGGATGGGACCTAGGGTTAGGGTTATGTTGAGGCCTAGGGTTAGAGAGACGGTTCGGGTCTGGATGGGACCTAGGGTTAGGGTTATGTTGAGGGCTAGGGTTAGAGAGACGGTTCCGGTTCAGATCGGACCTAGGGTTAGGGTTATGTTGAGGGCTATGGTTAGAGAGACGGTTCGGGACTGGATGGGACCTAGGGTTAGGGTTATGTTGAGGGCTAGGGTTAGAGAGACGGTTCGGATCTGGATGGGACCTAGGGTTAGGGTTATGTTGAGGGCTAGGGTTAGAGAGACGGTTCGGGTCTGGATGGGACCTAGGGTTAGGGTTATGTTGAGGGCTAGGGTTAGAGAGCCGGTTCGGGTCTGGATGGGACCTAGGGTTAGGGTAATGTTGAGGGCTAGGTTTAGAGAGACGTTTCCGGTTCAGATGGGACCTAGGGTTAGGGTTATGTTGAGGGCTAGGGTTAGAGAGACGGTTCGGGTCTGGATGGGACCTAGCGTTAGGGTTATGTTGAGAGCTAGGGTTAGGGAGACGGTTCGGGTCTGGATGGGACCTAGGGTTAGGGTTATGTTGAGGGCCAGGGTTAGAGAGACGGTTCGGGTCTGGATGGGACCTAGGGTTAGGGTTATGTTGAGGGCTAGGGTTAGAGAGACGGTTCGGGTCTGGATGGGACCTAGGGTTAGGGTTTTGTTTAGGGCTAGGGTTAGAGAGACGGTTCGGGTCTGGATGGGACCTAGGGTTAGGGTTATGTTGAGGGCTAGGGTTAGAGAGACGGTTTGCGTCTGGATGGGACCTAGGGTTAGGGTTATGTTGAGGGCTAGGGTTAGAGAGACGGTTCGGGTCTGGATGGGACGTAGGGTTAGGGTTATGTTGAGGGCTAGGGTTAGAGAGACGGTTCGGGTCTGGATGGGACCTAGGGTTAGGGTTATGTTGAGGGCTAGGGTTAGAGAGACGGTTCGGGTCTGGATGGGACCTAGGGTTAGGGTTATGTTGAGGGCTAGGGTTAGAGAGACGGTTCCGGTTCAGATGGGACCTAGGGTTAGGGTTTTGTTTAGGGCTAGGGTTAGAGAGACGGTTCGGGTCTGGATGGGACCTAGGGTTAGGGTTATGTTGAGGGCTAGGGTTAGAGAGACGGTTTGGGTCTGGATGGGACCTTGGGTTAGGGTTATGTTGAGGGCTAGGGTTAGAGAGACGGTTCGGGTCTGGATGGGATCTAGGGTTAGGGTTATGTTGAGGGCTAGGGTTAGAGACGGTTCGGGTCTGGATGGGACCTAGGGTTAGGGTTATGTTGAGGGCTAGGGTTAGAGAGACGGTTCCGGTTCAGATCGGACCTAGGGTTAGGGTTATGTTGAGGGCTAGGGTTAGAGAGACGGTTCCGGTTCAGATCGGACCTAGGGTTAGGGTTATGTTGAGGGCTATGGTTAGAGAGACGGTTCGGGTCTGGATGGGACCTAGGGTTAGGGTTATTTTGAGGGCTAGGGTTAGAGAGACGGTTCGGATCTGGATGGGACCTAGGGTTAGGGTTATGTTGAGGGCTAGGGTTAGAGAGACGGTTCGGGTCTGGATGGGACCTAGGGTTAGGGTTATGTTGAGGGCTAGGGTTAGAGAGCCGGTTCGGGTCTGGATGGGACCTAGGGTTAGGGTAATGTTGAGGGCTAGGGTTAGAGAGACGGTTCCGGTTCAGATGGGACCTAGGGTTAGGGTTATGTTGAGGGCTAGGGTTAGGTAGACGGTTCGAGTCTGGATGGGACCTAGGGTTAGGGTTATGTTGAGGGCTAGGGTTAGAGAGACGGTTCGGGTCTGGATGGGACCTAGGGTTAGGGTTATGTTGAGGGCTAGGGTTAGAGAGACGGTTCGGGTCTGGATGGGACCTAGGGTTAGGGTTATGTTGAGGGCTAGGGTTAGAGAGCCGGTTCGGGTCTGGATGGGTCCTAGGGTTAGGGTTATGTTGAGGGCTAGGGTTAGAGAGACGGTTCGGGTCTGGATGGGACCTAGGGTTAGGGTTATGTTGAGGGCTAGGGTTAGAGAGACGGTTCGGGTCTGGATGGGACCTAGGGTTAGGGTTATGTTGAGGGCTAGGGTTAGAGAGACGGTTCGGGTCTGGATGGGACCTAGGGTTAGGGTTATGTTGAGGGCTAGGGATAGAGAGACGGTTCCGGTTCAGATCGGACCTAGGGGTAGGGTTATGTTGAGGGCTAGGGTTAGAGAGACGGTTCGGGTCTGGATGGGACCTAGGGTTAGGGTTATGTTGAGGGCTAGGGATAGAGAGACGGTTCCGGTTCAGATCGGACCTATGGTTAGGGTTATGTTGAGGGCTAGGATTAGAGAGACGGTTCGGGTCTGGATGGGACCTAGGGTTAGGGTTATGTTGAGGGCTAGGGTTAGAGAGACGGTTCGGGTCTGGATGGGACCTAGGGTTAGGGTTATGTTGAGGGCTAGGGTTAGAGAGACGGTTCGGGTATGGATGGGACCTAGGGTTAGGGTTATGTTGAGGGCTAGGGTTAGAGAGACGGTTCGGGTCTGGATGGGACCTAGGGTTAGGGTTATGTTGAGGGCTAGGGTTAGAGAGACGGTTCGGGTCTGGATGGGACCTAGGGATAGGGTTATGTTGAGGGCTAGGGTTAGAGAGACGGTTCGGGTCTGGATGGGACGTAGGGTTAGGGTTATGTTGAGGGCTAGGGTTAGAGAGACGGTTCGGGTCTGGATGGGACCTAGGGTTAGGGTTATGTTGAGGGCTAGGGTTAGAGTGACGGTTAGGGTCTGGATGGGACCTAGGGTTAGGGTTATGTTGAGGGCTAGGGTTAGAGAGACGGTTCGGGTCTGGATGGGACCTAGGGTTAGGGTTATGTTGTGGGCTAGGGTTAGAGAGACGGTTCGGGTCTGGATGGGACCTAGGGTTAGGGTTATGTTGAGGGCTAGGGTTAGAGAGACGGTTCGGGTCTGGATGGGACCTAGGGTTAGGGTTATGTTGAGGGCTAGGGTTAGAGAGACGGTTCGGGTCTGGATGGGACCTAGGGTTAGGGTTATGTTGAGGGCTAGGGTTAGAGAGACGGTTCGGGTCTGGATGGGACCTAGGGTTAGGGTTATGTTGAGGGCTAGGGTTAGAGAGACGGTTCGGGTCTGGATGGGACGTAGGGTTAGGGTTATGTTGAGGGCTAGGGTTAGAGAGACGGTTCGGGTCTGGATGGGACGTAGGGTTAGGGTTATGTTGAGGGCTAGGGTTAGAGAGACGGTTCGGGTCTGGATGGGACCTAGGGTTAGGGTTATGTTGAGGGCTAGGGATAGAGAGACGGTTCCGGTTCAGATCGGACCTAGGGGTAGGGTTATGTTGAGGGCTAGGGTTAGAGAGACGGTTCGGGTCTGGATGGGACCTAGGGTTAGGGTGATGTTGAGGTCTCGGGTTAGAGAGACGGTTCCGGTTCAGATCGGACCTATGGTTAGGGTTATGTTGAGGGCTAGGATTAGAGAGACGGTTCGGGTCTGGATGGGACCTAGGGTTAGGGTTATGTTGAGGGCTAGGGTTAGAGAGACGGTTCGGGTCTGGATGGGACCTACGGTTAGGGTTATGTTGAGGGCTAGGGTTAGAGAGACGGTTCGGGTATGGATGGGACCTAGGGTTAGGGTTATGTTGAGGGCTAGGGTTAGAGAGACGGTTCGGGTCTGGATGGGACCTAGGGTTAGGGTTATGTTGAGGGCTAGGGTTAGAGAGACGGTTCGGGTCTGGATGGGACCTAGGGTTAGGGTTATGTTGAGGCCTAGGGTTAGAGAGACGGTTCGGGTCTGGATGGGACCTAGGGTTAGGGTTATGTTGAGGGCTAGGGTTAGAGAGACGGTTCCGGTTCAGATCGGACCTAGGGTTAGGGTTATGTTGAGGGCTATGGTTAGAGAGACGGTTCGGGACTGGATGGGACCTAGGGTTAGGGTTATGTTGAGGGCTAGGGTTAGAGAGACGGTTCGGATCTGGATGGGACCTAGGGTTAGGGTTATGTTGAGGGCTAGGGTTAGAGAGACGGTTCGGGTCTGGATGGGACCTAGGGTTAGGGTTATGTTGAGGGCTAGGGTTAGAGAGCCGGTTCGGGTCTGGATGGGACCTAGGGTTAGGGCAATGTTGAGGGCTAGGGTTAGAGAGACGTTTCCGGTTCAGATGGGACCTAGGGTTAGGGTTATGTTGAGGGCTAGGGTTAGAGAGACGGTTCGGGTCTGGATGGGACCTAGGGTTAGGGTTATGTTGAGAGCTAGGGTTAGGGAGACGGTTCGGGTCTGGATGGGACCTAGGGTTAGGGTTATGTTGAGGGCCAGGGTTAGAGAGACGGTTCGGGTCTGGATGGGACGTAGGGTTAGGGTTATGTTGAGGGCTAGGGTTAGAGAGACGGTTCGGGTCTGGATGGGACCTAGGGTTAGGGTTATGTTGAGGGCTAGGGTTAGAGAGACGGTTCGGGTCTGGATGGGACCTAGGGTTAGGGTTATGTTGAGGGCTAGGGTTAGAGAGACGGTTCCGGTTCAGATGGGACCTAGGGTTAGGGTTTTGTTTAGGGCTAGGGTTAGAGAGACGGTTCGGGTCTGGATGGGACCTAGGGTTAGGGTTATGTTGAAGGCTAGGGTTAGAGAGACGGTTTGGGTCTGGATGGGACCTAGGGTTAGGGTTATGTTGAGGGCTAGGGTTAGAGAGACGGTTCGGGTCTGGATGGGACGTAGGGTTAGGGTTATGTTGAGGGCTAGGGTTAGAGAGACGGTTCGGGTCTGGATGGGACCTAGGGTTAGGGTTATGTTGAGGGCTAGGGTTAGAGAGACGGTTCCGGTTCAGATCGGACCTAGGGTTAGGGTTATGTTGAGGGCTAGAGTTAGAGAGACGGTTCGGGTCTGGATGGGACCTAGGGTTAGGGTTATGTTCAGGGCTAGGGTTAGAGAGACGGTTCCGGTTCAGATCGGACCTAGGGTTAGGGTTATGTTGAGGGCTAGGGTTAGAGAGACGGTTCGGGTCTGGATGGGACCTAGGGTTAAGGTTATGTTGAGGTCTAGGGTTAGAGAGACGGTTCCGGTTCAGATCGGACCTATGGTTAGGGTTATGTTGAGGGCTAGGGTTAGAGAGACGGTTCGGGTCTGGATGGGACCTAGGGTTAGGGTTATGTTGAGGGCTAGGGTTAGAGAGACGGTTCGGGTCTGGATGGGACCTAGGGTTAGGGTTATGTTGAGGGCTAGGGTTAGAGAGACGGTTCGGGTCTGGATGGGACCTAGGGTTAGGGTTATGTTGAGGGCTAGGGTTAGAGAGACGGTTCGGGTCTGGATGGGACCTAGGGTTAGGGTTATGTTGAGGGCTAGGGTTAGAGAGACGGTTCCGGTTCAGATCGAACCTAGGGTTAGGGTTATGTTGAGGGCTATGGTTAGAGAGACGGTTCGGGTCTGGATGGGACCTAGGGTTAGGGTTATGTTGAGGGCTAGGGTTAGAGAGACGGTTCGGATCTGGATGGGACCTAGGGTTAGGGTTATCTTGAGGGCTAGGGTTAGAGAGACGGTTTGGGTCTGGATGGGACCTAGGGTTAGGGTTATGTTGAGGGCTAGGGTTAGAGAGCCGGTTCGGGTCTGGATGGGACCTAGGGTTAGGGTAATGTTGAGGGCTAGGGTTAGAGAGACGGTTCCGGTTCAGATGGGACCTAGGGTTAGGGTTATGTTGAGGGCTAGGGTTAGAGAGACGGTTCGGGTCTGGATGGGACCTAGGGTTAGGGTTATGTTGAGTGCTAGGGTTAGAGAGACGGTTCGGGTCTGGATGGGACTTAGGGTTAGGGTTATGTTGAGGGCTAGGGTTAGAGAGACGGTTCGGGTCTGGATGGGACGTAGGGTTAGGGTTATGTTGAGGGCTAGGGTTAGAGAGACGGTTCGGGTCTGGATGGGACCTAGGGTTAGGGTTATGTTGAGGGCTAGGGTTAGAGAGACGGTTCGGGTCTGGATGGGACCTAGGGTTAGGGTTATGTTGAGGGCTAGGGTTAGAGAGACGGTTCGGGTCTGGATGGGACCTAGGGTTAGGGTTATGTTGAGGGCTAGGGTTAGAGAGACGGTTCGGGTCTGGATGGGACCTAGGGTTAGGGTTATGTTGAGGGCTAGGGTTAGAGAGACGGATCGGGTCTGGATGGGACCTAGGGTTAGGGTTATGTTGAGGGCTAGGGTTAGAGAGACGGTTCGGGTCTGGATGGGACCTAGGGTTAGGGTTATGTTGAGGGCTAGGGTTAGAGAGACGGTTCGGGTCTGGATGGGACCTAGGGTTAGGGTTATGTTGAGGGCTAGGGTTAGAGAGACGGTTCGGGTCTGGATGGGACCTAGGGTTAGGGTTATGTTGAGGGCTAGGGTTAGAGAGACGGTTCGGGTCTGGATGGGACCTAGGGTTAGGGTTATGTTGAGGCCTAGGGTTAGAGAGACGGTTCGGGTCTGGATGGGACCTAGGGTTAGGGTTATGTTGAGGGCTAGGGTTAGAGAGACGGTTCCGGTTCAGATCGGACCTAGGGTTAGGGTTATGTTGAGGGCTATGGTTAGAGAGACGGTTCGGGACTGGATGGGACCTAGGGTTAGGGTTATGTTGAGGGCTAGGGTTAGAGAGACGGTTCGGATCTGGATGGGACCTAGGGTTAGGGTTATGTTGAGGGCTAGGGTTAGAGAGACGGTTCGGGTCTGGATGGGACCTAGGGTTAGGGTTATGTTGAGGGCTAGGGTTAGAGAGCCGGTTCGGGTCTGGATGGGACCTAGGGTTAGGGCAATGTTGAGGGCTAGGGTTAGAGATACGTTTCCGGTTCAGATGGGACCTAGGGTTAGGGTTATGTTGAGGGCTAGGGTTAGAGAGACGGTTCGGGTCTGGATGGGACCTAGGGTTAGGGTTATGTTGAGAGCTAGGGTTAGGGAGACGGTTCGGGTCTGGATGGGACCTAGGGTTAGGGTTATATTGAGGGCCAGGGTTAGAGAGACGGTTCGGGTCTGGATGGGACCTAGGGTTAGGGTTATGTTGAGGGCTAGGGTTAGAGAGACGGTTCGGGTCTGGATGGGACCTAGGGTTAGGGTTTTGTTTAGGGCTAGGGTTAGAGAGACGGTTCGGGTCTGGATGGGACCTAGGGTTAGGGTTATGTTGAGGGCTAGGGTTAGAGAGACGGTTTGGGTCTGGATGGGACCTAGGGTTAGGGTTATGTTGAGGGCTAGGGTTAGAGAGACGGTTCCGGTCTGGATGGGACGTAGGGTTAGGGTTATGTTGAGGGCTAGGGTTAGAGAGACGGTTCGGGTCTGGATGGGACCTAGGGTTAGGGTTATGTTGAGGGCTAGGGTTAGAGAGACGGTTCGGGTCTGGATGGGACCTAGGGTTAGGGTTATGTTGAGGGCTAGGGTTAGAGAGACGGTTCCGGTTCAGATGGGACCTAGGGTTAGGGTTTTGTTTAGGGCTAGGGTTAGAGAGACGGTTCGGGTCTGGATGGGACCTAGGGTTAGGGTTATGTTGAAGGCTAGGGTTAGAGAGACGGTTTGGGTCTGGATGGGACCTAGGGTTAGGGTTATGTTGAGGGCTAGGGTTAGAGAGACGGTTCGGGTCTGGATGGGACGTAGGGTTAGGGTTATGTTGAGGGCTAGGGTTAGAGAGACGGTTCGGGTCTGGATGGGACCTAGGGTTAGGGTTATGTTGAGGGCTAGGGTTAGAGAGACGGTTCCGGTTCAGATCGGACCTAGGGTTAGGGTTATGTTGAGGGCTAGAGTTAGAGAGACGGTTCGGGTCTGGATGGGACCTAGGGTTAGGGTTATGTTCAGGGCTAGGGTTAGAGAGACGGTTCCGGTTCAGATCGGACCTAGGGTTAGGGTTATGTTGAGGGCTAGGGTTAGAGAGACGGTTCGGGTCTGGATGGGACCTAGGGTTAGGGTTATGTTGAGGTCTAGGGTTAGAGAGACGGTTCCGGTTCAGATCGGACCTATGGTTAGGGTTATGTTGAGGGCTAGGGTTAGAGAGACGGTTCGGGTCTGGATGGGACCTAGGGTTAGGGTTATGTTGAGGGCTAGGGTTAGAGAGACGGTTCGGGTCTGGATGGGACCTAGGGTTAGGGTTATGTTGAGGGCTAGGGTTAGAGAGACGGTTCGGGTCTGGATGGGACCTAGGGTTAGGGTTATGTTGAGGGCTAGGGTTAGAGAGACGGTTCGGGTCTGGATGGGACCTAGGGTTAGGGTTATGTTGAGGGCTAGGGTTAGAGAGACGGTTCCGGTTCAGATCGAACCTAGGGTTAGGGTTATGTTGAGGGCTATGGTTAGAGAGACGGTTCGGGTCTGGATGGGACCTAGGGTTAGGGTTATGTTGAGGGCTAGGGTTAGAGAGACGGTTCGGATCTGGATGGGACCTAGGGTTAGGGTTATCTTGAGGGCTAGGGTTAGAGAGACGGTTTGGGTCTGGATGGGACCTAGGGTTAGGGTTATGTTGAGGGCTAGGGTTAGAGAGCCGGTTCGGGTCTGGATGGGACCTAGGGTTAGGGTAATGTTGAGGGCTAGGGTTAGAGAGACGGTTCCGGTTCAGATGGGACCTAGGGTTAGGGTTATGTTGAGGGCTAGGGTTAGAGAGACGGTTCGGGTCTGGATGGGACCTAGGGTTAGGGTTATGTTGAGTGCTAGGGTTAGAGAGACGGTTCGGGTCTGGATGGGACTTAGGGTTAGGGTTATGTTGAGGGCTAGGGTTAGAGAGACGGTTCGGGTCTGGATGGGACGTAGGGTTAGGGTTATGTTGAGGGCTAGGGTTAGAGAGACGGTTCGGGTCTGGATGGGACCTAGGGTTAGGGTTATGTTGAGGGCTAGGGTTAGAGAGACGGTTCGGGTCTGGATGGGACCTAGGGTTAGGGTTATGTTGAGGGCTAGGGTTAGAGAGACGGTTCGGGTCTGGATGGGACCTAGGGTTAGGGTTATGTTGAGGGCTAGGGTTAGAGAGACGGTTCGGGTCTGGATGGGACCTAGGGTTAGGGTTATGTTGAGGGCTAGGGTTAGAGAGACGGATCGGGTCTGGATGGGACCTAGGGTTAGGGTTATGTTGAGGGCTAGGGTTAGAGAGACGGTTCGGGTCTGGATGGGACCTAGGGTTAGGGTTATGTTGAGGGCTAGGGTTAGAGAGACGGTTCGGGTCTGGATGGGACCTAGGGTTAGGGTTATGTTGAGGGCTAGGGTTAGAGAGACGGTTCGGGTCTGGATGGGACCTAGGGTTAGGGTTATGTTGAGGGCTAGGGTTAGAGAGACGGTTCGGGTCTGGATGGGACCTAGGGTTAGGGTTATGTTGAGGGCTAGGGTTAGAGAGACGGTTCGGGTCTGGATGGGACCTAGGGTTAGGGTTATGTTGAGGGCTAGGGTTAGAGAGACGGTTCGGGTCTTGATGGGACCTAGGGTTAGGGTTATGTTGAGGGCTAGTGTTAGAGGGACAGTTCGGGTCTGGATGGGACCTAGGGTTAGGGTTATGTTGAGGGCTAGGGTTAGAGAGACGGTTCCGGTTCAGATCGGACCTAGGGTTAGGGTTATGTTGAGGGCTATGGTTAGAGAGACAGTTCGGGTCTGGATGGGACCTAGGGTTAGGGTTATGTTGAGGGCTAGGGTTAGAGAGACGGTTCGGGTCTGGATGGGACCTAGGGTTAAGGTTATGTTGAGGGCTAGGGTTAGAGAGCCGGTTCGGGTCTGGATGGGACCTAGGGTTAGGGTAATGTTGAGGGCTAGGGTTAGAGAGACGGTTCCGGTTCAGATGGGACCTAGGGTTAGGGTTATGTTTAGGGCTAGGGTTAGAGAGACGGTTCGGGGCTGGATGGGACCTAGGGTTAGGGTTATGTTTAGGGCTAGGGTTAGAGAGACGGTTTGGGTCTGGATGGGACCTAGGGTTAGGGTTATGTTGAGGGCTAGGGTTAGAGAGACGGTTCGCGTCTGGATGGGACGTAGGGTTAGGGTTATGTTGAGGGCTAGGGTTAGAGAGACGGTTCGGGTCTGGATGGGACCTAGGGTTAGGGTTATGTTGAGGGCTAGGGTTAGAGAGACGGTTCGGGTCTGGATGGGACCTAGGGTTAGGGTTATGTTGAGGGCTAGGGTTAGAGAGACGGTTCGGGTCTGGATGGGACCTGGGTTAGGGTTATGTTGAGGGCTAGGGTTAGAGAGACGGTTCGGGTTTGGATGGGACGTAGGGTTATGGTTATGTTGAGAGCTAGGGTTAGAGAGACGGTTCGGGTCTGGATGGGACCTAGGGTTAGGGTTATGTTGAGGGCTAGGGTTAGAGAGACGGTTCGGGTCTGGATGGGACCTAGGGTTAGGGTTATGTTGAGGGCTAGGGTTAGAGAGACGGATCGGGTCTGGATGGGACCTAGGGTTAGGGTTATGTTGAGGGCTAGGGTTAGAGAGACGGTTCGGGTCTGGATGGGACCTAGGGTTAGGGTTATGTTGAGGGCTAGGATTAGAGAGCCGGTTCGGGTCTGGATGGGACCTAGGGTTAGGGTTATGTTGAGGGCTAGGGTTAGAGAGACGGTTCGGGTCTGGATGGGACCTAGGGTTAGGGTTATGTTGAGGGCTACGGTTAGAGAGACGGTTCGGGTCTGGATGGGACCTAGGGTTAGGGTTATGTTGAGGGCTAGGGTTAGAGAGACGGTTCGGTTCTGGATGGGACCTAGGGTTAGGGTTATGTTGAGGGCTAGGGTTAGAGAGACGGTTCGGGTCTGGATGGGACCTAGGGTTAGGGTTATGTTGAGGGCTAGGGTTAGAGAGACGGTTCGGGTCTGGATGGGACCTAGGGTTAGGGTTATGTTGAGGGCTACGGTTAGAGAGACGGTTCGGGTCTGGATGGGACCTAGGGTTAGGGTTATGTTGAGGGCTAGGGTTAGAGAGACGGTTCCAGTTCAGATGGGACCTAGGGTTAGGGTTATGTTGAGGGCTAGGGTTAGAGAGACGGTTCGTGTCTGGATGGGACCTAGGGTTAGGGTAATGTTGAGGGCTAGGGTTAGAGAGACGGTTCCAATTCAGATGGGACCTAGGGTTAGGGTTATGTTGAGGGCTAGGGTTAGAGAGACGGTTCAGGTCTGGATGGGACCTAGGGTTAGGGTTATGTTGAGGGCTAGTTTTAGAGAGACGGTTCGGGTCTGGATGGGACCTAGGGTTAGGGTTATGTTGAGGGCTAGGGTTAGAGAGACGGTTCGGGTCTGGATGGGACCTAGGGTTAGGGTTATGTTGAGGGCTAGGGTTAGAGAGACGGTTCGGGTCTGGATGGGACCTAGGGTTAGGGTTATGTTGAGGGCTAGGGTTAGAGAGACGGTTCGGGTCTGGATGGGTCCTAGGGTTAGGGTTATGTTGAGGGCTAGGGTTAGAGAGACGGTTCGGGTCTGGATGGGACCTAGGGTTAGGGTTATATTGAGGGCTAGGGTTAGAGAGACGATTCGGGTCTGGATGGGACCTAGGGTTAGGGTTATGTTGAGGGCTAGGGTTAGAGAGACGGTTCGGGTCTGGATGGGACCTAGGGTTAGGGTTATGTTGAGGGCTAGGGCTAGAGAGACGGTTCGGGTCTGGATGGGACCTAGGGTTAGGGTTATGTTGAGGGCTAGGGTTAGAGAGACGGTTCGGGTCTGGATGGGACCTAGGGTTAGGGTTATGTTGAGGGCTAGGGTTAGAGAGACGATTCCGGTTCAGATCGGAACTAGGGTTAGGGTTATGTTGAGGGCTATGGTTAGAGAGACAGTTCGGGTCTGGATGGGACCTAGGGTTAGGGTTATGTTGAGGGCTAGGGTTAGAGAGACGGTTCGGGTCTGGATGGGACCTAGGGTTAGGGTTATGTTGAGTGCTAGGGTTAGAGAGCCGGTTCGGGTCTGGATGGGACCTAGGGTTAGGGTAATGTTGAGGGCTAGGGTTAGAGAGACGGTTCCGGTTCAGATGGGACCTAGGGTTAGGGTTATGTTGAGGGCTAGGTTTAGAGAGACGGTTCGGGTCTGGATGGGACCTAGGGTTAGGGTTATGTTGAGGGCTAGGGTTAGAGAGACGGTTCGGGTCTGGATGGGACCTAGGGTTAGGGTTATGTTGAGGGCTAGGGTTAGAGAGACGGTTCGGGTCTGCATGGGACCTAGGGTTAGGGTTATGTTGAGGGCTAGGGTTAGAGAGACGGTTCGGGTCTGGATGGGACCTAGGGTTAGGGTTATGTTGAGGGCTAGGGTTAGAGAGACGGTTCGGGTCTGGATGGGACCTAGGGTTAGGGTTATGTTGAGGGCTACGGTTAGAGAGACGGTTCGGGTCTGGATGGGACCTAGGGTTAGGGTTATGTTGAGGGCTAGGGTTAGAGAGACGGTTCCAGTTCAGATGGGACCTAGGGTTAGGGTTATGTTGAGGGCTAGGGTTAGAGAGACGGTTCGTGTCTGGATGGGACCTAGGGTTAGGGTAATGTTGAGGGCTAGGGTTAGAGAGACGGTTCCAATTCAGATGGGACCTAGGGTTAGGGTTATGTTGAGGGCTAGGGTTAGAGAGACGGTTCGGGTCTGGATGGGACCTAGGGTTAGGGTTATGTTGAGGGCTAGTTTTAGAGAGACGGTTCGGGTCTGGATGGGACCTAGGGTTAGGGTTATGTTGAGGGCTAGGGTTAGAGAGACGGTTCGGGTCTGGATGGGACCTAGGGTTAGGGTTATGTTGAGGGCTAGGGTTAGAGAGACGGTTCGGGTCTGGATGGGACCTAGGGTTAGGGTTATGTTGAGGGCTAGGGTTAGAGAGACGGTTCGGGTCTGGATGGGTCCTAGGGTTAGGGTTATGTTGAGGGCTAGGGTTAGAGAGACGGTTCGGGTCTGGATGGGACCTAGGGTTAGGGTTATATTGAGGGCTAGGGTTAGAGAGACGATTCGGGTCTGGATGGGACCTAGGGTTAGGGTTATGTTGAGGGCTAGGGTTAGAGAGACGGTTCGGGTCTGGATGGGACCTAGGGTTAGGGTTATGTTGAGGGCTAGGGTTAGAGAGACGGTTCGGGTCTGGATGGGACCTAGGGTTAGGGTTATGTTGAGGGCTAGGGTTAGAGAGACGGTTCGGGTCTGGATGGGACCTAGGGTTAGGGTTATGTTGAGGGCTAGGGTTAGAGAGACGATTCCGGTTCAGATCGGAACTAGGGTTAGGGTTATGTTGAGGGCTATGGTTAGAGAGACAGTTCGGGTCTGGATGGGACCTAGGGTTAGGGTTATGTTGAGGGCTAGGGTTAGAGAGACGGTTCGGGTCTGGATGGGACCTAGGGTTAGGGTTATGTTGAGTGCTAGGGTTAGAGAGCCGGTTCGGGTCTGGATGGGACCTAGGGTTAGGGTAATGTTGAGGGCTAGGGTTAGAGAGACGGTTCCGGTTCAGATGGGACCTAGGGTTAGGGTTATGTTGAGGGCTAGGGTTAGAGAGACGGTTCGGGCCTGGATGGGACCTAGGGTTAGGGTTATGTTGAGGGCTAGGGTTAGAGAGACGGTTCGGGTCTGGATGGGACCTAGGGTTAGGGTTATGTTGAGGGCTAGGGTTAGAGAGACGGTTCGGGTCTGGATGGGACGTAGGGTTAGGGTTATGTTGAGGGCTAGGGTTAGAGAGACGGTTCGGGTCTGGATGGGACCTAGGGTTAGGGTTATGTTGAGGGCTAGGGTTAGAGAGACGGTTCGGGTCTGGATGGGACCTAGGGTTAGGGTTATGTTGAGGGCTAGGGTTAGAGAGACGGTTCGGGTCTGGATGGGACCTAGGGTTAGGGTTATGTTGATGGCTAGGGTAGAGAGACTGTTCGGGTCTGGATGGGACCTAGGGTTAGGGTTATGTTGAGGGCTAGGGTTAGAGAGACGGTTCGGGTCTGGATGGGACCTAGGGTTAGGGTTATGTTGAGGGCTAGGGTTAGAGAGACGGTTCGGGTCTGGATGGGACGTAGGGTTAGGGTTATGTTGAGGGCTAGGGTTAGAGAGACGGTTCGGGTCTGGATGGGACGTAGAGTTAGGGTTATGTTGAGGGCTAGGTTTAGAGAGAGGGTTCGGGTCTGGATGGGACCTAGGGTTAGGGTTATGTTGAGGGCTAGGGATAGAGAGACGGTTCCGGTTCAGATCGGACCTAGGGTTAGGGTTATGTTGAGGGCTAGGGTTAGAGAGACGGTTCGGGTCTGGATGGGACCTAGGGTTAGGGTTATGTTGAGGTCTAGGGTAAGAGAGACGGTTCCGGTTCAGATCGGACCTATGGTTAGGGTTATGTTGAGGGCTAGGGTTAGAGAGACGGTTCGGGTCTGGATGGGACCTAGGGTTAGGGTTATGTTGAGGGCTAGGGTTAGAGAGACGGTTCGGGTCTGGATGGGACCTAGGGTTAGGGTTATGTTGAGGGCTAGGGTTAGAGAGACGGTTCGGGTCTGGATGGGACCTAGGGTTAGGGTTATGTTGAGGGCTAGGGTTAGAGAGACGGTTCGGGTCTGGATGGGACCTAGGGTTAGGGTTATGTTGAGGGCTAGGGTTAGAGAGACGGTTCCGGTTCAGATCGAACCTAGGGTTAGGGTTATGTTGAGGGCTATGGTTAGAGAGACGGTTCGGGTCTGGATGGGACCTAGGGTTAGGGTTATGTTGAGGGCTAGGGTTAGAGAGACGGTTCGGATCTGGATGGGACCTAGGGTTAGGGTTATCTTGAGGGCTAGGGTTAGAGAGACGGTTTGGGTCTGGATGGGAACTAGGGTTAGGGTTATGTTGACGGCTAGGGTTAGAGAGCCGGTTCGGGTCTGGATGGGACCTAGGGTTAGGGTAATGTTGAGGTCTAGGGTTAGAGAGACGGTTCCGGTTCAGATGGGACCTAGGGTTAGGGTTATGTTGAGGGCTAGGGTTAGAGAGACGGTTCGGGTCTGCATGGGACCTAGGGTTAGGGTTATGTTGAGGACTAGGGTTAGGGAGACGGTTCGCGTCTGGATGGGACCTAGGGTTAGGGTTATGTTGAGGGCTAGGGTTAGAGAGCCGGTTCGGGTCTGGATGGGACCTAGGGTTAGGGTAATGTTGAGGGCTAGGGTTAGAGAGACGGTTCCGGTTCAGATGGGACCTAGGGTTAGGGTTATGTTGAGGGCTAGGGTTAGAGAGACGGTTCGGGTCTGGATGGGACCTAGGGTTAGGGTTATGTTGAGTGCTAGGGTTAGAGAGACGGTTCGGGTCTGGATGGGACGTAGGGTTAGGGTTATGTTGAGGGCTAGGGTTAGAGAGACGGTTCGGGTCTGGATGGGACGTAGGGTTAGGGTTATGTTGAGGGCTAGGGTTAGAGAGACGGTTCGGGTCTGGATGGGACCTAGGGTTAGGGTTATGTTGAGGGCTAGGGTTAGAGAGACGGTTCGGGTCTGGATGGGACCTAGGGTTAGGGTTATGTTGAGGGCTAGGGTTAGAGAGACGGTTCGGGTCTGGATGGGACCTAGGGTTAGGGTTATGTTGAGGGCTAGGGTTAGAGAGACGGTTCGGGTCTGGATGGGACCTAGGGTTAGGGTTATGTTGAGGGCTAGGGTTAGAGAGACGGATCGGGTCTGGATGGGACCTAGGGTTAGGGTTATGTTGAGGGCTAGGGTTAGAGAGACGGTTCGGGTCTGGATGGGACCTAGGGTTAGGGTTATGTTGAGGGCTAGGGTTAGAGAGACGGTTCGGGTCTGGATGGGACCTAGGGTTAGGGTTATGTTGAGGGCTAGGGTTAGAGAGACGGTTCGGGTCTGGATGGGACCTAGGGTTAGGGTTATGTTGAGGGCTAGGGTTAGAGAGACGGTTCGGGTCTGGATGGGACCTAGGGTTAGGGTTATGTTGAGGGCTAGGGTTAGAGAGACGGTTCGGGTCTGGATGGGCCCTAGGGTTAGGGTTATGTTGATGGCTAGGGTTAGAGAGACGGTTCGGGTCTTAATGGGACCTAGGGTTAGGGTTATGTTGAGGGCTAGGGTTAGAGGGACAGTTCGGGTCTGGATGGGACCTAGGGTTAGGGTTATGTTGAGGGCTAGGGTTAGAGAGACGGTTCCGGTTCAGATCGGACCTAGGGTTAGGGTTATGTTGAGGGCTATGGTTAGAGAGACAGTTCGGGTCTGGATGGGACCTAGGGTTAGGGTTATGTTGAGGGCTAGGGTTAGAGAGACGGTTCGGGTCTGGATGGGACCTAGGGTTAAGGTTATGTTGAGGGCTAGGGTTAGAGAGCCGGTTCGGGTCTGGATGGGACCTAGGGTTAGGGTAATGTTGAGGGCTAGGGTTAGAGAGACGGTTCCGGTTCAGATGGGACCTAGGGTTAGGGTTATGTTTAGGGCTAGGGTTAGAGAGACGGTTCGGGGCTGGATGGGACCTAGGGTTAGGGTTATGTTTAGGGCTAGGGTTAGAGAGACGGTTTGGGTCTGGATGGGACCTAGGGTTAGGGTTATGTTGAGGGCTAGGGTTAGAGAGACGGTTCGGGTCTGGATGGGACGTAGGGTTAGGGTTATGTTGAGGGCTAGGGTTAGAGAGACGGTTCGTGTCTGGATGGGACCTAGGGTTAGGGTTATGTTGAGGGCTAGGGTTAGAGAGACGGTTCGGGTCTGGATGGGACCTAGGGTTAGGGTTATGTTGAGGGCTAGGGTTAGAGAGACGGTTCGGGTCTGGATGGGACCTAGGGTTAGGGTTATGTTGAGGGCTAGGGTTAGAGAGACGGTTCGGGTCTGGATGGGACCTAGGGTTAGGGTTATGTTGAGGGCTAGGGTTAGAGAGTCGGTTCGAGTCTGGATGGGACCTAGGGTTAGGGTAATGTTGAGGGCTAGGGTTAGAGAGACGGTTCCGGTTCAGATGGGACGTAGGGTTAGGGTTATGTTGAGGGCTAGGGTTAGAGAGACGGTTCGGGTCTGGATGGGACCTAGGGTTAGGGTTATGTTGAGGGCTAGGGTTAGAGAGACGGTTCGGGTCTGGATGGGACCTAGGGTTAGGGTTATGTTGAGGGCTAGGGTTAGAGAGACGGTTCGGGTCTGGATGGGACGTAGGGTTAGGGTTATGTTGAGGGCTAGGGTTAGAGAGACGGTTCGGGTCTGGATGGGACCTAGGGTTAGGGTTATGTTGAGGGCTAGGGTTAGAGAGACGGTTCGGGTCTGGATGGGACCTAGGGTTAGGGTTATGTTGAGGGCTAGGGTTAGAGAGACGGTTCGGGTCTGGATGGGACCTAGGGTTAGGGTTATGTTGAGGGCTAGGATTAGAGAGCCGGTTCCGGTCTGGATGGGACCTAGGGTTAGGGTTATGTTGAGGGCTAGGGTTAGAGAGACGGTTCGGGTCTGGATGGGACCTAGGGTTAGGGTTATGTTGAGGGCTAGGGTTAGAGAGACGGTTCGGGTCTGGATGGGACCTAGGGTTAGGGTTATGTTGAGGGCTAGGGTTAGAGAGACGGTTCGGGTCTGGATGGGACCTAGGGTTAGGGTTATGTTGAGGGCTAGGGTTAGAGAGACGGTTCGGGTCTGGATGGGACCTAGGGTTAGGGTTATGTTGAGGGCTAGGGTTAGAGAGACGGTTCGGGTCTGGATGGGACCTAGGGTTAGGGTTATGTTGAGGGCTAGGGTTAGAGAGACGGTTCGGGTCTGGATGGGACCTAGGGTTAGGGTTATGTTGAGGGCTAGGGTTAGAGAGACGGTTCCAGTTCAGATGGGACCTAGGGTTAGGGTTATGTTGAGGGCTAGGGTTAGAGAGACGGTTCGTGTCTGGATGGGACCTAGGGTTAGGGTAATGTTGAGGGCTAGGGTTAGAGAGACGGTTCCAATTCAGATGGGACCTAGGGTTAGGGTTATGTTGAGGGCTAGGGTTAGAGAGACGGTTCGGGTCTGGATGGGACCTAGGGTTAGGGTTATGTTGAGGGCTAGTTTTAGAGAGACGGTTCGGGTCTGGATGGGACCTAGGGTTAGGGTTATGTTGAGGGCTAGGGTTAGAGAGACGGTTCGGGTCTGGATGGGACCTAGGGTTAGGGTTATGTTGAGGGCTAGGGTTAGGGACACGGTTCGGGTCTGGATGGGACCTAGGGTTAGGGTTATGTTGAGGGCTAGGGTTAGAGAGACGGTTCGGGTCTGGATGGGTCCTAGGGTTAGGGTTATGTTGAGGGCTAGGGTTAGAGAGACGGTTCGGGTCTGGATGGGACCTAGGGTTAGGGTTATATTGAGGGCTAGGGTTAGAGAGACGGTTCGGGTCTGGATGGGACCTAGGGTTAGGGTTATGTTGAGGGCTAGGGTTAGAGAGACGGTTCGGGTCTGGATGGGACCTAAGGTTAGGGTAATGTTGAGGGCTAGGGTTAGAGAGAAGGTTCCGGTTCAGATGGGACCTAGGGTTAGGGTTATGTTGAGGGCTAGGGTTAGAGAGACGGTTCGGGTCTGGATGGGACCTAGGGTTAGGGTTATGTTGAGGGCTAGGGTTAGAGAGACGGTTCGGGTCTGGATGGGACCTAGGGTTAGGGTTATGTTGAGGGCTAGGGTTAGAGAGACGGTTCGGGTCTGGATGGGACCTAGGGTTAGGGTTATGTTGAGGGCTAGGGTTAGAGAGACGGTTCTGGTTCAGATCGAACCTAGGGTTAGGGTTATGTTGAGGGCTATGGTTAGAGAGACGGTTCGGGTCTGGATGGGACCTAGGGTTAGGGTTATGTTGAGGGCTAGGGTTAGAGAGACGGTTCGGATCTGGATGGGACCTAGGGTTAGGGTTATCTTGAGGGCTAGGGTTAGAGAGACGGTTTGGGTCTGGATGGGACCTAGGGTTAGGGTTATGTTGAGGGCTAGGGTTAGAGAGCCGGTTCGGGTCTGGATGGGACCTAGGGTTAGGGTAATGTTGAGGGCTAGGGTTAGAGAGACGGTTCCGGTTCAGATGGGAACTAGGGTTAGGGTTATGTTGAGGGCTAGGGTTAGAGAGACGGTTCGGGTCTGCATGGGACCTAGGGTTAGGGTTATGTTGAGGACTAGGGTTAGGGAGACGGTTCGGGTCTGGATGGGACCTAGGGTTAGGGTTATGTTGAGGGCTAGGGTTAGAGAGCCGGTTCGGGTCTGGATGGGACCTAGGGTTAGGGTAATGTTGAGGGCTAGGGTTAGAGAGACGGTTCCGGTTCAGATGGGACCTAGGGTTAGGGTTATGTTGAGGGCTAGGGTTAGAGAGACGGTTCGGGTCTGGATGGGACCTAGGGTTAGGGTTATGTTGAGTGCAAGGGTTAGAGAGACGGTTCGGGTCTGGATGGGACTTAGGGTTAGGGTTATGTTGAGGGCTAGGGTTAGAGAGACGGTTCGGGTCTGGATGGGACGTAGGGTTAGGGTTATGTTGAGGGCTAGGGTTAGAGAGACGGTTTGGGTCTGGATGGGACCTAGGGTTAGGGTTATGTTGTGGGCTAGGGTTAGAGAGACGGTTCGGGTCTGGATGGGACCTAGGGTTAGGGTTATGTTGAGGGCTAGGGTTAGAGAGACGGTTCGGGTCTGGATGGGACCTAGGGTTAGGGTTATGTTGAAGGCTAGGGTTAGAGAGACGGTTCGGGTCTGGATGGGACCTAGGGTTAGGGTTATGTTGAGGGCTAGGGTTAGAGAGACGGTTCGGGTCTGGATGGGACCTAGGGTTAGGGTTATGTTGAGGGCTAGGGTTAGAGAGACGGTTCGGGTCTGGATGGGACCTAGGGTTAGGGTTATGTTGAGGGCTAGGGTTAGAGAGACGGTTCGGGTCTGGATGGGACCTAGGGTTAGGGTTATGTTGAGGGCTAGGGTTAGAGAGACGGTTCGGGTCTGGATGGGACCTAGGGTTAGGGTTAGGTTGAGGGCTAGGGTTAGAGAGACGGTTCGGGTCTGGATGGGACCTAGGGTTAGGGTTATGTTGAGGGCTAGGGTTAGAGAGACGGTTCGGGTCTGGATGGGCCCTAGGGTTAGGGTTATGTTGAGGGCTAGGGTTAGAGAGACGGTTCGGGTCTTGATGGGACCTAGGGTTAGGGTTATGTTGAGGGCTAGGGTTAGAGGGACAGTTCGGGTCTGGATGGGACCTAGGGTTAGGGTTATGTTGAGGGCTAGGGTTAGAGAGACGGTTCCGGTTCAGATCGGACCTAGGGTTAGGGTTATGTTGAGGGCTATGGTTAGAGAGACAGTTCGGGTCTGGATGGGACCTAGGGTTAGGGTTATGTTGAGGGCTAGGGTTAGAGAGACGGTTCGGGTCTGGATGGGACCTAGGGTTAAGGTTATGTTGAGGGCTAGGGTTAGAGAGCCGGTTCGGGTCTGGATGGGACCTAGGGTTAGGGTAATGTTGAGGGCTAGGGTTAGAGAGACGGTTCCGGTTCACATGGGACCTAGGGTTAGGGTTATGTTTAGGGCTAGGGTTAGAGAGACGGTTCGGGTCTGGATGGGACCTAGGGTTAGGGTTATGTTTAGGGCTAGGGTTAGAGAGACGGTTTGGGTCTGGATGGGACCTAGGGTTAGGGTTATGTTGAGGGCTAGGGTTAGAGAGACGGTTCGGGTCTGGATGGGACGTAGGGTTAGGGTTATGTTGAGGGCTAGGGTTAGAGAGACGGTTCGGGTCTGGATGGGACCTAGGGTTAGGGTTATGTTGAGGGCTAGGGTTAGAGAGACGGTTCGGGTCTGGATGGGACCTAGGGTTAGGGTTATGTTGAGGGCTAGGGTTAGAGAGACGGTTCGGGTCTGGATGGGACCTAGGGTTAGGGTTATGTTGAGGGCTAGGGTTAGAGAGACGGTTCGGGTCTGGATGGGACCTAGGGTTAGGGTTATGTTGATGGCTAGGGTTAGAGAGCCGGTTCGGGTCTGGATGGGACCTAGGGTTAGGGTAATGTTGAGGGCTAGGGTTAGAGAGACGGTTCTGGTTCAGATGGGACCTAGGGTTAGGGTTATGTTGAGGGCTAGGGTTAGAGAGACGGTTCGGGTCTGGATGGGACCTAGGGTTAGGGTTATGTTGAGGGCTAGGGTTAGAGAGACGGTTCGGGTCTGGATGGGACCTAGTGTTAGGGTTATGTTGAGGGCTAGGGTTAGAGAGACGGTTCGGGTCTGGATGGGATGTAGGGTTAGGGTTATGTTGAGGGCTGGGGTTAGAGAGACGGTTCGGGTCTGGATGGGACCTAGGGTTAGGGTTATGTTGAGGGCTAGGGTTAGAGAGACGGTTCGGGTCTGGATGGGACCTAGGGTTAGGTTTATGTTGAGGGCTAGGGTTAGAGAGACGGTTCGGGTCTGGATGGGACCTAGGGTTAGGGTTATGTTGAGGGCTAGGGTTAGAGAGACGGTTCGGGTCTGGATGGGACCTAGGGTTAGGGTTATGTTGAGGGCTAGGGTTAGAGAGACGGTTCGGGTCTGGATGGGACCTAGGGTTAGGGTTATGTTGAGGGCTAGGGTTAGAGAGACGGTTCGGGTCTGGATGGGACCTAGGGTTAGGGTTATGTTGAGGGCTAGGGTTAGAGAGACGGTTCGGGTCTGGATGGGACGTAGGGTTAGGGTTATGTTGAGGGCTAGGGTTAGAGAGACGGTTCGGGTCTGGATGGGACCTACGGTTAGGGTTATGTTGAGGGCTAGGGTTAGAGAGACGGTTCCGGTTCAGATCGGACCTAGGGTTAGGGTTATGTTGAGGGCTATGGTTAGAGAGACGGTTCGGGTCTGGATGAGACCTAGGGTTAGGGTTATGTTGAGGGCTAGGGTTAGAGAGACGGTTCGGGTCTGGATGGGACCTAGGGTTAGGGTTATGTTGAGGGCTAGGGTTAGAGAGACGGTTCGGGTCTGGATGGGACCTAGGGTTAGGGTAATGTTGAGGGCTAGGGTTAGAGAGACGGTTTCGGTTCAGATGGGACCTAGGGTTAGGGTTATGTTGAGGGCTAGGGTTAGAGAGACGGTTCGGGTCTGCATGGGACCTAGGGTTAGGGTTATGTTGAGGGCTAGGGTTAGAGAGACGGTTCGGGTCTGGATGGGACCTAGGGTTAGGGTTATGTTGAGGTCTAGGGTTAGAGAGACGGTTCCGGTTCAGATCGGACCTATGGTTAGGGTTATGTTGAGGGCTAGGGTTAGAGAGACGGTTCCGGTTCAGATCGGACCTATGGTTAGGGTTATGTTGAGGGCTAGGGTTAGAGAGACGGTTCGGGTCTGGATGGGACCTAGGGTTAGGGTTATGTTGAGGGCTAGGGTTAGAGAGACGGTTCGGGTCTGGATGGGACCTAGGGTTAGGGTTATGTTGAGGGCTAGGGTTAGAGAGACGGTTCGGGTCTGGATGGGACCTAGGGTTAGGGTTATGTTGAGGGCTAGGGTTAGAGAGACGGTTCCGGTTCAGATCAAACCTAGGGTTAGGGTTTTGTTGAGGGCTATGGTTAGAGAGACGGTTCGGGTCTGGATGGGACCTAGGGTTAGGGTTATGTTGAGGTTAGGGTTAGAGAGACGGTTCCGGTTCAGATCGGACCTATGGTTAGGGTTATGTTGAGGGCTAGGGTTAGAGAGACGGTTCGGGTCTGGATGGGACCTAGGGTTAGGGTTATGTTGAGGGCTAGGGTTAGAGAGACGGTTCGGGTCTGGATGGGACCTAGGGTTAGGGTTATGTTGAGGGCTAGGGTTAGAGAGACGGTTCGGGTCTGGATGGGACCTAGGGTTAGGGTTATGTTGAGGGCTAGGGTTAGAGAGACGGTTCGGGTCTGGATGGGACCTAGGGTTAGGGTTATGTTGAGGGCTAGGGTTAGAGAGACGGTTCCGGTTCAGATCAAACCTAGGGTTAGGGTTATGTTGAGGGCTATGGTTAGAGAGACGGTTCGGGTCTGAATGGGACCTAGGGTTAGGGTTATGTTGAGGGCTAGGGTTAGAGAGCCGGTTCGGGTCTGGATGGGACCTAGGGTTAGGGTTATGTTGAGGGCTAGGGTTAGAGAGCCGGTTCGGGTCTGGATGGGACCTAAGGTTAGGGTAATGTTGAGGGCTAGGGTTAGATAGAAGGTTCCGGTTCAGATGGGACCTAGGGTTAGGGTTATGTTGAGGGGTAGGGTTAGAGAGACGGTTCGGGTCTGGATGGGACCTAGGGTTAGGGTTATGTTGAGGGCTAGGGTTAGAGAGACGGTTCGGGTCTGGATGGGACCTAGGGTTAGGGTTATGTTGAGGGCTAGGGTTAGAGAGACGGTTCGGGTCTGGATGGGACCTAGGGTTAGGGTTATGTTGAGGGCTAGGGTTAGAGAGACGGTTCGGGTCTGGATGGGACCTAGGGTTAGGGTTATGTTGAGGGCTAGGGTTAGAGAGACGGTTCGGGTCTGGATGGGACCTAGGGTTAGGGTTATGTTGAGGGCTAGGATTAGAGAGACGGCTCGGGTCTGGATGGGACCTAGGGTTAGGGTTATGTTGAGGGCTAGGGTTAGAGAGACGGTTCGGGTCTGGATGGGACCTAGGGTTAGGGTTATGTTGAGGGCTAGGGTTTGAGAGACGGTTCGGGTCTGGATGGGACCTAGGGTTAGGGTTATGTTGAGGGCTAGGGTTAGAGAGACGGTTCGGGTCTGGATGGGACTTAGGGTTAGGGTTATGTTGAGGGCTAGGGTTAGAGAGACGGTTCGGGTCTGGATGGGACCTAGGGTTAGGGTTATGTTGAGGGCTAGGGTTAGAGAGACGGTTCGGGTCTGGATGGGACCTAGGGTTAGGGTTATGTTGAGGGCTAGGGTTAGAGAGACGGTTCGGGTCTGGATGGGACCTAGGGTTAGGGTTATGTTGAGGGCTAGGGTTAGAGAGACGGTTCGGGTCTGGATGGGACCTAGGGTTAGGGTTATGTTGAGGGCTAGGGTTAGAGAGACGGTTCGGGTCTGGATGGGACCTAGGGTTAGGGTTATGTTGAGGGCTAGGGTTAGAGAGACGGTTCGGGTCTGGATGGGACCTAGGGTTAGGGTTATGTTGAGGGCTAGGGTTAGAGAGACGGTTCGGGTCTCGATGGGACCTAGGGTTAGGGTTATGTTGAGGGCTAGGGTTAGAGAGACGGTTCGGGTCTGGATGGGACCTAGGGTTAGGGTTATGTTGAGGGCTAGGGTTAGAGAGACGGTTCGGGTCTGGATGGGACCTAGGGTTAGGGTTATGTTGAGGGCTAGGGTTAGAGAGACGGTTCGGGTCTCGATGGGACCTAGGGTTAGGGTTATGTTGAGGGCTAGGGTTAGAGAGACGGTTCGGGTCTGGATGGGACCTAGGGTTAGGGTTATGTTGAGGGCTAGGGTTAGAGAGACGGTTTGGGTCTGGATGGGACCTAGGGTTAGGGTTATGTTGTGGGCTAGGGTTAGAGAGACGGTTCGGGTCTGGATGGGACCTAGGGTTAGGGTTATGTTGAGGGCTAGGGTTAGAGAGACGGTTCGGGTCTGGATGGGACCTAGGGTTAGGGTTATGTTGAAGGCTAGGGTTAGAGAGACGGTTCGGGTCTGGATGGGACCTAGGGTTAGGGTTATGTTGAGGGCTAGGGTTAGAGAGACGGTTCGGGTCTGGATGGGACCTAGGGTTAGGGTTATGTTGAGGGCTAGGGTTAGAGAGACGGTTCGGGTCTGGATGGGACCTAGGGTTAGGGTTATGTTGAGGGCTAGGGTTAGAGAGACGGTTCGGGTCTGGATGGGACCTAGGGTTAGGGTTATGTTGAGGGCTAGGGTTAGAGAGACGGTTCGGGTCTGGATGGGACCTAGGGTTAGGGTTAGGTTGAGGGCTAGGGTTAGAGAGACGGTTCGGGTCTGGATGGGACCTAGGGTTAGGGTTATGTTGAGGGCTAGGGTTAGAGAGACGGTTCGGGTCTGGATGGGCCCTAGGGTTAGGGTTATGTTGAGGGCTAGGGTTAGAGAGACGGTTCGGGTCTTGATGGGACCTAGGGTTAGGGTTATGTTGAGGGCTAGGGTTAGAGGGACAGTTCGGGTCTGGATGGGACCTAGGGTTAGGGTTATGTTGAGGGCTAGGTTTAGAGAGACGGTTCCGGTTCAGATCGGACCTAGGGTTAGGGTTATGTTGAGGGCTATGGTTAGAGAGACAGTTCGGGTCTGGATGGGACCTAGGGTTAGGGTTATGTTGAGGGCTAGGGTTAGAGAGACGGTTCGGGTCTGGATGGGACCTAGGGTTAAGGTTATGTTGAGGGCTAGGGTTAGAGAGCCGGTTCGGGTCTGGATGGGACCTAGGGTTAGGGTAATGTTGAGGGCTAGGGTTAGAGAGACGGTTCCGGTTCACATGGGACCTAGGGTTAGGGTTATGTTTAGGGCTAGGGTTAGAGAGACGGTTCGGGTCTGGATGGGACCTAGGGTTAGGGTTATGTTTAGGGCTAGGGTTAGAGAGACGGTTTGGGTCTGGATGGGACCTAGGGTTAGGGTTATGTTGAGGGCTAGGGTTAGAGAGACGGTTCGGGTCTGGATGGGACCTAGGGTTAGGGTTATGTTGAGGGCTAGGGTTAGAGAGACGGTTCGGGTCTGGATGGGACCTAGGGTTAGGGTTATGTTGAGGGCTAGGGTTAGAGAGACGGTTCGGGTCTGGATGGGACCTAGGGTTAGGGTTATGTTGAGGGCTAGGGTTAGAGAGACGGTTCGGGTCTGGATGGGACCTAGGGTTAGGGTTATGTTGAGGGCTAGGGTTAGAGAGACGGTTCGGGTCTGGATGGGACCTAGGGTTAGGGTTATGTTGATGGCTAGGGTTAGAGAGCCGGTTCGGGTCTGGATGGGACCTAGGGTTAGGGTAATGTTGAGGGCTAGGGTTAGAGAGACGGTTCTGGTTCAGATGGGACCTAGGGTTAGGGTTATGTTGAGGGCTAGGGTTAGAGAGACGGTTCGGGTCTGGATGGGATGTAGGGTTAGGGTTATGTTGAGGGCTGGGGTTAGAGAGACGGTTCGGGTCTGGATGGGACCTAGGGTTAGGGTTATGTTGAGGGCTAGGGTTAGAGAGACGGTTCGGGTCTGGATGGGACCTAGGGTTAGGGTTATGTTGAGGGCTAGGGTTAGAGAGACGGTTCGGGTCTGGATGGGACCTAGGGTTAGGGTTATGTTGAGGGCTAGGGTTAGAGGGACAGTTCGGGTCTGGATGGGACCTAGGGTTAGGGTTATGTTGAGGGCTAGGGTTAGAGAGACGGTTCGGGTCTGGATGGGACCTAGGGTTAGGGTTATGTTGAGGGCTAGGGTTAGAGAGACGGTTCGGGTCTGGATGGGACCTAGGGTTAGGGTTATGTTGATGGCTAGGGTTAGAGAGCCGGTTCGGGTCTGGATGGGACCTAGGGTTAGGGTAATGTTGAGGGCTAGGGTTAGAGAGACGGTTCTGGTTCAGATGGGACCTAGAGTTAGGGTTATGTTGAGGGCTAGGGTTAGAGAGACGGTTCGGGTCTGGATGGGACCTAGGGTTAGGGTTATGTTGAGGGCTAGGGTTAGAGAGACGGTTCGGGTCTGGATGGGATGTAGGGTTAGGGTTATGTTGAGGGCTGGGGTTAGAGAGACGGTTCGGGTCTGGATGGGACCTAGGGTTAGGGTTATGTTGAGGGCTAGGGTTAGAGAGACGGTTCTGGTTCAGATGGGACCTAGGGTTAGGGTTATGTTGAGGGCTAGGGTTAGAGAGACGGTTCGGGTCTGGATGGGACCTAGGGTTAGGGTTATGTTGAGGGCTAGGGTTAGAGAGACGGTTCGGGTCTGGATGGGATGTAGGGTTAGGGTTATGTTGAGGGCTGGGGTTAGAGAGACGGTTCGGGTCTGGATGGGACCTAGGGTTAGGGTTATGTTGAGGGCTAGGGTTAGAGAGACGGTTCGGGTCTGGATGGGACCTAGGGTTAGGGTTATGTTGAGGGCTAGGGTTAGAGAGACGGTTCGGGTCTGGATGGGACCTAGGGTTAGGGTTATGTTGAGGGCTAGGGTTAGAGAGACGGTTCGGGTCTGGATGGGACCTAGGGTTAGGGTTATGTTGAGGGCTAGGGTTAGAGAGACGGTTCGGGTCTGGATGGGACCTAGGGTTAGGGTTATGTTGAGGGCTAGGGTTAGAGAGACGGTTCGGGTCTGGATGGGACCTAGGGTTAGGGTTATGTTGAGGGCTAGGGTTAGAGAGACGGTTCGGGTCTGGATGGGACCTAGGGTTAGGGTTATGTTGAGGGCTAGGGTTAGAGAGCCGGTTCGGGTCTGGATGGGACCTAGGGTTAGGGTAATGTTGAGGGCTAGGGTTAGAGAGACGGTTCTGGTTCAGATGGGACCTAGGGTTAGGGTTATGTTGAGGGCTAGGGTTAGAGAGACGGTTCGGGTCTGGATGGGATGTAGGGTTAGGGTTATGTTGAGGGCTGGGGTTAGAGAGACGGTTCGGGTCTGGATGGGACCTAGGGTTAGGGTTATGTTGAGGGCTAGGGTTAGAGAGACGGTTCGGGTCTGGATGGGACCTAGGGTTAGGGTTATGTTGAGGGCTAGGGTTAGAGAGACGGTTCGGGTCTGGATGGGACCTAGGGTTAGGGTTATGTTGAGGGCTAGGGTTAGAGAGACGGTTCGGGTCTGGATGGGACCTAGGGTTAGGGTTATGTTGAGGGCTAGGGTTAGAGAGACGGTTCGGGTCTGGATGGGACCTAGGGTTAGGGTTATGTTGAGGGCTAGGGTTAGAGAGACGGTTCGGGTCTGGATGGGACCTAGGGTTAGGGTTATGTTGAGGGCTAGGGTTAGAGAGACGGTTCGGGTCTGGATGGGACCTAGGGTTAGGGTTATGTTGAGGGCTAGGGTTAGAGAGACTGTTCGGGTCTGGATGGGACCTAGGGTTAGGGTTATGTTGAGGGCTAGGGTTAGAGAGACGGTTCGGGTCTGGATGGGACCTAGGGTTAGGGTTATGTAGAGGGCTAGGGTTAGAGAGACGGTTCGGGTCTGGATGGGACCTAGGGTTAGGGTTATGTTGAGGGCTAGGGTTAGAGAGACGGTTCGGGTCTGGATTGGACGTAGGGTTAGGGTTATGTTGAGGGCTAGGGTTAGAGAGACGGTTCGGGTCTGGATGGGACCTAGGGTTAGGGTTATGTTGAGGGCTAGGGATAGAGAGACGGTTCCGGTTCAGATCGGACCTAGGGTTAGGGTTATGTTGAGGGCTAGGGTTAGAGAGACGGTTCGGGTCTGGATGGGACCTAGGGTTAGGGTTATGTTGAGGTCTAGGGTTAGATAGACGGTTCCGGTTCAGATCGGACCTATGGTTAGGGTTATGTTGAGGGCTAGGGTTAGAGAGACGGTTCCGGTTCAGATCGGACCTATGGTTAGGGTTATGTTGAGGGCTAGGGTTAGAGAGACGGTTCGGGTCTGGATGGGACCTAGGGTTAGGGTTATGTTGAGGGCTAGGGTTAGAGAGACGGTTCGGGTCTGGATGGGACCTAGGGTTAGGGTTATGTTGAGGGCTAGGGTTAGAGAGACGGTTCGGGTCTGGATGGGAGCTAGGGTTAGGGTTATGTTGAGGGCTAGGGTTAGAGAGACGGTTCCGGTTCAGATCAAACCTAGGGTTAGGGTTATGTTGAGGGCTATGGTTAGAGAGACGGTTCGGGTCTGGATGGGACCTAGGGTTAGGGTTATGTTGAGGTTAGGGTTAGAGAGACGGTTCCGGTTCAGATCGGACCTATGGTTAGGGTTATGTTGAGGGCTAGGGTTAGAGAGACGGTTCGGGTCTGGATGGGACCTAGGGTTAGGGTTATGTTGAGGGCTAGGGTTAGAGAGACGGTTCGGGTCTGGATGGGACCTAGGGTTAGGGTTATGTTGAGGGCTAGGGTTAGAGAGACGGTTCGGGTCTGGATGGGACCTAGGGTTAGGGTTATGTTGAGGGCTAGGGTTAGAGAGACGGTTCGGGTCTGGATGGGACCTAGGGTTAGGGTTATGTTGAGGGCTAGGGTTAGAGAGACGGTTCCGGTTCAGATCAAACCTAGGGTTAGGGTTATGTTGAGGGCTATGGTTAGAGAGACGGTTCGGGTCTGAATGGGACCTAGGGTTAGGGTTATGTTGAGGGCTAGGGTTAGAGAGCCGGTTCGGGTCTGGATGGGACCTAGGGTTAGGGTTATGTTGAGGGCTAGGGTTAGAGAGCCGGTTCGGGTCTGGATGGGACCTAAGGTTAGGGTAATGTTGAGGGCTAGGGTTAGAGAGAAGGTTCCGGTTCAGATGGGACCTAGGGTTAGGGTTATGTTGAGGGGTAGGGTTAGAGAGACGGTTCGGGTCTGGATGGGACCTAGGGTTAGGGTTATGTTGAGGGCTAGGGTTAGAGAGACGGTTCGGGTCTGGATGGGACTTAGGGTTAGGGTTATGTTGAGGGCTAGGGTTAGAGAGACGGTTCGGGTCTGGATGGGACGTAGGGTTAGGGTTATGTTGAGGGCTAGGGTTAGAGAGACGGTTCGGGTCTGGATGGGACCTAGGGTTAGGGTTATGTTGAGGGCTAGGGTTAGAGAGACGGTTCGGGTCTGGATGGGACCTAGGGTTAGGGTTATGTTGAGGGCTAGGGTTAGAGAGACGGTTCGGGTCTGGATGGGACCTAGGGTTAGGGTTATGTTGAGGGCTAGGGTTAGAGAGACGGTTCGGGTCTGGATGGGACCTAGGGTTAGGGTTATGTTGAGGGCTAGGGTTAGAGAGACGGTTCGGGTCTGGATGGGACCTAGGGTTAGGGTTATGTTGAGGGCTAGGATTAGAGAGACGGCTCGGGTCTGGATGGGACCTAGGGTTAGGGTTATGTTGAGGGCTAGGGTTAGAGAGACGGTTCGGGTCTGGATGGGACCTAGGGTTAGGGTTATGTTGAGGGCTAGGGTTTGAGAGACGGTTCGGGTCTGGATGGGACCTAGGGTTAGGGTTATGTTGAGGGCTAGGGTTAGAGAGACGGTTCGGGTCTGGATGGGACCTAGGGTTAGGGTTATGTTGAGGGCTAGGGTTAGAGAGACGGTTCGGGTCTGGATGGGACCTAGGGTTAGGGTTATGTTGAGGGCTAGGGTTAGAGAGACGGTTCGGGTCTGGATGGGACCTAGGGTTAGGGTTATGTTGAGGGCTAGGGTTAGAGAGACGGTTCGGGTCTGGATGGGACCTAGGGTTAGGGTTATGTTGAGGGCTAGGGTTAGAGAGACGGTTCGGGTCTGGATGGGACCTAGGGTTAGGGTTATGTTGAGGGCTAGGGTTAGAGAGACGGTTCGGGTCTGGATGGGACCTAGGGTTAGGGTTATGTTGAGGGCTAGGGTTAGAGAGACGGTTCGGGTCTGGATGGGACCTAGGGTTAGGGTTATGTTGAGGGCTAGGGTTAGAGAGACGGTTCGGGTCTCGATGGGACCTAGGATTAGGGTTATGTTGAGGGCTAGGGTTAGAGAGACGGTTCGGGTCTGGATGGGACCTAGGGTTAGGGTTATGTTGAGGGCTAGGGTTAGAGAGACGGTTCGGGTCTGGATGGGACCTAGGGTTAGGGTTATGTTGAGGGCTAGGGTTAGAGAGACGGTTCGGGTCTCGATGGGACCTAGGGTTAGGGTTATGTTGAGGGCTAGGGTTAGAGAGACGGTTCGGGTCTGGATGGGACCTAGGGTTAGGGTTATGTTGAGGGCTAGGGTTAGAGAGACGGTTCGGGTCTGGATGGGACCTTGGGTTAGGGTTATGTTGAGGGCTAGGGTTAGAGAGACGGTTCGGGTCTGGATGGGACCTAGGTTTAGGGTTATGTTGAGGGCTAGGGTTAGAGAGACGGTTCCGGTTCAGATCGGACCTAGGGTTAGGGTTATGTTGAGGGCTAGGGTTAGAGAGACGGTTCGGGTCTGGATGGGACCTAGGGTTAGGGTTATGTTGAGGGCTAGGGTTAGAGAGACGGTTCCGGTTCAGATCGGACCTAGGGTTAGGGTTATGTTGAGGGCTAGGGTTAGAGAGACGGTTCGGGTCTGGATGGGACCTAGGGTTAGGGTTATGTTGAGGGCTAGGGTTAGAGAGACGGTTCGGGTCTGGATGGGACCTAGGGTTAGGGTTATGTTGAGGGCTAGGGTTAGAGAGCCGGTTCGGGTCTGGATGGGACCTAGGGTTAGGGTTATGTTGAGGGCTAGGGATAGAGAGACGGTTCCGGTTCAGATCGGACCTAGGGTTAGGGTTATGTTGAGGGCTAGGGTTAGAGAGACGGTTCGGGTCTGGATGGGACCTAGGGTTAGGGTTATGTTGAGGTCTAGGGTTAGAGAGACGGTTCCGGTTCAGATCGGACCTATGGTTAGGGTTATGTTGAGGGCTAGGGTTAGAGAGACGGTTCGGGTCTGGATGGGACCTAGGGTTAGGGTTATGTTGAGGGCTAGGGTTAGAGAGACGGTTCAGGTCTGGATGGGACCTAGGGTTAGGGTTATGTTGAGGGCTAGGGTTAGAGAGACGGTTCGGGTCTGGATGGGACCTAGGGTTAGGGTTATGTTGAGGGCTAGGGTTAGAGAGACGGTTCGGGTCTGGATGGGACCTAGGGTTAGGGTTATGTTGAGGGCTAGGGTTAGAGAGATGGTTCCGGTTCAGATCGAACCTAGGGTTAGGGTTATGTTGAGGGCTATGGTTAGAGAGACGGTTCGGGTCTGGATGGGACCTAGGGTTAGGGTTATGTTGAGGGCTAGGGTTAGAGAGACGGTTCGGATCTGGATGGGACCTAGGGTTAGGGTTATGTTGAGGGCTAGGGTTAGAAAGACGGTTTGGGTCTGGATGGGACCTAGGGTTAGGGTTATGTTGAGGGCTAGGGTTAGAGAGCTGGTTCGGGTCTGGATGGGACCTAGGGTTAGGGTAATGTTGAGGGCTAGGATTAGAGAGACGGTTCCGGTTCAGATGGGACCTAGGGTTAGGGTTATGTTGAGGGCTAGGGTTAGAGAGACGGTTCGGGTCTGCATGGGACCTAGGGTTAGGTTTATGTTGAGGGCTAGGGTTAGGGAGACGGTTCGGGTCTGGATGGGACCTAGGGTTAGGGTTATGTTGAGGGCTAGGGTTAGAGAGCCGGTTCGGGTCTGGATGGGACCTAGGGTTAGGGTAATGTTGAGGGCTAGGGTTAGAGAGACGGTTCCGGTTCAGATGGGACCTAGGGTTAGGGTTATGTTGAGGGCTAGGGTTAGAGAGACGGTTCGGGTCTGGATGGGACCTAGGGTTAGGGTTATGTTGAGTGCTAGGGTTAGAGAGACGGTTCGGGTCTGGATGGGACTTAGGGTTAGGGTTATGTTGAGGGCTAGGGTTAGAGAGACGGTTCGGGTCTGGATGGGACGTAGGGTTAGGGTTATGTTGAGGGCTAGGGTTAGAGAGACGGTTCGGGTCTTGATGGGACCTAGGGTTAGGGTTATGTTGAGGGCTAGGGTTAGAGAGACGGTTCGGGTCTGGATGGGACCTAGGGTTAGGGTTATGTTGAGGGCTAGGGTTAGAGAGACGGTTCGGGTCTGGATGGGACCTAGGGTTAGGGTTATGTTGAGGGCTAGGGTTAGAAAGACGGTTCGGGTCTGGATGGGACCTAGGGTTAGGGTTATGTTGAGGGCTAGGGTTAGAGAGACGGTTCGGGTCTGGATGGGACCTAGGGTTAGGGTTATGTTGAGGGCTAGGGTTAGAGAGACGGTTCGGGTCTGGATGGGACCTAGGGTTAGGATTATGTTGAGGGCTAGGGTTAGAGAGACGGTTCGGGTCTGGATGGGACCTAGGGTTAGGGTTATGTTGAGGGCTAGGGTTAGAGAGACGGTTCGGGTCTGGATGGGACCTAGGGTTAGGGTTATGTTGAGGGCTAGTGTTAGAGAGACGGTTCGGGTCTGGATGGGACCTAGGGTTAGGGTTATGTTGAGGGCTAGGGTTAGAGAGACGGTTCGGGTCTGGATGGGACCTAGGGTTAGGGTTATGTTGAGGGCTAGGGTTAGAGAGACGGTTCGGGTCTGGATGGGCCCTAGGGTTAGGGTTATGTTGAGTGCTAGGGTTAGAGAGAGGGTTCGGGTCTTGATGGGACCTAGGGTTAGGGTTATGTTGAGGGCTAGGGTTAGAGGGACAGTTCGGGTCTGGATGGGACCTAGGGTTAGGGTAATGTTGAGGGCTAGGGTTAGAGAGACGGTTCCGGTTCAGATCGGACCTAGGGTTAGGGTTATGTTGAGGGCTATGATTAGAGAGACAGTTCGGGTCTGGATGGGACCTAGGGTTAGGGTTATGTTGAGGGCTAGGGTTAGAGAGACGGTTCGGGTCTGGATGGGACCTAGGGTTAAGGTTATGTTGAGGGCTAGGGTTAGAGAGCCGGTTCGGGTCTGGATGGGACCTAGGGTTAGGGTAATGTTGAGGGCTAGGGTTAGAGAGACGGTTCCGGTTCAGATGGGACCTAGGGTTAGGGTTATGTTTAGGGCTAGGGTTAGAGAGACGGTTCGGGTCTGGATGGGACCTAGGGTTAGGGTTATGTTTAGGGCTAGGGTTAGAGAGACGGTTTGGGTCTGGATGGGACCTAGGGTTAGGGTTATGTTGAGGGCTAGGGTTAGAGAGACGGTTCGGGTCTGGATGGGACGTAGGGTTAGGGTTATGTTGAGGGCTAGGGTTAGAGAGACGGTTCGGGTCTGGATGGGACCTAGGGTTAGGGTTATGTTGAGGGCTAGGGTTAGAGAGACGGTTCGGGTCTGGATGGGACCTAGGGTTAGGGTTATGTTGAGGGCTAGGGTTAGAGAGACGGTTCGGGTCTGGATGGGACCTAGGGTTAGGGTTATGTTGAGGGCTAGGGTTAGAGAGACGGTTCGGGTCTGGATGGGACCTAGGGTTAGGGTTATGTTGAGGGCTAGGGTTAGAGAGCCGGTTCGGGTCTGGATGGGACCTAGGGTTAGGGTAATGTTGAGGGCTAGGGTTAGAGAGACGGTTCCGGTTCAGATGGGACCTAGGGTTAGGGTTATGTTGAGGGCTAGGGTTAGAGAGACGGTTCGGGTCTGGATGGGACCTAGGGTTAGGGTTATGTTGAGGGCTAGGGTTAGAGAGACGGTTCGGGTCTGGATGGGACCTAGGGTTAGGGTTATGTTGAGGGCTAGGGTTAGAGAGCCGGTTCGGGTCTGGATGGGACGTAGGGTTAGGGTTATGTTGAGGGCTAGGGTTAGAGAGACGGTTCGGGTCTGGATGGGACCTAGGGTTAGGGTTATGTTGAGGGCTAGGGTTAGAGAGACGGTTCGGGTCTGGATGGGCCCTAGGGTTAGGGTTATGTTGAGTGCTAGGGTTAGAGAGAGGGTTCGGGTCTTGATGGGACCTAGGGTTAGGGTTATGTTGAGGGCTAGGGTTAGAGGGACAGTTCGGGTCTGGATGGGACCTAGGGTTAGGGTAATGTTGAGGGCTAGGGTTAGAGAGACGGTTCCGGTTCAGATCGGACCTAGGGTTAGGGTTATGTTGAGGGCTATGATTAGAGAGACAGTTCGGGTCTGGATGGGACCTAGGGTTAGGGTTATGTTGAGGGCTAGGGTTAGAGAGACGGTTCGGGTCTGGATGGGACCTAGGGTTAAGGTTATGTTGAGGGCTAGGGTTAGAGAGCCGGTTCGGGTCTGGATGGGACCTAGGGTTAGGGTAATGTTGAGGGCTAGGGTTAGAGAGACGGTTCCGGTTCAGATGGGACCTAGGGTTAGGGTTATGTTTAGGGCTAGGGTTAGAGAGACGGTTCGGGTCTGGATGGGACCTAGGGTTAGGGTTATGTTTAGGGCTAGGGTTAGAGAGACGGTTTGGGTCTGGATGGGACCTAGGGTTAGGGTTATGTTGAGGGCTAGGGTTAGAGAGACGGTTCGGGTCTGGATGGGACGTAGGGTTAGGGTTATGTTGAGGGCTAGGGTTAGAGAGACGGTTCGGGTCTGGATGGGACCTAGGGTTAGGGTTATGTTGAGGGCTAGGGTTAGAGAGACGGTTCGGGTCTGGATGGGACCTAGGGTTAGGGTTATGTTGAGGGCTAGGGTTAGAGAGACGGTTCGGGTCTGGATGGGACCTAGGGTTAGGGTTATGTTGAGGGCTAGGGTTAGAGAGACGGTTCGGGTCTGGATGGGACCTAGGGTTAGGGTTATGTTGAGGGCTAGGGTTAGAGAGCCGGTTCGGGTCTGGATGGGACCTAGGGTTAGGGTAATGTTGAGGGCTAGGGTTAGAGAGACGGTTCCGGTTCAGATGGGACCTAGGGTTAGGGTTATGTTGAGGGCTAGGGTTAGAGAGACGGTTCGGGTCTGGATGGGACCTAGGGTTAGGGTTATGTTGAGGGCTAGGGTTAGAGAGACGGTTCGGGTCTGGATGGGACCTAGGGTTAGGGTTATGTTGAGGGCTAGGGTTAGAGAGCCGGTTCGGGTCTGGATGGGACGTAGGGTTAGGGTTATGTTGAGGGCTAGGGTTAGAGAGACGGTTCGGGTCTGGATGGGACCTAGGGTTAGGGTTAAGTTGAGGGCTAGGGTTAGAGAGACGGTTCGGGTCTGGATGGGACCTAGGGTTAGGGTTATGTTGAGGGCTAGGGTTAGAGAGACGGTTCGGGTCTGGATGGGACCTAGGGTTAGGGTTATGTTGAGGGCTAGGGTTAGAGAGACGGTTCGGGTCTGGATGGGACCTAGGGTTAGGGTTATGTTGAGGGCTAGGGTTAGAGAGACGGTTCGGGTCTGGATGGGACCTAGGGTTAGGGTTATGTTGAGGGCTAGGATTAGAGTGACGGTTCGGGTCTGGATGGGACCTAGGGTTAGGGTTATGTTGAGGGCTAGGGTTAGAGAGACGGTTCGGGTCTGGATGGGACCTAGGGTTAGGGTTATGTTGAGGGCTAGGGTTTGAGAGACGGTTCGGGTCTGGATGGGACCTAGGGTTAGGGTTATGTTGAGGGCTAGGGTTAGAGAGACGGTTCGGGTCTGGATGGGACCTAGGGTTAGGGTTATGTTGAGGGCTAGGGTTAGAGAGACGGTTCGGGTCTGGATGGGACCTAGGGTTAGGGTTATGTTGAGGGCTAGGGTTAGAGAGACGGTTCGGGTCTGGATGGGACCTAGGGTTAGGGTTATGTTGAGGGCTAGGGTTAGAGAGACGGTTCGGGTCTGGATGGGACCTAGGGTTAGGGTTATGTTGAGGGCTAGGGTTAGAGAGACGGTTCGGGTCTGGATGGGACCTAGGGTTAGGGTTATGTTGAGGGCTAGGGTTAGAGAGACGGTTCGGGTCTGGATGGGACCTAGGGTTAGGGTTATGTTGAGGGCTAGGGTTAGAGAGACGGTTCGGGTCTGGATGGGACCTAGGGTTAGGGTTATGTTGAGGGCTAGGGTTAGAGAGACGGTTCGGGTCTGGATGGGACCTAGGGTTAGGGTTATGTTGAGGGCTAGGGTTAGAGAGACGGTTCGGGTCTGGATGGGACCTAGGGTTAGGGTTATGTTGAGGGCTAGGGTTAGAGAGACGGTTCGGGTCTCGATGAGACCTAGGGTTAGGGTTATGTTGAGGGCTAGGGTTAGAGAGACGGTTCGGGTCTGGATGGGACCTAGGGTTAGGGTTATGTTGAGGGCTAGGGTTAGAGAGACGGTTCGGGTCTGGATGGGACCTAGGGTTAGGGTTATGTTGAGGGCTAGGGTTAGAGAGACGGTTCCGGTTCAGATCGGACCTAGGGTTAGGGTTATGTTGAGGGCTACGGTTAGAGAGACGGTTCGGGTCTGGATGGGACCTAGGGTTAGGGTTATGTTGAGGGCTAGGGTTAGAGAGACGGTTCCGGTTCAGATCGGACCTAGGGTTAGGGTTATGTTGAGGGCTAGGGTTAGAGAGACGGTTCGGGTCTGGATGGGACCTAGGGTTAGGGTTATGTTGAGGGCTAGGGTTTGAGAGACGGTTCGGGTCTGGATGGGACCTAGGGTTAGGGTTATGTTGAGGGCTAGGGTTAGAGAGACGGTTTGGGTCTGGATGGGACCTAGGGTTAGGGTTATGTTGAGGGCTAGGGTTAGAGAGCCGGTTCGGGTCTGGATGGGACCTAGGGTTAGGGTAATGTTGAGGGCTAGGATTAGAGAGACGGTTCCGGTTCAGATGGGACCTAGGGTTAGGGTTATGTTGAGGGCTAGGGTTAGAGAGACGGTTCGGGTCTGCATGGGACCTAGGGTTAGGGTTATGTTGAGGGCTAGGGTTAGGGAGACGGTTCGGGTCTGGATGGGACCTAGGGTTAGGGTTATGTTGAGGGCTACGGTTAGAGAGCCGGTTCGGGTCTGGATGGGACCTAGGGTTAGGGTAATGTTGAGGGCTAGGGTTAGAGAGACGGTTCCGATTCAGATGGGACCTAGGGTTAGGGTTATGTTGAGGGCTAGGGTTAGAGAGACGGTTCGGGTCTGGATGGGACCTAGGGTTAGGGTTATGTTGAGTGCTAGGGTTAGAGAGACGGTTCGGGTCTGGATGGGACTTAGGGTTAGGGTTATATTGAGGGCTAGGGTTAGAGAGACGGTTCGGGTCTGGATGGGACGTAGGGTTAGGGTTATGTTGAGGGCTAGGGTTAGAGAGACGGTTCGGGTCTGGTTGGGACCTAGGGTTAGGGTTATGTTGAGGGCTAGGGTTAGAGAGACGGTTCGGGTCTGGATGGGACCTAGGGTTAGGGTTATGTTGAGGGCTAGGGTTAGAGAGACGGTTCGGGTCTGGATGTGACCTAGGGTTAGGGTTATGTTGAGGGCTAGGGTTAGAGAGACGGTTCGGGTCTGGATGGGCCCTAGGGTTAGGGTTATGTTGAGTGCTAGGGTTAGAGAGACGGTTCGGGTCTTGATGGGACCTAGGGTTAGGGTTATGTTGAGGGCTAGGGTTAGAGAGACGGTTCGGGTCTGGATGGGACCTAGGGTTAGGGTTATGTTGAGGGCTAGGGTTAGAGAGACGGTTCGGGTCTGGATGGGCCCTAGGGTTAGGGTTATGTTGAGGTCTAGGGTTAGAGAGACGGTTCCGGTTCAGATCGGACCTATGGTTAGGGTTATGTTGAGGGCTAGGGTTAGAGAGACGGTTCGGGTCTGGATGGGACCTAGGGTTAGGGTTATGTTGAGGGCTAGGGTTAGAGAGACGGTTCGGGTCTGGATGGGACCTAGGGTTAGGGTTATGTTGAGGGCTAGGGTTAGAGAGACGGTTCGGGTCTGGATGGGACCTACGGTTAGGGTTATGTTGAGGGCTAGGGTTAGAGAGACGGTTCCGGTTCAGATCAAACCTAGGGTTAGGGTTATGTTGAGGGCTATGGTTAGAGAGACGGTTCGGGTCTGGATGGGACCTAGGGTTAGGGTTATGTTGAGGGCTAGGGTTAGAGAGACGGTTCGGATCTGGATGGGACCTAGGGTTAGGGTTATGTTGAGGGCTAGGGTTAGAGAGACGGTTTCGGTCTGGATGGGACCTAGGGTTAGGGTTATGTTGAGGGCTAGGGTTAGAGAGCCGGTTCGGGTCTGGATGGGACCTAGGGTTAGGGTAATGTGGAGGGCTAGGGTTAGAGAGACGGTTCCGGTTCAGATGGGACCTAGGGTTAGGGTTATGTTGAGGGCTAGGGTTACAGAGACGGTTCGGGTCTGCATGGGACCTAGGGTTAGGGTTATGTTGAGGGCTAGGGTTAGGGAGACGGTTCGGGTCTGTATGGGACCTAGGGTTAGGGTTATGTTGAGGGCTAGGGTTAGAGAGCCGGTTCGGGTCTGGATGGGACCTAAGGTTAGGGTAATGTTGAGGGCTAGGGTTAGAGAGAAGGTTCCTGTTCAGATGGGACCTAGGGTTAGGATTATGTTGAGGGCTAGGGTTAGAGAGACGGTTCGGGTCTGGATGGGACCTAGGGTTAGGGTTATGTTGATGGCTAGGGTTAGAGAGACGGTTCGGGTCTGGATGGGACTTAGGGTTAGGGTTATGTTGAGGGCTAGGGTTAGAGAGACGGTTCGGGTCTGGATGGGACGTAGGGTTAGGGTTATGTTGAGGGCTAGGGTTAGAGAGACGGTTCGGGTCTGGATGGGACCTAGGGTTAGGGTTATGTTGAGGGCTAGGGTTAGAGAGACGGTTCGGGTCTGGATGGGACCTAGGGTTAGGGTTATGTTGAGGGCTAGGGTTAGAGAGACGTTTCGGGTCTGGATGGGACCTAGGGTTAGGGTTATGTTGAGGGCTAGTGTAAGAGAGACGGTTCGGGTCTGGATGGGACCTAGGGTTAGGGTTATGTTGAGGGCTAGGGTTAGAGAGACGGTTCGGGTCTGGATGGGACCTAGGGTTAGGGTTATGTTGAGGGCTAGGATTAGAGTGACGGTTCGGGTCTGGATGGGACCTAGGGTTAGGGTTATGTTGAGGGCTAGGGTTAGAGAGACGGTTCGGGTCTGGATGGGACCTAGGGTTAGGGTTATGTTGAGGGCTAGGGTTTGAGAGACGGTTCGGGTCTGGATGGGACCTAGGGTTAGGGTTATGTTGAGGGCTAGGGTTAGAGAGACGGTTCGGGTCTGGATGGGACCTAGGGTTAGGGTTATGTTGAGGGCTAGGGTTAGAGAGACGGTTCGGGTCTGGATGGGACCTAGGGTTAGGGTTATGTTGAGGGCTAGGATTAGAGTGACGGTTCGGGTCTGGATGGGACCTAGGGTTAGGGTTATGTTGAGGGCTAGGGTTAGAGAGACGGTTCGGGTCTGGATGGGACCTAGGGTTAGGGTTATGTTGAGGGCTAGGGTTTGAGAGACGGTTCGGGTCTGGATGGGACCTAGGGTTAGGGTTATGTTGAGGGCTAGGGTTAGAGAGACGGTTCGGGTCTGGATGGGACCTAGGGTTAGGGTTATGTTGAGGGCTAGGGTTAGAGAGACGGTTCGGGTCTGGATGGGACCTAGGGTTAGGGTTATGTTGAGGGCTAGGGTTAGAGAGACGGTTCGGGTCTGGATGGGACCTAGGGTTAGGGTTATGTTGAGGGCTAGGGTTAGAGAGACGGTTCGGGTCTGGATGGGACCTAGGGTTAGGGTTATGTTGAGGGCTAGGGTTAGAGAGACGGTTCGGGTCTGGATGGGACCTAGGGTTAGGGTTATGTTGAGGGCTAGGGTTAGAGAGACGGTTCGGGTCTCGATGAGACCTAGGGTTAGGGTTATGTTGAGGGCTAGGGTTAGAGAGACGGTTCGGGTCTGGATGGGACCTAGGGTTAGGGTTATGTTGAGGGCTAGGGTTAGAGAGACGGTTCGGGTGTGGATGGGACCTAGGCTTAGGGTTATGTTGAGGGCTAGGGTTAGAGAGACGGTTCCGGTTCAGATCGGACCTAGGGTTAGGGTTATGTTGAGGGCTACGGTTAGAGTGACGGTTCGGGTCTGGATGGGACCTAGGGTTAGGGTTATGTTGAGGGCTAGGGTTAGAGAGACGGTTCCGGTTCAGATCGGACCTAGGGTTAGGGTTATGTTGAGGGCTAGGGTTAGAGAGACGGTTCGGGTCTGGATGGGACCTAGGGTTAGGGTTATGTTGAGGGCTAGGGTTAGAGAGACGGTTCGGGTCTGGATGGGACCTAGGGTTAGGGTTATGTTGAGGGCTAGGGTTAGAGAGACGGTTCGGGTCTGGATGGGACCTAGGGTTAGGGTTATGTTGAGGGCTATGGTTAGAGAGACAGTTCGGGTCTGGATGGGACCTAGGGTTAGGGTAATGTTGAGGGCTAGGGTTAGAGAGACGGTTCCAGTTCAGATGGGACCTAGGGTTAGGGTTATGTTGAGGGCTAGGGTTAGAGAGACGGTTCGGGTCTGGATGGGACCTAGGGTTAGGGTTATGTTGAGGGCTAGGGTTAGAGAGACGGTTCCAGTTCAGATGGGACCTAGGGTTAGGGTTATGTTGAGGGCTAGGGTTAGAGAGACGGTTCGTGTCTGGATGGGACCTAGGGTTAGGGTAATGTTGAGGGCTAGGGTTAGAGAGACGGTTCCAGTTCAGATGGGACCTAGGGTTAGGGTTATGTTGAGGGCTAGGGTTAGAGAGACGGTTCGGGTCTGGATGGGACCTAGGGTTAGGGTTATGTTGAGGGCTAGGGTTAGAGAGACGGTTCTGGTCTGGATGGGACCTAGGGTTAGGGTTATGTTGAGGGCTAGGGTTAGAGAGACGGTTCGGGTCTGGATGGGACCTAGGGTTAGGGTTATGTTGAGGGCTAGGGTTAGAGAGACGGTTCGGGTCTGGATGGGACCTAGGGTTAGGGTTATGTTGAGGGCTAGGGTTAGAGAGACGGTTCGGGTCTGGATGGGACCTAGGGTTAGGGTTATGTTGAGGGCTAGGGTTAGAGAGACGGTTCGGGTCTGGATGGGACCTAGGGTTAGGGTTATGTTGAGGGCTAGGGTTAGAGAGACGGTTCGGGTCTGGATGGGACCTAGGGTTAGGGTTATGTTGAGGGCTAGGGTAGAGAGACTGTTCGGGTCTGGATGGGACCTAGGGATAGGGTTATGTTGAGGGCTAGGGTTAGAGAGACGGTTCGGGTCTGGATGGGACGTAGGGTTAGGGTTATGTTGAGGGCTAGGGTTAGAGAGACGATTCCGGTTCAGATCGGACCTAGGGTTAGGGTTATGTTGAGGGCTATGGTTAGAGAGACAGTTCGGGTCTGGATGGGACCTAGGGTTAGGGTTATGTTGAGGGCTAGGGTTAGAGAGACGGTTCGGGTCTGGATGGGACCTAGGGTTAGGGTTATGTTGAGGGCTAGGGTTAGAGAGCCGGTTCGGGTCTGGATGGGACCTAGGGTTAGGGTTATGTTGAGGGCTAGGGATAGAGAGACGGTTCCGGTTCAGATCGGACCTAGGGTTAGGGTTATGTTGAGGGCTAGGGTTAGAGAGACGGTTCGGGTCTGGATGGGACCTAGGGTTAGGGTTATGTTGAGGTCTAGGGTTAGAGAGACGGTTCCGGTTCAGATCGGACCTATGGTTAGGGTTATGTTGAGGGCTAGGGTTAGAGAGACGGTTCGGGTCTGGATGGGACCTAGGGTTAGGGTTATGTTGAGGGCTAGGGTTAGAGAGACGGTTCAGGTCTGGATGGGACCTAGGGTTAGGGTTATGTTGAGGGCTAGGGTTAGAGAGACGGTTCGGGTCTGGATGGGACCTAGGGTTAGGGTTATGTTGAGGGCTAGGGTTAGAGAGACGGTTCGGGTCTGGATGGGACCTAGGGTTAGGGTTATGTTGAGGGCTAGGGTTAGAGAGATGGTTCCGGTTCAGATCGAACCTAGGGTTAGGGTTATGTTGAGGGCTATGGTTAGAGAGACGGTTCGGGTCTGGATGGGACCTAGGGTTAGGGTTATGTTGAGGGCTAGGGTTAGAGAGACGGTTCGGATCTGGATGGGACCTAGGGTTAGGGTTATGTTGAGGGCTAGGGTTAGAGAGACGGTTTGGGTCTGGATGGGACCTAGGGTTAGGGTTATGTTGAGGGCTAGGGTTAGAGAGCTGGTTCGGGTCTGGATGGGACCTAGGGTTAGGGTAATGTTGAGGGCTAGGATTAGAGAGACGGTTCCGGTTCAGATGGGACCTAGGGTTAGGGTTATGTTGAGGGCTAGGGTTAGAGAGACGGTTCGGGTCTGCATGGGACCTAGGGTTAGGGTTATGTTGAGGGCTAGGGTTAGGGAGACGGTTCGGGTCTGGATGGGACCTAGGGTTAGGGTTATGTTGAGGGCTAGGGTTAGAGAGCCGGTTCGGGTCTGGATGGGACCTAGGGTTAGGGTAATGTTGAGGGCTAGGGTTAGAGAGACGGTTCCGGTTCAGATGGGACCTAGGGTTAGGGTTATGTTGAGGGCTAGGGTGAGAGAGAGGGTTCGGGTCTGGATGGGACCTAGGGTTAGGGTTATGTTGAGTGCTAGGGTTAGAGAGACGGTTCGGGTCTGGATGGGACTTAGGGTTAGGGTTATGTTGAGGGCTAGGGTTAGAGAGACGGTTCGGGTCTGGATGGGACGTAGGGTTAGGGTTATGTTGAGGGCTAGGGTTAGAGAGACGGTTCGGGTCTTGATGGGACCTAGGGTTAGGGTTATGTTGAGGGCTAGGGTTAGAGAGACGGTTCGGGTCTGGATGGGACCTAGGGTTAGGGTTATGTTGAGGGCTAGGGTTAGAGAGACGGTTCGGGTCTGGATGGGACCTAGGGTTAGTGTTATGTTGAGGGCTAGGGTTAGAAAGACGGTTCGGGTCTGGATGGGACCTAGGGTTAGGGTTATGTTGAGGGCTAGGGTTAGAGAGACGGTTCGGGTCTGGATGGGACCTAGGGTTAGGGTTATGTTGAGGGCTAGGGTTAGAGAGACGGTTCGGGTCTGGATGGGACCTAGGGTTAGGATTATGTTGAGGGCTAGGGTTAGAGAGACGGTTCGGGTCTGGATGGGACCTAGGGTTAGGGTTATGTTGAGGGCTAGGGTTAGAGAGACGGTTCGGGTCTGGATGGGACCTAGGGTTAGGGTTATGTTGAGGGCTAGGGTTAGAGAGACGGTTCGGGTCTGGATGGGACCTAGGGTTAGGGTTATGTTGAGGGCTAGGGTTAGAGAGACGGTTCGGGTCTGGATGGGACCTAGGGTTAGGGTTATGTTGAGGGCTAGGGTTAGAGAGACGGTTCGGGTCTGGATGGGCCCTAGGGTTAGGGTTATGTTGAGTGCTAGGGTTAGAGAGAGGGTTCGGGTCTTGATGGGACCTAGGGTTAGGGTTATGTTGAGGGCTAGGGTTAGAGGGACAGTTCGGGTCTGGATGGGACCTAGGGTTAGGGTAATGTTGAGGGCTAGGGTTAGAGAGACGGTTCCGGTTCAGATCGGACCTAGGGTTAGGGTTATGTTGAGGGCTATGATTAGAGAGACAGTTCGGGTCTGGATGGGACCTAGGGTTAGGGTTATGTTGAGGGCTAGGGTTAGAGAGACGGTTCGGGTCTGGATGGGACCTAGGGTTAAGGTTATGTTGAGGGCTAGGGTTAGAGAGCCGGTTCGGGTCTGGATGGGACCTAGGGTTAGGGTAATGTTGAGGGCTAGGGTTAGAGAGACGGTTCCGGTTCAGATGGGACCTAGGGTTAGGGTTATGTTTAGGGCTAGGGTTAGAGAGACGGTTCGGGTCTGGATGGGACCTAGGGTTAGGGTTATGTTTAGGGCTAGGGTTAGAGATACGGTTTGGGTCTGGATGGGACCTAGGGTTAGGGTTATGTTGAGGGCTAGGGTTAGAGAGACGGTTCGGGTCTGGATGGGACGTAGGGTTAGGGTTATGTTGAGGGCTAGGGTTAGAGAGACGGTTCGGGTCTGGATGGGACCTAGGGTTAGGGTTATGTTGAGGGCTAGGGTTAGAGAGACGGTTCGGGTCTGGATGGGACCTAGGGTTAGGGTTATGTTGAGGGCTAGGGTTAGAGAGACGGTTCGGGTCTGGATGGGACCTAGGGTTAGGGTTATGTTGAGGGCTAGGGTTAGAGAGACGGTTCGGGTCTGGATGGGACCTAGGGTTAGGGTTATGTTGAGGGCTAGGGTTAGAGAGCCGGTTCGGGTCTGGATGGTACCTAGGGTTAGGGTAATGTTGAGGGCTAGGGTTAGAGAGACGGTTCCGGTTCAGATGGGACCTAGGGTTAGGGTTATGTTGAGGGCTAGGGTTAGAGAGACGGTTCGGGTCTGGATGGGACCTAGGGTTAGGGTTATGTTGAGGGCTAGGGTTAGAGAGACGGTTCGGGTCTGGATGGGACCTAGGGTTAGGGTTATGTTGAGGGCTAGGGTTAGAGAGCCGGTTCGGGTCTGGATGGGACGTAGGGTTAGGGTTATGTTGAGGGCTAGGGTTAGAGAGACGGTTCGGGTCTGGATGGGACCTAGGGTTAGGGTTAAGTTGAGGGCTAGGGTTAGAGAGACGGTTCGGGTCTGGATGGGACCTAGGGTTAGGGTTATGTTGAGGGCTAGGGTTAGAGAGACGGTTCGGGTCTGGATGGGACCTAGGGTTAGGGTTATGTTGAGGGCTAGGGTTAGAGAGACGGTTCGGGTCTGGATGGGACCTAGGGTTAGGGTTATGTTGAGGGCTAGGGTTAGAGAGCCGGTTCGGGTCTGGATGGGACGTAGGGTTAGGGTTATGTTGAGGGCTAGGGTTAGAGAGACGGTTCGGGTCTGGATGGGACCTAGGGTTAGGGTTATGTTGAGGGCTAGGGTTAGAGAGACGGTTCGGATCTGGATGGGACCTAGGGTTACGGTTATGTTGAGGCCTAGGGTTAGAGAGACTGTTCGGGTCTGGATGGGACCTAGGGTTAGGGTTATGTTGAGGGCTAGAGTTAGAGAGACGGTTCGGGTCTGGATGGGACCTAGGGTTAGGGTTATGTTGAGGGCTAGGGTTAGAGAGACGGTTCGGGTCTGGATGGGACCTAGGGTTAGGGTTATGTTGAGGGCTAGGGTTAGAGAGACGGTTTGGGTCTGGATTGGACGTAGGGTTAGGGTTATGTTGAGGGCTAGGGTTAGAGAGACGGTTCGGGTCTGGATGGGACCTAGGGTTAGGGTTATGTTGAGGGCTAGGGATAGAGAGACGGTTCCGGTTCAGATCGGACCTAGGGTTAGGGTTATGTTGAGGGATAGGGTTAAAGAGACGCTTCGGGTCTGGATGGGACCTAGGGTTAGGGTTATGTTGAGGTCTAGGGTTAGAGAGACGGTTCCGGTTCAGATCGGACCTATGGTTAGGGTTATGTTGAGGGCTAGGGTTAGAGAGACGGTTCGGGTCTGGATGGGACCTAGGGTTAGGGTTATGTTGAGGTCTAGGGTTAGAGAGACGGTTCCGGTTCAGATCGGACCTATGGTTAGGGTTATGTTGAGGGCTAGGGTTAGAGAGACGGTTCGGGTCTGGATGGGACCTAGGGTTAGGGTTATGTTGAGGGCTAGGGTTAGAGGGACGGTTCGGGTCTGGATGGGACCTAGGGTTAGTGTTATGTTGAGGGCTAGGGTTAGAAAGACGGTTCGGGTCTGGATGGGACCTAGGGTTAGGGTAATGTTGAGGGCTAGGGTTAGAGAGACGGTTCCGGTTCAGATGGGACCTAGGGTTAGGGTTATGTTTAGGGCTAGGGTTAGAGAGACGGTTCGGGTCTGGATGGGACCTAGGGTTAGGGTTATGTTTAGGGCTAGGGTTAGAGAGACGGTTTGGGTCTGGATGGGACCTAGGGTTAGGGTTATGTTGAGGGCTAGGGTTAGAGAGACGGTTCGGGTCTGGATGGGACGTAGGGTTAGGGTTATGTTGAGGGCTAGGGTTAGAGAGACGGTTCGGGTCTGGATGGGACGTAGGGTTAGGGTTATGTTGAGGGCTAGGGTTAGAGAGACGGTTCGGGTCTGGATGGGACCTACGGTTAGGGTTATGTTGAGGGCTAGGGTTAGAGAGACGGTTCGGGTCTGGATGGGACCTAGGGTTAGGGTTATGTTGAGGGCTAGGGTTAGAGAGACGGTTCGGGTCTGGATGGGATCTAGGGTTAGGGTTATGTTGAGGGCTAGGGTTAGAGAGACGGTTCGGGTCTGGATGGGACCTAGGGTTAGGGTTATGTTGAGGGCTAGGGTTAGAGAGCCGGTTCGGGTCTGGATGGGACCTAGGGTTAGGGTAATGTTGAGGGCTAGGGTTAGAGAGACGGTTCCGGTTCAGATGGGACCTAGGGTTACGGTTATGTTGAGGGCTAGGGTTAGAGAGACGGTTCGGGTCTGGATGGGACCTAGGGTTAGGGTTATGTTGAGGGCTAGGGTTAGAGAGACGGTTCGGGTCTGGATGGGACCTAGGGTTAGGGTTATGTTGAGGGCTAGGGTTAGAGAGCCGGTTCAGGTCTGGATGGGACGTAGGGTTAGGGTTATGTTGAGGGCTAGGGTTAGAGAGACGGTTCGGGTCTGGATGGGACCTAGGGTTAGGGTTATGTTGAGGGCTAGGGTTAGAGAGACAGTTCGGGTCTGGATGGGACCTAGGGTTAGGGTTATGTTGAGGGCTAGGGTTAGAGAGACGGTTCGGGTCTGGATGGGACCTAGGGTTAGGGTTATGTTGAGGGCTAGGGTTAGAGAGACGGTTCGGGTCTGGATGGGACCTAGGGTTAGGGTTATGTTGAGGGCTAGGGTTAGAGAGACGGTTCGGGTCTGGATGGGACCTAGGGTTAGGGTTATGTTGAGGGCTAGGGTTAGAGAGACGGTTCGGGTCTGGATGGGACCTAGGGTTAGGGTTATGTTGAGGGCTAGGGTTAGAGAGACGGTTCGGGTCTGGATGGGACCTAGGGTTAGGGTTATGTTGAGGGCTAGGGTTAGAGAGACTGTTCGGGTCTGGATGGGACCTAGGGTTAGGGTTATGTTGAGGGCTAGGGTTAGAGAGACGGTTCGGGTCTGGATGGGACCTAGGGTTAGGGTTATGTTGAGGGCTAGGGTTAGAGAGACGGTTCGGATCTGGATGGGACCTAGGGTTAGGGTTATGTTGAGGGCTAGGGTTAGAGAGACGGTTTGGGTCTGGATTGGACGTAGGGTTAGGGTTATGTTGAGGGCTAGGGTTAGAGAGACGGTTCGGGTCTGGATGGGACCTGGGTTAGGGTTATGTTGAGGGCTAGGGATAGAGAGACGGTTCCGGTTCAGATCGGACCTAGGGTTAGGGTTATGTTGAGGGATAGGGTTAGAGAGACGGTTCGGGTCTGGATGGGACCTAGGGTTAGGGTTATGTTGAGGTCTAGGGTTAGAGAGACGGTTCCGGTTCAGATCGGACCTATGGTTAGGGTTATGTTGAGGGCTAGGGTTAGAGAGACGGTTCGGGTCTGGATGGGACCTAGGGTTAGGGTAATGTTGAGGGCTAGGGTTAGAGAGACGGTTCCGGTTCAGATGGGACCTAGGGTTAGGGTTATGTTGAGGGCTAGGGTTAGAGAGACGGTTCGGGTCTGGATGGGACCTAGGGTTAGGGTTATGTTGAGGGCTATGGTTAGAGAGACGGTTCGGGTCTGGATGGGACCTAGGGTTAGGGTTATGTTGAGGGCTAGGGTTAGAGAGACGGTTCGGATCTGGATGGGACCTAGGGTTAGGGTTATGTTGAGGGCTAGGGTTAGAGAGACGGTTTGGGTCTGGATGGGACCTAGGGTTAGGGTTATGTTGAGGGCTAGGGTTAGAGAGCTGGTTCGGGTCTGGATGGGACCTAGGGTTAGGGTAATGTTGAGGGCTAGGATTAGAGAGACGGTTCCGGTTCAGATGGGACCTAGGGTTAGGGTTATGTTGAGGGCTAGGGTTAGAGAGACGGTTCGGGTCTGCATGGGACCTAGGGTTAGGGTTATGTTGAGGGCTAGGGTTAGGGAGACGGTTCGGGTCTGGATGGGACCTAGGGTTAGGGTTATGTTGAGGGCTAGGGTTAGAGAGCCGGTTCGGGTCTGGATGGGACCTAGGGTTAGGGTAATGTTGAGGGCTAGGGTTAGAGAGACGGTTCCGGTTCAGATGGGACCTAGGGTTAGGGTTATGTTGAGGGCTAGGGTTAGAGAGACGGTTCGGGTCTGGATGGGACCTAGGGTTAGGGTTATGTTGAGTGCTAGGGTTAGAGAGACGGTTCGGGTCTGGATGGGACTTAGGGTTAGGGTTATGTTGAGGGCTAGGGTTAGAGAGACGGTTCGGGTCTGGATGGGACCTAGGGTTAGGGTTATGTTGAGGGCTAGGGTTAGAGAGACGGTTCGGGTCTTGATGGGACCTAGGGTTAGGGTTATGTTGAGGGCTAGGGTTAGAGAGACGGTTCGGGTCTGGATGGGACCTAGGGTTAGGGTTATGTTGAGGGCTAGGGTTAGAGAGACGGTTCGGGTCTGGATGGGACCTAGGGTTAGGGTTATGTTGAGGGCTAGGGTTAGAAAGACGGTTCGGGTCTGGATGGGACCTAGGGTTAGGGTTATGTTGAGGGCTAGGGTTAGAGAGACGGTTCGGGTCTGGATGGGACCTAGGGTTAGGGTTATGTTGAGGGCTAGGGTTAGAGAGACGGTTCGGGTCTGGATGGGACCTAGGGTTAGGGTTATGTTGAGGGCTAGGGTTAGAGAGACGGTTCGGGTCTGGATGGGACCTAGGGTTAGGGTTATGTTGAGGGCTAGGGTTAGAGAGACGGTTCGGGTCTGGATGGGACCTAGGGTTAGGGTTATGTTGAGGGCTAGGGTTAGAGAGACGGTTCGGGTCTGGATGGGACCTAGGGTTAGGGTTATGTTGAGGGCTAGGGTTAGAGAGACGGTTCGGGTCTGGATGGGACCTAGGGTTAGGGTTATGTTGAGGGCTAGGGTTAGAGAGACGGTTCGGGTCTGGATGGGCCCTAGGGTTAGGGTTATGTTGAGTGCTAGGGTTAGAGAGAGGGTTCGGGTCTTGATGGGACCTAGGGTTAGGGTTATGTTGAGGGCTAGGGTTAGAGGGACAGTTCGGGTCTGGATGGGACCTAGGGTTAGGGTTATGTTGAGGGCTAGGGTTAGAGAGACGGTTCCGGTTCAGATCGGACCTAGGGTTAGGGTTATGTTGAGGGCTATGATTAGAGAGACAGTTCGGGTCTGGATGGGACCTAGGGTTAGGGTTATGTTGAGGGCTAGGGTTAGAGAGACGGTTCGGGTCTGGATGGGACCTAGGGTTAAGGTTATGTTGAGGGCTAGGGTTAGAGAGCCGGTTCGGGTCTGGATGGGACCTAGGGTTAGGGTAATGTTGAGGGCTAGGGTTAGAGAGACGGTTCCGGTTCAGATGGGACCTAGGGTTAGGGTTATGTTTAGGGCTAGGGTTAGAGAGACGGTTCGGGTCTGGATGGGACCTAGGGTTAGGGTTATGTTTAGGGCTAGGGTTAGAGAGACGGTTTGGGTCTGGATGGGACCTAGGGTTAGGGTTATGTTGAGGGCTAGGGTTAGAGAGACGGTTCGGGTCTGGATGGGACGTAGGGTTAGGGTTATGTTGAGGGCTAGGGTTAGAGAGACGGTTCGGGTCTGGATGGGACCTAGGGTTAGGGTTATGTTGAGGGCTAGGGTTAGAGAGACGGTTCGGGTCTGGATGGGACCTAGGGTTAGGGTTATGTTGAGGGCTAGGGTTAGAGAGACGGTTCGGGTCTGGATGGGACCTAGGGTTAGGGTTATGTTGAGGGCTAGGGTTAGAGAGCCGGTTCGGGTCTGGATGGGACCTAGGGTTAGGGTTATGTTGAGGGCTAGGGTTAGAGAGCCGGTTCGGGTCTGGATGGGACCTAGGGTTAGGGTAATGTTGAGGGCTAGGGTTAGAGAGACGGTTCCGGTTCAGATGGGACCTAGGGTTAGGGTTATGTTGAGGGCTAGGGTTAGAGAGACGGTTCGGGTCTGGATGGGACCTAGGGTTAGGGTTATGTTGAGGGCTAGGGTTAGAGAGACGGTTCGGGTCTGGATGGGACCTAGGGTTAGGGTTATGTTGAGGGCTAGGGTTAGAGAGCCGGTTCGGGTCTGGATGGGACGTAGGGTTAGGGTTATGTTGAGGGCTAGGGTTAGAGAGACGGTTCGGGTCTGGATGGGACCTAGGGTTAGGGTTAAGTTGAGGGCTAGGGTTAGAGAGACGGTTCGGGTCTGGATGGGACCTAGGGTTAGGGTTATGTTGAGGGCTAGGGTTAGAGAGACGGTTCGGGTCTGGATGGGACCTAGGGTTAGGGTTATGTTGAGGGCTAGGGTTAGAGAGACGGTTCGGGTCTGGATGGGACCTAGGGTTAGGGTTATGTTGAGGGCTAGGGTTAGAGAGACGGTTCGGGTCTGGATGGGACCTAGGGTTAGGGTTATGTTGAGGGCTAGGGTTAGAGAGACGGTTCGGGTCTGGATGGGACCTAGGGTTAGGGTTATGTTGAGGGCTAGGGTTAGAGAGACGGTTCGGGTCTGGATGGGACCTAGGGTTACGGTTATGTTGAGGGCTAGGGTTAGAGAGACTGTTCGGGTCTGGATGGGACCTAGGGTTAGGGTTATGTTGAGGGCTAGGGTTAGAGAGACGGTTCGGGTCTGGATGGGACCTAGGGTTAGGGTTATGTTGAGGGCTAGGGTTAGAGAGACGGTTCGGGTCTGGATGGGACCTAGGGTTAGGGTTATGTTGAGGGCTAGGGTTAGAGAGACGGTTTGGGTCTGGATTGGACGTAGGGTTAGGGTTATGTTGAGGGCTAGGGTTAGAGAGACGGTTCGGGTCTGGATGGGACCTAGGGTTAGGGTTATGTTGAGGGCTAGGGATAGAGAGACGGTTCCGGTTCAGATCGGACCTAGGGTTAGGGTTATGTTGAGGGATAGGGTTAGAGAGACGGTTCGGGTCTGGATGGGACCTAGGGTTAGGGTTATGTTGAGGTCTAGGGTTAGAGAGACGGTTCCGGTTCAGATCGGACCTATGGTTAGGGTTATGTTGAGGGCTAGGGTTAGAGAGACGGTTCGGGTCTGGATGGGACCTAGGGTTAGGGTTATGTTGAGGTCTAGGGTTAGAGAGACGGTTCCGGTTCAGATCGGACCTATGGTTAGGGTTATGTTGAGGGCTAGGGTTAGAGAGACGGTTCGGGTCTGGATGGGACCTAGGGTTAGGGTTATGTTGAGGGCTAGGGTTAGAGGGACGGTTCGGGTCTGGATGGGACCTAGGGTTAGTGTTATGTTGAGGGCTAGGGTTAGAAAGACGGTTCGGGTCTGGATGGGACCTAGGGTTAGGGTAATGTTGAGGGCTAGGGTTAGAGAGACGGTTCCGGTTCAGATGGGACCTAGGGTTAGGGTTATGTTTAGGGCTAGGGTTAGAGAGACGGTTCGGGTCTGGATGGGACCTAGGGTTAGGGTTATGTTTAGGGCTAGGGTTAGAGAGACGGTTTGGGTCTGGATGGGACCTAGGGTTAGGGTTATGTTGAGGGCTAGGGTTAGAGAGTCGGTTCGGGTCTGGATGGGACGTAGGGTTAGGGTTATGTTGAGGGCTAGGGTTAGAGAGACGGTTCGGGTCTGGATGGGACGTAGGGTTAGGGTTATGTTGAGGGCTAGGGTTAGAGAGACGGTTCGGGTCTGGATGGGACCTACGGTTAGGGTTATGTTGAGGGCTAGGGTTAGAGAGACGGTTCGGGTCTGGATGGGACCTAGGGTTAGGGTTATGTTGAGGGCTAGGGTTAGAGAGACGGTTCGGGTCTGGATGGGATCTAGGGTTAGGGTTATGTTGAGGGCTAGGGTTAGAGAGACGGTTCGGGTCTGGATGGGACCTAGGGTTAGGGTTATGTTGAGGGCTAGGGTTAGAGAGCCGGTTCGGGTCTGGATGGGACCTAGGGTTAGGGTAATGTTGAGGGCTAGGGTTAGAGAGACGGTTCCGGTTCAGATGGGACCTAGGGTTACGGTTATGTTGAGGGCTAGGGTTAGAGAGACGGTTCGGGTCTGGATGGGACCTAGGGTTAGGGTTATGTTGAGGGCTAGGGTTAGAGAGACGGTTCGGGTCTGGATGGGACCTAGGGTTAGGGTTATGTTGAGGGCTAGGGTTAGAGAGCCGGTTCGGGTCTGGATGGGACGTAGGGTTAGGGTTATGTTGAGGGCTAGGGTTAGAGAGACGGTTCGGGTCTGGATGGGACCTAGGGTTAGGGTTATGTTGAGGGCTAGGGTTAGAGAGACGGTTCGGGTCTGGATGGGACCTAGGGTTAGGGTTATGTTGAGGGCTAGGGTTAGAGAGACGGTTCGGGTCTGGATGGGACCTAGGGTTAGGGTTATGTTGAGGGCTAGGGTTAGAGAGACGGTTCGGGTCTGGATGGGACCTAGGGTTAGGGTTATGTTGAGGGCTAGGGTTAGAGAGACGGTTCGGGTCTGGATGGGACCTAGGGTTAGGGTGATGTTGAGGGCTAGGGTTAGAGAGACGGTTCGGGTCTGGATGGGACCTAGGGTTAGGGTTATGTTGAGGGCTAGGGTTAGAGAGACGGTTCGGGTCTGGATGGGACCTAGGGTTAGGGTTATGTTGAGGGCTAGGGTTAGAGAGACTGTTCGGGTCTGGATGGGACCTAGGGTTAGGGTTATGTTGAGGGCTAGGGTTAGAGAGACGGTTCGGGTCTGGATGGGACCTAGGGTTAGGGTTATGTTGAGGGCTAGGGTTAGAGAGACGGTTCGGATCTGGATGGGACCTAGGGTTAGGGTTATGTTGAGGGCTAGGGTTAGAGAGACGGTTTGGGTCTGGATTGGACGTAGGGTTAGGGTTATGTTGAGGGCTAGGGTTAGAGAGACGGTTCGGGTCTGGATGGGACCTGGGTTAGGGTTATGTTGAGGGCTAGGGATAGAGAGACGGTTCCGGTTCAGATCGGACCTAGGGTTAGGGTTATGTTGAGGGATAGGGTTAGAGAGACGGTTCGGGTCTGGATGGGACCTAGGGTTAGGGTTATGTTGAGGTCTAGGGTTAGAGAGACGGTTCCGGTTCAGATCGGACCTATGGTTAGGGTTATGTTGAGGGCTAGGGTTAGAGAGACGGTTCGGGTCTGGATGGGACCTAGGGTTAGGGTTATGTTGAGGTCTAGGGTTAGAGAGACGGTTCCGGTTCAGATCGGACCTATGGTTAGGGTTATGTTGAGGGCTAGGGTTAGAGAGACGGTTCGGGTCTGGATGGGACCTAGGGTTAGGGTTATGTTGAGGGCTAGGGTTAGAGGGACGGTTCGGGTCTGGATGGGACCTAGGGTTAGTGTTATGTTGAGGGCTAGGGTTAGAAAGACGGTTCGGGTCTGGATGGGACCTAGGGTTTGGGTTATGTTGAGGGCTAGGGTTAGAGAGACGGTTAGGGTCTGGATGGGACCTAGGGTTAGGGTTATGTTGAGGGCTAGGGTTAGAGAGACGGTTCCGGTTCAGATCAAACCTAGGGTTAGGGTTATGTTGAGGGCTATGGTTAGAGAGACGGTTCGGGTCTGGATGGGATCTAGGGTTAGGGTTATGTTGAGGGCTAGGGTTAGAGAGACGGTTCGGATCTGGATGGGACCTAGGGTTAGGGTTATGTTGAGAGCTAGGGTTAGAGAGACGGTTTGGGTCTGGATGGGACCTAGGGTTAGGGTTATGTTGAGGGCTAGGGTTAGAGAGCCGGTTCGGGTCAGGATGGGACCTAGGGTTAGGGTAATGTTGAGGGCTAGGGTTAGAGAGACGGTTCCGGTTCAGATGGGACCTAGGGTTAGGGTTATGTTGAGGGCTAGGGTTAGAGAGACGGTTCGGGTCTGCATGGGACCTAGGGTTAGGGTTATGTTGAGGGCTAGGGTTAGGGAGACGGTTCGGGTCTGGATGGGACCTAGGGTTAGGGTTATGTTGAGGGCTAGGGTTAGAGAGCCGGTTCGGGTCTGGATGGGACCTAGGGTTAGGGTAATGTTGAGGGCTAGGGTTAGAGAGACGGTTCCGGTTCAGATGGGACCTAGGGTTAGGGTTATGTTGAGGGCTAGGGTTAGAGAGACGGTTCGGGTCTGGATGGGACCTAAGGTTAGGGTTATGTTTAGGGCTAGGGTTAGAGAGACGGTTTGGGTCTGGATGGGACCTAGGGTTAGGGTTATGTTGAGGGCTAGGGTTAGAGAGACGGTTCGGGTCTGGATGGGACGTAGGGTTAGGGTTATCTTGAGGGCTAGGGTTAGAGAGACGGTTCGGGTCTGGATGGGACCTAGGGTTAGGGTTATGTTGAGGGCTAGGGTTAGAGAGACGGTTCGGGTCTGGATGGGACCTAGGGTTAGGGTTATGTTGAGGGCTAGGGTTAGAGAGACGGTTCGGGTCTGGATGGGACCTAGGGTTAGGGTTATGTTGAGGGCTAGGGTTAGAGAGACGGTTCGGGTCTGGATGGGACCTAGGGTTAGGGTTATGTAGAGGGCTAGGGTTAGAGAGCCGGTTCGGGTCTGGATGGGACCTAGGGTTAGGGTAATGTTGAGGGCTATGGTTAGAGAGACGGTTCCGGTTCAGATGGGACCTAGGGTTAGGGTTATGTTGAGGGCTAGGGTTAGAGAGACGGTTCGGGTCTGGATGGGACCTAGGGTTAGGGTTATGTTGAGGGCTAGGGTTAGAGAGACGGTTCGGGTCTGGATGGGACGTAGGGTTAGGGTTATGTTGAGGGCTAGGGTTAGAGAGACGGTTCGGGTCTGGATGGGACCTAGGGTTAGGGTTATGTTGAGGGCTAGGGTTAGAGAGACGGTTCGGGTCTGGATGGGACCTAGGGTTAGGGTTATGTTGAGGGCTAGGGTTAGAGAGACGGTTCGGGTCTGGATGGGACCTAGGGTTAGGGTTATGTTGAGGGCTAGGGTTAGAGAGACGGTTCGGGTCTGGATGGGACCTAGGGTTAGGGTTATGTTGAGGGCTAGGGTTAGAGAGACGGTTCGGGTCTGGATGGGACCTAGGGTTAGGGTTATGTTGAGGGCTAGGGTTAGAGAGACGGTTCGGGTCTGGATTGGACGTAGGGTTAGGGTTATGTTGAGGGCTAGGGTTAGACAGACGGTTCGGGTCTGGATGGGACCTAGGGTTAGGGTTATGTTGAGGGCTAGGGATAGAGAGACGGTTCCGGTTCAGATCGGACCTAGGGTTAGGGTTATGTTGAGGGCTAGGGTTAGAGAGACGGTTCGGGTCTGGATGGGACCTAGGGTTAGGGTTATGTTGAGGTCTAGGGTTAGAGAGACGGTTCCGGTTCAGATCGGACCTATGGTTAGGGTTATGTTGAGGGCTAGGGTTAGAGAGACGGTTCGGGTCTGGATGGGACCTAGGGTTAGGGTTATGTTGAGGTCTAGGGTTAGAGAGACGGTTCCGGTTCAGATCGGACCTATGGTTAGGGTTATGTTGAGGTCTAGGGTTAGCGAGACGGTTCCGGTTCAGATCGGACCTAGGGTTAGGGTTATGTTGAGGGCTATGGTTAGAGAGACAGTTCGGGTCTGGATGGGACCTAGGGTTAGGGTTATGTTGAGGGCTTGGGTTAGAGAGACGGTTCGGGTCTGGATGGGACCTAGGGGTGGGGGTATGTTGAGGGCTAGGGTTAGAGAGACGGTTCGGGTCTGGATGGGACCTAGGGTTAGGGTTATGTTGAGGGCTAGGGTTAGAGAGCCGGTTAGGGTCTGGATGGGACCTAGGGTTAGGGTAATGTTGAGGGCTAGGGTGAGAGAGACGGTTCCGGTTCAGATGGGACCTAGGGTTAGGGTTATGTTGAGGGCTAGGGTTAGAGAGACGGTTCGGGTCTGGATGGGACCTAGGGTTAGGGTTATGTTGAGGGCTAGGGTTAGAGAGACGGTTCGGGTCTGGATGGGACCTAGGGTTAGGGTTATGTTGAGGGCTAGGGTTAGAGAGACGGTTCGGGTCTGTATGGGACGTAGGGTTAGGGTTATGTTGAGGGCTAGGGTTAGAGAGACGGTTCGGGTCTGGATGGGACCTAGGGTTTGGGTTATGTTGAGGGCTAGGGTTAGAGAGACGGTTCGGGTCTGGATGGGACCTAGGGTTAGGGTTATGTTGAGGGCTAAGGTTAGAGAGACAGTTCGGGTCTGGATGGGACCTAGGGTTATGGTTATGTTGAGGGATAGGGTTAGAGAGACGGTTCGGGTCTGGATGGGACCTAGGGTTAGGGTTATGTTGAGGGCTAGGGTTAGAGAGACGGTTCGGGGCTGGATGGGACCTAGGGTTAGGGTTATGTTGAGGGCTAGGGTTAGAGGGACGGTTCGGGTCTGGATGGGACCTAGGGTTAGGGTTATGTTGAGGGCTAGGGTTAGAGAGACGGTTCGGGTCTGGATGGGACCTAGGGTTAGGGTTATGTTGAGGGCTAGGGTTAGAGAGACGGTTCTGGTCTGGATGGGACCTAGGGTTAGGGTTATATTGAGGGCTAGGGTTAGAGAGACGGTTCGGGTCTGGATGGGACCTAGGGTTAGGGTTATGTTGAGGGCTAGGGTTAGAGAGACGGTTCGGGTCTGGATGGGACCTAGGGTTAGGGTTATGTTGAGGGCTAGGGTTAGAGAGACGGTTCGGGTCTGGATGGGACCTAGGGTTAGGGTTATGTTGAGGGCTAGGGTTAGCGAGACGGTTCTGGTTCAGATCGGACCTAGGGTTAGGGTTATGTTGAGGGCTATGGTTAGAGAGACAGTTCGGGTCTGGATGGGACCTAGGGTTAGGGTTATGTTGAGGTCTAGGGTTAGAGAGACGGTTCGGGTCTGGATGGGACCTAGGGTTAGGGTTATGTTGAGGGCTAGGGTTAGAGAGACGGTTCGGTTCTGGATGGGACCTAGGGTTAGGGTTATGTTGAGGGCTAGGGTTAGAGAGCCGGTTCGGGTCTGGATGGGACCTAGGGTTAGGGTAATGTTGAGGGCTAGGGTTAGAGAGACGGTTCCGGTTCAGATGGGACCTAGGGTTAGGGTTATGTTGAGGGCTAGGGTTAGAGAGACGGTTCGGGTCTGGATGGGACCTAGGGTTAGGGTTATGTTGAGGGCTAGGGTTAGAGAGACGGTTCGGGTCTGGATGGGACCTAGGGTTAGGGTTATGTTGAGGGCTAGGGTTAGAGAGACGGTTCGGGTCTGGATGGGACGTAGGGTTAGGGTTATGTTGAGGGCTAGGGTTAGAGAGACGGTTCGGGTCTGGATGGGACCTAGGGTTAGGGTTATGTTGAGGGCTAGGGTTAGAGAGACGGTTCGGGTCTGGATGGGACCTAGGGTTAGGGTTATGTTGAGGGCTAGGGTTAGAGAGACGGTTCGGGTCTGGATGGGACCTAGGGTTAGGGTTATGTTGAGGGCTAGGGTTAGAGAGACGGTTCGGGTCTGGATGGGACCTAGGGTTAGGGTTATGTTGAGGGCTAGGGTTAGAGAGACGGTTCGGGTCTGGATGGGACCTAGGGTTAGGGTTATGTTGAGGGCTAGGGTTAGAGAGACGGTTCCGGTTCAGATCGGACCTAGGGTTAGGGTTATGTTGAGGGCTATGGTTAGAGAGACAGTTCGGGTCTGGATGGGACCTAGGGTTAGGGTTATGTTGAGGTCTAGGGTTAGAGAGACGGTTCGGGTCTGGATGGGACCTACGGTTAGGGTTATGTTGAGGGCTAGGGTTAGAGAGACGGTTCGGGTCTGGATGGGACCTAGGGTTAGGGTTATGTTGAGGGCTAGGGTTAGAGAGCCGGTTCGGGTCTGGATGGGACCTAGGGTTAGGGTAATGTTGAGGGCTAGGGTTAGAGAGACGGTTCCGGTTCAGATGGGACCTAGGGTTAGGGTTATGTTGAGGGCTAGGGTTAGAGAGACGGTTCGGGTCTGGATGGGACCTAGGGTTAGGGTTATGTTGAGGGCTAGGGTTAGAGAGACGGTTCGGGTCTGGATGGGACCTAGGGTTAGGGTTATGTTGAGGGCTAGGGTTAGAGAGACGGTTCGGGTCTGGATGGGACGTAGGGTTAGGGTTATGTTGAGGGCTAGGGTTAGAGAGACGGTTCGGGTCTGGATGGGACCTAGGGTTAGGGTTATGTTGAGGGCTAGGGTTAGAGAGACGGTTCGGGTCTGGATGGGACCTAGGGTTAGGGTTATGTTGAGGGCTAGGGTTAGAGAGACGGTTCGGGTCTGGATGGTACCTAGGGTTAGGGTTATGTTGAGGGCTAGGGTTAGAGAGACGGTTCGGTTCTGGATGGGACCTAGGGTTAGGGTTATGTTGAGGGCTAGGGTTAGAGAGACGGTTCGGGTCTGGATGGGACCTAGGGTTAGGGTTATGTTGAGGGCTAGGGTTAGAGAGACGGTTCGGGTCTGGATGGGACCTAGGGTTAGGGTTATGTTGAGGGCTAGGGTTAGAGAGACGGTTCGGGTCTGGATGGGACCTAGGGTTAGGGTTATGTTGAGGGCTAGGGTTAGAGAGACGGTTCGGGTCTGGATCGGACCTAGGGTTAGGGTTATGTTGAGGGCTAGGGTTAGAGAGACGGTTCGGGTCTGGATGGGACCTAGGGTTAGGATTATGTTTAGGGATAGGGTTAGAGAGACGGTTCGGGTCCGGATGGGACCTAGGGTTAGGGTTATGTTGAGGGCTAGGGTTAGAGAGACGGTTCCGGTTCAGATCGGACCTAGGGTTAGGGTTATGTTGAGGGCTAGGGTTAGAGAGACGGTTCGGGTCTGGATGGGACGTAGGGTTAGGGTTATGTTAAGGGCTAGGGTTAGAGAGACAGTTCGGGTCTGGATGGGACCCAGGGTTAGGGTTATGTTGAGGGCTAGGGTTAGAGAGACACTTCGGGTCTGGATGGGACCTAGGGTTAGGGTAATGTTGAGGGCTAGGGTTAGAGAGACAGTTCCGGATCAGATGGGACCTAGGGTTAGGGTTATGTTGAGGGCCAGGGTTAGAGAGACGGTTCCGGTCTGGATGGGACCTAGGGTTAGGGTTATGTTGAGGGCCAGGGTTAGAGAGACGGTTCGGGTCTGGATGGGACCTAGGGTTAGGGTTATGTTGAGGGCTAGGGTTAGAGAGACGGTTCGGGTCTGGATGGGACCTAGGGTTAGGGTTATGTTGAGGGCTAGGGTTAGAGAGACGGTTTGGGTCTGGATGGGACCTAGGGTTAGGGTTATGTTGAGGGCTAGGGTTAGAGAGACGGTTCGGGTCTGGATGGGACCTAGGGTTAGGGTAATGTTGAGGGCTAGGGTTAGAGAAACGGTTCGGGTCTGGATGGGACCTAGGGTTAGGGTTATGTTGAGGGCTAGGGTTAGAGAGACGGTTCGGGTCTGGATGGGACCTAGGGTTAGGGTTATGTTGAGGGCTAGGGTTAGAGAGACGGTTCGGGTCTGGATGGGACCTAGGGTTAGGGTTATGTTGAGGGCTAGGGTTAGAGAGACTGTTCGGGTCTGGATGGGACCTAGGGTTAGGGTTATGTAGAGGGCTAGGGTTAGAGAGCCGGTTCGGGTCTGGATGGGACCTAGGGTTAGGGTAATGTTGAGGGCTAGGGTTAGAGAGACGGTTCCGGTTCAGATGGGACCTAGGGTTAGGGTTATGTTGAGGGCTAGGGTTAGAGAGACTGTTCGGGTCTGGATGGGACCTAGGGTTAGGGTTATGTTGAGGGCTAGGGATAGAGAGACGGTTCTGGTTCAGATGGGACCTAGGGTTAGGGTTATGTTGAGGGCTAGGGTTAGAGAGACGGTTCGGGTCTGGATGGGACCTAGGGTTAGGGTTATGTTGAGGTCTAGGGTTAGAGAGACGGTTCCGGTTCAGATCGGACCTATGGTTAGGGTTATGTTGAGGGCTAGGGTTAGAGAGACGGTTCGGGTCTGGATGGGACCTAGGGTTAGGGTTATGATGAGGCCTAGGGTTAGAGAGACGGTTCCGGTTCAGATCGGACCTATGGTTAGGGTTATGTTGAGAGCTAGGGTTAGCGAGACGGTTCCGGTTCAGATCGGACCTATGGTTAGGGTTATGTTGAGGGCTGGGGTTAGAGAGTCGGTTCGGGTCTGGATGGGACCTAGGGTTAGGGTTATGTTGAGGGCTAGGGTTAGAGAGACGGTTCGCGCCTGGATGGGACCTAGGGTAAGGGTTATGTTGAGGGCTAAGGTTAGAGAGACGGTTCGGGTTCAGATGGGACCTAGGGTTAGAGTTATGTTGAGGGCTAGGGTTAGAGAGATGGTTCCGGTTCAGATGGGACCTAGGGTTAGGGTTATGTTGAGGGCCTGGGTTAGAGAGACGGTTCGGGTCTGGATGGGACCTAGGGTTAGGGTTATGTTGAGGGCTAGGGTTAGAGAGACGGTTAGGGTCTGGATGGGACCTAGGGTTAGGGCTATGTTGAGGGCTAGGGTTAGAGAGACGGTTCGGGTCTGGATGGGACCTAGGGTTAGGGTTATGATGAGGGCTAGTGTTAGAGAGACGGTTCGGGTCTGGATGGGACCTAGGTTTATGGTTATGTTGAGGGCTAGGGTTAGAGAGAGGGTTCGGGTCTGGATGGGACCTAGGGTTAGGGTTATGTTGAGGGCTAGGCTTAGAGAGACGGTTCGGGTTCAGATGGACCCTAGGGTTAGGGTTATGTTGAGGGCTAGGGTTAGAGAGACGGTTCGGGTTTAGATGGGACCTACGGTTAGGGTTATGTTGAGGGCTAGGGTTAGAGAGACGGTTCGGGTCTGCATGGGACCTAGGGTTAGGGTTATGTTGAGGGCTAGGGTTAGAGAGACTGTTCGGGTCTGGATGGGACCTAGGGTTAGGCTTATGTTGAGGCCTAGGGTTAGAGAGACGGTTCCGATTCAGATGGGACCTAGGGTTAGGGTTATGTTGAGGGCTAGGGTTAGAGAGACGGTTCGGGTCTGGATGGTACCTAGGGTTAGGGTTATGTTGAGCGCTAGGGTTAAAGAGGCGGTTAGCGTCTGGATGGGACCTAAGGTTAGGGTTATGTTGAGGGCTAAGGTTAGAGACGGTTCGGGTTCATATGGGACCTAGGGTTAGATTAATGTTGAGGGCTAGGGTTAGAGAGATGGTTCCGGTTCAGATGGGACCTAGGGTTAGGGTTATGTTGAGGGCCGGGGTTAGAGAGACGGTTCGGGTCTCGATGGGACCTAGGGTTAGGGTTATCTTGATTGCTAGGGTTAGAGAGACGGTTCGGGTCTGGATGGGACCTAGGGTTAGGGTTATGTTGAGGGCTAGGGTTAGAGAGACGGTTCGGGTCTGGATGGGACCTAGGGTTACGGTTATGTTGAGGGCTAGGGTTAGAGAGACGGTTCGGGTCTGGATGGGACCTAGGGTTAGGGTTATGTTGAGGGCTAGGGTTAGAGAGACGGTTCGGGTCTGGATGGGACCTAGGGTTAGGGTTATGTTGACGGCTAGGGTTAGAGAGACAGTTCGGGTCTGGATGGGACCTAGGGTTAGGGTTATGTTGAGGGCTAGGGTTAGAGAGACCGTTCCGATTCAGATGGGACCTAGGGTTAGGGTTATGTTGAGGGCTAGGGTTAGAGAGACGGTTCGGGTCTGGATGGGACCTAGGGTTAGGGTTATGTTGAGCGCTAGGGTTAGAGAGACAGTTCTCGTCTGGATGGGACCTAGGGTTAGGGTTATGTTGAGGGCTAAGGTTAGAGAGACGGTTCGGGTTCATATGGGACCTAGGGTTAGAGTTATGTTGAGGGCTAGGGTTAGAGAGATGGTTACGGTTCAGATGGGACCTAGGATTAGGGTTATGTTGAGGGCCGGGGTTAGAGAGACGGTTCGGGACTGCATGGGACCTAGGGTTAGGGTTTTGTTGAGGGCTAGGGCTAGAGAGACCGTTGGGGTCTGGATGGGACCTAGGGTTAGGGTTTTGTTCAGGGCTTGGGTTAGAGTGACGGTTCGGGTCTGGATGGGACCTAGGGTTAGGGTTATGTTGAGGGCTAGGGTTAGAGAGACGGTTCCGATTCAGATGGGACCTAGGGTTAAGGTTATGTTGAGGGCTAGGGTTAGAGAGCCGGTTCCGATTCAGATGGGACCTAGGGTTAAAGTTATGTTGAGGGCTGGGGTTATAGAGACGGTTCGGGTCTGGATGGGACCTAGGGTTAGGGTTATGTTGAGGGCTAAGGTTAGAGAGACGGTTCAGGTTCATATGGGACCTAGGGTTAGAGTTATGTTGAGGGCTAGGGTTAGAGAGATGGTTCCGGTTCAGATGGGACCTAGGGTTAGGGTTATGTTGAGGGCCGGGGTTAGAGAGACTGTTCGGGTCTCGATGGGACCTAGGGTTAGGGTTATGTTGAGGGCTAGGGTTAGAGAGACGGTTCGGGTTCAGATGGGACCTAGGGTTAGGATTATGTTGAGGGATAGGGTTAGAGAGACGGTTCGGGTCCGGATGGGACCTAGGGTTAGGGTTATGTTGAGGGCTAGGGTTAGAGAGACAGTTCGGGTCTGGATGGGACCCAGGGTTAGGGTTATGTTGAGGGCTACGGTTAGAGAGACACTTCGGGTCTGGATGGGACCTAGGGTTAGGGTTATGTTGAGGGCTAGGGTTAGAGAGACAGTTCGGGTCTGGATGGGACCCAGGGTTAGGGTTATGTTGAGGGCTAGGGTTAGAGAGACACTTCGGGTCTGGATGGGACCTAGGGTTAGGGTAATGTTGAGGGCTAGGGTTAGAGAGACGGTTCCGGATCAGATGGGACCTAGGGTTAGGGTTATGTTGAGGGCTAGGTTTAGAGAGACGGTTCCGGTCTGGATGGGACCTAGGGTTAGGGTTATGTTGAGGGCCAGGGTTAGAGAGATGGTTCGGGTCTGGATGGGACCTAGGGTTAGGGTTATGTTGAGGGTTAGGGTTAGAGAGACGGTTCGGGTCTGGATGGGACCTAGGGTTAGGGTTATGTTGAGGGCTAGGGTTAGAGAGAAGGTTTGGGTTTGGATGGGACCTAGGGTTAGGGTTATGTTGAGGGCTAGGGTTAGAGAGACGGTTCGGGTCTGGATGGGACCTAGGGTTAGGGTTATGTTGAGGGCTAGGGTTAGAGAGACGGTTCGGGTCTGGATGGGACCTAGGGTTAGGGTTATGTTGAGGGCTAGGGTTAGAGAGACGGTTCGGGTCTGGATGGGACCTAGGGTTAGGGTTATGTTGAGGGCTAGGGTTAGAATGACGGTTCGGGTCTGGATGGGACCCAGGGTTAGGGTTATGTTGAGGGCTAGGGTTAGAGAGACGGTTCGGGTCTGGATGGGACCTAGGGTTAGGGTTATGTAGAGGGCTAGGGTTAGAGAGCCGGTTCGGGTCTGGATAGGACCTAGGGTTAGGGTAATGTTGAGGGCTAGGGTTAGAGAGACGGTTCCGGTTCCGATGGGACCTAGGGTTAGGGTTATGTTGAGGGCTAGGGTTAGAGAGACGGTTCGGGTCTGGATGGGACCTAGGGTTAGAGTTATGTTGAGGGCTAGGGTTAGAGAGACGGTTCGGGTCTGGATGGGACCTAGGGTTAGGGTTATGTTGAGGGCTAGGGTTAGAGAGACGGTTCGGGTCTGGATGGGACGTAGGGTTAGGGTTATGTTGAGGGCTAGGGTTAGAGAGACGGTTCGGGTCTGGATGGGACCTAGGGTTAGGGTTATGTTGAGGGCTAGGGTTAGAGAGACGGTTCGGGTCTGGATGGGACCTAGGGTTAGGGTTATGTTGAGGGCTAGGGTTAGAGAGACGGTTCGGGTTGGGAGGGACCTAGGGTTAGGGTTATGTTGAGGGCTAGGGTTAGAGAGACGGTTCGGGTCTGGATGGGACCTAGGGTTAGGGTTATGTTGAGGGCTAGGGTTAGAGAGACGGTTCGGGTCTGGATGGGACCTAGGGTTAGGGTTATGTTGAGGGCTAGGGTTAGAGAGACGGTTCGGGTCTGGATGGGACCTAGGGTTAGGGTTATGTTGAGGGCTAGGGTTAGAGAGACGGTTCGGGTCTGGATGGGACCTAGGGTTAGGGTTATGTTGAGGGCTAGGGATAGAGAGACGGTTCCGGTTCAGATCGGACCTAGGGTTAGGGTTATGTTGAGGGCTAGGGTTAGAGAGACGGTTCGGGTCTGGATGGGACCTAGGGTTAGGGTTATGTTGAGGTCTAGGGTTAGAGAGACGGTTCCGGTTCAGATCGGACCTAGGGTTAGGGTTATGTTGAGGGCTAGGGTTAGAGAGACGGTTCGGGTCTGGATGGGACCTAGGGTTAGGGTTATGATGAGGTCTAGGGTTAGAGAGACGGTTCCGGTTCAGATCGGACCTATGGTTAGGGTTATGTTGAGGGCTAGGGTTAGCCAGACGGTTCCGGTTCAGATCGGACCTATGGTTAGGGTTATGTTGAGGGCTGGGGTTAGAGAGTCGGTTCGGGTCTGGATGGGACCTAGGGTTAGGGTTATGTTGAGGGCTAGGGTTAGAGAGACGGTTCGCGTCTGGATGGGACCTAGGGTAAGGGTTATGTTGAGGGCTAAGGTTAGAGAGACGGTTCGGGTTCAGATGGGACCTAGGGTTAGAGTTATGTTGAGGGCTAGGGTTAGAGAGATGGTTCCGGTTCAGATGGGACCTAGGGTTAGGGTTATGTTGAGGGCCTGGGTTAGAGAGACGGTTCGGGTCTGGATGGGACCTAGGGTTAGGGTTATGTTGAGGGCTAGGGTTAGAGAGACCGTTCCGATTCAGATGGGACCTAGGGTTAGGGTTATGTTGAGGGCTAGGGTTAGAGAGACGGTTCGGGTCTGGATGGGACCTAGGGTTAGGGTTATGTTGAGCGCTAGGGTTAGAGAGACAGTTCTCGTCTGGATGGGACCTAGGGTTAGGGTTATGTTGAGGGCTAAGGTTAGAGAGACGGTTCGGGTTCATATGGGACCTAGGGTTAGAGTTATGTTGAGGGCTAGGGTTAGAGAGATGGTTACGGTTCAGATGGGACCTAGGATTAGGGTTATGTTGAGGGCCGGGGTTAGAGAGACGGTTCGGGTCTGCATGGGACCTAGGGTTAGGGTTTTGTTGAGGGCTAGGGCTAGAGAGACCGTTGGGGTCTGGATGGGACCTAGGGTTAGGGTTTTGTTCAGGGCTTGGGTTAGAGTGACGGTTCGGGTCTGGATGGGACCTAGGGTTAGGGTTATGTTGAGGGCTAGGGTTAGAGAGACGGTTCCGATTCAGATGGGACCTAGGGTTAAGGTTATGTTGAGGGCTAGGGTTAGAGAGCCGGTTCCGATTCAGATGGGACCTAGGGTTAAAGTTATGTTGAGGGCTGGGGTTATAGAGACGGTTCGGGTCTGGATGGGACCTAGGGTTAGGGTTATGTTGAGGGCTAAGGTTAGAGAGACGGTTCAGGTTCATATGGGACCTAGGGTTAGAGTTATGTTGAGGGCTAGGGTTAGAGAGATGGTTCCGGTTCAGATGGGACCTAGGGTTAGGGTTATGTTGAGGGCCGGGGTTAGAGAGACTGTTCGGGTCTCGATGGGACCTAGGGTTAGGGTTATGTTGAGGGCTAGGGTTAGAGAGACGGTTCGGGTTCAGATGGGACCTAGGGTTAGGATTATGTTGAGGGATAGGGTTAGAGAGACGGTTCGGGTCCGGATGGGACCTAGGGTTAGGGTTATGTTGAGGGCTAGGGTTAGAGAGACAGTTCGGGTCTGGATGGGACCCAGGGTTAGGGTTATGTTGAGGGCTAGGGTTAGAGAGACACTTCGGGTCTGGATGGGACCTAGGGTTAGGGTTATGTTGAGGGCTAGGGTTAGAGAGACAGTTCGGGTCTGGATGGGACCCAGGGTTAGGGTTATGTTGAGGGCTAGGGTTAGAGAGACACTTCGGGTCTGGATGGGACCTAGGGTTAGGGTAATGTTGAGGGCTAGGGTTAGAGAGACGGTTCCGGATCAGATGGGACCTAGGGTTAGGGTTATGTTGAGGGCTAGGTTTAGAGAGACGGTTCCGGTCTGGATGGGACCTAGGGTTAGGGTTATGTTGAGGGCCAGGGTTAGAGAGATGGTTCGGGTCTGGATGGGACCTAGGGTTAGGGTTATGTTGAGGGTTAGGGTTAGAGAGACGGTTCGGGTCTGGATGGGACCTAGGGTTAGGGTTATGTTGAGGGCTAGGGTTAGAGAGAAGGTTTGGGTTTGGATGGGACCTAGGGTTAGGGTTATGTTGAGGGCTAGGGTTAGAGAGACGGTTCGGGTCTGGATGGGACCTAGGGTTAGGGTTATGTTGAGGGCTAGGGTTAGAGAGACGGTTCGGGTCTGGATGGGACCTAGGGTTAGGGTTATGTTGAGGGCTAGGGTTAGAGAGACGGTTCGGGTCTGGATGGGACCTAGGGTTAGGGTTATGTTGAGGGCTAGGGTTAGAATGACGGTTCGGGTCTGGATGGGACCCAGGGTTAGGGTTATGTTGAGGGCTAGGGTTAGAGAGACGGTTCGGGTCTGGATGGGACCTAGGGTTAGGGTTATGTAGAGGGCTAGGGTTAGAGAGCCGGTTCGGGTCTGGATAGGACCTAGGGTTAGGGTAATGTTGAGGGCTAGGGTTAGAGAGACGGTTCCGGTTCCGATGGGACCTAGGGTTAGGGTTATGTTGAGGGCTAGGGTTAGAGAGACGGTTCGGGTCTGGATGGGACCTAGGGTTAGAGTTATGTTGAGGGCTAGGGTTAGAGAGACGGTTCGGGTCTGGATGGGACCTAGGGTTAGGGTTATGTTGAGGGCTAGGGTTAGAGAGACGGTTCGGGTCTGGATGGGACGTAGGGTTAGGGTTATGTTGAGGGCTAGGGTTAGAGAGACGGTTCGGGTCTGGATGGGACCTAGGGTTAGGGTTATGTTGAGGGCTAGGGTTAGAGAGACGGTTCGGGTCTGGATGGGACCTAGGGTTAGGGTTATGTTGAGGGCTAGGGTTAGAGAGACGGTTCGGGTTGGGAGGGACCTAGGGTTAGGGTTATGTTGAGGGCTAGGGTTAGAGAGACGGTTCGGGTCTGGATGGGACCTAGGGTTAGGGTTATGTTGAGGGCTAGGGTTAGAGAGACGGTTCGGGTCTGGATGGGACCTAGGGTTAGGGTTATGTTGAGGGCTAGGGTTAGAGAGACGGTTCGGGTCTGGATGGGACCTAGGGTTAGGGTTATGTTGAGGGCTAGGGTTAGAGAGACGGTTCGGGTCTGGATGGGACCTAGGGTTAGGGTTATGTTGAGGGCTAGGGATAGAGAGACGGTTCCGGTTCAGATCGGACCTAGGGTTAGGGTTATGTTGTGGGCTAGGGTTAGAGAGACGGTTCGGGTCTGGATGGGACCTAGGGTTAGGGTTATGTTGAGGTCTAGGGTTAGAGAGACGGTTCCGGTTCAGATCGGACCTAGGGTTAGGGTTATGTTGAGGGCTAGGGTTAGAGAGACGGTTCGGGTCTGGATGGGACCTAGGGTTAGGGTTATGATGAGGTCTAGGGTTAGAGAGACGGTTCCGGTTCAGATCGGACCTATGGTTAGGGTTATGTTGAGGGCTAGGGTTAGCCAGACGGTTCCGGTTCAGATCGGACCTATGGTTAGGGTTATGTTGAGGGCTGGGGTTAGAGAGTCGGTTCGGGTCTGGATGGGACCTAGGGTTAGGGTTATGTTGAGGGCTAGGGTTAGAGAGACGGTTCGCGTCTGGATGGGACCTAGGGTAAGGGTTATGTTGAGGGCTAAGGTTAGAGAGACGGTTCGGGTTCAGATGGGACCTAGGGTTAGAGTTATGTTGAGGGCTAGGGTTAGAGAGATGGTTCCGGTTCAGATGGGACCTAGGGTTAGGGTTATGTTGAGGGCCTGGGTTAGAGAGACGGTTCGGGTCTGGATGGGACCTAGGGTTAGGGTTATGTTGAGGGCTAGGGTTAGAGAGACGGTTAGGGTCTGGATGGGACCTAGGGTTAGGGCTATGTTGAGGGCTAGGGTTAGAGAGACGGTTCGGGTCTGGATGGGACCTAGGGTTAGGGTTATGTTGAGGGCTAGGCTTAGAGAGACGGTTCGGGTTCAGATGGAATCTAGGGTTAGGGTTATGTTGAGGGCTAGGTTTAGAGAGACGGTTCGGGTTTAGATGGGACCTAGGGTTAGGGTTATGTTGAGGGCTAGGGTTAGAGAGACGGTTCGGGTCTGGATGGGACCTAGGGTTAGGGTTATGTTGAGGGCTAGGCTTAGAGAGACGGTTCGGGTTCAGATGGAACCTAGGGTTAGGGTTATGTTGAGGGCTAGGGTTAGAGAGACGGTTCGGGTTTAGATGGGACCTAGGGTTAGGGTTATGTTGAGGGCTAGGGTTAGAGAGACGGTTCGGGTCTGCATGGGACCTAGGGTTAGGGTTATGTTGAGGGCTAGGGTTAGAGAGAAGGTTCGGGTCTGGATGGGACCTAGGGTTAGGGTTATGTTGAGGGCTAGGGTTAGAGAGACGGTTCGGGTCTGGATGGGACCTAGGGTTAGGGTTATGTTGAGGGCTAGGGTTAGAGAGACGGTTCGGGTCTGGATGGGACCTAGGGTTAGGGTTATGTAGAGGGCTAGGTTTAGAGAGCCGGTTCGGGTCTGGATGGGACCTAGGGTTAGGGTAATGTTGAGGGCTAGGGTTAGAGAGACGGTTCCGGTTCAGATGGGACCTAGGGTTAGGGTTATGTTGAGGGCTAGGGTTAGAGAGACGGTTCGGGTCTGGATGGGACCTAGGGTTAGAGTTATGTTGAGGGCTAGGGTAAGAGAGACGGTTCGGGTCTGGATGGGACCTAGGGTTAGGGTTATGTTGAGGGCTAGGGTTAGAGAGACGGTTCGGGTCTGGATGGGACCTAGGGTTAGGGTTATGTTGAGGGCTAGGGTTAGAGAGACGGTTCGGGTCTGGATGGGACCTAGGGTTAGGGTTATGTTGAGGGCTAGGGTAAGAGAGACGGTTCGGGTCTGGATGGGACCTAGGGTTAGGGTTATGTTGAGGGCTAGGGTTAGAGAGACGGTTCGGGTCTGGATGGGACCTAGGGTTAGGGTTATGTTGAGGGCTAGGGTTAGAGAGACGGTTCGGGTCTGGATGGGACCTAGGGTTAGGGTTATGTTGAGGGCTAGGGTTAGAGAGACGGTTCGGGTCTGGATGGGACCTAGGGTTAGGGTTATGTTGAGGGCTAGGGTTAGAGAGACGGTTCGGGTCTGGATGGGACCTAGGGTTAGGGTTATGTTGAGGGCTAAGGTTAGAGAGACGGTTCGGGTCTGGATGGGACCTAGGGTTAGGGTTATGTTGAGGGCTAGGGTTAGAGAGACGGTTCGGGTCTGGATGGGACCTAGGGTTAGGGTTATGTTGAGGGCTAGGGTTAGAGAGACGGTTCGGGTCTGGATGGGACCTAGGGTTAGGGTTATGTTGATTGCTAGGGTTAGAGAGACTGTTCGGGTCTGGATGGGACCTAGGGTTAGGGTTATGTTGAGGGCTAGGGTTAGAGAGACGGTTCGGGTCTGGATGGGACCTAGGGTTAGGGTTATGTTGAGGGCTAGGGTTAGAGAGACGGTTCGGGTCTGGATGGGACCTAGGGTTAGGGTTATGTTGAGGGCTAGGGTTAGAGAGACGGTTCGGGTCTGGATTGGACGTAGGGTTAGGGTTATGTTGAGGGCTAGGGTTAGAGAGACGGTTCGGGTCTGGATGGGACCTAGGGTTAGGGTTATGTTGAGGGCTAGGGATAGAGAGACGGTTCCGGTTCAGATCGGACCTAGGGTTAGGGTTATGTTGAGGGCTAGGGTTAGAGAGACGGTTCGGGTCTGGATGGGACCTAGGGTTAGGGTTATGTTGAGGTCTAGGGTTAGAGAGACGGTTCCGGTTCAGATCGGACCTATGGTTAGGGTTATGTTGAGGGCTAGGGTTAGAAAGACGGTTCGGGTCTGGATGGGACCTAGGGTTAGGGTTATGATGAGGTCTAGGGTTAGAGAGACGGTTCCGGTTCAGATCGGACCTATGGTTAGGGTTATGTTGAGGGCTAGGGTTAGCGAGACGGTTCCGGTTCAGATCGGACCTATGGTTAGGGTTATGTTGAGGGCTGGGGTTAGAGAGTCGGTTCGGGTCTGGATGGGACCTAGGGTTAGGGTTATGTTGAGGGCTAGGGTTAGAGAGACGGTTCGGTTTCAGATGGGACCTAGGGTTAGAGTTATGTTGAGGGCTAGGGTTAGAGAGATGGTTGCGGTTCAGATGGGACCTAGGGTTAGGGTTATGTTGAGGGCCTGGGTTAGAGAGACGGTTCGGGTCTGGATGGGACCTAGGGTTAGGGTTATGTTGAGGGCTAGGGTTAGAGAGACGGTTAGGGTCTGGATGGGACCTAGGGTTAGGGCTATGTTGAGGGCTAGGGTTAGAGAGACGGTTCGGGTCTGGATGGGACCTAGGGTTAGGGTTATGATGAGGGCTAGTGTTAGAGAGACGGTTCGGGTCTGGATGGGACCTAGGTTTAGGGTTATGTTGAGGGCTAGGGTTAGAGAGACGGTTCGGGTCTGGATGGGACCTAGGGTTAGGGTTATGTTGAGGGCTAGGCTTAGAGAGACGGTTCGGGTTCAGATGGAACCTAGGGTTAGGGTTATGTTGAGGGCTAGGGTTAGAGAGACGGTTCGGGTCTGCATGGGACCTAGGGTTAGGGTTATGTTGAGGGCTAGGGTTAGAGAGACGGTTCGGGTCTGGATGGGACCTAGGGTTAGGGTTATGTTGAGGCCTAGGGTTAGAGAGACGGTTCCGATTCAGATGGGACCTAGGGTTAGGGTTATGTTGAGGGCTAGGGTTAGAGAGACGGTTCGGGTCTGGATGGGACCTAGGGTTAGGGTTATGTTGAGGGCTAAGGTTAGAGACGGTTCGGGTTCATATGGGACCTAGGGTTAGATTAATGTTGAGGGCTAGGGTTAGAGAGATGGTTCCGGTTCAGATGGGACCTAGGGTTAGGGTTATGTTGAGGGCCGGGGTTAGAGAGACGGTTCGGGTCTCGATGGGACCTAGGGTTAGGGTTATGTTGAGGGCTAGGGTTAGAGAGACCGTTCCGATTCAGATGGGACCTAGGGTTAGGGTTATGTTGAGGGCTAGGGTTAGAGAGACGGTTCGGGTCTGGATGGGACCTAGGGTTAGGGTTATGTTGAGCGCTAGGGTTAGAGAGACAGTTCTCGTCTGGATGGGACCTAGGGTTAGGGTTATGTTGAGGGCTAAGGTTAGAGAGACGGTTCGGGTTCATATGGGACCTAGGGTTAGAGTTATGTTGAGGGCTAGGGTTAGAGAGATGGTTACGGTTCAGATGGGACCTAGGGTTAGGGTTATGTTGAGGGCCGGGGTTAGAGAGACGGTTCGGGTCTGGATGGGACCTAGGGTTAGGGTTATGTTGAGGGCTAAGGTTAGAGACGGTTCGGGTTCATATGGGACCTAGGGTTAGATTAATGTTGAGGGCTAGGGTTAGAGAGATGGTTCCGGTTCAGATGGGACCTAGGGTTAGGGTTATGTTGAGGGCCGGGGTTAGAGAGACGGTTCGGGTCTCGATGGGACCTAGGGTTAGGGTTATGTTGAGGGCTAGGGTTAGAGAGACCGTTCCGATTCAGATGGGACCTAGGGTTAGGGTTATGTTGAGGGCTAGGGTTAGAGAGACGGTTCGGGTCTGGATGGGACCTAGGGTTAGGGTTATGTTGAGCGCTAGGGTTAGAGAGACAGTTCTCGTCTGGATGGGACCTAGGGTTAGGGTTATGTTGAGGGCTAAGGTTAGAGAGACGGTTCGGGTTCATATGGGACCTAGGGTTAGAGTTATGTTGAGGGCCGGGGTTAGAGAGACGGTTCGGGTCTGCATGGGACCTAGGGTTAGGGTTTTGTTGAGGGCTAGGGCTAGAGAGACCGTTGGGGTCTGGATGGGACCTAGGGTTAGGGTTTTGTTCAGGGCTTGGGTTAGAGTGACGGTTCGGGTCTGGATGGGACCTAGGGTTAGGGTTATGTTGAGGGCTAGGGTTAGAGAGACGGTTCCGATTCAGATGGGACCTAGGGTTAAGGTTATGTTGAGGGCTAGGGTTAGAGAGCCGGTTCCGATTCAGATGGGACCTAGGGTTAAAGTTATGTTGAGGGCTGGGGTTATAGAGACGGTTCGGGTCTGGATGGGACCTAGGGTTAGGGTTATGTTGAGGGCTAAGGTTAGAGAGACGGTTCAGGTTCATATGGGACCTAGGGTTAGAGTTATGTTGAGGGCTAGGGTTAGAGAGATGGTTCCGGTTCAGATGGGACCTAGGGTTAGGGTTATGTTGAGGGCCGGGGTTAGAGAGACTGTTCGGGTCTCGATGGGACCTAGGGTTAGGGTTATGTTGAGGGCTAGGGTTAGAGAGACGGTTCGGGTTCAGATGGGACCTAGGGTTAGGATTATGTTGAGGGATAGGGTTAGAGAGACGGTTCGGGTCCGGATGGGACCTAGGGTTAGGGTTATGTTGAGGGCTAGGGTTAGAGAGACAGTTCGGGTCTGGATGGGACCCAGGGTTAGGGTTATGTTGAGGGCTAGGGTTAGAGAGACACTTCGGGTCTGGATGGGACCTAGGGTTAGGGTTATGTTGAGGGCCAGGGTTAGAGAGACAGTTCGGGTCTGGATGGGACCCAGGGTTAGGGTTATGTTGAGGGCTAGGGTTAGAGAGACACTTCGGGTCTGGATGGGACCTAGGGTTAGGGTAATGTTGAGGGCTAGGGTTAGAGAGACGGTTCCGGATCAGATGGGACCTAGGGTTAGGGTTATGTTGAGGGCTAGGTTTAGAGAGACGGTTCCGGTCTGGATGGGACCTAGGGTTAGGGTTATGTTGAGGGCCAGGGTTAGAGAGACGGTTCGGGTCTGGATGGGACCTAGGGTTAGGGTTATGTTGAGGGTTAGGGTTAGAGAGACGGTTCGGGTCTGGATGGGACCTAGGGTTAGGGTTATGTTGAGGGCTAGGGTTAGAGAGAAGGTTTGGGTCTGGATGGGACCTAGGGTTAGGGTTATGTTGAGGGCTAGGGTTAGAGAGACGGTTCGGGTCTGGATGGGACCTAGGGTTAGGGTTATGTTGAGGGCTAGGGTTAGAGAGACGGTTCGGGTCTGGATGGGACCTAGGGTTAGGGTTATGTTGAGGGCTAGGGTTAGAGAGACGGTTCGGGTCTGGATGGGACCTAGGGTTAGGGTTATGTTGAGGGCTAGGGTTAGAGAGACGGTTCGGGTCTGGATGGGACCTAGGGTTAGGGTTATGTTGAGGGCTAGGGTTAGAGAGACGGTTCGGGTCTGGATGGGACCTAGGGTTAGGGTTATGTAGAGGGCTAGGGTTAGAGAGCCGGTTCGGGTCTGGATGGGACCTAGGGTTAGGGTAATGTTGAGGGCTAGGGTTAGAGAGACGGTTCCGGTTCCGATGGGACCTAGGGTTAGGGTTATGTTGAGGGCTAGGGTTAGAGAGACGGTTCGGGTCTGGATGGGACCTAGGGTTAGAGTTATGTTGAGGGCTAGGGTTAGAGAGACGGTTCGGGTCTGGATGGGACCTAGGGTTAGGGTTATGTTGAGGGCTAGGGTTAGAGAGACGGTTCGGGTCTGGATGGGACGTAGGGTTAGGGTTATGTTGAGGGCTAGGGTTAGAGAGACGGTTCGGGTCTGGATGGGACCTAGGGTTAGGGTTATGTTGAGGGCTAGGGTTAGAGAGACGGTTCGGGTCTGGATGGGACCTAGGGTTAGGGTTATGTTGAGGGCTAGGGTTAGAGAGACGGTTCGGGTTGGGAGGGACCTAGGGTTAGGGTTATGTTGAGGGCTAGGGTTAGAGAGACGGTTCGGGTCTGGATGGGACCTAGGGTTAGGGTTATGTTGAGGGCTAGGGTTAGAGAGACGGTTCGGGTCTGGATGGGACCTAGGGTTAGGGTTATGTTGAGGGCTAGGGTTAGAGAGACGGTTCGGGTCTGGATGGGACCTAGGGTTAGGGTTATGTTGAGGGCTAGGGTTAGAGAGACGGTTCGGGTCTGGATGGGACCTAGGGTTAGGGTTATGTTGAGGGCTAGGGATAGAGAGACGGTTCCGGTTCAGATCGGACCTAGGGTTAGGGTTATGTTGAGGGCTAGGGTTAGAGAGACGGTTCGGGTCTGGATGGGACCTAGGGTTAGGGTTATGTTGAGGGCTAGGGTTAGAGAGACGGTTCCGGTTCAGATCGGACCTAGGGTTAGGGTTATGTTGAGGGCTAGGGTTAGAGAGACGGTTCGGGTCTGGATGGGACCTAGGGTTAGGGTTATGATGAGGTCTAGGGTTAGAGAGACGGTTCCGGTTCAGATCGGACCTATGGTTAGGGTTATGTTGAGGGCTAGGGTTAGCCAGACGGTTCCGGTTCAGATCGGACCTATGGTTAGGGTTATGTTGAGGGCTGGGGTTAGAGAGTCGGTTCGGGTCTGGATGGGACCTAGGGTTAGGGTTATGTTGAGGGCTAGGGTTAGAGAGACGGTTCGCGTCTGGATGGGACCTAGGGTAAGGGTTATGTTGAGGGCTAAGGTTAGAGAGACGGTTCGGGTTCAGATGGGACCTAGGGTTAGAGTTATGTTGAGGGCTAGGGTTAGAGAGATGGTTCCGGTTCAGATGGGACCTAGGGTTAGGGTTATGTTGAGGGCCTGGGTTAGAGAGACGGTTCGGGTCTGGATGGGACCTAGGGTTAGGGTTATGTTGAGGGCTAGGGTTAGAGAGACGGTTAGGGTCTGGATGGGACCTAGGGTTAGGGCTATGTTGAGGGCTAGGGTTAGAGAGACGGTTCGGGTCTGGATGGGACCTAGGGTTAGGGTTATGTTGAGGGCTAGGCTTAGAGAGACGGTTCGGGTTCAGATGGAACCTAGGGTTAGGGTTATGTTGAGGGCTAGGTTTAGAGAGACGGTTCGGGTTTAGATGGGACCTAGGGTTAGGGTTATGTTGAGGGCTAGGGTTAGAGAGACGGTTCGGGTCTGGATGGGACCTAGGGTTAGGGTTATGTTGAGGGCTAGGCTTAGAGAGACGGTTCGGGTTCAGATGGAACCTAGGGTTAGGGTTATGTTGAGGGCTAGGGTTAGAGAGACGGTTCGGGTTTAGATGGGACCTAGGGTTAGGGTTATGTTGAGGGCTAGGGTTAGAGAGACGGTTCGGGTCTGCATGGGACCTAGGGTTAGGGTTATGTTGAGGGCTAGGGTTAGAGAGACGGTTCCGGTCTGGATGGGACCTAGGGTTAGGGTTATGTTGAGGGCTAGGGTTAGAGAGACGGTTCGGGTCTGGATGGGACCTAGGGTTAGGGTTATGTTGAGGGCTAGGGTTAGAGAGACGGTTCGGGTCTGGATGGGACCTAGGGTTAGGGTTATGTAGAGGGCTAGGTTTAGAGAGCCGGTTCGGGTCTGGATGGGACCTAGGGTTAGGGTAATGTTGAGGGCTAGGGTTAGAGAGACGGTTCCGGTTCAGATGGGACCTAGGGTTAGGGTTATGTTGAGGGCTAGGGTTAGAGAGACGGTTCGGGTCTGGATGGGACGTAGGGTTAGGGTTATGTTGAGGGCTAGGGTTAGAGAGACGGTTCGGGTCTGGATGGGACCTAGGGTTAGGGTTATGTTGAGGGCTAGGGTTAGAGAGACGGTTCGGGTCTGGATGGGACCTAGGGTTAGGGTTATGTTGAGGGCTAGGGTTAGAGAGACGGTTCGGGTCTGGATGGGACCTAGGGTTAGGGTTATGTTGAGGGCTAGGGTTAGAGAGACGGTTCGGGTCTGGATGGGACCTAGGGTTAGGGTTATGTTGAGGGCTAAGGTTAGAGAGACGGTTCGGGTCTGGATGGGACCTAGGGTTAGGGTTATGTTGAGGGCTAGGGTTAGAGAGACGGTTCGGGTCTGGATGGGACCTAGGGTTAGGGTTATGTTGAGGGCTAGGGTTAGAGAGACGGTTCGGGTCTGGATGGGACCTAGGGTTAGGGTTATGTTGATTGCTAGGGTTAGAGAGACTGTTCGGGTCTGGATGGGACCTAGGGTTAGGGTTATGTTGAGGGCTAGGGTTAGAGAGACGGTTCGGGTCTGGATGGGACCTAGGGTTAGGGTTATGTTGAGGGCTAGGGTTAGAGAGACGGTTCGGGTCTGGATGGGACCTAGGGTTAGGGTTATGTTGAGGGCTAGGGTTAGAGAGACGGTTCGGGTCTGGATTGGACGTAGGGTTAGGGTTATGTTGAGGGCTAGGGTTAGAGAGACGGTTCGGGTCTGGATGGGACCTAGGGTTAGGGTTATGTTGAGGTCTAGGGTTAGAGAGACGGTTCCGGTTCAGATCGGACCTATGGTTAGGGTTATGTTGAGGGCTAGGGTTAGAAAGACGGTTCGGGTCTGGATGGGACCTAGGGTTAGGGTTATGATGAGGTCTAGGGTTAGAGAGACGGTTCCGGTTCAGATCGGACCTATGGTTAGGGTTATGTTGAGGGCTAGGGTTAGCGAGACGGTTCCGGTTCAGATCGGACCTATGGTTAGGGTTATGTTGAGGGCTGGGGTTAGAGAGTCGGTTCGGGTCTGGATGGGACCTAGGGTTAGGGTTATGTTGAGGGCTAGGGTTAGAGAGACGGTTCGGGTTCAGATGGGACCTAGGGTTAGAGTTATGTTGAGGGCTAGGGTTAGAGAGATGGTTCCGGTTCAGATGGGACCTAGGGTTAGGGTTATGTTGAGGGCCTGGGTTAGAGAGACGGTTCGGGTCTGGATGGGACCTAGGGTTAGGGTTATGTTGAGGGCTAGGGTTAGAGAGACGGTTAGGGTCTGGATGGGACCTAGGGTTAGGGCTATGTTGAGGGCTAGGGTTAGAGAGACGGTTCGGGTCTGGATGGGACCTAGGGTTAGGGTTATGATGAGGGCTAGTGTTAGAGAGACGGTTCGGGTCTGGATGGGACCTAGGTTTAGGGTTATGTTGAGGGCTAGGGTTAGAGAGACGGTTCGGGTCTGGATGGGACCTAGGGTTAGGGTTATGTTGAGGGCTAGGCTTAGAGAGACGGTTCGGGTTCAGATGGAACCTAGGGTTAGGGTTATGTTGAGGGCTAGGGTTAGAGAGACGGTTCGGGTCTGCATGGGACCTAGGGTTAGGGTTATGTTGAGGGCTAGGGTTAGAGAGACGGTTCGGGTCTGGATGGGACCTAGGGTTAGGGTTATGTTGAGGCCTAGGGTTAGAGAGACGGTTCCGATTCAGATGGGACCTAGGGTTAGGGTTATGTTGAGGGCTAGGGTTAGAGAGACGGTTCGGGTCTGGATGGGACCTAGGGTTAGGGTTATGTTGAGGGCTAAGGTTAGAGACGGTTCGGGTTCATATGGGACCTAGGGTTAGATTAATGTTGAGGGCTAGGGTTAGAGAGATGGTTCCGGTTCAGATGGGACCTAGGGTTAGGGTTATGTTGAGGGCCGGGGTTAGAGAGACGGTTCGGGTCTCGATGGGACCTAGGGTTAGGGTATGTTGAGGGCTAGGTTTAGAGAGACGGTTCGGGTCTGGATGGGACCTAGGGTTAGGGTTATGTTGAGGGCTAGGGTTAGAGAGACGGTTCGGGTCTGGATGGGACCTAGGGTTACGGTTATGTTGAGGGCTAGGGTTAGAGAGACGGTTCGGGTCTGGATGGGACCTAGGGTTAGGGTTATGTTGAGGGCTAGGGTTAGAGAGACGGTTCGGGTCTGGATGGGACCTAGGGTTAGGGTTATGTTGACGGCTAGGGTTAGAGAGACAGTTCGGGTCTGGATGGGACCTAGGGTTAGGGTTATGTTGAGGGCTAGGGTTAGAGAGACGGTTCCGATTCAGATGGGACCTAGGGTTAGGGTTATGTTGAGGGCTAGGGTTAGAGAGACGGTACGGGTCTGGATGGGACCTAGGGTTAGGGTTATGTTGAGCGCTAGGGTTAGAGAGACAGTTCTCGTCTGGATGGGACCTAGGGTTAGGGTTATGTTGAGGGCTAAGGTTAGAGAGACGGTTCGGGTTCATATGGGACCTAGGGTTAGAGTTATGTTGAGGGCTAGGGTTAGAGAGATGGTTACGGTTCAGATGGGACCTAGGGTTAGGGTTATGTTGAGGGCCGGGGTTAGAGAGACGGTTCGGGTCTGCATGGAACCTAGGGTTAGGGTTTTGTTGAGGGCTTGGGTTAGAGTGACGGTTCGGGTCTGGATGGGACCTAGGGTTAGGGTTATGTTGAGGGCTAGGGTTAGAGAGACGGTTCCGATTCAGATGGGACCTAGGGTTAAGGTTATGTTGAGGGCTAGGGTTAGAGAGCCGGTTCCGATTCAGATGGGACCTAGGGTTACGGTTATGTTGAGGGCTGGGGTTATAGAGACGGTTCGGGTCTGGATGGGACCTAGGGTTAGGGTTATGTTGAGGGCTAAGGTTAGAGAGACGGTTCGGGTTCATATGGGACCTAGGGTTAGAGTTATGTTGAGGGCTAGGGTTAGAGAGATGGTTCCGGTTCAGATGGGACCTAGGGTTAGGGTTATGTTGAGGGCCGGGGTTAGAGAGACTGTTCGGGTCTCGATGGGACCTAGGGTTAGGGTTATGTTGATGGCTGGGGTTAGAGAGACGGTTCGGGTCCGGATGGGACCTAGGGTTAGGGTTATGTTGAGGGCTAGGGTTAGAGAGACGGTTCGGGTTCAGATGGGACTTAAGGTTAGGGTTATGTTGAGGGCTAGGGTTAGAGAGATGGTTCGGGTCTGGATGGGACCTAGGGTTAGGGTTATGTTGAGGGCTAGGGTTAGAGAGACGGTTCGGGTTCAGATGGGACCTAGGGTTAGGGTTATGTTGAGGGCTAGGGTTAGAGAGACGGTTCGGGTCTGGATGGGACCTAGGGTTAGGGTTATGTTGAGGGCTAGGGTTAGAGAGACGGTTCAGGTCTGGATGGGACCTAGGGTTAGGGTTATGTTGAGGGCTAGGGTTAGAGAGACGGTTCGGGTCTGTATGGGACCTAGGGTTAGGGTTATGTTGAGGGCTAGGGTTAGAGGGACGGTTCGGGTCTGAATGGGACCTAGGGTTAGGGTTATGTTGTGGGCTAGGGTTAGAGAGACGGTTCTGTTTCAAATGGGACCTAGGGTTACGGTTATGTTGTGGGCTAGGGTTAGAGAGACGGTTCGGGTCTGGATTGGACCTACGGTTAGTGTTATGTTGTGGGCTAGGGTTGGAGATACTGTTCGGGTCTGGATGGGACCTAGGGGTAGGGTTATGTTGAGGGCTAGGGTTAGAGAGACGGTTCGGGTCTGGATGGCACCTAGGGTTAGGGTTATGTTGAGGGCTAGGGTTTGAGAGAAGGTTCGCGTCTGAATGGGACCTAGGGATAGGGTTATATTGAGGTCTAGGGTTAGAGAGACGTTTCGGGTCTGGATGGGACCTAGGGGTAGGGTTATGTTGAGGGCTAGGCTTAGAGAGACGTTTCGGGTCTGGATGGGACCTAGGGTTAGGGTTATGTTGTGGGCTAGGGTTAGAGAGAGGGTTCGGTTCTGGATGGGACCTAGGGTTAGGGTTATGTTTAGGGCTAGGGTTAGAGAGACGGTTCGGGTCTGGATGGGACCTAGGGTTAGGGTTATGTTGAGGGCTAGGGTTAGAGAGGCGGTTCGGGTCTGGATGTGACCTAGGCTTTGGGTTATGTTGAGGGCTAGAGTTAGAGAGACGATTCGGGTCTGGATGGGACCTAGGGTTAGGGTTATGTTAAGGGCTAGGGTTAGAGAGAAGGTTCGGGTTCAGATGGGACCTAGGGTTAGGGTTATATTGACGGCTAGGGTTAGAGAGACGGTTCGGGGTCACATGGGACCTAGGGTTAGGGTTATGTTGAGGGCTAGGGTTAGAGAGACGGTTCGGGTCTGGATGGGACCTACGGTTAGGGTTATGTTGAGGGCTAGGGTTAGAGAGACGGTTCGGGTTCAGATGGGACCTAGGGTTAGGGTTATGTTGAGGGCTATGGTTATAGAGACGTTTTGGGTCTGGATGGGACCTAGGGTTAGGGTTATGTTGAGGGCTATGGTTAGATTCACGGTTCGGGTTCGGATGGGACCTAGGGTTAGGATTATGTTGATGGCTATGGTTAGAGAGACGTTTTGGGTCTGGATGGGACCTAGGGTTAGGGTTATGTTGAGTGCTAGGGTTAGAGAGATGGTTCGGGTTCGGATCGGACCTAGGGTTAGGGTTATGTTGAGGGCTAGGGTTAGAGAGACGGTTCGGGTCTGGATGGGACCTATTGTTAGGGTTATGTTGAGGGCTAGGGTTAGAGAGACAGTTCGGGTTCGGATGGGACCTTGGGTTAGGGTTATGTTGAGGCCTAGGGTTAGAGAGTCGGTTTGGGTTAGTATTGATCCTAGAGTTAGGGTTTTGTTGAGTGCTCAGGTTAGGAGAATGATTAGGTTTAAGGTTACACGTAGGGTTATGCTTATGTTGAGTGCTATGGTTAAAGTGATTGTTAGTGTCAGCATTAGACCTACGTTTAGGATTATGATGAGAGCTCGGTTATAGAGATGATTTGAGGTAGGATTAGACCCAGGTTTAGGGTTATATTGTGGGTTTGGATTTCAGGGATGTTTAGGGTTCGGATTGGATCTAGCTTTAGAGTTATGTTTAGGGCAAGGTTTAGAGAGATGTTTAGGGTCATTATTAGCCCTAGTGTGAGGGTTATGTTGAGGGCTAGGTTTATAGAGATGGTCAGGGCTCGTATTTGACCTAGTGTTTTTGTTACGCTGAGGGCTAGGGTAGCGAGATGATTAGGGTTATTATTAGACTTATGGTTAAGGTTTTGTTCAGGGCTAGGGTTAGTGTTATGTTTAGAGTTAGGACTCGACCTAAGGTTAGGATTATGTTTGGGGCTAGGGTTAGAGAGGTAGTTAGGGTAGTAGTAGACCTAGGGTTAGGGTTATGTTGAGGGCTAGTGTTCTTGAGGATTAGGGGTAAGATTGGACCTAAGGCTAGGGTTATGTTGAGGGCTTAGTTTAGAGAGATATTTAGGGTTAGGATTAGGACTACGATTAGGGTTATGTTCATGTCTAGGGTTAGAGAGATGGTTAGGGTTCGTATTACACCTAGGTTTAGAGTTTTGGTGAGTGCCAGGGTTAGCGATATGGTTAGGGTTAGGATTGGACCTAGTGTTAAGTTTATGTTGAGGGCTATTTGTAGGCAGATGGTTAGGGCTAGTATTAGATATAGGTTTAGGATTATGATTAGACCTAGCTGTAGGGTCAGGGTCAGGTTTTGGCTTAGGGTTCGACCTCGGGTTAGGGTTATGTTGAGGGTAGCGGTAAGGAGATGGTTAGGGTTCGGTTTAGAGCTAGGGTTCGGGTTATGTTGAGGATTTACCTAAGGGAGATGGTTAGGGGTAAGTGTATAACTCCGATTATGGTTCGGTTGATGGTTATGTTTATCGAGATGGTTAGGGTTTGGATTAGACCCAAGGTTAGGGTTGTATTGAGGTCTAGGTTTAGGGATATGCTTAGGTTTAGGATTTTCCCAGGGTTAAGGTCATCTTGAAGGTTAGGGTTAGGTTGGTCGTTACTGTTATATTTAAACCTAGGGATAGGTTTCTGTTGAGGTTTCGGGTTAGTGAGATGGTTAGGGTTAGGAATAGACCTTGGGTTACGTTTAGGTTGAGTGTTAGGTTTACGTAGACATTTATAGGTAAGATTAGACCTTGGATTTAGGGTTATGTTAAGGTTTACTGTTAGGGAGATCATTAATCTTAGGATTTGACCACGGTTTAGGGTTAGGTATAGGTATCTGCTTAGGGAGATGACTATAGTTATGATTAGACCTAGTGTTAGTGTATATTGAGGGTTAGGTTTAGGGCGAAGTTTATAGTTAGGATTAGACCTAGGGCTAGGGTTAGGTTAAGGATTAGGTTTAGGGGGATTGTAAGGGTTATACCTACTGTTAGGGTTAGGTTTAGGTTTATGGTTCGGAAGACGTTTATGGTTATGATTAGACCTAGGGTTAGTGTTAGGGTGAGGTTTGTTTTTTGTGAGATTGTTATGGTTAGGATTAGACCTACGTTTAAGGTTGTGTTAAGGTCTATTGTTAGGTATATAGTGAGGGTTAGGATAAGACTTAGGGTTAGGGTTCGGTTGATGTTTAGTGTTCAGGAGATGGTTAGGGTTAGGATCAGACCTAGGGTTAAGTTTATGTTGAGGCTTACTGTTAGGGAGATGGTTAGGCTTAAAATTAGACCTAGGGTTATTGTTAGGTTGAGGGTTAGGTTTAGGGAGATGGTTATGGTTAGGATTGGTCCTCAGTTTAGTGTCAGTTTCAGGGTTATTGGTAGGGAAATGTTTAGGTTTAGGATTAGAGCTAGGCTTAGGGTTATGTTTAGGGTTCTGGTTAGGGAAATGATTAGCTTTATGATTAGACCGAGAGTTAGAGTTATGTTGAGGGTTTGGGTTAGAAAGATGTTTAGGGTTAGGATTAGACTTACTGTTTGGGTTATGTTAACAGTTATGTTTAGGGATATATTTAGGGTTAGTATTGGACTCTGTTTTAGGTTTAGGTTTAGGTTTAAGTTTAGTGAGATGGTTAAGGTTAGGATTTGACCTAGGGTCAGCATTAGGTTTAGGGTTAGGGAGATGGTAATGGTTAGGATTAGACTTTGGGTTATGGTTATATTTATGGTTCCTGTTTTATAGATGGAAAAACTGAGCTTAGAGAGCTGATCACCCAGTTGGTAAGTGGCCCAGGTTTAACAGCAAAGGCTGAACAACTTGATATTATGGTGGTTTCCTGTCACAAGCATTTTGAGTGTCAGGTCACTTGACCAGTGTTGAATACTAAGACACACAGTGGTTTAATTCACAAGGCAGTAAGGCACTAGTTCTCTCATTGGTCTTCCAGAGTGCAGGGGCCCATTACAGTAACCAGTGCACACCCACCCTGAAGAACAGGGTTTTTCACAGAGGCATACAGTGAATTAGAGGCAACATACAGGCATAAGTCAGTCCACCCCAAGGGAAGATGCTTTCACACCCATTTTGCAGGTGGGAAAGCATGTTACTCATGGAGACTTGCCAAGACCTCAAGGTAAACTTGGCAGAGAGGAGACTTGAACTCTGGGGTTCAGGCACAGTTCCTGACCTGGAGTGGGGAGAGATTGCCTGGCTCAAGTGGGGTAAGAGGAAGAGTGAGTGAGAACATAAGGCCCTGAGTAGTTTATTTCAGACTCAGATGCTGATATCTTAATAAATCCCTGGCCCAAAGAGCTTAGAGAATATTATTTCAAGAGCATCTAGCCTGAGTTGAAAGATGTTAATTTTTTTTTCTGTTGTCAGAGCTCTGTCTGCACCCTGATCCCTGGCAGCTATGGATCAGTCTAGGTTCCTCATGTCTATCAAATGCCACTTTCTTCAGGTGGATCAGTCACCCCAGTTGGGAATCTAGACTTCCAGACATGAAGGCACAAACCAAGAGCCCATTTATCACATTGAAAGCTCATACCTGATGGAGATTCAATCCCATCTTGAGGCTGGAAACTTGGAGAGGAATGGAGTGGACTAGTTTTCTCAGGCCCCATTGGGAAAGGTTGCCAAGTGTTAAAGCAGCACCATCGACCACATGCATGGAACTGCTAGATAGCTCTTCTTCGGGTGGCAAACCAAGGCTTGGCACTTGGCAGTCTCTTGCTTCCAGAATGTGATTCTAGAAGATTCTTCAGATGCATGTCGTATAGGAGTATTCTGAGCATGAATTGACTATGGTATTTGAGACAGGAAAAAGAATATATACAAACTCTTTGCTTCCTTTTAATTTGAGGACTGACCAGAGTCCTAGAGGAAGTCAACTTCCTTAGGATGGGCCTTCGCTAAAAGGAGCAATAAGGTGAGGCTACAAGGTGGGCTAACCAAGAGAAAGCTAAATTGCTAACACTTCATGGAGTTAAACTCAAGAATTTCTGAGTCCTGCAGAGTCCATGGGCATGAGGACAGGAAAATAAGTCTGCCACATCTGGACAGCAAACATTTGTAAAGGTCCACTGAGACCGCAGGTACATCTTCAGCCCTCCTCTAACCTGACTGGGTCCTTGCACCGGGAGGGAGAGGAGCCAGATTCCTGGGCCCGCCTTAATTTACCCTTTCCCTACTTTTCCAGCCTCCCCCAACTCCTGTCTTCCCAAACTCATTTGATACCCTTTCACCTCTGGGTACTGTGCTATGTTTGGAGTGGGTATCCCTCCTTTCTGCCCACTGAACTTTTATTTATACCTAGAAGCCCAGCTGAAGTCACACTCTCTTGGATCCCTCTGGCAGAGTAGGTTCCTTTCTGCTGGAGATTCCCATAGCACTTTGCATATTCCCCTCCTTCTCACATTCTGTTGTCTTGTTTCCCCTCTAAGGGTCTGTTTCCAATGCTAGGCAGGGAGTTGCCAGCCCCTTTCCCTTCCAGAGGCCCAAGGACCCAGTAGATTCTGGTGCTTGACTGCTGCTCCCTTTTGAATGAACATCAAGGCATGGCCTCTAACCATTGGCAACCTCAGGCTGATTTTCCTTTGTATTATTCATTTTGCACACACTCTCAAGGGACTTGGAGAGACCAGCAGGGAGCAGCTTGGCAGACTCCTGAGAGGCAGAGGCTCCCGGGAATTGCCCATGCTGACCTTTTGTCCAAGTAGAAATGTGTACCCTGAAAAGTCATCTTCCCAGGCTAAGCCTGGATCAGAGGGAGAGGGAGGCTGGTGGAGACATTTTTCAGCCCCACAGACCTCCATGGGGCCAAGCCCAACTCGTCATTGTCATCCCCACATCAAAGTGGGACAAGAGGAATTTGTGCCAGTCAATTCCATTTTCCCAGTCACTCCACTCACCAGCCCTGGATCTAGGGTGAGTTGCCCAGCCTCAGGTGCTTCCACTGTGGATAACAAAGATGCTGACTGCATAAAATGGTTACAAAGATGAAGTTAGATGCTATTTATTTATCCACTTAGGTATTTATGGTTTCTTACTGCCCTATAACTAACATAGAATGAAGTGCCGAATCTTAACTGTAAGCTTGATAATTTTTTTTTTTTTTTTTTACATACACACATATACTCAGGTCACCACTACCCAGATCAAGATACAGAACTAAGTGAGATGTTAAAAGCTGACATAAGCTTATCATCTGTAAAGTGCTGGAGAACTGTTGGTTTTGAATATTACCAGGAGGTGGAGCCTCTTTCCCATTAAATTCCTCTCCTACAACTTCTAAGTTCCTAGAAATCATTAGCATCAGTTGCAACCACCCTAGCAACTTGTGGCAGGTGCAGGACTTAATGTCCCAGCTGTGCAGAGTGACCTTGGAAACCCAGACCCATGGCTCCTGAAACCAGAGCTCTGAGCGTGTAGCCCTTGTACCCACCCCCTTGGGCAACAGGATGTCCTGCAACTACTGTGTAGTTTTAATTCAATACAGCTTGATTCAAAAGACATGCTTTGTAGGCCAGGCCCTGGGCAGAGAGGGGAGAAGAAGCTTCCTAGGCTGAGCAGTTGTCACAGGTAACTGTCACAGAATGCAGGCTGTGGACATTGTCATGCACATACCTGTGAGGTGAGGCCACAGAGGCAAGGGCTCTGTCACCCTTCTCTCCCATTGGGTTCTCTTCCCAAGGGTCCCATACCTCTGTCTCCAGTGCTGACCACCCCATGGGCTTTGGCCAGCTACTCTACTTTATCTGCTAGGCGTGTCTCCACCTGGCTGCTCCATGACCCTTCAGACTCAGTGTCCCTAGGAAAGCCCATCTCCCTAATTCCTAAACCTGGCTTCTTTCTCCTGCCTGCCCACTTCTTTCATTCTGGCATCATGGACCCCCAATCATCCAGTCAGAGCCATGTCCCAGGGTCAGTGTTGCCCTTGTCATGGTTCTTCCCCTGGTTCTTCTGCACGGTCACCTCTGTCGTTACCTCTGGAAACTCTCCTTCTGCAGGGAACCTCCTCGATGGCTCCCTGCCAAAACTGTAATCCACTGCTCTGCTCCTTGCCAAGTCTTACTCATCCCTCAAGACCTAGAAAAATGTCTCTGCTCTGGAAGTCCTCCCCAAGAACTTCAGTTATGTGCCATTGACCCCTTCTATTTATTGACTGTGGCCACCCTTTATCTGAGCCTCTTTATAGGCCCTGGACAAGTTCTACCTTGTTCACTCTTGTATCTCCCTGTCTCCTGGTGCCTAGTTTGGTGTCTGGCCCTTGGGGCTGGTGAAGGAACAATGAAAGCTGTGTTAATGACTAGACAGCAGAACTAAAGGCAAATGCACTGAGCTATTAATCATACTTTCAGAGACCCGAGCCTTTTGGAAAAGGCCAGGATATGCTAATTCAAGTGGGGGCTTTGAGAGTCTTCCCTCAGCCTCTCCATCCCTGACCTCCCAGAAAAGAGCAGGTGCCTGACACCTCACAGTCCTCAGTGCTTGAAAATGCTGAATCTAGAGAAACTTGGTCATAATTACCTACCCACTTGAAAGTACAAACTACGTAATTTGCCTTTGAGTGATCTTAATATAAATAATCAAGTATGCTCAGAATACTCAAGTATTGGTACATCCCATTGAACACAATTAAAATTAAGATGGATCTATTAGTATCATGACTATTATTGATTAAAATGGTAATGATAAAAAAGGAGAAATGTTAAGTACAACAGGAATCGGTAATATTTCTTCAAAGTAATCATTTTGCTGTGACTACCCAATTATTTGTACATTTAATGTGTTATTCAGTGCAATTAATTACCCACTTGGCTTCTGGGAAGGTACTAGGAAAAATTGCTTTCCGCCGGGAGCGGTGCTTGCTTGGGAGAGGGACCAGGAAAAGCCTCTGCTCCCTGGAGCCTCTGTGATGACCACGCTCTTTGGGGTTGTGGTTCCAGCAGCTCTGATAGAAGCTGCAAGTGCCCTTGGGGAGGAAGAAGGGACACAACAGAGACCAGGTGCTCAGTCTCACAGTCAGGTGCTTTGGTAGCCGTGGAGGAGATGGTGAGCAGGCTGGGGAGGGGAATCAGAAAACCTGGCTGAGTCTTGGCTGTGGGACTTGAGTTTACGTGCAGCACCTCCCAGCGGCTCATTTATTTCATCTGTGAAATGGGACTAATCCAGCTTGCCTGCCAAGATTTGTGTGTGAAGGGGGTCTGTCAGTGGAGCAGATGTGCAGGGCCACAGTGACCCAGGATCCTCCATGCCCCCCAGGCTCTGTCTGACCTGTGGATTTGCTTCTAGTTTTTGTGGCTTTTAAAAAATATGTCTATTGACTTCAGAGAGAGGAAGGGGGAGGGAAAGAGAGAGAAACATCAATGATGAGAGTCATTGATCAGCTGCCTCCTGCACGCCCCCCTCTGGGGATCGAGCCCCCAACCAGGGCATGTGCCCTGACTGGGAATGGAACCATGATCACCTGGATCCTAGGTTGATGCTCAACCACTGAATCACTCCAGCTGGGTGCTTCTGGTTCTTATAAACCACCTCTGGGCATTGCCTTGGGCAACCTGTCATAGGTCCCCCACATCTTAATGCAAGAGGAATGTGGAGGGTTCTGCTCTTGCCCTCCAGCCCCACTTTGGCCCATATCCCCTGTCCCAGGTCACACTGTCCATGAATCACCTTTCCCCTCCTTGATGCAAAAGATATAAATGGGTGGGGTGGTGGAATAATAATTATTGAACACTCTTACAAAGCTCTTGCCTATTCATTTTGTTATATGTCTTCCTACTAGGTAAAGTAGGTCTTATTAACCTCATTTAAAAAATGTAGACACTAGAGTCTAGAGAGGGAAAGTGACTTGCTTAAGGTGATAGAGCCAAGATCCGTGTGTGAAGGAGATCTGTCAATGGAGCAGATGTGCAGGGCCACGTGGTAGCTTGGGGACTTGAACTCCAATCCTCTGACACGAAGGAGCATGGTCCCCTGCCTCTTTAGCCTTCCTACCTTATCGCACATTCCCTCGTTCCTGTAGGCCTCTGGCTCCCACCCCTTCCCAATGCCAAGGATTCACTGTATTGTTTCATAAAGCTAACTGCTAGTTTTTACATAAAGTCTTTATTTTATGAGCTCCAAATTGCCCAAATTAGATTTTATTAAGCTCATGGGTATGATTTTCCTTGTTTTTATTAAAATTAAGTTCACTCATTTGCCATTTGCAAGGGAGTTTTAAATTAGGATCGTTTTGTATCCACGGAAACACAGGGAGATTCTTATATGTGATCAGACTTTCACCCACAGAATGGGGAAAAAGGCAGCTGGTAATTCGGTGCGTAATTCATAGGCAGCTCCTGCAGCACAGTGGCTCTGCTCTTCTGCCCTGTGGCTGACAGTTATGACAGCTCCTTCCGGCTTGGAGAAATGATGGGGAAGGGTGGGCAGCATGGTGGGGTGGTGGGAGGAGCTGGTACCAGTCCCAGCCCTGCCCCTCATTCATTCTGTGGCTTTGGGAAAGGCATGTCTCTTGTTCTGGGCCTCAGTTTTCCCATCTGTAAAATGGGGGATTAAGGAAGTTAGGCATAGCAAAAAGGTTTTATCCCATGTCCCAATTTGGATTTGTGGTAGCTAATGGCTATTATGTTGTCATAGGAAGGATTTTAATGCCATATCCAGACTCAGCAGAAAAAATGTTTCTTGATTAACTGGCTCATTCAGCAATTACTAACTGAGCAATTAGTAAGTACCAGGACTCTTCTAGGAACTGGGGATAGTGCCTAGGAGAGGCTTCTATTCTCAGGAAACAACAATGACAACAGAAACAGACAAGTAAATAAATTAAATTTAAAAGATGATGACATGAAAGAAGATAAATCAGGGAAGATGATGCTACTTTAGCTTGGGGGGTGGGGGGTTGTCAGAAAAATCTTTTCAGAGAAAGTGATATTTGAACTGAAATCTGAATGGCAAGAAAGGCCCAGCCATGAGGGGATGTGGCTGCAGCAAATGTGCAGGTTAGAAGTAGGTTGGAAGTCTGCATGTCCAAGGAACAGAGGGAGGTGGGTGTGGCAGAGGAGGTGGAGATGGGCTCAGAGTGGTAGATAGTGATTGATTAGTTATGTCTGCATTGGCACAGGATTGGAGAGCATCCCTAGTGTGTGCTCCCTACTTGCAATCCCCGCAATGATGTTCCAGGATTCTGTTGGCAAGAGTCCCTTCCTGGTAGAGGAGTGAGATTCCTCTTGGGTCAATAGGGTTGAGTCACTTGAGGAAGGGGGTGACATTTGACCTGGGCTTTGAAGGATGCTCGTTTCCATACCAAGGGGTGACTTGCCTTTCTCCACGGTGTCCAGTTTTGTCTGCAGGTCTGGGATATACTTCATGAGTAATTCAGGAAAGGGGTAGACTGGTTTGGGTAAGGAGGGCTGTGTGGTGACAGAGAGCCTGGGCCCAAGTCCATGCTCTGCTGTTCACTAACCATGTGACTCAGCTGGGTCAATCCAGTTTTTCTGAGCCACAGTTTTCTCATCTTTAAAATGGAACAGTAAAAAATTTACCTCTCAGACTTTTATGAGAATTAAACAATAAATTAGCACAAAGCCTTTATAAAATGTGATATCAGCATTTTAAGATTTATAATTTATGTAACAGTTATAATGTAATACTTATACTATAAAATATTTCCAGGATTTAAAAATTGTTATTATTATCAGGATGGCTCCTGATACTCAGCCCTCAAAATAATTCAATGTTTTTTCTTGAGTGTAAATTGTCACAGCTTTCATGCAAAGTAATCAGCAGTCTGCATCAACAGCCTAAAAAAAATGGTTCTCTTTGCCTAGGAATTCTACTTCTTAAAATTTAACAAAAAGAAGTAAGTGGACTTCTGCTTCTGGTATAACAGAGTAGATTATAACAGCCCAGCTAATGCTCCTGCTCAGAACTAGAAACGCTGAACAAAATACAAAAGAAAAGTTGTGTACAAAATTCATTCGATTGAATGAATAAATGGAAATGAATGAACTAATGCTACAAGCAAAAAATATGGATGAATCTCACAAACATAATGTTAGGCAAAAGGAAACAGATGCAAGATACATACAATTTATATATAGGTGGTATATATAAGACATAATAAAATGTTCTAAGATAAATATACATAAGATATATAAGTATAAAATATAAGTGAATATATAAATACAGTATAAATAAGCAAATATATAAAATTATAGTATTTTATGTAGTATATGTAATATTTTATCTGTATTTGAATTTATATAAAATTCAATCTATTGGTGTTGAAGGTTGGATAATGTTACCCTGGGGGAGGTGTAGTGGCTTGATGGGGACACAAGGGGGGCTGGGGTTCTGATAACAACCTGTTTCTTGATCTGGGTGTTGGTTCTATGGAGGGTACACTTTGTAAAAAGTCATTCAACTGTACATTTTTTATTTGTGCACTTTTTATATGTATGGTTCACTTTGATTTAAAAAAAACTTACCTAAATAGAAAAGGAAATAATTGGGTATATAAATAAAGAGGTTTATCACAGCATTATGTAAAACATAGTGAGAAATAGAGAAATCTAACAGCCCCCAAATGGGAAATATTTAAATAAAACATGGTAATGATACTGTCTTTAAAATGATGTTTTCAAGGAATTTAATCATGTGGGAGAATTTTAATATTGTATTGTTAATTGAGTGAAGTACTACAAGCCTTGTGTGCAGTATGTAAGCCGGGGGTATAAGTTGGCCACCTCCCTAGCTCTGGAGGGTGGAAGGGGCGGAGGGGCCTAGTGGGGGGATGAACCCCCCTGCTCAGCGCCTACTTTTCCCATGTTCAAGGGAAGAGCAGCAGATCCTGTTTCTTGACCTTACCTCTTGGTTCTCTCTAAACACTCCCATCCTTTGGCCACTCCCTTCAAATCTCCGCATCCTGGGAACCCCACCCAGGGGCCTGTTCACGTGTGGCCTCAGCAGCTGGCTCCACTGAGCTTCCCGGCGTGGAGGGCTCCCCAAGAACTCCTCGGACCACTTGTCTCCAGTTGCCAGTTAGCCCATCACGGGGAAGAGTCAAGCTTCTCCAGTGATATGCTATACTGTGCCCATGAACCACCTTGTGAAAATGCAGCTTGTGATGCCGCAGGTGCAGGGGGCGCGGGGTTCTGCAGCCTGAGGCTCTCGCAGGTGACGCTGGTCCAGGAGACGCTTGAAGAGCAAGTGATGGAGGGCGCGTGGGTACAAGCTGCGAGTTGTCTCCCCGCTCCTCACCACCCCTGCAAACGGTGTTTCCCAGTCTTCACACTTGGCTGAACATTTTGCGCAATGATGACTATGTCAGAAGTTTTTCAGGCTGGCTGGGATCTACATCTGTGTCCCGGCTAATGGAAGTACTTTGGAGGTTACTTCTTTAGAGAACAGATTCCTCGATTTGCACTCGTGTACTCCCCAAGCTCGTTATAACAATTTGAATTCATGGAAAGGGACTTAGATAAAAGTAACGAGGCCAGGACATTCTCCAGCTATGCCAGCGACTTAGTTTTCCTCAATGTAACTGACAGGGGTAGGTATAAACTGTTGGTAAAGATAATCATTTTAATGGTCTTATGAAAGGGTTGTCAAGGAGTTAGGGAGTCCTCACTGGAGGTTGGATTGCAGCTTCTTGGTGATATTGTGAAAGGGGATTTGAACATGAGAGGGGAAGGTAGCTAAGAGACTTAAGCTATCCTGATTATAATGAGTCTCACTTAGCCGTCCAGTTCCTCTACAAATAAAAAGTCTGTATTATGTCTTCTTGGAAAGTTGAGTAGGAAAATATTGAAGCTACATTTGTGAACTATTTTTTTTATTGTTAAAAATTGCAGAATTGAGCAGTGCTAGGGTGGGAAGGACACTTAAAGGCCTCTAGTCCCACCTGCTCATATGAGATGCTATAGATCCAGAGCTGTGGTAAGAGAGAGTGCCCAAGTTCAGAGGGGACCAGAGCTTTGTGATGTGCTCTGGAGTGTGCAGGAGAGATGGCTGTGGTCACCTGGCCTCCAAAAAAACACTTCCAAAGGCAAGGGATGGGTTGCCTCTCTGGAAGCCTTTTCACCACTAGGTGGACCTGGTTGTTCAGGAATTCTCTCAGGTAAGTGGAAATCTAACTCCCCTTTGTCTTTACCCACTGACCCAAGGTCTAAGCCAGGTGTTTTCAAACTTCTCTGATGTCAAGGATTGCCTGGGAGGCTTGTTTAAAATTAAACCCAACCCCAGCTCACATTAAACAGATTTCCAAGCCCTCCTGGAGATTTTGATAGCCATGTTTACCCCCTTTAGGCATATGAAATCAGTAAGACATATTTAGACACAAAGATTCATTCCTTTGACTCAAGAGAAAAATCTATTATGGAAGGTGGCAGCTATAGGTTGACTTCTTGATTTGACATTTACCATGGGAACTGATAGGTGATATATTTTTTTATCTGAACCTAAATATGAGATGTATATCTATACATTTCTTCTAAATGTTTTAAAATGCCCCTGTCGTTAAGATTGTGAGAAAGATAAATGAGGCTGTTTTAAGGCAGGTAAAACTGAGCAAGGGATAGAAAAATAAAATATTAAAATAAAAAAGAACCCACTAATATAGTTGTGATTAATAGTAACAAAATTAAAGTCAATGTCCAATATTGAGGTTAGTGGATTAACTTTAATTTTAAATATATTTGTCAAAACTTAGTAAGAACTACCAAGAACTATCCTTCAATCTAATTTTTAGAGTAAGCAAATCATTCAAGAGACAGTAAAGGAGCCTTAGGCACCAAGATGCTCATAGAGGCATTATTTATAATTTCAATAAAATTATGAACAAGTTCAATATCCAACAATAGAGTATTAAGTAAACTAAGGCATAACCATGGAATGAAATATTAGATAATTTTTTTTATCAACATGCACAAATGCTATGACATTCAATGTAGTGTAGTAGAATAAAAATTTGATCCATTTACACTTTTGGGGGTATGTGGCTCAGTATTAGAAGAGAACATGGTAAAAGTTCACTTTTGTTAACTAATTATTTGCTTAATAAATGTACATATTTAAAATAGTGTCATTAATACAATATGACAATGAATCCAATGGAAAATTCCATCTAGAAAAAACAGAAGGTCAGGTCTTTGATATCATCCATTGAAACCAAGGCCTTCCCCTTTCACAGAACCATAAGACCTTTGAGGTGTTGAGGGAAGGCCCTTAGTGTCAGCTGGTTCAACTTCCTCAGCATTGTAAGGATGTTTATTTTAGTGACATTGATATAAGAGATCCTGCAATCTCCTTGACTTCTGTAACTGGTAAACAGCCTGTGAAGTTTTCCTCAAAGTTTGTCTACCTTTGGGAGAAATCCAATGGGGGTGGGGGAGGTGGTGTTAGAGGCAGATGCTCAAAAGTGCAACAAGGAAAGCCAGAAAGCCAGACTTCCAAGCTCAAATTTTGTTTTCTTCAGACCAAAATTCTTTTGTTCAGAACAGATTGGCACCAACTTCTCAAAATTTGCATCATAGAACAAAGATTCCTGTTTGAGTAAAAACAATAAGAATCGCACAGCTTGTGTCTCAAAGGTTCCTCCTGCCCGCACTGCCACCCTCTCAGAATTTCTATTTCTAGTCAGCTGGGGCAGAGAAGCTCCTTGAGTCATATCAGGGACAATGAGGTGAAGGCCTCTGGAATAAAGGATGGGCCCAGGGCAAGGACTCTAAAGCAGCTGGTCTGGAGCCTGACTCCGGGACACCGTGCCCTCATTTCTGGATTAGGGACAATGCTCCTGAGTATTAAATTGACCAAGTTAGAGCTTGAATAAATGTGATATTATTGATTATTTTGGAATGAGCTGGATTTATGTAGAATGAGCATATGTTGAAGAGTCAGAAAGCCCATGTTTTCTTGGCTCTGCCTCTTACTAATGATGGGATTTTGTGCAATCACATCCCTGTTCTGGGCCTTGGCTTCCTTACTTATAAAATAGGAAAAGAATCCCTGTCTTGTGCTACTCACAAGATTACCATAAACATCCTTTAACTAGTAGACTAGAAGTGTTTGATTACTGCAAAGTATTATGCATGTTAATATTAATAATGGTAACAGTGATGTTGTGGCTGAATTTTATATTAGGGTCTTAAATATTGATTCTTACAGACTTGTAATTATTTAAGGGAAGATTTATAGGCTGCCACGTATTGAGGTTGTAGTATAAGTTAATTTTTTTCACCTGCGCTGGTGAGAGTGGGGGTGGTAAGCCAGGCAGTCAAAGTATCTGAGGAAGACACCTGCCTTGAGAAAGCCCAACCAGACACCTTAGTCCTTGCCTGTTCTAAATCATTGAGATTTTATCATCTATCTATCTATCTATCATCTATCTATCTATCATCTATCTATCTATCTATCTATCTATCTATCTATCTATCTATCTATCATCTATCTATCTATCTATCTATATCTATCTATCATCTATCATCTATCATCTATCTATCATCTATCTATCTATCTATCATCTATCTATCATCTATCTATCTATCTATCTATCATCATCATCTATCTATCATCATCTATCTACATCTATCTATCTATCTATCTATTATCTATCATCTATCTATCTATGTATCTATTTATCATCTATTATCTATCATCTATCTATCATCTATCATCTATCTATATCTATTATCTATCATCTATCATCTATCTATCATCTATCTATCTATCTATCTGTCTATCTATCTATCTATCTATCTATCACCTATCTATCTGATCTATCTATCATCTATCTATCTATCTATCTATCTATCTATCTATCTATCTATCTCTCTATCTATCTATCTATCATCTATCCATCCATCCATCTATCATTTATCTATTTATTTATGGAAGGAATATGTAGGCCAATATCATAAATGATAGAAAGACATCTTAAAGTCTCTTGCAAGAATGATGAATTGGCCCAGCGGGGCGTGGCTCAGTGGTTGAGAGTCGACCTAGGATCCAGGCGATCAGGGTTTGATTCTCAGTCAGGACACATGCCCAGGTTGCAGGCTCAACCCCAGTCAGGGGCGTGCAGGAGGCAGCCGGTCAATGACTCATCATTGATGTTTTTCTCTCTCTCTCTCTCTCCCTCTCCTTTCTTCTCTCTGAAATCAATAAAGATATATTAAAACAAAGAAAGAAAAAGAATGATGAATTGAAGGTGTCTGAGATGGCTCAGATGGGGACTGCTGAATGTAGTGATCAAGAGGGTGGGGCACCTTCCTTCTGAGCCTCTTGACTATTTGTGCCTTTCCTCCCTTCCTTCCCTTCCCCAGGTCTGCATCTCAGGGCCAGGGACCTGAAACCCTGAGACATGTGAAGCTGTACCTCATTGCTCCCTCTTTCCCTTTTATACCACCCTCCAGCTACACAGTTATAGAGATGATACGTAATGCATGTTCAAGACATTCCTTATTACTCAAGCAATACAGTGATTGAACTCTTTTTTGTAAAAGAGCTAAACAAGGCAGATGTGATATCTAAACAGGCGAGCTCTCTTTTCCCCACTCCTCCCCACCTCAGAGGAAGTGTGGTGTGCACTTTGCTCCCCTCTTGATGCATTGATATACATACCCGTGTTAATCACATGCCACTTTAGTGCTTCCTTTTTGCACTAAGTTATGTATTTTGGAGATCTTCCTATTGCCGTATCTCTAATGCCCTCTGCTTTCTGAGGAACAATTTACTTTACTATTCTCCTCCATACTGATAGTAAGTCAGGTTTTAATTTTTTGCTCTGTACACAATATTGTGATGAGCATTCTTGGATCCACATACATACACTTGTACAATGAGTTGTGTGGGGCAAACAAACAAGTATTTCTTTTGGAAAGACTCCTGGGAGTGGAACAGCTGGGTCAATTTATATGTGCATTTGAAATTTTGATGGGTGCTGTCAAATGACCTTCATCAATTGGCTTCACCAGTTTACACACACAGTGTGTATGAGAATTTCTGTTTCTCATACACACTTGGTCTGTGTCTTTTTACTTTTTGTCCAATAATTCTCCTTTCCCTGACTAATGCAGCTTTGGATAATTATTAATTGTGTGTGAATTATTAACATTCTGTGAATTGCCTGTTTTTACCTTTATAGAATTTTTACAGTTTAGTTGCCTCTTTCTTTTTGCCTCTTAGAAACTCTACATGGTCTGGATATTAACCCTTTACTTGTTAGTGGGTTGTAAATATTTGCTCCTAGTCTTTTCAGCCTGGCTTGCCCTTTAACTTGTCTTGGTGTGTTTGTTAATTTACAGAATTGTATAACTTTTATGAGCCTAAATCTAGGAAATTTTTATGGTTTCCAAATTTTGTCTCTTGCTTAGGAAAGCCTTACTTTCTTAAATGCATAAAAATATTCACCTATATTTTTTCTAGTCTTTTTATACTTTGCTCTTTAACTCATCCAAAGGTTTTCTGTGATAGATGGTGTGAACTAGGAGTCTAATTTAATGTTTCCCCCAAATGAATAACTAATTGGTTCAATCGCATTTGTGGATTAAGCCAGTGTTTCTTTTTTTGAACTACCACATTTATTGTCTACTTAATTTTCATATGTACTCGTGTTTGTGTCTAGGTTTATGATTCTGTTCCATTGATCTGTTTTTCAATATCTGTGCCAATGCTAGACCATTTTAATTACTATAGCCTACAGAGCATCTTGGCACTGGGTAGGATCAACCTGAATATAAAGTGCTGTTGAATTTAGACTGGAACTGCATTGATGGATAAATGTGAGGGAAATCAGTGTATTTTCAATACTAAGCCTTCCCAAGCAGGATTGTCACTTCATTTACTTAGTTTTCATGTTATTTTATCTTTAAATAGATCTTGCACACTTGAAGATTATATTTGTTTTCTAGGAATTTGATGCTTTTTTGTTATAAATTGAATCCTTTAAAAATTATTATTTAATTAATACTAGTATATCAGAAAGCTATTGGATTAGGTAATTGGATGTGCTTATCCATAGTTTTGAACTTTCTTATTAGTTCTAATAGTTTTCAGTTGATTCCTTGAATTTTTTTAGATGGGCAATCATATTTACAAAAAATGAAAGGTTTCTGTTTTCTTTCCAAGCTTTATGTGTCTATTTTCCTTGTCTTTTGACCTCCAGAGCAATAATGATTAGTACCAATGATAGCAATTACTTCTGTCTTGCTCTAATCTTTTGTGGGATCTTCTAAGATCTCACTCTTAAACATTTAATTGCTAATTATTTCTGATACCTTTTTAATATTGAGGAATTTCCATTCCATTCTGAGTTTCCGAGATTTAAAAAATAAATTCTAGAAGGTTGGGAAGATGGCGGCCCTGTGAGAAGAAGCAGAAGGCCCCGCTCCCAGCCACGGACTTGATTTCCTCCTAAAATCCTACGTAACCAGCTTGAAAAAAACAGAGAAGCATACCTGAGTGGACGAAGTATGAGTGGAGAGCACTGAAGAAACATCACAGAGTCCAGTAAGAGAGGGGGGCTGTAGGAAGGGGGAGGCCCCCTGAAGCCTGTGCTGGGGTCTGAGCCCGGAGGCTTGGAGGCGGCAAAGCTCCCTCCCCTCGGGAGTGTGGACGGCATCCAAAAGCGGGGATCCCACACCCGGAGCAGAGGACCCCAGGGGAGCGGTGAGTCCCAGAGGGGATGGCGCCTTCCTAGGAAACAAAGCCTCTAGGGGCAGCTGCGACAAGTGTCTGGTGCTTGGGGTGCCGACCATAGGGAAGGCTGTCCCAAGGTCTGTGGCACCCAAGTCGTGAGGGACCAGAGGACTGCGCTGAGCACCCGCACGTGGGGACCCTCTGCGTCCCTGTGGGACACTGTGTTGAGCCCCAGAAAGCACTGAATCTGCGTGGCACGGGGGAGGGGAGGAGCCCTCCCTCCCTAAGCTCCCAGGTGCCAAGAGGGTGGGATCTGTGACCGGCCCTGAGGGGCCCCGTGGTGGCACGTGAAGCCGCTCCAGCTTTGCTCAGACCAGCAGTGTGGAGAGTTGCGTGGAGCTGACTTTGGGTCCCCTCCTGCTGGGTGCCTTGGAGCAAGAGCGGGGGACCTTGCAGGGCAGACTCTCTGCCTGTGTGTTGCTTTGTGCATTTGCAAGTTTGATTGCGGAACTGGTTCCCACCTTTCTGGCGTGCACTGCAAGGAGAGACCAGCGGAGGCTGCCATTGGGGTCTGCGCAGTAGATGGTCTGAGGGGAGGGCCTGGTGCGACCAGCCAACCAGAGCTGAGCAGGGAGGGGCGGAGCCGGCCGGCCTCTCCTGCAACTGGGAGCATGGCCCCCAATAAGAAAGGGGTGGGTCCCCGCTCACTGAAGCCCCAGACACACCCGCAGGGCACAGTCCTGAGGGGGAAGGGAGAGCAGCTCACAGGAGGACTTTGCAAGAGTAAGACTCTTGGGGACTGTTGTTTGGGAACTGGAGGAAAGGCTGAAAACCCCTGCTGGGGGCTGGGCAGGCAAAGGGCTCACCAGAATGTGTTCTTAATCGAACCCACTGAGCCCAGGCTGCTGAAATGGCCCATACAGAAAAGGCAACAGGCTGAAATCAATCTGAAGCTGCAGCAGGCCAGAGCCTGGGAAACTAGAATCAGAGGACAGGGTAGGGACTGAGGAGCTGGCGGTAGAGCAGAAACTGACTCCCACAGAGTGAGCTCCTGACAGCGACACCTCTAAGAGGAGTGATACCCTGGGCTACACTTGCCACCCTGCACCCTAAAGACTCTACAGAAGACTCTGGAGCAAGACCAGGCAACTACAAGGTTGCAAAATAGCTGACAAGAGGGGGCCCACGGAGAGCCTCAGATCAACATCTACCTAAGGACACGAGAGCCAAACCTAGATGGCTCCTCACATTGGGGTGATACACAAGTACCTCCTAGGAGAACTGAAATCACAAAAAACAGTGACCCTCAGACAACATAAGTTGCCCAGAAGAAACTCACCTGATTGACTTCCTTTTGTTCTGCAGTTTTTTTGTTTTGTTTTTTTTTGGGGGGGGGGGGGTGTTTGTTTTTTGTTTGTGGGTTTGTTTATTTTTTCTCTTTTTTCCTTAGGAAGAAGAGAAAGGGGAGAAAATTTGTTTTTTCTTCTTTTTTAAATTTTATAATAATTTTTTTAAAAAAACATTTTTTAACTAAACTTTTTTCTCTGTTTTATAAAGAATTTTGTCTTGCTTAGCTTGTTTTTGGTTTTGTTTTGGTTATTTGCTTTGTTTTGTTTTATCCTTGCTTCTACTATCAAGACTTTCTTGATATCCCTGCTTAATGACTGGGACTTTATCATTATAACCAAGTTTACTGCTTTCCTCTATAGTTTCCCCCAAATCTCTTACAAGACTCCCTGCCTGCCTGGGCTTTATCTCTCTCTCTCCTCTCAATCCATTGGCACAACTTTTTTCTTCTTTTTCTTCTTTCTTTTTCTACTTTTCTTTCATTATGCTCCTTTCTGTCTTCCTGTCCGATTGTTAGTTTCTCTTATTCTCTTTATTGTATTTTTGTTTTCTCATTTTCAACTATTATCCTATTCCTATTCTCTCCCTTAGTTTTGTGCTGGCCCTTCTTTCAGAATCTTTTCTCTGCTTCTGTTATCTCCCAGTAGCTTCTCTATTTTTTACATTTTAGTTTATTATTATTTTCTAAATTTTCACCAGTATTAACAACAATATACATCTCTCTCTCTCTAAGCGTTACTTTTCTTTCTCTCTTTCTTTTGTTTTAAGCATTCTTTTGTGCGTGTGTGTGTGTTCTCCCTTCACTCTCCCAGTTCTGTTTTCACGTGGGTTGTTTTCATTGTGACTGTCAAGATATTTTGTAAGATACCTCTTGTTTCCTGGAATTTTAGTTGTGTATTGTCCTGCCTTGCCAGCACCAGTACAACAGCTTACTCATTGAAGTTGGGGCTGAGACACAGTTAGCCAACCTGAGAGGAGGGTCCTCACAAGGACTGACCTACAGCAATCTAGACCCAACCACAACAGGAGAACATAAAGAAACCACAAAAGGAGCAACCACAAGAGGGACACGCCTAAAGCAAAGAACTCAGAGGTGTAAGGAAAACACACCTCTGGGCTCCACTGGACCCACAAGACAAAATCCCATCTCACAAGACTGGGAGACAGCAAATATATCTAATATATAGGTACAAGCACTAAGACCTACCAAAATGGGGAGACAAAGAAACAACCCCCAAATTAAAGAAAAGGAAACATCACCAGAAAAAGACATTGATGAGATGGAGTTAAGCAAGTTATCAGATACGGAGTTCAGAGTATGGATGATGAAGATGTTCAAGGAACTTAAGAAGACTCTAGATGATAAGATCGAGAACCTTAGTGAAAACATGAAAAAAGAGATACATACCATAAATAAAACTCAGACAGAGATAAAGAATGCAGTATCTGATATTAAGAATGCACTGGAAGGAATTAAAAGCAGGCTCAATGAAGCAGAGGATAGCATAAATGACTTAGAAGACAAGGTAGAGAAGATCACACAATCAGAGCAGCAAAAAGAAAAAACACTTAAAAAGCATGAGGACAGTCTAAGGGAACTTTGGGACAACATGCAGCAAAACAACATTCACATTATAGGAGTGCCAGAGGGGGAGGAAAGAGAGCAAGGGATAGAGAACTTGGTGGAAGAAATAATTATAGAAAACTTCCCTAGGCTGGTGAAGGAGAAAGCCATATAAGTTCAGGAAGCACAGCGGGTTCCAAACAAGAGGGACCCAAAGAGACCCACTCCAAGACACATCATAATTAAAATGGCAAATGTCAAGGACAAAGAGAAAATATTAAGGGCTGCAAGAGAGAGACAAACAGTGACCTACAAGGGAACCCCCATAAGGCTGACAGCTGATTTCTCAACAGAGACTCTTCAGGCCAGAAGGAAGTGGTATGAAGGTCTGCAAGTAATGAAAAGCAAGAACATGCAACCAAGATTGCTTTATCCAGCAAGGCTATCATTTAAATTTGAAGGTGAAATAAAAAGCTTCCCAGACAAAAAAAAAAGGCTAAAGGAGTTCAGTACCACCAAACCAGCATTGCAAGAAATGCTAAAAGGACTGCTTTAAGAAAAAGAAGGAATAGTGAGAGAAAGGTACATCAGCATAAAGGGGAAAAAATGGCATTAAATAAGTTGACATCAATAGTAACCTTAAATGTAAATGGAATAAATGGGCCAATCAAAAGACAAAGGGTAGCTGAATGGATAAGAAAACAGGACCCAAATATATGCTGTCTACAAGAGACCCACCTGAGCACAAAAGACTCACACAGGCTAAAAGTGAAGGGATGGAGTAAAATATTCCTTGCAAATGGAAAGGAAAAGAAAGCTGGAGTAGCAATTCTTATTTTTGACAAAACAGACTTCAAAATAAAGACCATAAGGAGAGACAAAGATGGTCACTACATATTACTAAAGGGATCAATCCAACAGGAGGAAATAACCCTTATGAACATTTATGCACCCAATACAGGAGCACCTAAATATATAAAAAATTTCTTGGGGGACTTCAAAGGGGAGATAGACAGCAACACAATCATAGTGGGGGAATTTAACACCCCACTGTCAGCATTGGACAGATCATCAAGACAAAAAATCAACAGGGAAACACAGACCTTAAATGAATCACTAGACCGAATGGATTTAATTGACATTTATAGAACATTTCGCCCCAAAGCAGCAGAATACACATTCTTCTCAAGTGCACATGGAACATTCTCAAAAATAGACCACATGTTAGGGCACAAGGCAAGTCTCTACAAATATAGGAAGATTAAAATCATATCAAACATCTTCTCGGATCACAATGCCATGAAACTAGAAATCAACCACTATAAAAAAACTCAAAAATATTCAAACACATGGAGGCTAAATAGCATGTTATTAAACAATGAATGGGTTACCAAGGAGATCAAGGAAGAAATAAAATACTTCATGTAAAGTAATGAAAATGAACAGACAACAACCCAAAACCTATGGGACACGGCGAAAGCAGTCCTGAGAGGAAAATTCATAGCATTACAGGCCTATCTCAAGAAACAAGAAAAAGATCTAATGAACCATCTAACACAACAACTAAAAGAACTAGAACGAGAACAGCAAGAAAAGCCCCAAGGAAGTAGAAGGAAGGAAATAATAAAAATCAGAGCAGAGATTAATTACATAGAGACTAAAAAAAATACAAAAAATCAATGAAACCAAGAGCTGGTTCTTTGAAAAGGTAAATTAGATTGATGCACCTTTAGCCAGACTCACTAAGAAACAAAGAGAGAGGACCCAAATAAATAAAATCAGAAATGAAAGAGGCGATATAACAGAAATACAAAGGATTGTAAGAAAATATTATGAGCAACTATATGCCAACAAATTGGACAACATAGGGGAAATGGACAAATTCCTAGAAGCATACAACCTTCCAAAGCTGAATCAAGAAGAGGCAGAAAACCTGAATAGGCCAATAACAACTAATGAAATTGAAGCAGTAATTAAAAAACTCCCAGCAAACAAAAGTCCTGGACCAGATGGATTTACAGGCGAGTTTTACCAAACATTCAAAGAAGAATTAACACCTATTCTATTCAAACTATTCCAGAAAATTCAAGAGGAGGGAAAACTCCCAAACTCTTTTTATGAGGCCAGCATCACCCTAATCCCAAAACCAGATAAAGATACTACAAAGAAAGAAAATTACAGGCCAATATTCCTGATGAACATAAGTGCTAAAATCCTCACTAAAATACTAGCAAACCGGATCCAGCAATACATTGAAAAGATCATACATCATGACCAAGTGGGATTTATTCCAGGGATGTAAGGCTGGTACAACATCCGCAAATCAATAAAAAAAATGAAGGACAAAAATCATATGATCATATCAATAGACGCAGAAAAAGCATTTGACAAAATCCAGTACCCATTTCTGATAAAAACTCTCAGCAAAGTGGGAATAGAGGGAACATACCTCAACATAATAAAGGCCATATATGACAGACCTACAGCGAACATCATCCTCAATGGGCAAAAACTAAAACCATTTCCATTAAAAACCAGAACAAGACAGGGATGTCCACTTTCACCACTCTTATTCAACATAGTACTGGAAGTCCTCGCCATAGCCATCAGACAGGAAGAAAACATAAAAGGTATCCAAATTGGAAAGGAGGAAGTAAAACTGTCATTATTTGCAGATGACATGATACTGTACATAGAAAACCCTCAAGACTCCATCAAAGTACTACTAGATTTGATAAATGAATTTGGCAAGGTAGCTGGATACAAAATCAACATCCGGAAATCAATGGCATTCTTATACACCAACAATGAACTTTCAGAGAGAGAAACTAAAAAAGCAATACCATTTACCATTGCAACTAAAACAATAAGATACCTAGGAATAAACTTAACCAAGGATGTAAAAGACCTGTACTCAGAAAACTACATGACACTGAAAAAAGAAATAGAGGAAGACTTAAACAAGTGGAAGAAGATACCATGCTCATGGATTGGAAGAATTAATATCATTAAAATGTCTATACTACCCAAGCAATTTATAAATTTAATGCAATTCCTATGAAAATACCAACAGCATATTTCACAGATCTAGAACAAACATCTCGAAAATTTATATGGAACCAAAAAAGACCCCGAATAGCTGCAGCCATCTTGAGAAAAAAGAACAGAGTGGGAGGGATCACATTACCAGACTTCAAACTATATTACAAAGCCACTGTAATCAAAATAGCCTGGTATTGGTACAACAACAGGCATATAGATCAATGGAACAGAACAGAGACCCCAGAAATAGACCCACACCATTATGGTCAGTTAATATTTGACAAAGCAGGCAAGAGCATCCAATGGAGTAAAGACAGTCTCTTCAATAAGTGGTGCTGGGAAAATTGGACAGATACATGCAAAAGAATAAAACTAGACCACCAACTTTCACCATACACAAAAATAAACTCAAAATGGATAAAAGACTTAAATGTAAGTCATGAAACCATAAAAATCCTGGAAGAAAACATAGGCAGTAAAGTCACAGACATCCCACGTAGTGGACTTTTCACTGATACATCTCCTCATCAGAGAGATGCAAATTAAAACCACAATGAGGTATTACTTCACACCTGTCCGAATGGCTGCCATAAACAAATCAACAAACGACATGTGCTGGCGAGGGTGTGCAGAAAGGGGAGCCTAGTGCACTGCTGGTGGGAATGCAGGCTGGTGCAGCCACTATGGAAAACAATATGGAGGTTCCTCAAAAAAACAAAAATGGAGCTGCCGTTTGACCCAGTGATTCCACTCCTAGGAATGTATCCTAAGAATCCTGAAACATTCATCAGAAAGGATATATGTACCCCGATGTTCATAGCACCACAGTTTACAATAGCTAAGATCTGGAAACAGCCCAAGTGCCCATCAGTAGATGAGTGGATAGAAAAGCTGTGGGACATTTACACCATGGAATACTACGCAGCTGTAAAGAAGAAGAATCTCATACCCTTTGGGACAGTATGGATGGACCTGGAGAATATGTTAAGTGAAATAAGCCAGGCAGCGAAAGACAAATATCACATGATCTCTCTTATACGTGGAATCTAAAGAACTTAATAAACTGATGAACAGAATAGATTCAATGACATGGAAGCATAGATGAGACTGACGAATGTCAGAGGGATGGAGGAGGGCGGGTGGGTGGAGGGGGAGAGAGTAACCAAAGAATTTATATGCATATATACACAACCCAAGGACATGGACAATGGTGGGGAGAGGGACTGGGGAGGAGGAAGGAACGGGGTGGAACGGGTATTGGGGAGAAAAAGGGACATCTGTAATATTTTAAACAATAATAAAATTTTTAAAATAAATAAATAATAAAAATAAAACATTAATTCTAAATGCTGAATTTTATTGAATGCTTCTTATATTTATTGAGATAATATTACTTCATTTTTGAGGCAAATTAACAGGATGGATTTCTCTAATGTTGAATTGTCCTTTGCCCCTTGGGTAAGCTCTCCTTGGACAAATGCATTATTTAATATAATCTTGGGTTTGATTTGTTACTGTTTATAGTTTAGGATGTTTGCACCAAGACACAGTTGGGCATATTTTCCTGTGATCCTTACTCTCCGTGTTCCCATCTCTAGGGTTATTCTATTGTTAGCTATAGTCTATGGCCAATCCAGCTTTCTCAGCCATCTTCAAACACATCAGACTTCATCATATCTCAAGGCTAGTTCTCTCCTTGCTTTCTGCACTGGGATGGCTTCCTCAAGAGGTTTGTATGGCTGGAGGCTGGATGCTCATTAAGACTCAGGCAACTGGCCAAATATCACCACTTTATTTAAACTAGCCCCTCTCCCCCATCATTCTCTACCCCTTTAGCCTGTTTTATGTCTTCCACAGCACTATTTCTATCAGACTGTATTACTTACCAATTGTTTCCTTGTTTATCTGTCTTTTCCTAAGCTGCCACCCATGAGAGCAGGGCCAGTTTCTGCCTGGATGCTGCTGCCTGTCACAGAGTAGATGCTCAGGAAATACCTGTTGAATGGGTGAGTAGTTTTGCTTTTGGTTTTTGTTTTTCCAGACAAAGGGCATGGCAACCAGAATTTTCAGTCTCTCTAGGTCTGAAACATGTTTCAGCTTTGTCTTCATGGTGTGCTTGCTGGTTGCCACAGTATTCTAATATTTAAGTGCCAGTCCCTGCATGTGCAAAATGGGGTTAAGAAAGGCACTCCTCTCATGGAATTTTAAGGGCATTCAGTGAGAAACATATGCAAAGTGCTTCTCACCATGCCAGGCAGGTAAGTGGCTGGTGTTCAGGAAATGTTCACTATTATTATTATTGTTCCTGACTCCGTCATACAACACAGAGGGGCCTCCCTGAGCCTCAGTTTCTCCTCACTGGCCAACGAGGACAGCAATCCTGGCCCTGCTTATTTCACAGGGTGATATGAAGATCAAATTAGAGCATGGAATTCAAAAATGATGAAGTGTCATATGAATATTGTGATTCTTTCCTGCCATGTCCAAGAAGCAGCCCCATTGAGTGAGCCTGGGAAGCAATGTGCCAGTGGGCAGACAACAGACCTGGAGCTGGACAGACCTGGGCTCAAATCCTGACTCTGCTACTTACAAGCTGTGTGACTTTGGGCAAATTCCAAGCCCCTCTGATCCTTATCTCAAGTTATTGCTATTCATTCTGTAAAATAAGTGGTAACATCTCCTTCATGGGGTTATTTTGGGAATTAGATAAAAGTGAATATATAAAAAACTCAGTTTAATATTTTTCACAAAAGAAGGTAGTTATTAAATGATATTTATTAATATTATATTTGTCTATGAAAAGGATTGGTAGCCATGATTTAGAATGTTCTCTTTCCAATTTCCCATCATCAAATAATCACACTTCGCACATCCTCACTGGTAGATTTCACAGCTAGTGCATTCAAGAAAAGTTATGTATTTGAATAACAAAATCTTTGCTCAATTCCCCAAACTGCACATTCCAGCAGGGGTTGTTGTAGGTTTACAGTGCAGGGTGGATTGAGGAAGTTGTGGTGATGATGGTCGGAGAGCTAACATGTGTGAGAAACTCGCTGTTCAGGCACTGTGCTGAGAGCTTTACAGGAACTCCCTCATTCTTCCTTTTCTTACAGAAAAAAAAGCAGAGGCCTAGGGAATCTAGATAACTTGCCCAAGGCCACACAGTTATCAGAGGCCGAAACCAAATCTCACTCAGTAGCCGATGTTGGAATCTTTGTTCCGCGTTGAAATGGATCAGAAGCATCTGGGCAAAGCAGCTCTCTCCTCCAAGCTTGTAGAATGAAGAGCGAGCCCCAGGCCTCCAAAGTGTCACTTTTCACGGACAGAGTTAATTGCTCATAGTGTGTGCCTGACTAATTCTTTTTGTGATGAATGAAGGGTCAAGGAATAAATGCATAAGCCGGTGTAGTCTTCCTTTGAAGACCTCTGAAAAGATGACCATAAGAGTATGCTCTAACATTATATGCTTATAAGACTATAAGAGGGTGCTGTAAAACAAGACTCTAAGAGATCACAGAGAAAACCATGTCATTCACTTTTAGCCCAAAACTATAGGTAATTCTCAATCTCATCATTGATTCTTGGCATATGCTTCCTTCTGTTTTTTATATTAATATATGTGGCAAGCTGGCCAGCAGCTCACCAAATCTGGACTGCATGTCCCAGCTTCTTTCCTAGAGAAGTGTGCTATGAAACGGATTCTTGCCAATGGAATGTGAGTAGAATTATGACTGTCACTTTCTGGCCTTGGAGGTTAAGAAGTAGGTCTGTGCCTTCTCCCTCCTTTCATATTCTTCAGCTGCTGGCTGAATGCAGAGAATCCTGAAGGCCTAGAGGACGTGGATGGAGCCACAATATGGAAGAAGCCTGGGTCCCTTGGAAGACTGCCTTTCCAACCAGCAACACCTGTGTTGGATGTTTCACATGAGCAATAAAGCTTTTATTGTGTTGGGTCATTGAAATTTGAGGATTTGGTACAGCTCAGAGCAAACTTCACTCAAAATTTTGATTCCTTCTGAATTACCAAATCTCCTCGTACAGTCACACACACACACACACACACACATATGTGATGGTTCACTTTGTTGTTGATAACTTGTAAAAGTATACTAAATAAAAATTAGGGTTATAAAAAATGCCCTAGAAGCTCCTTTTCTCTCTCTACTCAAGGTACAGAAATGATCAGTATACTTTACAAAGCAGTTTTACATGTTCATTTAACTTTTATAATTTAGTGTTGTATTCTTTGTTACCCAGAGGAGGTCGAGACTGAAATTCGCTTAAGGGATTTCCCCCAGGTCGTGCAGCTGGCAATTAAGAGGCAGTGTGAGGACTTAAATCAAGTTTGTCTGGCCTTACTGTCTCTGCTTTTTTTGGTCACAGCACAAGAGAAAATGTGAAGTTCTATGTAGATAAGTTCCCTTTCCGTAAGTATGGTGTCCAAGATGGCTCTGACAAGTGCCCTGTCCCTTTCTTTTTCACACCTTTGTCTCTGCCAGGATTTCTTTGGGATGCAGTGCCCAAAGCTTGTGATTAAAAACAGCTGCAGAAACAAGAAGAAAACATCTCCCAAAAATAAGTGGCACCTTGGAACACAATGTGTGTAGACTTTTAGGAGGTGGACTAGTCTGTGACATGGAGTGGCCACAGGGACAGCTTTGGATCACCACAAAAGGTGTCTGTTTCTGTTATTAGCTGCCCCTGGGAGGCTCCACAAACTTGATCAGAATCAGGGGCAGAAAAATTGGACTCATCTTTTCACTGAGAAATGAGACTTCCCTCAGGAGTTCAATCTGCTTGCAAGGTAGAGCCTAATTAGCCCACATAGATTATGTTCTTCAATTATATGGTTGGTTCAAAAGTATTCAATGAAGTAGAAAAATGCTCACCGAAAAACATCAAGAGAGAGAATAATTTGATGCAAAATAGTATAATAAAAATTTATTAAAATTTTATACGGTCACACACACACACTTGGCAAAAAGACTGAAAGAGAATATACCTCAGTGTAGCAGGAGTTATGTCTAGATGATGAGAGATCAAAGTTGAAATTTATTTATTTATTTATTTATTTATATATTTATTTATTTATTTTTATTATTTATTTATTAAAATATGTTTTTTATTGATTTCAGAGAGAGGAAGGGGGAGGGAGAGAGAAATAGAAACATCAAATGATGAAGTCTTTGATTGGCTGCCTCCTGCACGCCCCCTACTGGGGATTGAACCAACAACCCAGGCATGGTTCATAGGCTGACACTCAACCACTGAGCTACGATGGCTGGGTGAAATTTATTTATTTTTAATTTTTTTCTGCCATTTAAAAATTCTGTAAAATAAACAAACACTATTTTTATAATAAAGAAATGATAAAAAAAAGTAGAGGTTTTTCTGAAACTGATTTAATTTTAAGGTTTTTGTTCATTTTCAAATTATAGCTTTGTTGAGAGGAAACAGAAAATTAAATGAGCTACAGAAAGTTTGCCACAAATAATAAATTTCTATTAATGTTATAAATTATATAATAAATTATCAGATTAAAATTTAGAGCTACCATAACAAGTTATTCATACAACACTCCACTTCAAACTTTTTGATTTATTCTGAATTGCCTATTCTACTTCATAGAGTTTAGATAACATATAAGCTGTTTCATTTTATTGCTGATGTTTTGGTTTGGTTTAGTTTTCCTAAAAAAATATACAAACGAACAAATCCAACCTTCCATAGCTAAAATTAAAATGCAAAGTAGATGACAAAACCTACATATATAAATTTAATAGAAAGTTAGGAATTACTTTTTCTAAAGAGTGTTTTAATGACAAGAAGATTTATATTCCTACTCATCACCATAGATAAAGAAAAATCTCCTATGAGACTATGAAATTTGAGTTGATTTCATTCTTGTTTAGAAAATTTTTAAAAAGATTAAAAATCACTACAATTGGTTAAACAAATATTTGTTGAGCTTTATATCTGTTTTCTATGACAGCTGTAACAAATTACTACAAACTGAGTTGCTTAAAACAACACCAATTTATTATCTTGAGGTTCTGTAGGTCAGGAGCCAGACCCAGGTTGCAGGGGGCTAGGATCAAAGTTTCGGCAGCACCGTGTTCTTTCTGGACTCTCAAGGGAAAAATCTGTTTCTTTGCCTTTTCCAGTTTCTAGAGACCACTTGCATTTCTTGGCTTGTGACCCCTTTCTCCACTTTCAAAGCCAGCCATGGTAGCTTGTGTCCTTCTCACTTTACATCACCCTGATCCTCTCTTCTGCCTCTTCTTCCACTTTTAAGGACTCATGCGATTAGACTGAGTCCACCCAGATAATCTCCTTCTCTCAAGGCCAGCAGATTAGCCACCTTAATTGCATCTGAAACCTCAATTCCCCTTTGCCCCGAATATGGTAACCTATGAATCATTATTCTGCCTGCCACAAGCTCCTACTCTGTGCTAGATGTGAGGCTAGGAGATGCTGGGGAAGGGGGCAGGTGGATCCAAACATGAAGTCAATGGTTAAAAGCTGAGATCAGCCATGTAGGAGAATACATTCAATACAATGTGGGCAGTGACTGGGGTCATGATAAATTAATATGCGGAGACTTGGGAGGGACCATGGTCCCTTTTAGCTGGGAGACTCAAGGAGGTTTGTGGTAGATTGGCATTTGGACTGGGTCTTAAAGGATAAGTAGGGTTTGGATACAAAATGATGTCAGAGGAAGCCAGTGGTATTCAAGTGATAGATATCAACCCAAGCTAGTGAAATAGCTATTTTTATAACAGAATAATGGTCAAATATTGACCTTTTCGTTCAGCCTCACGCATCAAAGCAGAGGCATGGAGGCAAAGACAGCAGGAAATGCCCCGGGAGAAATTCAGGAAGTCTCTGGTAGCTCCTTTCTAGCTTGGTCAGAACGTCCAGTTTGTTTGTTTTGTCCACTGTTTATACTCTTACTTTTCTCCTTACACGGCCTCTAAGGTGCCAGTTACACAGTTCCCTTCTGAGAAAAGTAGCTTCTTAACCATTTTTTATGGTTTATAAAGCCTTATGGTTTGAGCAGAACCAATTCTCCTTTTTTGATTGGACCAGGTGTATAGCTAAAGACTACCGAAGGGGGAAATTCCTACTGGATGCCCATCATTCGGCTCTGTAATATTGTATCTGCTTAGGGCAGTTGAACAGGAGACCAAGAGAAAGCAGAGGGGAGAGAGAAACAGAGAGAGAGAGGGAAAGAGAAGAGGAGAGGAGGGGAAGGGAGAAGAGACATTAGTAAGCATTGACCAAGAGCTGCTATTGCACCCTTTCAATAAACTCCAGTTATTGAAGGTTTCCTGAGCATGTGTCTTGAAGTCAATGAAAATGGCATTTGGCAGGTTTTAAGGAAGAATCCTGAGACCTCGCCAAAGCTTTGAGTCTATTGTGCTTGGAGGTTATTTTGATTATTAAGATTTTCGCGTTGATTGGATTATTCACGAGCTCGAGGCAGCCAACCGTTTCTCTTTTGTACCTTATCACACACAACTCCTATTTACTAATTTTCCAATAACTACCCATGGAATTTTTTTCTCCCAAGTCCTGGGTAGACTCCATATCATATCACATTATTGGTCTGGATTCACAAGAGTGAGGAAGCTTCTGAACCCCTATGTCTTGAAATCCAGAGAAGACAGCACCTGGTAGATGGTGTTGCCATGGACTCTGTCTCAATAACCAACTTTCCATGGCAAAAATGGGAAGATGTGGTTAGAATGAATTACAAGCTTTTGCATTCAAATTTGTGGGGCTTTTGCCTCCTATAGAAATAGAATTCTATTAAAACTCAAAGCCGAGGAGGAGTCATGAGGGCTGCTGAGTTACAAGGCAGGCAACCCCCTAAGGAAAGAAAATAGACTAGTTAGCAACTTAATTCAGGAAAGAAAAAAGGTGTCCAAATGTGAGAAGATGCCTTTGAGGGGTATTGTTAGCTATGACTATTATAAGATGAACTAAAGTGGAAGCGGGCAGGAAGGACAGAGAAAAGGAATGGTTCACAAAGCATTTCTCAGAAATTTAGAAACGGGAAGATTTTGAATCAACCCTTTTTTGTAATCACAAGCTTCAAGGAATTGTAAAAAGGACATTAGAAACAATGACCGGCAAACTGGAAATCATTACCAGCTGATGGGAAGAAGTAGAAAATAGGTTCACGGATGAGAGGGTGAAGAGAGCCAGAGCCAAGAAAGTCCATAAATTGGGCTTTAAAACAGAGAGGATCTTGAGGGTGAGCGGAAGAGGAATGTTCCCCAAAGTACAGATAAATTTGAAGGAAGTGAAAGAGAAAACAGCAGGAAAAAAAGAAAATAAAGAAAAATTCTTACAGCAATACAGTTCCCAAAGAACTATCATAGAAACAGCTCAAGAACACCCACAAAAAAGAAATCAAACTAAAGGTGTACCCCGGTAATTAGTGGCCAAAAATTCTTGAAGTCTATGTGGGAAGAAAAGATCTTAACAACATATGGAAGAAGAAAAATGTTATCCTGTACAGCTCAATGTAATAAAAATAGTACCATATTTAGCAATAGCCGCTCTAGGAAAAGGCAAAATGTATGGTCCCTGAGTTTAATACACCAACCAAAGTAAGAACCTAGCCCCAATTTGTGTTTCCAGCCAAAATATATCTTTGCATTTAAGAAAAAGAGAAAATTTTTGCACAGCCAGAATGTCCACAAAAATGAATCAGTCTTGGTGCTGAAAAAAACCCTTTGAGGGCAGACAAATTTGTTATTCTCTTATCCCAGGTGGTTAAGCCAAGGATTGTGCTAGGTAGGGTGCCCAACCATCCCGGTTTGGTTGAGACCAAAGGGTTTCCTGGGGTGTGGGATTTTCAGCGCCAAAGCCAAGACAGCCCTGAACAAATTGGGATGGTTGGTCACTCTAGCACGAGTTTGTTCCATGTAAAAACCCAGGCAAGCTTACTAGACTCAATTAAGAGAGAATTCTCTAGCTTCTTCAGGTACTACATTTTCAACTTTGCTGTTTTATTCTGTCTTCTAGAAAAATGTTCCTAAAATATTTAGCATTTGATCAATCATGTACTCATCTAGTCAAATGTTAATCACAGGCTTTATTATGCCTTTGGGCAGGGTGTGCGGTTACAATGGCAAGTGGTCCCCTGCCTTCCTGGGGCTTAGGGGTGAAATGGGAGAGCAGGGCATGAAACAAACACAAAGGTGCAAATAACTGGAAATGTGATAGTATAAAAGAAAAAAATAAGATGATAGGATTGAGAGCCATAGAAGATGTAATTTAGATGGGGAGGGGAGAGGGGAATTCTGGCCAGAAAATCACCTCAGAGGTACTGACATGAAAGCAGAGACCGGAGGATAAGAGGAGAGAGGATCCAGATGAAGAGTCAGGCCGCAGTTCCAGATGGAGGGGCAGCATATGCAAAGGCCCTGAGGCAAGAAGGAGCTTGGTAAATTAAAGGAGTTGAGAGAAAGCCAATATCTGTCTTAAATTAAGATCCCCTTAAATTAAAGGGAAAGAGAAATGGCTTTACCCTTCAACTAGAAAGCCAGGAGTACAGGAGTGATGGTGGTAATAGTGGTCCAAGCAGAATTGGAGAGAGAGAGACAGACAGAGAGAACCAAGAAAGAAAGGCTAAAGGCCAGTGGTGGGTAGTGATCCTTTTTGCCTGCACTCTTCTTATAGTATCAAAAGAATCACTGCAGCTGCCCTGGGGTCTCTCTGATGAAGACACATTATAAAAGGCTTTGGAACAGAGATGGAAGCAGAAGTTCCGCAGCAAAGCTGAAAACAAGAGAAAGACAGAGACTTAGAAGAATGCGTTGCGGAGAATAAAACACTACTGAGTCGGAGATTTGCAAAAACAAAGGGAAAAACTGTAAAGGCTGCTTCTAGCTCTGCTGAGTGCCAGAAGAATAAGCGAGGTATTAAAACATGGGAAACATTTTGGTGCTAGTGGATGGTCTCACACCCAGAAGACCCAGAGGTGCCTGAATATTGCTTAACAGTCACCTTAAGGGGTTCCCCAAAGAGGTGCACTAGAGAGACTCTGGCTCAGGAAAGCAGCACATTCTTGCTGACATTTTTGTTTTTTCTCTCTTTTTTTCTTTTTGCTGCACACATGAATTCATAACCTGTTAATTACTGAGGATAAACATGCAGGTGAAATTTTTCTATGCTTCTAGACTCCATCTTTGGAACTAATAAATATTATAAGTAAAATCTCTGTGAAGATGCTGAAAATGTGTTTTACAGTTCTGAAGGTGAAACAAAAGCAGGAGTTGCAGAGGAAATATTGGGTTACAGACACACGTGGACGGGGTGGGATGATTGATTTAGAGCAAGAGGCTGGAGCCTCGCGAGGAAAGGAGCCCAGTGCTCGGCCAGGAGGAGCCTCAGTGCTGACCAAGAAGGGCTGGGACAGGCTTTTCTGCTCAAGAGCCCGGGCTCTGGCTAGTCTCGGGCTGCACGGGACCAAAGCGGCAGCCAGGATGTGGACACGGACCTCTGCTGGGGAGGCTGCAGCCCAGGCAGGCAGGGCGGCATTTCCACGCGGCCCTCTAGCGACTGCTCTTACATCCGGGGCTTGTGTGTGCCCTCCCTGGTGGCGCGAGTCAGGGGACTGGGACACATGTGCTACACAAGGTTCTCGTCACAATCTACTTTGCTTTCAGAAGGTGGAATGCAAGCTTGCATAAAACAATGACAAGTCGCTCTCTCTCTCTGGTTAACCAAATCCCTGGGCACCTACATGCCAAACAGCGCAGGAGAGCCAAGTACCTACACCAAACAACTCCAGAAATGATTTCAAACCCGAGGAAGTCAATATGTCGTCTGGATTTTAAAATAGAGTTCAAGTGACGGTGTGGCCCGAAACTAGGAATGTTTATTTCAATTCTTGCCATAAAATTCCCACTAGGTTATAATATTTTATATGCTTCAAGGAAACCTGGGGAGGTTTTATGTGGCAAAACCGAGTACACAGAATATCAGGAATGAAATCAGAGACCAGAGAGGATGAACTCAACCAAACTGTGAGCGTTATTGAAAAGCAGCTGCGTCACATGGTGCGAGTGTTAAATATAGCCAAGCACAGACTTTGGAGTCAGGAAGCCCTGGGTTGAAATCACACTCTGGCACTTAGTGTCTGGGTTAGGGATGTCATATGATGAATCGGTTTGTGATACTTATTTTGGGAGGATTAAATGAGATGATGTATGCAGAGCATTTAGCACAAGGCTGGGAACATAATGAATATTTATGATCAAATACAGTATCATTGCTGTTATGGCTATCATTATGACTGTTATCATTGTAGGGCACGTGAAATCCTGTTGAGAATCCTCACTGTTAGTGGATTTTAAAATCACTTTAATAATAGACTCAAGAGACAACTAATCCATTAAATTCACAGACCTGGTAAGTGTCCCAAGAAGCTAGCAAATGAAACAACATACAGTGAGATCGTCGCTGTAAGTCAAGAGAGGATTTCAACCTTAAGCCCAAGTGTTATGGCCAGAATGTGTGTTTGTGCTCTCCTCCCGTTCATAGGTTGAAAGCCTAGTCCCCGATGTGATGGTATTGGGAGGTCATTTGGGACATCAGCCCTCTTCATGAATAGGATTAGTGCCCTTATTAAGAAGAGGTGGTACAGCACTTGCTTCCTCCCTCTGCTCGCTGCCATATGAGAACAGAACAAGAAAGCCATCTGCAGACCAGGAAGCTGCCTCTCACCAGGCGCCAGATCTGCCGGCCCCTTGATCCTGGGCTTCCCAGCCTCCAGCACTGTGAGCAATGGATGTTTGTTGTTTAAGCCACCCAGTCTACGATAACTTGTTATAGCAGCCTGCACTAACTGAAAAACTAAGACAATGGGAGTCAAAAAAATAAGAAGACAATGATATTGGCTGGGTTTCTTAGAGGTAATAAATTTATGCAGTATTTAAGTGTGAGAAATAATACTAGATAATATCACCTACTTAGAATATGCAAAGCTAAAATGTCTCTGCCAAAAGGCAGACAACGATGAGGTTTTAATGAAAAGAACAAATGGGATAAGATGACAACAAGAAAAGAGAAAAAGTTAATAATAGATTAAGAATCAATCACACAAAAATGATTTCACATAAAAATAAGTTAAAAACACACACTATTTTCACAACCAGAGAAATTAAAATAATTTATTAACAGTAATCTATAGCATCTAAAATTCCCCATGCCAGCAGAAGACATGCACAGAAACATTGATAAGATTATGCTATTGAGAGAGTTTTTAAGCAATTAAAAATTAATAATAAGCACAAAAACAATATTGCTGATAATAATAGCAATCTCAAACATGTGGAAATAGGTCAGAAAGGAAGACAAATTCATATAGAAGACATAATACATCACACATATTCATGTCTCAAGTAGTTTTGTTTGATGGGAGTTATGAATCCAGAAATTTAAGACCAGAATATTAAACCAAGAAAACAGCATTTGCAACAAGTTGGGTAGTGATCTCTTTAGATACGTGCGTGACTTAATATCTTGCAGGAGCTTTTTGGCTCTTGGGTTTTACTTTGTTTAAACAATACAAGACAATGACATAGAAACCTAAATATAAAAATTATGTGGAGAGATTTACTCATTCTTCAAGCATGACCACAGTAATCTTCCTAAGTCATATCTCATTTCGGCCTTAAAGAAACCTGAAAGCTCTCCATGAATGTAGAGTAAGGCCTAGACGCCGTGGCCCACTGCTGAGGTCTCTGGTTAGGAGCAGGTGCCCTGAGTCAAGCTGCCTGGATTGGAATCCAGGCTCCATCTCTTACTGCACTAGGTGTGAGAGGTGGCCCACGGTACTCTTCATTCTTAGTTTATTCATCTGTGACATGAGGATAACAGTGTCTCTTAGCACTCCACTGGCCCGAGATGAACACTCAGGGCAATTGCCCATGTTATATGGACTTCTCCCTGCAATTTTAGTCTTTTCTTCCATGTAGTCTTCTTTCGGAAGAAACATCGTTCCCTGCATACACCCCACCAGCTCCCACATCTGTGTCTTTAATATGATGTTTTTAAAGGAAACTGAGCTTGCCAAGGTCACAAATAGAGTACATAGCAAATAGAGCAAAACCTGGATTTGAACTCAGCTTTGTTAGGTACCACACTCCTGCCTTACCACATCTGCACTAACCACCTTATATTCACTTCCATTTTGATAGATGAGCTTGCATCAGGTCAATCTCCTTCCAAGAAAAACTAGGGTAAAAGATCTGCTTGAAGGTGTTGATGAGCTACCAAGCAGCCAGGACCTGAAGGGTCAAGGTCCTTGAAAGAAGAAAACTCATTGAGATCAGCCTGCTGTTCTGTGTTACTTTTCTCTTGAACATTTGCTGTTCCCTAAGCGGAACTAAGCAAGTGGAAAACTATTCCACATTCGTGGATTAAAATACTCAGTATTATCTCTTCTTCCCATTTTAGTTTATAGTTTATTATAAGCCTAATCGGCATGTCAGCAGATGTGTGTGTGTGTGTGTGTGTGTGTGTGTGTGTGTGTGTGTGTGTGTGTAAAAATTAATAAGCTGCTTCCAAAATGTATATGGAGACACAGAGGGCCCGGAATACCTAAGGTGATCTTGAAGAATAGAATGGGGAGCCTTGCACTGCCAGACAAATCTATAGTAATTACAAGAGGGCAGTACTGGTAAGAGATAAATAAACCAGTGCTCATCCTAGAACATGCAGTGGATATAGAGCTGACATCTGAAGAGCAACAGGATGAGACATCCCTACAAAGCTAGTGAGGATCTGGAGGAAGCACAAGCCCGGCTCTCCCCTCTGACACCAGGATGCTGTGTGAGGGCCGCCTACTCCAGACACCGGGCCCAGGAGGGGCAGAGAGGGAGCAGCTTTGCCAGGGGAGAAGGGCCATAATGAGGCTCAGCTCTCCCGTTCTCTTCTCCCCTCTGCCTGACCTCTCCTCCATCCTAGGTGTTATTTCCTGTTTATATTCATCCCCGCATTCTATCTGCTCATTGCTTTATGGTAAACACTGTAAACTGAGCTCTGTCAGATTTGGCTCTTTGGGTCCCATAAATATTTTCTTCTCCCCCCCCAAAACTTTGCTTTTGAAAATGAGATTCTTAATTTTCACAGTTCTAAGATCCTAATTTGGAAGTTGACGGTTGAACTGATGATTCTTTCTCTTTGCATTCTGGCTTTAACAGTCCTTGCTCTCCTCAAGGCAATGAGCTCTGGCTGAAAAGGGACACAACTGAGATACAGAGAGCGGCAGGAAGAAAAGCACAGTAACATACTTCAAAATGTTATCTTGACACAGATAACTTTCACATTCATTCAATAATAAGCCACAGTAAAATAAAATAAATCTTTATACAGCTGTTTTGGGATGTCAAACAGGCAATAAACAGGTGGCACTTAAGTAGTATGGTGCCCAGAACAAGAAAGGCCACCTGCCACTTTTCCATGTTCTGGGGCCACGTTTTGGTTTCACACTTTAAGTGGGTCATTTATAAGCCTGACTTGTTCAGGTACAAAGGATGGAGGGGCATTATAGTAGTGTGTGCAGGCTGCTGTAACAAAAGCACCATAGACTGGGTGGCTTACCCAACATATATCTGTTTCTCATAGTTCTGGAGGCCGGGAAGTCCAAGATAAAGACACTGGCGGATTTGGAGTCTGGTGACTGCCGACTTCTTGCTGCACCCTCTCCTGATGGAAGGGGCACGTGAGCTCTCGGGGCATCTTTTATAAGGGCACTAATCCCATTTATGAAGCTTTCACTCAAATGACCCAACTATCCCAGAGACCCCCACCTCCAAATACCTTCACATTGGAGGTTAGGGTTTAAATATATGAATTGGGGGTGGGGTGGGGAAGAAACATTCAGCCCATAATAAGTATTGACACCACAACATATATGGAATGGTTTGAAGCTCTATGTTTTAACCTTAGAAAACCCCCAAAGCCTTAGGAGAACGTACCAGTTGACTTTAAATATCTATCTGAAAGGTTGTCCCTTATTATTTTCAGTAATACTTCCTCCTGTGTTTTAGGTTATATCAGCTCATGTCCATTTTTGGATAAGGCCAAATAGGCACTACATTTCCAAACAAATAAAATACAATCCAGTTCTGTACATCGATTAGATCAATCTGTTCAACATAGTCCAGCAAGTAAAAAATTTGGATTTTTCATTTTCAAATACAATTTCAAATAAAGTAAAGAGGCTTATTTTATTAAGGCAACTATATGTGTATTGCTGAAGAATTTATGGCTGAAGAACAGGTTACAAAAGCTTGTTTGCCTCTTTCAATGACTTTATGTAACAGATAGTTGTTTTCTGCCCATCATAGCACAGACAATACATCCTTAATATTTAATACATAGAACTGGAGATCATTCACTGTCCACATTTGCTTAAATCAACTTTGAAAAAGAAAATATCCACATTGGATTTTTTTGACTAAGCTGCAAAATGAATTGGGATAGACAACACAGCAATAAAAACTCACTGAAATATGCATTTGCACGATAAAGCAAACCCTTGTCTGAATCATGGAAAATAGGGATTATGGTTCTTTTCTATAGAAATAATTCCTTTTTTATGGAAAGAAATATGAATTAGTTACTTGCATTTTCTGGTTAGTGTTTTATCTCATGAAATCAATCAGATATAAATCAAATTCTCCAAATGATCACAAAGTCAAGGATCAAAGAATAGTAGGAGAGGGAACAAGTTTCCTGCAGGCTCAGTTGAAGTGATTAAAACTTAAAACATCTTCAGTTTCACAGGCTTTGCACAAGAACATTAAATGAATCTCCACTTAGGCAGTTAAATAACACCCACCCTAATGCCCAATTACTTGGAGCAAACTTTCTGATCAGTACTTTAATGTACCTCTCACAAATACTTTTAACAGTCTATTGCAAAATTCCTATGTTTCAGAGACATAAGAGACTCAGTGACTTTAACATGTCATCTGAGCATTAATAAAACTTGGCATTTGAAATTTTTATCATTATACAGTTTAGGTGTTCCAGTTCTATTCTTTCTGTCCCATTCCCTTTCCACCCCACCCCACCCCACCCCACCCCACCCCACCCCACCCCATCCCATCCCATCCCATCCCATCCCATCCCTCACACAGCCACACATTTTAAAGCCTGTTAGTCTCTTGTTTTAGAGTTTAGCACAACCTTGAGATCTGAAAGGCCCCTAGAGATCTTGTACTGGTGGCTTGAGAAAGAGACTTTGCACATAACTTATTCAGTCCTTTATTCACCTCTCGTTAATACACCAGTATTTATTGTGCATTGTACACAGTGATGCATGCAAGAGAAAACAATGGTAAGACACTATATTCCTGACCTCTTTACAATCCTTCAGGTGCCGAGACCGTTTCCTTCCCAGGATTTTCTTCTTTGGTTTGAGCTTATTTACAGTTTCCCCCAATTATCTGCTCTTAAGAAATGAGTGGAGGCCCAGATTCCAATTCTGTGCAAGATACATCCATTGGGTGAGACTAGCCATATGTCTCAATTGGCACATATTTCCTTTGTCAAGAAGGGATTTGTTATGTCTTTAATAAAGATGTAAAAAATGGATGCAGTTTTTATTCTATCACGCAGTGGAGGTATTTCTAAAGTTTATGAGTGAAAATTAGGACAGTGACACTGAGTTTGGGCATAGGGATGCCAGATGCAATCCAGTGTTTGGGACATACTTACTAAGAAATTGTTGTTCATCTGAAATTCAAATTTAACTGGACATTTCGCTTTTTTTCTAAATCTGGCAATCTTATTTGGGTTTCATAAATTTTATAAAGTGGGCCATGTCCGCTATTCAGTAGAAGCCAGTGTCAACCAGGACCTCGTATAAAAGAGGTCTGGAGATCCTTAAGTACTGAAGAGAATTCTAGCCTGACTTTTCCAAAAAGTCACCAAGATTATCAGTCAAGGTGATCAGAGCCCTTAGATAAACAGTAACACAGGCATCAGGAAGGATGCAAACGTCCAAGGACCAAGGCCTTCCTGTATTCGATCCTAGAATGAAATTCACGATGTGAAACTGCTCTGTAGAGGGCACGCTGGTGCTTCAGGTGAATCTCTGGGTTCAGGGCATAAACACTCCTTTACACAGTGTTTATCTCAGCAACTAGAACAGTTCCAAAAGAAATTCTCTCACTTGCCAAAAAAGATCTATTTTTAAAAACCCTTATTACAAAAAACCCACAAACCCCTATTTAAATATCATGGCAATAATTCCTGAGGAAAGGTGTAGTATTATAAAGAAAAATTGTAAGATAAAATAATTTAGGAAGGAACTCCTGGGGAAAAGTCTCTCTTCCTGGCTGAGACTTTCTGAACTCACATACCCAAAGAACTCCAAAGAGATTCACTGCTCAGTATTTTTAAGTTATTTGTACATGAATATTTTACAGTGATTTTAAAGACCAGATGTTCTCGTATTTTCCTCTCTTGCAAATTTTGAAAATAATCTTTTAAAATGTCTTCAGTATTCCAAAGTGCTTAACCTTTGCTCTCAGGTAATTACAGGTAAACATCTTGTTACCCACGAGGCAGGTTTTTCAAGTATGTTCCTAAATCACCTAGTAGTTGCATTCAAATGTTTCTGGCACCTGGTGAGTCTACAGAAAAGTAGGGTGAGGATTTACTCCAATGATATCACTAACAATAGTTGACGCTTCTTTCAAATCTCCCTCATGACCCAGCTTCACACCAGAAATAAAAGGCAGAGAGCTGGAACCATCGTAGACCAAAGGGTAGAAGAATCGGGGGGTGACTAGGCTACAAAAGAGAAAGAAAAAGACAGGAGAGCTTTCATCCAGACTCTGAAATGCTATCAAGAGAAAGAAGGAATTGGTTTGGTTGTGTGTGGTCCGGCAGCCAGAGGCAGGGTATCTGGGAGAAACTGAGGGAGGTAGATTTCAGTGTGTGCTGGAGAAGGCCCTCCAATGGCGGCTCCTACTTCTCTGCTCTACTGAGGGGCATTGAAATATTCCAGGAGAAAAGCCTGGCTTTTCAACTCGGTGATCCTATGTTTCACAAAATTCAACAACAGTGAAGCCAGAATGTGCTATTTCAGACCCTGGACACTTGAATTGGAAGCTCAGCTGTAGCCGTGACCTCGGGTAAGCTGCTTAGGTTCTGTATCCACTGCAAAACATTGTTGTGGGGATTGAATAGCACATTAATAATGCCTAGCATATACCGGGCACCCCATAAATGTCTGTCTATTAAAAAAAACAACTGAAAAGAAAAAACTATTTCACCTGGGCTGGGCTTTGTTTTTCTGAGCTCTGGGCCTTCTTTGAAGAACTCACGGATGTGTGGGAAAAGAGTAGAATGTCCCCAACTAAGGTTTAGTGAGGTTGAAGGGGTAAGTAGCCCGACTTCGGGTGGATTTCTGGAAAAGTGGTTGCAGATTTCACAGTGGGTGGATGCCTGGACCAGCTTTGGCTTTGCACCTCTGAGGCTATGGGGTGTTGGAGGTGTATGTGAAAGGGCTGGGTACTAAAAGTCATGACCACCCTTTGAGGGCCCATTTTGGGTACTGGGCAAGCAAGACTTTTCTACAAGAAATAGTAGCAGCACTGGACAGAAGGTGGGTCCCTGGCCAGTGTGGCCAGTTGGTTGAGTGTTGTCCCATTCACCAAGAGGTCGCCGGTTCGATTCCCAGTCAGGATACATGCAGGGGTTGTAAGCTCGGTCCCCAGTAAGGGATGTGTAGGAGGAAGCCTATCGATGTTATTACCCTTCTCACATCGATGTTTCTCTCTCTCTTCCTCTGTCTCTAAAATCAATAATAGAAGAAGGTGGGGAACAATGGATGGATGTAGGAGACACTGAGTAGATGGTGGAGGACACTAAATGGATAGTGGGGGGTTATTTCCAGTGTCCATGCAAGAGAGCCACAGGGGGTCTCTACCCAGCAGCAGTTTCAAAATGTGTAAGCCCTTGGAATTTCCATGTGATCTAGGGGAAGGGAGAGGGAGGGAGCTGTGAGGGCAAGATACTGGACCTCCCACTTTTGGTGAATGGGACCATGAAAGAGTTCGAATTTAATTCACAAAATGAACCTGTGGCATCTCCGCTGTGCCCTGGCACTTTCCCGCACCAGGTGCTCTTCCATGCCTTCTCCCCCAGGCTCTGTTCTCCCAGAACACTTGCTCTTCCGCCCCCCTCCCTCAGACTGCAGGTGTCTGGATTGGAGCTGCATTTATGTGCTGTTGTTCTTTAGTTTTCAATATTAGAGGGGTTACGAAAACATCAGGGAGGAAATGCATTTTGTTCTAATGCTGACTTTTTAAAAAAATTTTTTAAATTTTATTTTTGTTTACAATATTACAGATGTCCCTTTTTGTTCTAATACTGACTTTTTATCTTTACATGGTTCAGAAGGGTAAACTGAGCAAAGCTCCTCACCTGCTCAGGCCTCAGCTATCAAGTCTGTGAAATGCAGAGCTTGGAATCTTTCCAGTTCAAAAGTCCTGTGATCTTTGACATAGTTGGAAAGTACCATTTAGCCTTATTTGCAGGCCTAGTGACAAAAACGTAACTGCCGGGATGTGTCTGAATATTTCAGCTTGTGTCGCTGACCCTCTCGTGCCAGCAGCTGAGCTTGGAAAGAGGGCATGTTAGCTTGGGAGAGACAGGCTTTACTCACAGAGTTAAAAACACCTCAGGACAGGCTGGTCTTGACCCTCAAATTGCTTAAAGGCCTAAGATCAGGGTCAGCCCTTACCTCTCAATTTGCAGCTTCTTGGGAAATTTATTCAAAGCCAAACATTAAAACATTTTTACTTTAACAAGTAGTCATCAACACCCTTTAAAAACACTCCTATGGCCCCTTCCCCTCTCTACCAGAATCCTCAATATCTTTATGCTTAAAATGGAGGTAACAGCCCGAGGGTTATCTGGAGGACAGGGTGGGATAAGGTGCCTCTCAGGCTTCTGTGAAGGGGAGGCTCTGAGTAAAAGGCAGCTTTAGTAGAAGTTGCCATTCGATCCGGGCTCTCACACCTGCTGTTCTGTTCCCGCCAACACCTCGAGGTCATGGCTTTCTCTCCCCACCTATTCTTTGGGGTCCGAAAAGACTTTTTGGAGGAACCAGATTTCCCCACTGTGAGCAATGAATTCAGAAGGATTGTCCATCCAGTGATCCACTTCTTTGGAACTTGACTTGCATGATTTTCCATATTTAATGACATTCCACCAGCAGGATAAACATACAAGCAAGGTTGAATCATCTCTTTCCCCTTGGATCAGGAACCCAAGAAAACAGGTGCAGGAAGCAGGTGGGGACTCTGCTGTGCAGGATGCTGCTTCTGCCGCGCTTAGGCCGCTCCCCAGCCCGCCGGGGTGTGGGTGGCAGGAAGGAGGGGGCTCCTCAGCTGCGCAGGGGCTCATCTCTGTAATATACATGCAGCAGGTCTTCAGAGAAGGGGGCTGGGGAGTGGTGCCTAAAAGCAGTTCTCCCAGGGGGCCTTTCAATCAAGATCAGAAAGAGGCGGTTTCCATGGCAGTGCTTGAGAGAGTTTCGAGGGGAACCACATCACTCTGGTGGCTTGTTTAGCGATGCAGGGATAAGGCTTGGCCTAAAAGGGAGAGAGCTAATTACAGCTCCAACAAGTGCCATTTGCCCTTCTGCTTAGAGGAGGTGAGGGGTGACCCCAAAGAATAGCTCTCTGAGCTCTTTCAGAGAATAGAAGAGTTTCCATGTTGTATGAGAGAAATGACAGGAAAGTGAAAATTGAAACAACTTTCAAAGAGATAAACAGAAATCAAAATTCAGAGAGGGACAAATGGAAGAATGTGGCATTTTAAAATTTGCATACGTACCCCCCACCTTATTGCATTTGCAGAAATACATGCAATACGAAAGGAGACGAAATAAGGGAAGGAATCTGGGCTTGGAAAGGCCCTTGGGACCTCCAGTTAAAGATGGCAGCATAAAGGCATTTTCAGTGCTCATCCACCCCTAGAAACCCATTTAAAACAACAACAAATAAAAAACGGGGGATAAAAGTCCGTCATCTTCAATAACACAAGAAAAAGGCCACAACCCTAGACCATAAACTATGAAGCATACCTACTAAATACTGTGAAATCTGGAGGAAAACGAAAAAGGAATGGAGACCGCGTCAGGGCTTGAGTAAGAAGGAGATTCCCCTAAGTGAGGACACACGTCCTGATTAGGATGAGGCAGCCCTGCGTGGGGCGGATCATCCTTGGACAGGAAAGTCCCTGTAGGGGACCAATGCATCCCTCAGAAAAAGTGGGAAACTGGTGCTAATGGGGAAATCACAAGGGTCCGCCATTTCCACGGCCAGAGACCCGCTGCTGGTCAAGGGCGCCTACCCGAGGTGAGATTGGTGGCAGGAGGCAGCATTTTCATTTGCCAGAGAGCCTGTGATTTAAAAGGCTTTGCTATGAACAGCATGGGCCAAAAATCCGAAGGGAAATAAGCAACCAACTGCAAAGGGAATAACAGACTTGATGAAAGGGGGGTGGGACAAGAAACCCGATCCAAAGTTCCAGACTGCCTCCCCCAGCTCACTTCTCCTTCCCCCTTCTCCCCCCCAACCCCCAAGCCCAGGGACCAAATGAAACTTCGGTAAATAGCTGATCTCATTAAGGGTCAGGAAGGAACACAAAAGAACCCGCCCAAGACTTAGGCATAGATCCCGAAAGGAAAGGAGGCACATGACTGTAAAAGAAGCAAAAGCAGAAGAGACATCTTGATTAAGTTTGAAATATCCAAGATGCTTCACTCTGGTGTGTCTGGTGGTGCCAAATTAAAGCATTATTTCTGTTGTGAAAAAAAATCGACTTGGTCGTGGACTTGAGTTCTCCAAGTAAATATTTTCTTGGCAGTGCACAGCATCAGTGCAAAATGCCTATTAGGCACCAACTATAATTATAGCATTCAATTAGCATTCTCAAGTGATTATCATTTCTGGCCTGGTGGTGCTTGGGACTGGGGATGTCTGAGCTCTGCCTAATATCTTTGCCCATAAACCGCTAACTGATATTTGAGTTTGGCAATTTGATGTGGTCATACTAGTGCAGTCATACTCACACTTCCCCAAGAGGAGGAGTGTGAGTCGTGGCAAGTTTACATCACAACTCATGGAATTTTGTTGTCTAATCTTTTCAGTAAAACTGATCTTACTATGGTTTGAAAAAAGTCCAGTTTCTAACCCAATAGACACTTTTGAAATTAGTTTATTAGACTTATTTCTGGGATATGTGGGGTTTTTCTGCTCTAGAAGAGTAAAAAAGAAATATAGAAAAAAAGATATATGTAGAACATATTAAAGTTTCCTAAACACAGGAGGGCAGTAATTTAATGAGTGCCTATTATGAACCATTTGTAATTATTTCTCGAGTTTACAACCACCCGTTTGAAAATGGAGGTGTTATTCCCATTTTACAGATGAGAAAACTGACTCAGAGGTTAAGTAATTGGTTCAAAATCACACAGATAGCGTTGGAGGAGCTGAGATTTAAACCCAATGATGAGAGAATGAGCCATTTTGCATTGAAAGGGTCATAGTATTGAGCATTCCTCAGTCAGAAATGTTTCTTAAGAGAAATCTGCCTCCTTGAAAACTTGGGTGGGGTCCAAGATGGAAACATAAATATATGCATTTTACTTCTCTCTTGTGCAAAATATCATTAAAAGGGCCAACGGAATATATAAGGAGAAAAAATAAATATGCAGGAAAATAGGGAAGGGTGTTTTTCCACTCTAGAAACTATATGTGCTTTCTGCGGGATTCAGTGGACTGAGCGGAGGGGAGCAGGGGCCTGACCAAGATCACCTGGTCACTTTCCATAACATCTCCTGCTCAGTGCTGGGCTGGACATGGAGGTGGGCCACAGAATCTCCAGAAGTTTACTAGAGCAGGACTGCTACTAAGGTGCACCTGCCTGCCTCATGTCGACCTATATGGTGACCAGGTGAAGGAGGGCCCTATTTTTCACCAGTTTCCAATGCAGGCTGTGTCTGGCCCTGGGAAGTGGCAGAGTCAGCACTGAATGTTCTCTAGGATTCAGCTCATTTGTGCCTGGGAGGCCAACTATTTGCCCAACTGGTGCTGGGGACACTTGAGATGAATCCAAAAGAGTCCTTATCTTCCATGAATCCTAATCTTCCTGGGATGCAGGAATAACTGAGTTGTGGCAAATGGCAAGGAAGCCCCCAGAGGCAGGGAAAGACCAGAGGAGGTAGTGTCTCTGTGTGGGAGGAGGAAAGGGCATCCTTGATAAAGGTTACACTGAGCTAGACTTCAGTCTGAGGAAAAAACTGTTAATTTAAGGGGAGGGCAGCTCTGAATGAATGGAAGTATATTGGGAAGATAAGAGTGGATGGAACAAGGGAGTAAATACTTGGAAAAATTGGAGAGGCTGGGCAATATTCCCACACCCATGTACACCTCTAGGGGACACACTTCCAGGCCTCTGAGGAGTTTGTTGAGAGGTGCCTGAGGTGCCTGAGCAGGAGAGTGGGCAGGGCAGTGTTCCCCCATGCTTTGAAAGGCTCTGGGATAGTCCTGTGTGTTCTGGCAGGAACTGGCAATTGAGGGAAGAGGTGGGATTGCTGTTCTTCATGGCAGAAGGAAATTCCCTGCCACGAGAGGAACAACATGGACTTGTAGGATATCTAAGGTAGTGGATCCAATTATTTCACATCCCTGGGTCTCAACAAGTAGGACCTAGAAGCAGAACAGTTAACACTGGTGCTAGCTAGCACCCACTGAGCATCAGTTTCCCCATCTGTAAATGGGGGGATGTAAACATTCTCCATCCTGCAGCGACTGTGTAACTGAGCCCGGCACGTACAGCAAGTACAAATGGAATCATTATTTTATCTAGCTACTCCTGTTCCAAATCCAGTGCTGCCTCTTTTATTCAACAATGACCTCTTCTGGAAAAGCAAACAAGCAGAGAAGCAAACAAATGTAAATTTCACTTCTACATCTTAAAATTTGCCAATTTCCTTCTTCCTACTTCTTTGGCCATGCTTTCTCATGCCGTGTCGTTCCATGGTTTTGCACATGTTGTTTCTTCTGTCTGAAACACCCTTCCTTGTTATTTCCACAATTAACTTATCCTTCAACACTCAGCTCAGCTATCACCTCTGCACCTACCTCTGGTCTGTGTGTCCCTCCTCTGAGACCTTTTTCCTGGCATACCTTTGTCCCAGATTATAACTGTCTGGACATCTGTCTTCCTCCGTGGACTGTGAGCTCCTAAGGGCAGGGTGATGCTTCAGTTCTCTTTATCTAATACCTAGTATGTAGTAAACCTGAACAAATGTTTGTTGAAGATGGTCTTGAAGCAGAATTCACAAAATATTGGGAGAAAATTCATTTTTAACCATTCTTGGTGTTGAGTCATTGTGCTCAAAAAAAAGAGAGAGAGATATATAGAGAGAGAAGTTCTGAAATTATATAAACTCTCATGATTCATTCATTGAAACAATTTTTTGGAGGACTCCTCTGTCTGGCATTGTTCCAGGCTCTGGGATACAAAGGTGAGTAAGAGCGTCTGTTTCTACACCCACATTGAATGAATGTGACATCAGAGCTTCACATAAGGTATCCAAGGGGTGGAGCCCTAGAAGGTTCACTTACAGTGAGATCCTGGGATTGTCCCCTGATGCTTGATGTCTGTTGCCTGTCCTCTGACTCCTGCATTGTAAAGAGTTGGTCTAGTGATTGGATAAGAAAGTCCAGAGCTGTTGGATTCCAGACCCATGATTGTGTAGAAATAATGTAGAAAGAGCAGCAGAGGTCTAGGGGTCAGGAAACCCAGGTTCTTGTATGAGTTTTGCTTTGAAAGGTTGCATGACATCAGACAACCTGCCCCTGCTCCTTTGAGAGAGGTTGCAAACTTTTATAAGTTTCTTCTTACACAAAAAAGAGTGGGATGAGATCATGTCCAAGGTTTCTTCCAGGAAGCTTGGATCTATGACAGCTTGATGCAGGCCCCTGAAATCCATCAGCAGGAGCACTTTGATTGGTAAGATACCCCATGGCCCACAAATTGGATCTTCTCTCTTTCCAGCTGTGTGATTGGCATCTCACCAATATGGTCATAGCTTCTAGTCGAGAGAAGCGGTGCACTGCCTCTGGACTGTCAGAACCTTATTGCCCATCAGTTAAAGCCATCTTCAGTCTAAATGAAAGTCCATGAAGTAGAAGAGCCAAGGGACCTCAGAAAGGAGGGGGTGGAATTCTGAGCACAGCGAGGTAAGTCTGTTTATTTGTTTCCTAATTCTAATTAGAAAAAGGAAGAGTGTCAGGAGTCTTTAATGATCCACATCTTAATAGCCTGGTTATAATTTATTAATCCCTATCATCAAATTTTCAGCATCTCTTTCCCCAGGAGTCTAAGACTCACTCAAATGTATTTATTGTTTCTAGGTAGGGTGTCATTAAATATTTGGCATCCTAAAGCTGGTTGGGAAACTGGATTATATACCACGAGAAGGCTCACAGTTTTGGAAGGGAGAGGCATGAACTGACAGAACACAAGATAGAATGAGTGATATATGCACATACATATATGTTTATTCTTTAAAATATTAACAACCTCATATTTATCTCCAATACTGACACGGCAAGCTGCTATTTCACTTTCTCCTGTAATTTCCCTTCACCAGCCAAGACAATGGTTTTCCTTAAAGTGGAGTATCAGCACAAATAGTAAATGTTTCATGCTTAATTTTTTTTTTTTTTTTGATATATGTATATATTGTGCAATGGTTACCACAATAAAGTTAGTTAACACATCCATCACCTCAGATAGTTACCATTTTTGTGTGTGGTGAGAACATTTAAGATCTACTCAGCAAATTTCAAGTATGCGATATAGTATCGTTACCTATAGGTCCTCAACGTTTATTTAAATTATAACTAAAAATGTGTACCCTGGGACCACCATTGCTTCATTCCTCCTTTCCCCTCCAGTCCCTGGCAACCACCATCCTACTCTGTTTCTGTGGGTTCAACGTTTTAGGTTCCACGTATAACTGAAATCCTACAGTATTCGTCTTTCTCTGTATGACGTTTGACTTGCATAATGCCCTCAAGTTTCATCCCTGTTGTCACAAATGGGAGGATTTTCTTATTTTTTTATGACTAAACAATACACATACCAAGTTTTCTTTATCCATTCATCCACGGGCAGGCACAGCTTGTTTGTTTGCCAGCCACGGTGACTGAGAATGATGCTGCAATGAACATAAGGTACAGATAGCTCTCTGAGATGGGATTTCTTTTCCTTCACATATATCCCCAGAACTGGGATTGCTGGGTCGTATGGTAATTCTACTTTTAATACTCTGGTGAACTTCCATACTGTTTTCCATAATGGCTATATCAGTTTACATTTCCACCAACAGTGCACAAGGGTGCCCTTCTCGCCGTATCCTTGCCAACACTTGCTATCCGCTGGTCTTTTTCATAGTGGCCATTCTAGCAGATGTGAGGTGATATCTCATTGCAGTTTTGATCTGCATTTCCCTGATGATTAGTGATGTTGAGCACGTTGGGCTAACTTCTGCCAACTTTGAGCTTCCTTCTGCTAACTTTCAGCTTAAAGTGAGTCTTTCTCTAGTTCCTTGAGGTATAAAGCTAGGTTATGTATTTGAGATCTTTACTTTTTCTTACCGTGTTTACAGTTGTAAAGTTTCCTTGTAGAACTGCTTTTGCTGCATCCCGTAAGTTTTGGAACACTGTATTCTTATTCCATTTGTCTCTAGATGTTTTTTGATTTATATTTTGATTTCTTCTTTGAACCATTGGTTGTTTAGAAGTGTGTTATTTAATTTCTATGTATTTGTCAATTTTCCAATTTTACTCTTGTTACAGATTTCTAGTTTCATACCATTGTTGTTATATGATTTTAACTTCCTTGAATTTGTTAAGATTTGTTTTGTGGCCCAACATATGATGTACCCTGGAGAATGAATTCCATGTGTGCTTGAGAAGAAGGTGTATTCTGCCGCTGGTGGATGGAATGTGAAGCATATATCTGTTAGGACCCTTCGGGCTACAGTATTGTTCAAATATGATTTTTCTTTACCGATTTTCTGTCTTGATGATCTATCCACTTTTGTGAGTGGGATGGTAAAGTCCCTACTCTTATTGCATTGCTGTTTATTTCTCCTTTCAGGTCTTTTAATATTTGCTTTACATATTTAGGTGCTTTGATTTTGGGTGCATAAACTTTCTAATTGTTAAACCTCTATAATTGTTATATAATTGAGGAATTGACCCCTTTGTCATTCATTATATAATAACCTTTTGTTTTGTTCTGTTTTTGTCTCTTATGACCATTTTTGACTTAAAGTTTCTTTGATATAAGTGTAGCCAATCCTGCTCTCTTTTGGTTTCCATTTGATTGGAATATCTTTTTTATGTTCCCTTCACTTTCAGCCTATATATGTCCTTTTTTAAAATCCTCACCCTGAGGATATTTTATTCCCCACTGATTTTTAGAGAAAGTGGAAGGGAGGGAGGAAGGAAAGAAGGGAGAGAAAGAGAGAGAGAGAGAGAGCGAGAGCAGCCTATATATACCCTTAAAGCTAAAGTAAATCATCTGTAGGCAGCATGTCATTGGATTATTTTATTCCATTGAGCCAGTCTTTGTCTTTTGATTGGATATTTTAATCCACTTATGTTTAAAGTAATTACTGATAGGTATGGACTTATTATTGCCATTTTGTTTTTAGTTTTCTAACTTTTTGGTAGCTTTTTTTTTTTTTTTTTTTTTTTTTGAGGAGAGGAGGGAGGGAGAGAAAGACACATTGATTGCACGTACCCAACAAGGGCTGGGGATGAACCTTCAACCCAGGTATGTGCCCTTGACCAGGGACCCTTGGTCCGAGGGCCAACACTCTAACTACTGGGCCAAACAAGCCAGGGCTTCAGTTTCTTTATTTTGTTCTTCCTTTTTTCTAATTTGATGACATTTTGTGGTGGCACGTTTTGATTTCTTTCTTTGAATCTTTTGTGTATCTACTACAGGTTTTTCCTTTGTGGTTACCGTGAGACATATAAAATATAACATTCTGTTTTAAACAGATAACATCTTAACTTTGCATACAAAAACTCTATTCTTTTATCTCTCCTCCCCCTCAGATTTTTAGGTTACTGAGTGTTACAATTTGTATCTTTTTGATATTATGTATCCAATAACAAATTTTTGTAGTTATAAGTTATTTCTAATAAAGTTGTTTTCTTAATTTATACTAGAGTTAAAAGTGACTTATATACCACCATTACAATAATAGAGAATTCTGATTTTGGCTATATACTTATCTTTACCAGTGAGTTTATACATTCATATGCATTTACGTTGTTAATTAGTATCCTTTCACTTTAGCTTGAATGACTCTCTTTAACATTTCTTGTAAGGCAGGTCTAGTGGTGAATTCCCCCAACTTTTGTTTGTCAAGCTTTTATTCATTGTGCTCTCTTCACCCATAATGGACCAAAATGTGTGGCAAAATTGTATCAAAGAGCAGGAAAGAACCTCAGGAGTCACTTTAAAGATCAGGAAACTCAGGCCTGGAGGGTTGAAGTGACTCAGAGTCATAGATTCCAAATACGGAAAGGGACCTAATGGGTCTCTCTTTTTTTTTAAAATCCTCATCTGAGGATTTTTTTTTTTTTATTAATTTGAGAGAGAGAGAGAAACATTAATGTGAGAGAGAAACACTGATTGGTTGCCTCCCGCACATGTCCCGACCGGGGCCGGGGGATCGAACCTGTAAGCTAGGTATGTGCCCTTGACCGGGAATCAAACCCACATCCTTTCGGTATACAGGATGATGCTCCAACCAACTGAGCCACACCAGCCAGAGCCAGGAGGCATGCGTTTTAGCTCTTCCTCTGCCACCTTTCGGGGGACACCAGGAAAGCTCTCTCTCTGAGTCTCAGTTTCCTCATCTGACTAGTGAGTGCATGGCTCACGCTAGGCCTGCTTCAAATCTGACATTTAATGATTCACTACATTATCACAGCTCTTGATGTTTTGATTAAAGGACTTGGTATTTTAATCTTCTTTTTTCTTTTTTAAAGGCATCAAATCAGGAATTCAAGCCTGTAGCCAATGAACTTTCCGCCCCCGTTATGAGAAACAATCCCCAGAATACCAAGGCCTTCCCCGGGGCGGGAGGGGGGCGGGGATTCTGTTTTCGCAAAACTTATTTTGTCTTAAGAAAACAAGACTCTAGTGACGCCCTTGTCCTCAGTAAAGTCAGTGACTTTAGACTTCCTTTCCCTTCCCAATTCCTTGCAGAATTTTAGGCAAATTACAGCAGGAACATTTGATATTCTCCCCAGATGTTCTGATCACAGAAGGGCCACATATGTGCACACATTCCTGGATATTTTTAGATTTTTACAGGCTCCGAGGTTCTAACTGCTTTTTCACTCTGCATTTTGTGGCCATAGTTGGGAGAGGCTCTGCCAAGGTAGCCAATGCAGAGACTGATGGAAGAGGGCCTCCCACTGGGACACCCCCGAGGCTGCCTCACCTAGTGACACTCCCAGAAGTGGCTCTGAGTAATCCTTGAAGGCCAAAGGCTTCAGCCCTGGAGGCCTCTCTGGCACTAAGAAGAAACATCCATTGCAATTCAAAAGTATGGGTTACACAGACACCCCTTGGAAGAGTTCTGGCTGCAAGTTCCTTAAAAACCATACCAAGGCCCCAATATAGAGGTAGCAGGTATAGTGGAGGGAATATTGGGCAGACAGTCAGATATGCCTCTGGCTGTCTATATGATCAGTTACTTTTCTCTACTGGGTCTTAGTTTCTCTATCTGTAAAATGGGATGCATCCCACATGTAGCCCAAGGGTCTGCAAACTATAGCCTGCAGGTTGGCTTCTGTTTTGTAAATAAAGTCATATTGGGATATAACCTATCCCATTGGTTTACATGTTATCTGTGGCTGACCTACCAGGGCCAAGCTGACTAGTTGTGACAGAAACCACAGGGCCCACAAATTTATTCTCTGGACCTTTAAGAAAAAGCTTCCTGATCCCCGATGAAGCAGGTGTTGCACTCATTGCCTATGCTGGAACTCTCTTCCTATCTCTTGGGGGTAGGGTGATAGAAGTTAATGCCCCTAGGAGCAGCCCTTAGCCAATGACCGATGGAAGTTGGGGGTCACTCTCCAGCATCCCTACTTCGTAGGTAGGAAAATCTGGAAATGTGTATCATGTGTGTCTCCTAGATGGCCCCATCCACCCCAAGACCAAGGAGAAAAATCAAGGAGAGCTGCTCCCACTGGTCAAGGTCTGCCCAGGCAGTAGGGAGACAGACCTGGCCGTCCACGGAGCGCACTGTCTTATGGGAGAGAGAGACATACAGACTTGGCATCCCTTGTCAGCACATACCCTGTGTGATATTCTATGGTAGAGGTGCCATGCGCTGCCCCAGGGACAAGGGGACATGGGAGGCTTCTTGGATGAGGAAATGGCATGGCTGGACCCAGAAGGATGGGTGAGTACCTGCCAGATGGAAGTAGGAAGGGAGCATTCGGACAGGGGACATGGAATCCCCTTAAGGGCAAAGGCCTTGGAATATTGGGATTCTGTGAATGGTTTGGTGGGACCAAAACCCATCAGGAGGTGTGGCTGAAGGGAAAGCCAGAGCCAGATCATGGAGGAAAGGTTTGGTGCACATGCTGGGAGGATGGGGTTCAAATCGGGGGCACTGGGCAGGTGCCGAGGGTTCCAAGCCTGGGAGTGACAGTCACAGGGCACTCTGGTGGGGCAGAGGGTTTATAGCTGGGGCCCTGATCAAATCTTCCCCAGGAGGGCTGTTTTCTCTCAAGAGCAGGCGCTTCTTAACTGTGCTGGGTCATCCTGTGTTGTGGGTGGCTGTCCTATACCATGTAGGATGCTTAGCAACAGCTTCCCTGGCCTCTGTGCACTGGGTGCCAGTAACCCTGCTCCAGCTATGACAACCACAACTGTATCCAGACATCATTCCTGGGGTGGCAAAACCACTCTCAGTTGAGAACCACTGATCTAAAGGTTTACCTTCTTTTTTCTCTGAGTATGTATATAGATTGACCTGCCTGCATTTGCCCTCCTCCCTCCTTCTAAGGCCTGGCAATGCCTAGCCTCCAGCCCTTCCACAAGGCACATGGCTGGACTGTGCCCTTGGCTCCCTGCACAGTCCTGTGTCAGCACCTGTGGCGCAAGCTCCCTGCTCAGGGGGGCCTTGGCTGGGCTGGCTGTGGAGAGCCAACTGGCAGCAGCTCTGTTGCCCTCTATATTGGGCCAGCAGGGCACCTACCTGTGGAGAACACCACGTGGTGTCGAGGAGATTCCTGGATGGGGTTCCACCTCGGGTCAGCTGGGACCAAAACTATCCAAGCCTGCTGGCCCTGCCCCCTCTGTCACTCAGTCTAGCTGTCTGCCAAGCTTACAGCCTAGAAGGATGAGTCAGCGCAGGAAGCCTGCCAGGCATAGGGCACCAGGCTGGGAACAGAGGGCAGGTGGTGGCAGCTGGGGGCCATGTGATCGCTGGAGGCTATGTGTGTCACAGGGCAGAGCTGGGCCTGGCTTGTTCCTGTGCTCAATCTGAGCCGGCCTCACATGACTCCTTTGTGGAGCCTGCAGGTCAGGGGTGGAAGGGAGGGAGAAGTGATTTTAGGATCTGGGCTAGAAATACAAATATATTTGTGAATGACAAGCAGATATTCATCACATGACCCTATGGGCTTTGCTGGTGCAGAAATCAGGTTTGGGGCACAAAAATGTCGCCCACCCCATGCTCTGTGTGGGCCGTGGGAATTGAGAGGGATACCAGGATGGGAAAAGGTAGAGAGGAGCCAGGCCCCCATTCCACCACCTTCCACATGCTCATTCATATGTTATCCTCACAACAGCCCCTTTTCCCAGTGAGAAAACCAAGGCCCTGAGTGATTCCTCCGAGTTCCCCTTTCTTCTTTTCTCAGGGTCTCCAGGTTTTAATCAGGTTTTGTATTTGTTTTCATATTTCCACCTTCAGCTCCCTCTCCCTCACAGTGGCCCCAAATGACACATGCTGGCAGGTCCTTCTTGCTGACAGGATGAGGCAAGGGGTCTTAAAATCACCCTGTGTCCTAGGGAGAGGCCTCCATGCTGCTGTGGGGCAGGATCCCCAGCCCAAAAGGTCATAGATGCAGGAGACCCAAGACAGGCAAGTTGTAGGCTGCGGCCATGAGAATGGGCCTGGCGAGGCCTCTGAGTGCCTGCCAGGCTCCTAACCCCCAGGAATGAGAGGAAAGCCCCAGGGTTCCTCCCGCAACTCCACCTCACAGCTCCCAGTGGGCCAGGAGCTTTATTTAGTTGTGCTGAAATCCAAGAGACCTGGACCAGGGCTCCTAACCCCATGTCCTCACCATTCAAGAGGACAAAAGCTCGTGAGCAGCTCTGTCTTCCTGGGAAAAGTTCCACCTGCCTCGTGCTTGCTGGATGTTTCACCTCTAGGGTTATTGCTTTCAAAATAGCACTCAGTATATGTAATCTCATGACATCAGCAAAATAGATTCTGTGTAGAATACTTGAGAAATTCAGAAGAGAGACATCCACTGCTAAAATTGTGGTACAGAGCTTTCTTCTCTATTCTTGGGTCATGGGTATGTATCTAGCTCTAAAGAGTAAAACCACAGTAATACTTTATATACATAAAAAAAAATTTGAGGCATAACATACATTGTAAATCTTAAGTGTACAGCTCAGAACATGTTTACATATTATTGTGCCAGTGAAACCATCACTCAGATTGAGATATAGAACATTTCCAGATCCCAGCACACTCCCCCTGCCCTTTCTCACTCCATCGCCCATAAGTAGCGCGTATGCTGACTCCCATCATTCCGGATTAGATTTGCCTCTTCTGGAGTGGCACATAAATGTATTCCTACAGTATTTACTCTTTTGTGCCTGGCTCTGCTCACCCAATCTGTAGCATCTATGACAAGGCTTGGCCTAGAAAAAGCGCTCAACCTTGGCACGTTAATGGTATGTTGGATGCATGTGGAGTAATTGGATGAATGGGTGAGTGAATGAATGAGTGAATCGGCTTTGGTTAAGGGATGGTCTCCTGTGTTTTTCAGTTACCATCTGGTGGTCTGTGTGGAGAAGGGGGAGCAGTTGGTGGCTTGTGTAATAATCTGAGTGAGGGTTGATGAACCTGAGCTAAAGAGGAGGCAGCAGGGAGAGTGAGGAGGGAGCAGGCTACACAGGCCTGTCTGCTCGGCACTCACGAGGGTTGGGTTGGTGCCGCTAGAACAGCAGGACTGGGGATATTTTTGGAAACCCTATCAGAGCAGCCACTTGACACAGTGGCTGCCTCATTGTCACAGTGTCCCATGGTTAGATCAGAGTCCCTGTTCCGGGTCAAACCCCTGTGCTATGAGCCCACTACCTCCTGACGAGGAGGTGGCTTGGGGTGATGACCAAGCACATCGCTAGAAGACCTGGGTGTCTCTGGAAAATGCTCCACTGGGAAATGCAAGCACCTGGCTCCTGGAGAAATAGGTGCTGTCATCCTAGGCCCCAAGAAAGGGATGCGTAGTCTCTGGGATCAGAGTCATGGCACAGCTCTCAGCAGTGGAGCCCCCTTTCCTATATAAAGGTCTCAAGGTTGGAAAGGACCTCTCTCTTGCCCCTTGCCTCACCTGGGGCTTGAGTCCCTTTGACATTCTTTCCAACACAGGCTCGGCTTTCATATCTCCCTTTTCCCTTTCTCTGTAATCATGACCCATTCCAGCCACCATCATCTCTCACCTGCCCTGCTCTAGCCACCTCCTTTCTCCTGCTCTGATTTCCTCTTATCCATCCCACTCTACAGCCAGGGGTCGGGTGCTCTCCACAGTGGTAGTCATGACAAAGTGGCTGGACAGTGCAGGAGAAGGAACAATATTACTGGAGATGGACAGAGCCATGGTCAACAGGAGAGAGCCACTGGACCACACTGGTAGGAGGAGGAGCCATGGAGAGGACAGTGGGAAGCCACCCTGAGGTACTGCTAGGCATAAGAGGTTTGATGGGGTGGAGCAGGGTGAGCAGTACTGGGATAACACAAGTGAGCCTGATACCAGGCAGGATCTTATTATTTTTTGAAGATTCATTGCCCTTATTAGTCAAAGGAAATAAAAATACATTTCATTTCCCTAGTTATTAAGGATATGCAAATCAAAACCACAGTGAGATACCACTGCATACCTTTCAGAATGGCTATGATCAAAAGTCAACAAAATAGCCTGGCTCAGCAGTTGAGCGTCAACCTAGGATCCAGGCAATCCGGTTCGATTCCCAGTCAGGGCACATGCCCGGGTTGCAGGCTCAATCAATGACTCTCTCATCCTTGATGTTTCTATCTCTCTCTCTCCCTCTCCTTTCCTCTCTCTGAAATCAATAAAGATATATTAAAAAAAAAAATACATGGGTCGTATTAAAAGTCAACAAAATAACATGTACTAGCAAGGATATAGAGACAAGATAACCCTTGTGCACCATTGATGGGGTTTCAAATTGATGCAGCCATTATGGAAAACAGTATGGTGACTCCTCAAAAAACTAGAACTAGATCCACCATGTGACTCAGCAATTCCACTTCCGAGTATTTATCCAAAGAACATGAAAACACTAATTCAAAAAGATACATGCACCCCCACGTTCATTGCAATGTTATTTATAATAGCCAAGATATGGAAGCAACCTAGGTGTCCATCAGTAGATGAGTGAATAAAGAAAATGTGCTGTATAATACAGTGGAATATTACACAGCAATAAAAACCAATGAAATCTTGCCATTTGCTATAGCTTGGATGGACCTAGAGGGTACTGTGCTAAGCAAAATACATAAAACAGAGAAAGACAAATACCGTATATGGTTTCACCTATATGTGAAATCTAAAAAACAAACAAATGAACAAATAAAATAAAACCAAAGCAGACTCATAGAAACAGAGACCAAAGGGATGGTAACCAGAGGGGAGAAGAGGTGGAGGGATGGGTGAAAAAGGTGAAGGAAATATAGTCAATAATATTGTGATAAGTTTGTACAGTGACAGATGATTATTAAAATTAATGGAGCGATCAGAGTATAAGGTATGAAACTGTTGAATTACTATATTGTACACCTGAAACTAATATAACGAATATAGTATTATGTACCAACTTACACTTAGATAGATAGATAGATGATAGATAGATAGATAGATAGATAGATAGATAGATAGATAGATAGATAGATGATAGATAGATAGATAGATAGATAGATAGATAGATAGATAGATAGACAAATAATTCATTGCCCTTGATTCTTTTGCCTGGGCTTGTAGTTAATGGGTTATGGAAGATGAAGAGGAGGGGGGATATTTTTCTTTATCATTGAGGAGATGGCTGTGGCTTTGGGAATGTAGGAAATCAGTTCCCAATGACTTTATGAGCTATTGGAGTAGAAGACTGTCATGTTATAAACTTCTAAACCACAGACAAACAGGCTTTGAACCAGCTCTTAGAACAACGAGTGCCAAGTTTTGCGAGTGCTTGTGCAGCGTGTGACCTGGCGTGGCTTGTTAATGCTGTCCCTGAGAACAACGGCATAGCAGATCAGCAGTATTTCGGGGCTCCACTTGGAAAAATCCCACCCCTCAGCTGACTGGTGCTGTCCTCTGTTCTCAGTCGAGGAGGAGGAGCGTCACAACAAGGCACCTGTGCCCATCTGCCAGTTCAGATGAAGGGCCAAATCACAGGGTCAGTAATGCCGCCTGGGCAGAGACATGAGCTGAGCAGCTGTTCCTGACATGCCAGCCAGGGCGGGTCTTCTTACCAAGGCAGCCCGGTCACCATGGGAGTGTGAGGTCCCCTATGGTCAGAAGGGTATGTGGGTGTCATGGCTATGGTCAGAGGGAGGCAGAAAGCCTGCTCTTGAACCCTCACGTAGATATGAATCCAGGAAGCTGGAAAGGAGGTCATTAAAGCTGGGATAGAAGATATTCGCAGCATCCCTCGTGGCAAGAGGAATGGATCCTTAGTGCACCCAGGGGCCGGCTGGGAGAAGAGATGGGAGCTGAACTGGTTGCAGTGAAACAAATCCTAGATTGCAGAACATCTCTGTGCTTCACTTTCCTCTTTTGCAGAGTGAGTAGAATGAGATGAGACATCAAAATGCCCCATAAATTGAATGATGTTATATGAATCTCAGGCATTATTTGCCTCAGAAATTTTTGTGTTTAATATTTTTATCAACAAGTTGAAGAAAAAACTGGACGTAGGCTTATCAGGTGTGTGCTGAGACACAGGTAAGGGGGACCTCAGATTACAGAATCAAAATCTTATGTTACCATGGTTTCTCTCCCTTGGGCGCCTTTTCTGCATGACCCTCAGTAAACGCAGGGCCCCCAAAGGAGCTCCATCCTCATGATGCGACTGCTGCCTCTCTCCAGCTCAGGGTTTCTTCATCTCGGCCCTGTTGACATTATGGACCAGATAATTCTTTGTTGTGGGGTTGCCTGGAGCATTGCAGGATGTTTAACAGATACCAGCAGCGCCACCCCTCCTCTCCTTGTGACAAACAAATATCCCTGGGGGACAAAATCGTCCCTGGTTGAAACCGCTTCTCAAGCTTCATTCTTTGCACTTTTCTGCCTACATCGTGTGTGGCTCTGGTCACATCAAGGGCACCTCGTTCCTTAAACAAGCAAAGCTTTTCCACATCCCTTCTATACTTTTGCATACATAGATCTACCCCTCCCCCCCCCCACACACACATGCCTTTGCAGCTGCATAAAATCCTGCTTATCTTTGAAAACTCATCTCAAGCATCCCTTCCTTGAGAACAGCATTTCTGAGGCTCCCCTGTGCTAGGATGTTAGTGCCCTCAGCATACTTCTGGAGCCCTGGCTGCATGGGTTTTCTTGTTTTTGTTTTTGTTTGCTGCGATTGTCTCTCCCACTTGACTAAAAGCTTCTTGAGGACAAATCCTGGGCCTTGTTCATCTTTGGCCCCAGTGCCTGGTACACAGCCTGGTACCGAGGTGGGCTCAGTAAATCCTCACTGAGTAATATCATTTAATGAACCTCTTTGGCTGGTCACAGGACCCAAATGCTCTTGTCCAAATGAGAGCATTTTCAGGATTGTAATAAAGCAGAGTCTAGTACTCCATCCTCAGGTAGCATCATCTCTCATGCAGAGAAAAGCCAAATTATTATTTTGATCTCCTGGATTCTGGAGAGCTGTAGGGGGGCTTCCTCCTGGGAAAAACATCTTTCAGACTATATGCCCTTGAGAAAACACTGGAGTGGCTGCAATAGGTAGCACGTTCTCTTTGAAAAATGCTGAGGATAGACTCTGACCCCCGCCAAACTTTCTGCTTGTATCCCTCTGGAGCAAGAGACTCTAGCAGGTCCTTCTTAAATGCAAATGTGATCTCTCCTGTCCAGGAGAAAAGCCCGGCCTTGCAGCTCTCAGCACCCTTGGCTACGGGACTTTCTCCAGCTTTCCCCTCTGCATTGTCAAAACGGGAACAGACTGCACAGAAGGAACACGTTTGGTGCTGAGCCCGGAGCCAGGGCAATACACAGCAGATCCAGACAATCTGCTCTGCTCCTCCAAGGAAAGAGGAAAGGCTTTATGACTTGCTGACAACCAAGTCAGCTATGGGAAAATCTCTGGTTGACCAAACCTAAGCAAAACAAGGGATGCACTTCCTACATTGATGCACCTTCAAAAATAAAATAAAGAGCCTCTGGCTTTAAATGCCCAGGCTTCAGTGTGTATGTGTGTGTGTGTGTGTGTGTGTGTGTGTGTGTGTGTGTGTGTTGGGAATGGTTGGCAATGTGTATATACTAAAAGAAAACTCATGGACTCTTAATAAAAAGCCATCAAGTCCAATCTCTAACCAGCCCTGCCCCACCCCCAACCCCCTCCTCTCTTGGACACCTTCAGTAACAGGGACCTCTCACTGTGAGTAGCTCTGTCTAGTAGAGAGCTTTTGGTTACTCTGATGGCTTACCCTTTTGTCCTAAGTCCAGTTCTTCGTTCCATTTGGAATTGATCCAATCTTCCTTCTCCAGGAAAGATTTTCAGAGACAATTACTTTACCACCCAAATCTATTATCCTGGCTAAACAGACCCAGTTCTTTCAGCTGTCCTCCCTGTGACACAGTTTTGAGTCTCCTCCCTTCCTGATCACCCTTTTCTTGCCACCATAATAGGTAACACAATGCCCCAGTTGTCTGTGGTTCTCAGAGAGTGAGTTATTTGGTTCGGAAGGGCATTCCAGAGGGTTGAGGAGTTACCTCTTCAGCAGCACGCTTTGGAACAGCATGATAGAATGCAAGATACAGGTTGCAGGATCAAGCATGCAGGATACAGGTTGCCTTCAGAGTGTGCACATCTCTGCCCATTCTCTCTGTGACATTTCTCATCACCTCTGCTTTTACCTCTTTACACTTCTCCCCATACGCCTCCCTGAACCTCTTTGCATGACACCTGCCACAAGATTGGACTTTCTGTGCCATCACTCAAAGAACTAGGACGAAGAAAAGGAAGCCACAGAAGTCAGACCACATACTGACATGAGAAGCACCTTCTAAACTGAAGCTGGGAGCTAGCTCTCCACCCAAAAATTGTCCAGCACGGACACTTGTCAGGAGTGCTCTCGAGGCGACTGCACTCCTGGATCTGCTGGGGTTTGGACTAGGGGTCCCTCCCCAGTCTCTCCCAGCCCTGTGATTTCGTGATTGCAGCAAAGATTCCATAACAAGATTTTATGTGAAGTGAGGATTCCTGAGTGTCCTTGGACAGCTGCAGGAGAGGGAACAGAAAGCCATTTCCTTCAGTCAAACAGCGATGGGGCTGGAGACTGAGCACACCTCACCCATAGTCTGCAGCTGGCTGAGCCCCTCGAGAAGAGGGGCAGCGTACATAGTGTGGTCACGGTGAGGAGAGGAAGGGCATGACACTGTCTCCTGTGTAGGATACTGCCTGGGACATTGTCCTCAAACTATGTGCCACAGTCCTGCATTCCAGAGTGGCCACTGGACTTGTCATAAATGTGAAGGTCAGTGTCTTCACAGAATCTTGAATCTCAGACCTGGGAGGGACCTTATATCTTTCCAGTCCAGCCCCTCAGAGGCTGGCACCCCCACCCACTATGTCACCCAGCCTCTGCCAGAGCACCCAGGGTACCTCAGTGTCTGATTAAAGAATATGGTAAGTGGAAATTATCTGCCACTGGCAGGTAGACACATGTCTTCCCCTCCTTTCTTCCCTTTGAATGACAGGAAGCTCACCATCTTCTAAGACAACTTACTCCATCTTTGAAAGGCTTTGACCTTAGGGCATCTTCTTTTTTTACGGTTGACACTATTACAGGGGTCCCCTATTTCCCCCCTTTGCCCACCTCCATGCAGCCCCCCCCTTCGGCCTTCCTCACACTGTTGTCTGCGTCCATGGGCTACCCATATATGCTCTTTGGCTAATTTCTTCTCCTTCTTTCATCCGTTCCCTACCCTCTCTTCTCCTGACATCTATCAGTCTGTCCATGTATCCATGCCTCTGGTTCTATTTTGTTCATCAGTTTACTTTGTTCATTAGGTTCCACATGTGAGTGAGATCATATGGTACCTGTCTTTCTCTGCCTGGCTTATTTTGCTTAGCACAATACCCTCCAGGTCCAGTCATGCTGTCCCAAAGGGTGAGAGTTTCTTCTTTTTCACAGTGGGAGGGGGGCAGGAATCAGATGCTCTTTACTGCTATTGTTTACGACAAAGACTAACAGCAACTGTCTGGTGAGTACTACCCTGGGCCAGACACAAGGTAAATTATTTTATAAACTAAACACAAATGTTGGGCTTCCAAAAACTCCAGATCCTACTGGGTCACAGCTGGGAGGCCCCCCAGAAGTAATTTCATCGAGTCTTCATGTTTCAGAGTATGAAACCCAGGGTCAGATCTGAGCCACCAAGCCTGGCTCTGTCATTGAGAGATGAGATCAGAGTCTCCCTAACAGAGGCCATGGTCACAGGATTTCTGGACACATCTGTCTACCTGAGGTTTTTAGGAAGCCAGTCCCATGGGAATGTAGTTAAAGGTACTGGCTTCCCCTAGTGTCACCCAGGGAGCCTCCTTAGAACTTCCCACCCATGTAGTGCCAAGAAGCTGGTCCAAAGAGGGCTGTGCTGAGGATCCAGGGGAAATGGAGGGTCTTCCTGGCCACTGAGAGGCAGTGACAGTCTTAGGTCAGCTTCTCTAGAAACAGAGCCTGAGATGGGCATTAGGTACCTGTGGTTTACTGAGGGAGTGTTTTTCAGGAAAAACTGCAAGGGAGGGAGATGGGGAGGCAAGATATGGAGGAAAAGGGATGAATGCAGATGTGGCTCAGTTAGTTGGGCGTTGTCTGGGCACTGGGAGGTTGCTGGTATGATTCCCAGGGGTTTGGGTTCAGGGCACCTGGTTGCTGGCTTGGTGGTGGCTGATAGATGTTTCTCTCTCTCTCTCCCTCTCCTTTCCTGTCTCTCTAAAATCAACAAAAACATATTCTTTAAAAATTAAAATAAAATATAAGGAGCCCAATTATATTTGCATCTCAGATAAACATGAATAATATTTTTACTACAAGTATGTTCAAAATTTTGATGGGACATACTTGTACCAAAAATGGGTGCTTTGTTCATCTGAAATGTAAATTTAACTGCATAGCCTGTATTTTTATTTTCTAAATCAGGCAACCCAGCCTAGGCTGACCACTCAGCCTAAAATGGAGGGATTTTTCTGCGGCATAGAGCTTCCTGTGCTGAAACCAGAATGGACAAGCAAGATGGTTGGTCACCTCATCTGGGATCTTAGGTAAAGCCTAGCCTTGGCTTGATCTTCAGGGACAGGGTGGAAGTGAGCCTGATGCTCCGGAGCCCAAAGCACTCTACAGCATTGTCCCCTTGATGTGAGTGGACTGCCCTTCTGTATTCCTGTGTTACTTGGTCCTTGCCTGTGCTGTTGGTGGTTGGGTAGTGGACGTGGGGAGAAATCCAGGCAGCTGCTGTCTCATGAGAGCAATTCCCCTGAGCAAGGGGGCAGCTGTGAATCATTAAAGGCAAACGGGTCACACTGACTGCAGCTGGGGCTGAGTACATGGGCCCCCAAAAGAGGATAAGGATGGGGCACCAAAGCATGTACGACACTGCTTATGGCTCTCCAGCCCCGAGGTTCTGCTAAGACCCTCAGGAGAAGGGGCAAGAACTAACCCTGACTCCACTCCCGTTGGTCAGCCGTGCAGCTCCTCTGTTCTAGGTGGGCGTCTGGGTGATCCCAGGACCGAGCAGCAACAGATTTCACAGGGAGTCATTCTCTGCACCAGGTCTTGAATTTAGCAAAGGTCAAGGGCAGGGGGCCAAGTGGTGGTGGTGGGAAAGGTGTGGCCAAAAGCATGAAGATCAAAGTTGCGGAGGTCGTGGTACAGATGTATGGCAATGTAAAGTGGCCTCCTAGTGCAGTCCACTAAGATGCAGTTACATGGGACTTTAATTTCTTCCTCACAAACCAGGCCCTGAGCTCCGTGAGCCCAGGCCTTGCCCGGTTGCAGATTCTGGGGCAGGTTTTGTCTGAACTGACAAAGCATCTGGCCCATGCAAAGGGCTGAATGATTTATTTTATAACCCAAGCTAATGCTTTGGAAAAGTTCTGGCGGCCCTACTGACCAGGGGATGCCCGGGCACCTGGGGAACGTCCCAGCTCCTGGCGAGGGAGGCCCCGCCACCCGGCCCTGGCCCAGATTCATGGGAAGACAAGCTTCCTTCTCACCTTTCCAGTATATCCTGAAACCAGAAGCCCCATGACACTGGCTCCTCTGTCACTGCTCTGGGATTTCGGCTCTGACTGTGGCAGGACACCCACACTGCTGAGAAGCCTGAGAAGCTGCTGGGACAAAAGTACAGGGAGGGTCAGCTGGGGAGAGCGATGGGATCCATCCCAGATCAGTGTCCCCATTTCTGGACTGAACTCGGCCAGGCACTGGGAGAGCTCAGCACCTGAGCCTTCCACAGGCTCTGTGACTTCTTTTCAATCCTTTGCTGAGGGAAACAGGACCATGAAGTCCTTATTTCAACCACTTCCTTGCTGTGTGACCATGAACACATCACTTCGCCTTGCTGAACCCTTTTTCATGTCTGAATGATAAAAACTCCGCACTAGCCACTAACAGTCTTGTAGCACTTGCCAGCTTTGGAAGCAGCACAGTCATGTACATTACATTCTCTTACTTAAAGTTCTCAGCAAATTATGAAGTGGTGAGTGGGAAAGGTGGTATCATCATCTCTGTTTTAAGGAAGAATAAATTCAATTAAATATAAGCAATGGCACTGGCCCTAATGTTACAGCTGACAGGCTTCTGGGCTTAGGGGTCCTGACTCTGGGACACCAGGGAGGTAATAGTCTCTCAACAGAGTCTTCAGGAAATATCTGAGGCAGAGTCAGCAACTTTGAAGTCTTTGTGAGAGGAATGCAAGGGACATTTGGTTTCCATGAGTTTTCTGACACCTACAGAAGCTGGGCTAAGGAGGGCAGGGTGTCCTACCCTTGGTCCTGTTTCTGTTCCCACTACTGTCTGATGCAAATTCAAATCTCAGCATCTTTCCCCTTAAAATACAACAGAAACAGTTCACTCTGAAGCCGCAGTTCGTATTGATTGTTGGGAGGAAAGAAATAAGATTGGACAACATGAGATTTCTCTGGGACCCTTAGGTGAGAAGGAAGCAGTAAGGAAAGTGTGAGATTGGGGCCTGGCATGAAGTTTGTAGTCAGACACATAGATTTAAGTCCTGGGAAAGCCACTTTCCAGCTCAGTGAATGTAGGGCAGTCACCCGTCTTTCTGGGCCTCCACCTCCTCACCTAGAAGCTGGGTGCAGGCGGGACCACCCGGCACCCCTGTCAGGGTCTGGGTTTCCACAGTCCCTGAGGAAGCCACAGTGGGCACTTATTATATGTTAATTCCATTGATTTTCCTCCCCTCCACATAGGTGGATCATGAATCTATAAAGTGTGAAACCCCCTTTCATCAAAATAAATCCAAAAAAGTTAATCTGATAAAATTAACTTTTAAGCTAAAAAAAGCTTCTGCATGAACACACACACACACACACACACACACACACACACATGCACTCACTCATACAGAAACTGGAGTAGCGCAGAGAAAGAAGGCCAGGCTGTGGCAGTCCCAGCGTCCTGCCCAGATAAACTCATAACGGAGGCCCAGGATCGCGGTCTGTGTTCGCCCCTGTTCCAGCAGGCACGGCAAACGGCACCCAGGCCACGCTACCCACTCTGCTCCGTGAGGACCAGGCCCTCGGTGTTCCCAGAAAAATCCTGAAACAACAGCCTGCTCAAGACCTCTCCCTCTGATTTCCTCTTGGGAAAAGAAAGGAAGGAATTCGGAGAAAGGAATGCAAAAGAGCCGAGAAATGAGAGGAAGACGATGGAAGGCAGGAGGGAAGGAGGGAGACCTGGTACAAGTGTGAAATCAGAATAATAGACTCAGGGTGGTGAGATGCATGTGAACAGAGTGTGACGTGGGCAACCCCCACAAATAGACTTGCCGTTAAAAATAGCCTTTGTCTAAATGTGGAAAGGGTGTAAATATAGTAGCGGTTTCGGCTTACTACGAGCGTCCCAGCTCCAAGTAACAGAGGCTTATTATAGGACGAGTGCGTCAGCAGCGGGAGAGCAGGAGGGCAGGCAGACAAGCCCAGGCTGTGGGTCCAGCACCCCCAGCACCTCGCCGCTGGGAGGGGTCAGGAGCAGGCATCTCCCTGTGTGGAGGGGGAGGTGGATGGTTCCAAACTGCTCTCAGAGCTCCACTGGGCAGAAAACTCTAGCCAAGCTGGGGAGGGAAGGAAGGAAGGAAGGAAGGAAGGAAGGAAGGAAGGAAGGAAGGAAGGAAGGAAGGAAGGAAGGAAGGAAGGAAGGGAGGGAGGGAGGGAGGGAGGGAGGGAGGGAGGGAGGGAGGGAGGGAGGGAGGGAGGGAGGGAGGGAGGAAGGAAGGAAGGAAGGAAGGAAGGAAGGAAGGAAGGAAGGAAGGAAGGAAGGAAGGAAGGAAGGAAGGAAGGAAGGAAGGAAGGAAGGAAGAAGGGAACTGCAGTGCTGTAAGGGATCTGGGGAGGACTGTCTTGGAAACGCTGCTCATTTCCATCTGCAGTTTCACCAGCAGTGCGTTCTGGTCCAGCAGGCTGCTTGCTCCTGGTCCCTGCAGGAAGTTTTCAAAGGAGCCCCTGGAAACACCAGCCTGCAGACAAACCAGCTTCCTCAACCCTAAACTCAAGGGACAAAACCCCTAAGATGCCTCTGGAAAGTGCCAGAAAGGAGTTTGATTCAAATCATTTAAAAAAAAAAAAAAAAAAGACAAAGAAAAAAGACTGGATTTTTAGCTTCAGGCCTCTGGCATTGAGTAGGTCTGCAAGGCATGGTGGCTGGGTGACTGAGTGGACAGCTGACTGTGGCCGAGGGTACTGCTTTCCTGGTCTAAAGCACAACCAAGAGGAACAGAACTGTGCTGTGAGATGCACACTGGTCTCCATTCTCTCTACGCAGGTGCCAAGGGTTGATTTCCCATGCCCGTGCTGAGAGCTGCTCTGGCTGCTTATTTCCCATCCAACCCCTTTAGGGGGCTCTCATTATCCTCCTGATCTGTCACCCCTTAACCCAGGTGTTCTCTCCTCCATGCTCACCGCATGTGTGTGCATATATCACATTGTATCACAAACAGCCCAGGGCACACACGCACACCAGTATTCAGTTAGAAGTCTGAGGCTCATTTCCAGCAATAGCTCTCACACTTGCTTTGTCCCCACTCTGGCCCCTTGTGTCCCTCGTTTGCCAGGCTGTAGCCCTCTGTCTCCTTCTTTTCATTTTCTAATCTTCAGCTTGCCCCTTGGGTCTAATACAGACCTGGTTCCTCCAGGTGGATCTTCAACTTCTTCTCAGACATGATCAGGGTTTGCTCTCTGGTTCTACCAGCTTAGATGACCACCCCACTGATTCAGCTCTTGCCCCAGGACTGATGCCCTTATCATCTCTCACCTACACTACCACTCTAGACTGGTCTTGTCTCTCCTGCCTCTCTCTAACATCAGCACTGGAAAACACTTTTCCAAAATTTAGGCCCAGCAGTGTCACTGTTCCACTCAAAATGCTAGCAATGGCTCCCCATGGCCTATAGGACAAAGTCCACACTTTGTAAGGCCCTGACTTGTCTCCTCATCTGCTTTTCCAACTGTGTCTTCTGCTATCCTGCACCATGTAGTCCACCTATAGACTCTGGAAATGAGTTTCTGTCCCCTGGGCATATCCTCTATTTGTGCCTCTGCCAGGGAGCAGGCCATTTCCTTAGGCTGCCCTGCTTTGCCTCCAAATCTTTGCATCTCAAAGTCCTACCTACCTTTTCAGGATCCAGCTCTTCTGGGACGCCTTTCTGAATCTTTTCTCCCACAACCACTGCTTCCTTTTTCACTCCTACCCCAAATCCCAAGTCACTTTTGTATACTCGGGAAATGAATCAAGAGGCCCAATACCATGTCTGGGCGGGTGTCCTTTCACATGCTCCAATAAGTCTCTCTCCCATAATGCTTATCACTCTGCGTTTGAGCTGCCTGGTCAACCGTTGACCTCCCCCACTGGACTATGACTCTCTTAGGGCAGGGTCTGGACAACCTTGCTCACACTGTATCTGCAGTGCCTAGCATAGTGCTTGGTTTGTTGCACTGCATGAAATAGGCTTCCAGGGCTCTCTACTTCTGCTATGGGATGAATATATGTGTTCCCCACTAAATCCATATGTTGAACTCCTAATCCCCCATGTGATGGTATTTGGAGATGGAGCCTTTGGGACATAAACAGGATGGAGCCTACATGATAGGATTAATGTTCTTATAAGAAGGGACAGATCTTATATGCATATATGCATAACCCATGGACACAGACAGTAGTGTGGTGAAGGCCTGGGAAGGGGCTGGTTTGGGGTGGAGGGGATCAATAGGGGGGAAAGAGGAGATCTGTAATACTTTCAACAATAAAAATAAATAAATTTTTTAAAAAAGAAAGAAGAGAAAGGAGAGAGCTTCCCCTCTCTGCTTTCTCTCCCAGCCACTTGAGGACACAGCAAGAAGAGAGCAAATTAGGAGGAGGGCTCTCATCAGAACCTGACCATGCCAGCACCCTGATCTTGGACTTCCAGCCTCCAGAACTGTGAGAAAAAAAGTGTTGTTTAAGCCACCCAGTCTAGGGTATTGGTTATAGCAAACAAAAACAACTTCCTGGCCTTGTATAGATGTTCCCATCCATTTCCAATATCTGCCACATACCACTGACTCTGCCATTAGGCCCTGATATAAATATGAGGACCACTCAGATCCAACCCTGAGATGCTGAGCCTGGAGTCAAAAGAACTGGATTAGTCTCATCTCCACAGCTTCCTAGTTGTTTGCCATTGGGCAAGTCATTTTACCTCTCTGGTTTCCTCTTTGTGAAAAGGGGTGACACCACTCACTGTGTGGGGTTGCTCTGAGAATTAAGTGAGAATATAGAGCTGAAAGCCTCTGGCAAACTGTACAGTGCTCTCCAAATATCGAGGCCATCCGTGCAGCCTTCACCCACTTACGGCTGTGCTTTGGAAACCTGCCCAGATGCCAGCGATGTTGACTCTAGCTGTCATTTGGGCCCATAAGAATATCTTAGAAAGTACTTTTGCCACCTCTCTGCATTAATGGCTTGAAATCTCCAGACACTTCTGATTACCAGAACCCTTTTCAGTACACTATGGTTTTCTGCCTCAAAATTCTTACAAAGAAAACAGGCTTTTGAATGGCAGTCAGAACTGGCAGAGGTTGGACTCTCATTGTGAACTGAGGAAGGAGGCTGCGAAAGGAAATGGGAAGAAAGTGGATATGCTGATAGCCAGGCTGGTGCTCTTCCAGGTAAGTCTACCTGCCCTGGCCCCACGTGGCCCTCCTGGGCTTGGCTGCTCTTGCAGGCTCCCAGGGTACAGCAGACTAACAAATAACCTGGAGTACCCAGTAACTGGGCAGATCCTATCTTCTGCCCAGAGAGTGTTAACACAGTGGAAAGAGCCGGGCTCTAGGTTCAGCAGGGCCCAGTTCCCATCTCCATTCTGCCCCCTTCCTAACAGTAAATTCAACCAAATCTCCTAACCTCTTAGAGCCTCGGTTCTTCATCTGTAAAATGGGGATCATTTTTATAAGAACCCAAACCAAATGTGATGGCTTATGAAATTCCAAGCACAGTTCCTGCGCTCAATAAATGGTCATTGAGACTGATTTGATTTTATTTCATTTTAATTTTCTTAGAAGGTGAAGGGATTAACCAAAAAAATGTATATATATAACACATAGACACAGACAACAGTGTGCTGATAGCCAGAAGGAAAGGGTGGATGGGAATAGGTGAAGGGGAACAGAAGAGGGAAAAGTGGGGACGGAAAGAGACTTTGCTTGGAGTGATGGGCTCATGATGCAGTGTGCAGATGATGTTTTATTGAGTTGTACACTTGAAACTTGTATGGTTTTGTGAACCAACATTGCCCCAATAAATTCAATAAAAGAACAAAGATGCTGAAATACATGCATTAAAATGATAATAAAATCATAAAAAAATAAAGAGACTAATTTTAAATCAATTTCTCCAGACTAGTATTTCACACTGCCAGGAAACAAACAAAAACAAATGATTCAGAAAACTGAAGTGCTAGAGTGACTTTTTTTAACACCTCCCAAATAGGATAAAGCAACCCCCACAGGGTGGGCTGAGAAACTTGCCGCCGTAGCAAGGGATTGGGGGAAGGACAGGAGAGGGATCTCCTCTAAGATTATACCAAAGAATCAGAGCCTTGAATTGCTTAGAATCTTCAAAATTTGTGTTGTAGCCTATTATTTAGAAATTCTTATAACTAGGATATAATATATGTCTCCAGATGATGCACACTAATAGAATTACATTGGGGGGGTGCTTCTGGAACCACCTCTCTTCATCAGCAATTGATCTATAATCAATCTGTACTTCTCTATGTATATGTCCCTCCTCTGTTTTAATTTTTCTTATTTATGTGGTTCCATGCAACAAATAGTCATATAAATAGGTGGGGTGGGGAAGACAAGAGTGCAGATTATGAAGAAAAACATTCCCTGTTCAACACATGGCTCTGCTTTGTGTTATCTGAGTGGCATGTTGGGGAAAACATATAACCTGAAAAGAGGATAACACCTAGACACCTACTTATCACCTCAAAAATGGTTGCAAAAATGAGATATTGTGCGTAAAATGCTTAGCATAGTGCTAATGGCATCATTGTATAAACTGACATATGCATGCATATAAATGCTCATCCACATATGCAAATATACCCACTCACATACATGCACTGACAAATAAGTATGTGTAACCACACATGTGTGCATTCAAGTACAGACAGAGACACAGGGCATGTGGACCTTTGCTATATAATGTAATCAAGAGGTGAGAAATATCGTATTGTCCTGAGAGGTCCCTGAGCCTGAGTTCCTATACTGTCTTGGGTGAAGAGACCACGGGTGTGGAGTACAAGGCTCCTGGAGTTGGAGGTGTGGGGCCGAGGCCAAGCACCTGACATGGGTACCCAAGTGAAAGATGTCAGGATCAGGTAGGTGTGGTGGCCATGAGAATGCACCTTGCAGACAGGGAACCAAATTGAGCAAGGATCCCAGCTGCTGTGCTCTCATATTTGAGGCCTCACTTCATATGGGCTGTTTCCAGCCAACCAGTCACAGGGATGCTAGGGCACACCTCTCTCCAAGAGACAGGAGGCTTCTCTGCAGGTGACTGTCCTGAGGACTCTCTGACAGCCTTGCTGAACCTTCCTAGAGCTCAACAGTCTGGGACACTTCTGCTCAACCATCCCTACCTTCTGGGTCTGAGTCAGACTTGCATTGTGTGGTGCAATGGCTCTCCTGGCTTCTTCCAGCTCACTCCTCATTTTCTATTAGGCGTTTCCCCAAGTAAAATCCTCATGTGCTTAATCTTGTTTTGCTGTCTGCTTCTACACCATAGGAGAGTGTGGAATCCCAGGTCAAGGAGACGTTCCAGGAGCCAAGAGGAGGGAGCACAGATTGGTCTCCGCGATCAGGCCTGCTGTACCCCATTTAACCTGCACAATCACACTGCCTCGTGGCACTGATTAACGTCCCCGTAAGTGAAGAGACTGAAGTCTGGGAAGTTCTATGACTTGCCCAGGGTCAAAGGATTTGAAAGTAGCAGAGCCTGGTCAGGAACCCAGACTTCCTGATCCCCAAACCCCTACTCTTCTTCTCTCTATGCTGCCCATTGAGTGCCTTACTAAGAGCATCCACAAATCATATCATATTCTCAATTTTGCCTGTGATGAGGCGGAGTGAATTCACCACCTCCCTTTTCACCAATGAGCAGCTGAGACTCAGAAAGGCCAGGCCAATTGCCCAAGGTCACTTTGTTAGCAGGTGTCAGGACAGGAATTGTAACCTAGGTCTCCTGACTCCTAGCTACATCCCTATTATCCCCCTTCCAAGACACTTTCGTCCCTGCAAAAAATCTGGGAATTGCCTGCTCTACCTTCCATTCCCCACAAATTCCCATTTCTCCTCTTTCCTAGGAGCACAGCCCCAGGGTGAGGAAGGGCCTGGCTGTGCCTGTCTCACAGCAGCCCAGGGTCGGGCCTGGGTGTAGGGAGAAGCTCCTGCTCCCACCGTTGGAAATGAGCCCACTGAACCGCCTTCCTTCTTGCTTGAAAGTGCTTTAGAGTTTCTGTGCTCACAATGCATTTCTTTGGAAGTCTGCCCTCCGAGGGTTGCCATGGTGACTATTTTGATACTGCATGCTAGAAAAAGCCGAGGCACCTGCTGGTCACACCACCAAAACTTGTCTCTGAAAAATCAGCAGATGGCATTTGTCAGAAATTCCTACTTCTTGATTAATTTGGGAACAAGAAGAGTGTGTGGCAGTGCTGATCTCCTTTAACCTGGATGGGCTGTGTTGGTGTTTGGGGGAAGATGTGAATTGCGGTGCACAAACCCCGAGAGCTGCCTTTGAAGTGATGGGTTATTGAGTTCTCCCAGAGAGGCTAAGGAGTTGGGTGATTTGAATCTAGTAGATGAAAGTGAGAGGAAGACCATGATGTCACTTTCCTATTGAGAGAGGTTGAAATTTCAGGGCTGATTCTGGAAAAGCCCATGTCTCCCTTCTAGTAACTTTCATGAATTCTCAGACATGCCTCTGGTTGAGTTTAGCTTTTAATTAGCAAGAAGTGGAAAAAATCCTGAGTTTGATTCGAATCCCATCTCTACGGCCTCTTAGCAGTGTGACCTTCAATGAGTCCCTTGGCCCATCTAAACCTCAGTTTCCTCAATTGTAGAACAGTGATGATAATAATGTTTCTCTCAAGAGATTGTAATAAGGATCCAATGAGATTGTTATTAGTGTTATTATTACTATTATCATTTTTATTGACTAGAATTCAATTTAGGCATGGAGAGATTGTCCAGTCCATATGCTCATGTAGTTTTCACATATAACTGTGCTCATGAAATAACTCAATTAATTTCACTGTCTCAGCCTAGGCAGTGATATTACAGTTGATGTAACATAAAAATCCCTCCAAACTTCTGGGTGCATATTGTACGGTGCCTCTTTAACTTATCTTGTTCTGCTCTTATAGGAATTTGTTTTCCCCAGATCTCACATCCTGGCTTGCACAGTTTGCAATACTATTTGTTCCCACTGTTTCTTAGCAAACTTTGTAGTTGTGAGCTGGTTCCCTAAGCATACATTGACTGCCACCTCTCAATTTTGAGTTAGGTACTTTCAAAATCAGTTATGTAGTTTTCCACCCTTCTTTCACCCATTAGATCTCTATGAATGAGCCTCTGGTTCTATGAGGAAGCTTAATAAGTCAGGGCTGGCAAAATCTAGGTGACCACCCTCCCCTCCTGTGGCCATGACAGACATTGCTAATCAATCATAGGGTTCTTCCATTGATCCACCGAAAGGGCTGGGAACCTCCCTGAAGATAGTGCTCAAGGCAGCCACTGCGAATTCATCAGAGTTAGCACAAGAAAGGGAGAAAATCTGTTCATCAACCAAGGTGTAGGGGAAAGAAACCTGGGATGGAAAACAGGAAAGCTAATGCTAATCTCACTCTGCCTTTAACTAGCTGTGTGAACTTGGGCTAATCATTTCTTCTCTGAGGCTCAGTTTCTATATTTGAAATGAGCTAGAGAGAGAGAGAGAGAGAGAGAGAGAAAGGAGCTGAATAATATTTAATTCCTTCTAGTTCTAAAAGTTTTCATACTCTCATCATCTATCCCCCGCCCCTCACCACATACACACAGCCTCCCCTCAGGTGGGCTTCCAACACCCAATGCAGGCTCTGATCTGTTCCTTTCCTGGAACTTGTCCAAATGATCAGGTTTTATCAAACATCCTGGGGTGGCTGAGTGCTAAATAAAACATGATCAGATACTTAGAATTACCAAATCATAGCATTTCCGAGCTGCAAGTCACCTCAGAGCACACTGAGCCAAATCCTTCATATTATAGATGAAGAAAATAGAACAAAAGAAGTTCAGTGATATCCTTGAAGTCACTCAGCATGTTACCAAATTGATCTGGTCTCCATTTGGGGATCCATCAAGTCTGAGACCAGGTTGGTCCCTGGATCATGTGACCTGGGCTCCACCAATCAAATGTACTCATGGAAGAATTCAGTTCAGAAGCGAAATAAGAGGAAGGTGGGCTGCTCAGAACCCACGCTTTCAGCAGAGTGGCCATGGAGGTGTGCAGCCTTGAGTGTGTCAAAGCCTTGAGGTTCTGGTGTTCAATGCTCAGTGTGTTTGGTGAAAACCATGGTGTCTATGCCCAGGAATGTTGCCATTGGGGGTGGGGGGAGGCAGATGGTGCGCCTTCAACAATATAATCTCACTTCTTGGTTTCCGAATTTTTGTGGGTGGCTACCTTTACTCTGCACTCTTTAGTTGTCTTGGAGATTTTGTGAATTATCTAATATTCTTTAATAAATACTCTTTCCATTGAAATGAACTAGGTTGTGTTCTGTTGTTTATACTGAGTGAGGGTCCTGACTGGGGCACCAACCCTTGAAAGGAAAGGAAATTCTAAATATAAATGCCACTTTGCAGACACTTGTTAATCCTCTCTCTTCTCCTCCGCCCTCCTGCTTTTCCTGTCATGCCTGTCAAACCCATCAAGGCAGCTCATCACTGAAGCATCGTGGGACCTGTGAAAAAGGATATGTTGGATCTAAATTCCCACAAAATGACACTGATTGTTTGAAAATGCTTACAGAGAGACTCTGCTCCTCAACAGGGAGGGGTAAGAATCTCAAGGATTTGTGAAGGCTGCCAGGAGTTGGGTCAAGGAGGGTGCAGATGTCCCTTTAACTCTTTCCATCTGCCCCATTCTAGAGTTTAAAATATTAGCAAGAATAATGTAGGAGAATTTTCACTGGCTTATGTATGAACTTGAATTAGAGTTGATTCCCAGGTTGACTGCCCTGTTCTTTCCTTAGGTCCCTCATTGGAAGGATTTGCACTTTGCAGCAAGAGGTACCTACAGATTCATTTGCTTGGAAGGATTTCCCATGCAATGACAGAGCAATTACAGACAATCCACAAAGAAAAAGGGCAAGAGAGGAAATGAAGAACAGCACAACAAAGGAGAGGCTGAAAACCTCTGGACTGGGTTCTCCTTACCCAAACTCCACAGAGGACAATTGTTCTTACAGCTCTTTGGCCATGAATCCCAATGAGCAGGGGGTAGTACTGGATGGAGCATGGACTCAGACATACCTGAGTTCAAGTGTCAACTTCATTTCTTATGAGATGTGTGATCTTGGGCTGTTTGGGCAGATCCCCTAGCCTTCTGAAGTTTCCTTTATTTTATAAACTGTATGAAATATATATAATGTTTAATTATATATATACATATATACAGCCTGAACTATATTTTTGGTTTTTTTTGATGGTTGTGTTTTATAATGTTGCTGGGAATGCCATATTCACAAATAGTGACCTGCTACTTCTAGGGAAATACGGGTCTAGGTTCAAGCGAGCCTCTGGTCACAACATGTTTATCAACTGTAAAACATAACTTTGTTTTATGTGTGTTTCTGTTTAACGACATCTTAATATTATTGTTGATTCATTAACATTGAACTCCCAGCCAACAGCACTATCGCTCACACCTGAACGAAGCTCATGATACTCTTATTATCTCTATAAGACACATTATAGCCTCCTTGTGCACTGTGCTTGGGGGCATTTTAAACACCAAAATCACTAACCAAAAAGCACCAAAAGGCATGGTACTAAGTAGATTGTGAAGAGAACACTTGTCTATAGTATGAGAGTTGAAACAAGAATGCAGAGTGTCATCTTGTTTAACCTCAGCTGTGAATGTGCCACCGACAACTTAAATTCCACCGCTTTCCATGTTCACAAATGGCCATAAAAGTACTGTGAGTATTGATTTTGGGTCACAAATAAATTTTAGCAAGTAAGTTAATAAACACATATGGAATCTGTGAATAATGAGGTTTGACTACTTTAATATTTATGTTGCTACCTTACCCCCCATAGTTTTTGTCAAGACCAAGCGCACAGAATCCATCATAAACCACAAGGCACTGTGTCAATGAGTGTGATGACTATATAACACTTGTGCCTGGTGGGTCCCAGCTCATTCTTCAGGCATCAGCTCTGGTGTAACTTCATCCAAGTCTTGCACCAAAGACAAGGACCTAACTGTAAATGCCAACTAGAATGGGTTCCTAAGATTCCTGGATGGGAAGGAGGAAGAGAAGGTCCAGAGAAGAACTATTTTGACTCATTCAACTTCTCACCTTGTCCAAGATCCTAGATACAAGGGCACATGTTGTCAAGTGGCAAAAGCAAGATTTGCATCCAGAATCATCCAGAGTTAGCAGCCTTAACTGGTAGAATATACTGATAGCAAATTTTGTCACATCATCATTGAAACAAAAACACATCACTTAAAAATTCCTGGAGAGCTTTTTGGCTGGAACTGCCATCTTCTAGTAATTTGTCAGAATGACCAACACAAAGGAAAGAGGAGAGGCACTATATGTTCCCCAGGCCTTTTAGAAACACGGAGTTGTTCCTTTGGCCACATACATGTCCACCTACCAGAAAGGAGACACTGTCGACATCAAGGGAATGGGCACTGTTCAAAAAGGAATGCCCCACAAATGCTACCACGGCAAAACCGGAAGAGTCTACAATGTCCCCCAGGATGCGCTGGGCATTGTTGTGAACAAACAAGTTGAGGGCAAGATACTTGCCAAGAGAATTGACGTACATATTGAGCATATCAAGCACTCTAAGAGGGAGACAGCTCCCTGAAACGTGTGAAGGAAAATGATCAGAAAAGGAAAGAAGCCAAAGAGAAAGGTACCTGGGTTCCTCTGAAATGTCAGCCTGCTCCACCCAGAAAAGTACATTTTTGTGAGAACTGATGGAAAGGAGCCTGAGCTGCTGGAACCCAGTTGCTATGGATTCATGGTATGATAAATGTAAAAAAATAACAAATAAAAGACCTATGTACTGATAAAAAAAAATTCTTGGAGAGAACTCATGGACCCTTGAGAGTACATCTCTGCACCTCCCCATCCCCAAGTACAGAAACGTTGATTTATTAGAGCCCCTTCAAAGTGTGCTAACAGCAGTAAGCCCTTTTTTCTGTGCCTTCACACCATCATCCTCAGTGTCTAGAAGGAGAAGGTGGTGACATGATGGCTCCAAGGTAAGACAAGATGACAACTGCATGGGATGAAGACTTCTTAGTGTGGGATCATGTGAGCTGGTAATGAGCTGGATCCCTGGAGCATTAAGGATGGAGATGCCAGCTAGGAACTGGATAAGCATCAGCTAAGAATAGCAAAGAGGCTGTTGAGATGGGGACACCCCCTGATGGCTTCATCCCAGCTCCATTTTCCCTCTGCTCTCTCTGAGTTTATGATGATATGGCTTATCCATGCAACAGTAGTATTTCCTACAACTAGTAACCTGTGGGACTCATTCATGTCACAAACATTTACTGACCAGCTACTGTATTCCAGTATTGGTATGAATGGTTGGGCATACTAACATACTAACATTAGTATTAGGATATAATCATATCCTATTTATCTTAAGAGAGATAGTTGGGCCCAGTGGGTGAGAGTGTGCATTCTGGAGCCCAGCTAGCTGACTGCATGAGTTCCAGTCCCTGTGTTATTTGGGTAAGTTGCTTAACCACTCTGTGCCTCAATTTCCTCATATGTAAAATAGAGAAAATCTTAGTTTTTACCACATAGAGTTGATATGAAATTAAATAGTTAATTCGTGTAAAGGTTTAAACCAGTGCCTGCCATGTAATAAGTGCTCATTAAGTATTAGCTATTATTAATGTAAGTGGTTCAACCCTGTGTGTGTGTGTGTGTGTGTGTGTGTGTGTGTGTGTGTGTGTGTGTGCATGCGAGGGAGTGAGAGAGAGATTGAGATTGTTGGCAACTATGCAAGCCATTCCTTTCAATGTGCATATGCTTCCGAGGATATGCAAAGAGGGATTTTGAAGTATCATATTGATTTACTATGCATTTCCCCTTATGAACATACTTTCTACCCTGCATAGGAATAACCCCACTGCATTACTATCAGTAGTGGTCGTAATAGCAGTAGCAGCCGCAGATATTTACTGAGCACATACGTTATCTGGCTACAATTGAACTGACTTATTTAATCTAATTCACACAATAGTTGGTATTATAATTATCCCATTTTCAGATGAGGAAACTATAGAGCAGTAAAGCATCATGTCCAGAGTTACAGCAGACACATAGCAAGGTGAGGAGGTAAACTCAGATTTTATAAGTGCAAATTTTGTGTCTTAGCCAATAAGCTGATTGTCCTTGGGGAACTCACAGAGGGCAGCTGGCAATTTTAAACAAATAGTCACAATTGGTTGGAAAAGTGCTGGAAGAGGTGACACTATAAATAAGCTTTTAACAAACTTGTTCTCTCCTTCCACTCTCTTGTTGGTGCCTAGATGGCAGGAACCAGATCTTAAAATCTTGGTTTGCCTCGCACCAGTGAGGTGCTCGGTAAATATTGCTGGTTAGCTTGTTTCGAGTGAGATGTAACAAGTCTTTCAGATGGGTCTGAGTCTGAGCTAATAATTTCCCTCATGTGGATTACAAACCCTAAGGGCACGTTATCATTTCTGAAACTGGAGCCAGAAAAGACAGTTTCTGTTTAAGGATGTAGGAAGGCTCAAAGTAGAAGTGATGTTTAGTGCCAGCAAATTGGCTTCATGTGGGCTCCTCTGGTTTCTGGGTCATTTACAACTGGCTACCTTGGACTCCTACGTGTTCCAAAAGGCTCTTGGCTGTTCTGTTTCCCTGACTCATGAATTGCAAATGCAAAATAAGAAGGCAGATTGTATCTATGCAATGAATTACATAATTTTGTATGTAAGAGTGAGCTCTATACCCACGTGACCCCTCCTGCAATCCTCAGGTTCCTCCTGCCTCTGCTTGGACACACGCAGGGGAAGCAAGACCTCCACAGTTCATTCCATCTTTGGGAAGTTCTAAGCTACAGGTCCTCTTACTAAGTGAAAGCTGCCTGACTAGAGTTTTCTTTCTCTCATCCTGCCTCTCCAACCCGGGGCCATGCAGGCCCCCTTCCTTCGCTTCATAACAGCCCTTTAGAAATTAGATATTCACACTGCCATACTCACGGTTCCTTTAACTGGCTGCCACTGAGTGTTATTTCCAGTCCTCTCACAACTCATTCAGCCGACGTGGATGTAAGTGTGAGGCCCAGAAGTGAACGCGGTACTCTAGGTATGGTTTAACTAACACAGTAAACCTGGACCGTGCTCTTTAAAACAGATGTGTTGTTTCTGCAGCCACACCTCGTCTTTGCCTCAGCTTGAATATACTATGGCTGTCAAGACAGATGCTGTGCCCACAGTAAGTGAGCATAATCCCAGGACTCAGAGACAGAGGGAAACTGCCCTGAGTGGGAAAATGAGAAACAGCCTCTTCTCCTTGCACAGGTGCCTGGGGGTATAGACTGGATTCACTGATGAGAAACAGAGCCCAGGGAAATGGGCAGGTGAAGAGGCCTTGAGAAAGGGCAGTGGCCCGGGGCGAGCAGATTTGGGTTTGGAGCACACAATTTTACCTGTGAGGTAGAGATGCCAACACTTCTGCTCCCCAGGAGGAGATATGGCAAGGTCAAGTGGCACAGAGCCTAAATATACCAGGTGACCAAGAAACACCAGTCTGATATCCAGAAAGCAAACTCAACCTATTTACATTTTTACCCAGGTATCTCTTTTTAATTTTCTTCTTAAATTACAGTTTACATTCTATATTATTTTGTATTATTTTCAGGTGTACAGCATCATGGTTAGACAATCATATACTTTACAAAGTGATCCCTCTGATATTTCAAGTACCCAGCTGGCACTGTACATAGTTATTACAATATTATTGACTATATTCCCTATGCTGTACTTCACCCGAGATCTCTTTTAAATGAGCAAAATGAAGAGATGTCATTGAGTGAATGACAGCAAAATACTTCTTTGCTTGGGTATCTCCCCAAAGTTAGGCATGCTATGATAGCTGCCATTTTCCCATCTGGAAGCTCCCTCTTCCCCTTTCTCTCTTTCCAAACCCATAAGCCAAACCTCAGATTGGGAGGAGGGTCAGGGGGAGAAAACCAAATTCTTGTTTCCCTATCTCCCTACTTGCCTCTGCCTTTAACTCTGTTGTCCATATTTACTCCATTCTTCCAAGAGTTGCTTAAAAAGTTTTCAAAGGCATTTAAGATGCATGTGTTGGTGGCAAAAGACTGTGCTTGTAAGGCAGTGTTCACTCACCTAAGCAAGTTACCACTTCTGTCTCCTTCTACACTTCAATTCACACTGCAGGAGCCCGATTAAGGGTGGAACAAACACAACAAAGCCGGGGTTCAAATTCACCTCAGCCACTTGCTACCTATGTGATCTTAGACAAGTCATTTAATCGGTGAGCCTCAGTTTCATCATCTGCAAAATGGAATGATACACTTACCAAGGAAAGATTCAGTGGGATAATGAATGTAAGGCATCTAGTATGTGACTGGAAACAAGATTCCTCTTCCATAGCAAGTCACGTTCAATCGACAACATTGTGCTGGGGCCTGGGGATGTGCTCACATGTTTCAGACTGAGTCTGTTTCCTGGGAAAATCCCTGATACAGTAGGAGAGATAAGACAGGCATAACAACACCTCTATAGAAAATAGAGCATGCCAAGATGACAGCACAGGGCTGTGAGAGACATGAGGATAGGCAGAGTCCGCAGGCTCCCTGGAAAGGTGAGATTTGAATGGGTCCCTTCTGGATGGTCAGATCTGGCCATAAAGGGAAACAGAGGAAAGGAAAGCATGGTGGCTATAGAGGGAGAGTTGTAACACAGAATAAGTAGGTGGTAAGGCTGGAAAGCAGATGGCAGGTGGGTATAGTCTGATTAAGGACTAACTTTGTTGTCCCAGAGTTAGAGATACAAACAGATCCTCTAAATGGACTTCTGCTCAGGCTCATAGGGTGAGAACAAAAACCAGTCCAGAAAGACATAATGCGTACTTCCATTCCCCCAAGATGAAAGGGGAGAAAGAGGATTGCAAGGCAGAGAGGGGTCCATGCTTCTCGCTCTTCCACATGAGTTTGGTGCTGATGACTTCAATGGAGGGTGGAGACATTCTGACAGCCTGTGGTCCCCAAGGAAACCAGGTCCTTCTGCATTCTCTCACTCATCCAATAACAGGATCTGGTATGGGAATCATTGTCTTAGGCTGTCTCAGAAGGATGGTCATCAACTCTTCTCTTTTACAGAGCCAGCTGGGTAGAGCTCTAACTTTTATTGACAATCATCTTCTACTATTTGGTCAAGAGTGACCATCAGCTCATTAAAAATGTAAAGCTGAAAGCCCATCACACTTTTACTATCTCAAGCATAGCATTGGCTCCTACATATAAACTGCTGATGGTATCTGTCATCTTTGTATTTAAAGCCTACCTACTTCAACCACTTGAGGGTAATATCATCTGCTTATGGACTCCAGGTCCCCAAAAAGGGATTTCCCCAGGACTCGTCCCAAGATGTACACATGAAGGCCAGATTCAGGCAGCTGGAGGGTCTTTCTGTAGGTTCAAGAGAAGGTATGTGAGATAAGGGTAGGAAATAAAAGGCCCAGGAAAGAGAAGAGACCAGTAGCAGAAAGGCCATTGAGGAGAGGCTTGGGACATATTGTAATTACTCAGAGGAAAGGCGAGGAGCTGGACCAGGCAGGGGGCAAAGGAGAGGATAGACTCAAGAAATAAAGTCAAGGACAGACCATGAATCTAAAGAGGTGGGGCAGGTGCCAGCCACAGGAAAGTCCTTAGGGAGGAGGTAGGGAACTCCTCTCCAGTCCATTCTGTTTTCTCTGTACAAGAGGATAGGTCATTCTCTGGGGGGTAAGATGCTGGAGTGGGGGTGCCTGAGGGCCCCAGGTGAAACACCTGGGGTGGGATGGAGGTGGAGCCACAGGGCAGGAGCCAGCACTAGGAGCTCCAGGAGGAGAGGTTATCCCTTTTTGCAGTCCCCCCCCCCAGAAGAAAAGTGCTAAGCACAGATGACAACTGGACCCCAGGGGAAGAGCCTGGGTTGCTCTGGGGTCTTCAGAGGCATAAGCAATTTCAGTGATCACTGCCCCCTGAAAACCGGCAGGTCAGCTTCAGGAGGTTTCTGGAAAGTGATGCATATGAAATGCCCAGCAAGGAAAGGAGCAAGCATGTGCTAGTGCCAATTCACCACGTCCTTCCTTTTTCCCATTTTAGAGGCGATTCCAACTTTACAGTGTTTGAGTTGGAAAGGACCATGTCATCAAATCCTCACATTTGCCACTGGGAAAAGGAAAGTACATTGAGGAATGATGGGTTCTCCAATGGAACGAGCAGGGTCCTATGGGAACTCTAGGGAAGGGCACTAACTCCTAGAGGGGGCCCTGGTGACCTCCTCAGGGAGGCTCCCTAGTCCGGATGCTGGAAGGAGACCCAGGGTTTCTGGGGACTCTCACCACAGGCTGGAGCAGCCATCGGACTTGGTAGATCAGAGTCAGCCACTGCCCACGCGGCCTGCCTTCCTCCGTCCCTCCGTCACCCCCAGGCCCTGGCTCTATCCTGGGCTTCTCCCACATGCACACCCCCGCACACACTGGCTTTGAGGCCTGGCTGCCCCTGGGAATGGTCTTACAGGGTGAAAAGCTCTTAAGATACTTTACTAGGATGAAAATTTCATTGTGGAAAATCTCCCCAGGCTCCAACCGCTGACTCATCCCTTGAGCCTTGTCCAGGAAATCAGTTTCCAAGATTGCACAAACTCACATGCAGAACAGCTATCAATATGTTCGCATTTGTATCCATGTCAATCTCCATTCCTTATTCCTTGATATAATGAGTTATCTAATTATGATGACATCTGTTGAAGAGGAATCTAGCTTCCCTCTCCCCATTCAGAACCCAGTGCAGGGCTCTTTTGAGGGACATAACATGCTATGGGGCTTGTGGGGGAGAGGCAGGACCCCAACAGGAATCAGCCATGGCTGCCACATGGCTTTTGTTATTCCCAACAACCAGCTACTGCCAGCACCATCTCAGAGGCGAGCAGAACCAGACTGAACTGATATTGGAGCTATAGACTCACTCACCATCCACAGGTCTCTGTATTTCCAGCCCAGGTTGATTAAAAAGTCAAGACAGAAGGTGAAAGAATGTTTGCAGTTTGCTTCACCTTTGTGCAATAATTGACACATATGCTTTATTTTAATCCAGAAATGAGTTTACATTGGTTAACTACCATGTGATCTGAAAATTAATATGTATCTACAAATCCTCCTCTCTCAGGTCAGCATCCTCAAAGCCAGATTTTAAGACTTAGTCAACATTCAGTCAACAACTATTTATTGAGCACCTACTAGGGACTAGGGGGGCCTGAGATAAATAAACACGGTCTTTGGAGAATTTAACTTCCCGTGATGCAAATGATAGCCATGCAGGAAGAAGGTGCCCAAGACTTGAAGAGGGTGCTGAGAGAGACCTGAAGACAGTGCCATCTCGCCCTTTTTGCCACAGCCTCAAGGTGTCTTTAGAAATCACAGAGTCTTCACTTCTCGTGTCGAACCCTCCAAAACTAACAATGGCACAATCCAACGAATCAAACCAGATTCAGCCGGGTCAATGACCTCCCAGGGAACTTGGACGCATTTTGCTGGTGTTTCCCAGTGTTCCTTTTCCCAGGAGAATTCTGATCAGGTTTGATCCATGTTTCCAAGCTTTCTGTGTTTGGAGGGGTAAATATGGCTTCTGTACATACTTCTGACAGACTTTTTCTTCCCGATGTGTTCTAACTAAGGTGAGGGAACAGAGACTCATCTCTCACACAGGCCCTCACTACATTTGATAAGATCTTTCTCTATGCCCTAGAACTGTGTCCTTTGGAAGTATTTTTTCAATTAAAAAAATTCTTCCACTCATTTTTCTAGGAAATTCCTAATGGTGTAGTCACCCAAAACCAAGACTCTCGAGAACCTAGTGATGCTAATAATAGAACTGTAGGGCTAAATAGGACTTTCAAGATCATTTAATCAAATCTCTTCATGTTTTAGATGGGAAGATCAACGCACAGTTGGGTTTTGCAACTCTGCAATTTCCAAATGCTGCAGGGTTTGCTCATGTTCCTTCCGTACTCAGATTCTTAGGTTCCTGCTTTAAAGATCAAAGTGACCTTGAATACAATTAATACTTTGTTTATATCATCATAGTTAAATTCTATTCTGCAGGTTGTATTCATTTATTCAATCATTTATTGGTTCATGCTACAAATATTTATTGAGCACATACTATGTGAATGCATCTTGCTTTGCTACTCACTAAGAAAGACACAAAAATGAATAAGGCACAGTCATTGCCCTCCAAAGTCTCAAATCTATTATAGGAAATGAAAACAGGAATACAAATAACTTTAATATAATAATTATAATAATAATAATAATAGCAGTTGATTATACAGAGCTCATGATATTCCAGGCACTGTTCTAAGCCTATCACATATATTATCTTATTTAATCCTTACAGTGACTTTAGGAGAAAGGTATTCTTATCCCCACTTTTATCAGTGAGGAAATAGAGGCACAGGAAGGCTGAGGAACTTACCCAAAGCCACAGAGCTAGCAAGTGCTAGAGCTGTGGCTCAAATCCAGACAGTCAGGTGCTAAGATGAAAAAGCATTCAGTGCAGTTAGAGAGGAACATTTGAAGAGGTGTGAAAGCTCTGTGGAGGAAAGGTCCCTTCCAGGTGGGGAGAGTGGGGAAGGCTTCATGGAGGAAGTGCCACCTGAGTGGGGTTGCTGGATTCAGCAAATAAACATATTGTGTCGACTTGGCGACCCTCGCAGTGGAGGTGAGTGCAGGAGGTAACTGCATCAGGACAATGTGACCACAAATGCAAAAGAGGGACATTCTTAGAAACAGCAGTCCAGCTGCTCTCCTTACCCTGAAGACTCACTCCTTCCAATACCCCGCACTCATTTCACCTGGAAAGAGAGAGATGACCATGTTGCTCTCTACTTAAAACCTGTAACAGTTCCACAGTGCCCTCAGAATTCAGCTCTGACTCCACCTGAGATTTGCCCTCTCCCTCATTTAATCACATCCACTTTCTCATTTCATTTCTCACCCTTATTGTAGATGAACTTCTATTACCATAACAACCGACTCCTCCACAACCTTCAGTGGTTTCCTATTGCCAAATGGTAATAACTCTCCAGGCTGGCTTTTAAGGCTGCCTACAATCCAGACCCTCATATCCAACCCCCTATCCCCACAGAAACAACCTTCTCTAACTAGGTTCTTCAGAATTCAGGGGTACATCCTGCTCATGGCCAGACCCACACCTTGGCCCATCACATCTGAGAAAATAAGTCATTCTTCTACTTGGCTCCTCCTATCCCTTTCCCCTCCACAACTCTTTCATACTTTGCTGACCTCTCTGCTCTTCTACACCCAGCACAGTGGGGAGTCCTTGATTCTGTCCCCTGCAGAGCTGCACAAGCCCCTTAATTTCCACTGGGGTATCTGGAGTGTCATACCTAGGCCTTTGCTTGCAGAGATGATTATTTTATTTCGATGTGTTTTTGTTGGCAGCGGTCTGATGCATCACACATCCAACTCAATGTGCGATGTGCATCACACAGGGCTCTTACGAGAGGAGTAAACAGTGAGACGAGCAAGTGGCTGTCATTTGTCTCAAAATGTCTCCATTATGAGAATTGCAGACTGCAGAGAAGAGCTGTCAATCAACAGTCTTGAACATTGTGAAAACTGGCAAAGACACTTTTTGAACTTTTTAAAAGAAGAAAGTCCAAGCTTTTCAGCCAGGCCCCTAAAATCAAAGTCTCCTAAGAGCTCAGTGATCAATCAGTGAATCAATTAATTAATTCAATAAACTTTAATGGACTGCCTATCACATGCCAGGTACTTTGGTATGTGCCTCAGACGGTATTGCACACAAAGGACAAAAGCTTGCTCTTCTGGAGCTTGCATTTTAGTAGGGAAGTAGACAATAAGTGCCTAAAACAGGGGTCAGTGAACTGGCCCATAGATTAAATCCAGCTTGCCGCCTGTTTTGTAAATAAAGTTTTATTGGAACACAGCCACGCTCATTTATTTATGTACTGTCTATGGCTGCTTTCACACTATACCGGCAGAGTTGAGTGGTTGTGATGGAGACCGTATGGCCCACAAAGCCTAAAATATTTACCATCTGGGTCTTTATAGAAAAACTTTGCCAACCTATAGCCTAGAAAAATAAGTGTGTATTATGTCAGGTGACAATTCATGTCATGAAGGAAAATGAACAGGTGTGAAGATAGAAGTGATAGAAAGGGGTGTCCATGGATGGCCACTCTGAAAACGTGACCATTGAGGAAAGAGCTGATGAGGGGAGGGAGCCACAAGAAACAGATACCTGAGGAAAGGTGTCAGAGAGAGGGAACAGCAAGTGCAGAGGTCAGGCCACAGAAGCATGTTCGGTGTGCTCAAAAATATCAGGAAGGTTGGGGGCTTGAAACTGAGTGAGAGAAGAGAAGAGAATTAGAGATGGGATCAGAGAGATGGCAGGGGATGGACACATACCTTGATTTGATTCTGAGTGAGGTGTGAAGCCCTTGTAGGTTTGGGGCAGAAAATGGTCTAACTTTGAATTTTGAAGGATCCTTTTTACTGCTGTCTAGAGAAAAAGATGCCAAGGTAGAAGCAGAGAGGCCAGTTAAGAAGCCACTACAAGAGTATAGGTGAGAGATGCTAGTGTCTTGGACCAGGTTCACAGCCGCGGGGCAGTGAGAGTGGTCTGGTCCAGGGTACATTTTGAAGGCAGCCCACTAGGATTCCCAAATGGATTCAATGTAGGGTAAAAAAACACACCCAGCTTTTGCCCTGAACATCTTGAAGAGTGGAATTGACATTTATGAGATGGGAAAGATGAGGCCGGGGGCAAGGGGAGGTGAGTGAGTGGACATCAGGATTTCTGCTTTGCACGTGTTGAGTTGGTGTGTTTATTAAGCGGTGATGTGGAATAGGTAGCTTCGGCCACTACTACTCTCCTCTCACCTCCTTTTGACCTGCAAGGCCCTGCATGATCAGGTCTTGCTGATCCCTCGGGCCTCCTCACCTAAAGAAGACCCCCCTTGTAATTCTCTACCTCAACCCCCACTGTTCACTTGTCTTTTATCTGCTCTCTTTCTTGGCCCCCACAATGTCTGCAAAATGAAAACCATAGATGACTTATTAATAAACGAGAAGTCTGTGTCTGTCTTGTTTGTCAATGTTTCCCCAGGGCCTAGCAGAGTCTCTGACACATAACTTTTAACCTTTTCTTGTTCAACTAGAAAACCCTTTCCTATGCTAAAATCCTGTGCAGAAGCACCGAATACACATTCATTTATTCATTACACAGATAAAATAGGTGTGGCTCTGGTTGATCTGGGCCTGAGGCGCCCCGCGCTGTCGTCCCTGACCTAAGAACTGCAAACTGGATGCCTCCCACACACCAGTCATCAGCGTCAGAATGGTCAAGGGAGTATATTTCCTGGAGCAGTTAAATGTCAAAAACACACACACACAAAGGAACACCAACATAAAACTGGCAACATTTCATTTTGCTGAATGACATGAAAAAAATAAACAGCTACGCTCTTAGTCAGACTATGCTGTAGGAATAAATAACTCCCCGAGTCTCGCAGCTTAATACAATAAAAGTTTTTTGTTTGTTTGTTTGTTTCACTTATACTACGAGCCCAGTGAGGTTGGCAGGCAGTGGTCACGGGGGCCAGGCTGACAGAGGCTGCGTCATGACCTGTGTCCATCATCTCTGAGGCAGGAAAGTGGGATTGAGGTGGACTGTCCACTGACTCTCAGAAATCCTGCCTGCAAGTGACATGTAATAAATAACATCTAATGCAGAAGGTTGTGCGAGGCTTAGATGAGTTAATACAGGCTCAGCAGCTATAACAATATCTAAAAAATTATAGACACTTAATAAATGCCAAGTATTCTTATTATTAATGGTCACAATAGCCCTGCAATGTGGGCATTTTTATATTCATTTTACATACTCAGAGAACTCACATGAATTGTCCAAGGCCACATGGCTAGGAAGAGCCAGAGCCCCCGGGTCTATCTGGCTCCACGTGCCTTTCACCTTTTGCAAGACCTCACTGCTTCTGGGCTTAGCAATTCTAGTGATTGCAACTGTCCAGACAAGAACTTGGTCTCCAGTCCCCTTACCTACCCTTTGCTGCCTCTGACCTGTTTTGTTTGGGGCCACTCTCCTTCCCAAAGTCAGCCACCAGCTCAGATTGAAGGCAGCTAGAAAAGACTGTGATGCGCATCAAATGTTCAAAGGGCGGTTGGGCTGGGCAGGAAGCATCACCCCCATTTCAGGGAGGAAGATACTGAGGTTCAGAGAGGCTGGAGGACTTGCCCAGGTCAATGGACCCTTGAAAGCAGAGCAGAGGGAGAAGGCAGGACTCCTAGCCCCTGGTTCTGAGCCTTTCCTGCTCTGTCAACTCCTCCCAAAGGCTCCTGCTAATTTCCTGCTGTTCAAATCCAAGCCCGTGAGAACTGCCATTGATTTAATGCTCATTTAAAAGAATGTGATATAAATCTTGCGTAGGTGGTCAGTAGCATGTACACATTTTATTTCCCTTAATATTGCTTTAATGGAGTATCACTTGGGTAAATACTTTGATTAGCAAATGTTTATGCTTTGCAGATTTAACAAAGTTAGACTTTTCCAGTGACTGGAAAATACTGAGTGCTGTGATTATTTTGATTTTCATGAAGAATCCAATGGAAACTCAGGGTTCCTTGTCAGGGTTCAGCGTCCTAGGCTGACCCAGCAGGACGAGCCTGCGTCATTGACATTCCCAGTGACAGTGAACAAATTCCTTCGCCTCTCTGGGCCCCAGCAACTTGCTCTGGGAAATGAGGGGGTTGGACTAGATAATCCCTAAGGGTCCTTTGTAACTAGAGGTTTTGATGACTGACCCCCAGGCTGACGGTTTCTAGGAGCATAGGGATTCTCTTACAGCCTGCATGCGGGGTCTGCCCTGGGTCTCAGTACACAAGCAGGGCTGGCTGGCGCCTGGGGTCCAATCTGCAGCAGTGTTCTGCGGGCCCCGTGCCCCAGCCACAGCCCAGCTCTGCTCTCTGACGTCATGGGAAGGCTGCTCTGCCCCAGCCACTGCTCTTCCAGCCCTGAGCATTGCCCTGAGCAGCTGAGACTCTTCTCCTTGGCCATGCAGAAACCAGATAGGAGCACCAGTCCTGTTCATGGGTCCCTGGCTCTGCCTGTTTCAAGACAGAAGGTGCCATGGGTGGTTAAATCAACAGTGGCTACGAGGTTAACTGGCCTGATAACAAATCCATTCACTGCCTCTTTTTTTGCCCTCTCCTCCTTTTTAACATTTTAAAGATGACCCTTTCCTTACTTTTGAAATCAGGTATTTTCAACTTATTTTGTATTTCCCATAATATTTGCCCAGCGTGCAGTATTCTTTAAAGTGTGAGGTCATTTTATGTTCTTGAGGGGTCTTAGAACGCAGATGTGCTCAGCCTCAGCAGCTTGGGGATACAAGTGAAATTCCAGTGATCTTAATGCCCAAGTCTCTCTGCCTTCAGCCCAATAGCAATGACCAGAGGACAACAGCAGCCCTCTCCCTTGCTGGTCCCCAGGGCCACGTCACATGTGCTCTACAACATGTCCAGCTGTGTTCTTCTCTGGCCTTCTTCTCAGATCCTCCCTCCACATAGCTCCACTGCTCAGTGGACCCTAGTGTGGCACTAAAGCCACACTCTGCCTTCCTGTACAGAGGGAGGAAGCGAGTGGCCTCTTTGAGGTCCTGGGGTGGGCTCCTTGCCTGTGCAAAGCCTTTCAGTCCTTTATAAACACAATCCCTTGAGTCTGCACCTCCCTTGGGATCCATCTCTTTGGTTTGCAGAGGAGCAGACAATGTCCTATCTCAGAGTTTCTCTTCTTTGCATACTCCCTCCAAATCCAAATCCCCTGAACCAAAAATAAAGGTCCTCATGCCAACAGAATTGCAAAAGACACAGAAAGTTCCACAAACTCCAGTCTCCCCACCTCAGTTTGGTTTGTAGACTTAACTTTTAAAAAAGATTTTACATCTTAATTGATATAGGAGGAATTCCAAGATGAATTACAAAAATAAATCTTTCAATGCCAAAAAAGATACCAAAAGGACCAGAATATTTGAACAGATCAAAAAACACATTAGTGGACTGAATTTTAGGCAACTGATCATTAATAAATTGGCCAACAGAAGAAATGGCTTTAGGTGGTTTCATTTTAGCCTGTGGGATCTCTTAAAGAGGAGTATCTACCTAGTCTAGTACCTGGGGCATACTAGGAACTCAATAAATGCTTGCTGAATCAATGAATGCATGCATGAAGTAGGTGAACTCAGTTATTTCTAACTCAGCTTTGATGATACCAGCTAGAATCTGGGTGGGACATCTATATTTTTAAGAACATCACAAAGTTCTTGGACATTAACAAAATTCACTTTCCTCTGGAAAATAAACCAGTGGCAGGCAGCTTTGGGGAAGATAGGCCAGGAAGTCAACAGAGCACAGAGCACAAGGTACAAAGGCCTTGCCAATTACAGGTCTGGCTTTCCCTCCTGAAAAAAGTGTAGGACACCAGAGGCAGGACTAATGGCCACACCTGGGATACTGGAGAGGGTCCCCAGAGGAGCAGGATGTGCAGCAGGTCTGCCAACCTTGATCTTGTTGCCTCTTTCCACAGTTCAGCTGTGGAAGAAAGGAAAGATGGATTTCTGGGTTAGCAAGACATTTCTCTAGAAGCACCAACAGGGTTGAGGTGGTCCTGGTGAGACTAAGACATACTAAGTTTATTCAGCCAGTCAGTTCAGAAAAATTGATTGAGCACCTATTATGTGCTTAGCTCTGGAGCAATAGAAAATCAGACAATCCTTTCCTTCAGGAGCTCACACTTAGGAGACAGGTTAAAGGAAAATTAGAATTTACTGTGGTAATTAGAAGTACTGGGTGCTTTGGGGCAAATGAATTGGTCGGAGGGGAGACAGAACAGTTCAGAATTCAGTTCTCAGTGCTTCCAGCTGTGGCGGTGGGGCAGGTACCACTTGGGATTTCGTTGCTGGAAGTGGAGTGTCCATCATCACTTTGGCTTATACAAAACTCAGCTGCACCAGGAAGCTGGTCCTAAGCACTGGGGCTGCCCTCCTGGAAAATCACCATCAGAACCCCTGGAAAACCACACAGCTTCTTCCCCCATCCGAGTGAGCTGTGGTGCTGGAAGGTGGGGCAGAGAAGAGAGGACGTTTTAAGGTTCGGTTCCAAAGTAGAGATAGCACCCTATTTAGAAGCAAGAGATAAGGGGGAGTGGGTAGGTTAGGCACACTGAGCCTCATGGAGATTCTGAAAGGCAGCAGGAGGCACAGGGGACCTTTTAGGGGAGCTGTGGCCAGACCCCCCTGTAGGAAGAAATTGTGAAGGATGCCCAACCTGTTGGGAATATGGGCCCCAAAGTAGCCAAGAAGACTAGAAATAGAGCAGTCAAACAACCCCAGGCTTGGATAGAATCCCTTTCTGATGGAGTATTAGAACTTTATTATCACCAACAAGGATGACTGGCTGATGGGGACCACAGGGAAGTGCCCAGAATCTTGAGATTTCATCTCAGAGCTCACCACAGCAAAAGGAGAGGGATTCTTGGCAGAGGCAGTCTTTAGAGTTCCTTTTATATTTGGACAATGCAATGAGAATCTACACCAGCACTTCATAGATGTCACCTAGCCCTGGGAGGTCTACAGCTGGAAGGTCAGATCCTCAGGGGATGGATAAGACTAGTGATGTTCAGAGGGCCACCCAGCTAATGGGAGGAAGTGGGGTTCAAATTGCCATGCCTGTCTGCTTCGATCCTTGCCATCTCCCATATGTTATTACCCATAGGCTGCCATGCTGCAGATTTCAGAGCTTGCAAAGGTTTAGACACCTTCCTTTAAAGTGTGATTCCCACAGGAAGGCACTCACCATGCTTTGCTACGTGAAAAAAGTAGGTTACAAAACAGAACTGCTGTACGATTACATCTTTGTTAAAGAAAAGTATGTCAACATGCACTCTTTACATGACCACTGGACAACGTCTGGATGAACAAACGCCAACATCTGGCAACAGTTGGCTCTGGGTGATGGAATTTCCAGGAACTTTTAAAGAATTCTTGCTTATCTGCATTTTCTCATTTTTCTACAATCAATATAAATTACTTCTTTAAAATGGAACAGTCAAGGTGGGGGGTGTGGGGGGAGATTTCACAGCAAATAGTGACATTTCCTCAAAAAAAATCATCCATGAGGGCTAGACTGTTCTAACATAGAACATTGTTCAGAAGCTGGCAAGTAAGCCCATGTCAAAGTGTATCAAAGGGTCTGCACAGGGTCTCTCTGAGAACTCAGTCTCCACAGGCCACAGAGAGGCCATCCCAGATGAAGACAAGCCAGGGCCCAGGCCAAGGCCACCTGCTACTGTTGTCAGAAGCACAGCGTCCCCCCAAGTAGAGGCAGCTCTGACTGCCCCCTTTCCTTGATTCCAAGGCCATAATTCTTGAAGCTCAGTCTCTTATATTCACAAAGTTGAAGTGATTCAAAGACAAATGTTTCAAGTCCACCTTTGATCCCCATGGACCAATATTTTGTTGGGGAGAGTAAGGCAATAGCTACTTTTATGAAGTGGAAGCCAACAGGGAAGGCCTATCTAGCTAGCAACCTCTTAACCAAATTTTCATGGTTCAGAATCAAGTGGCAGCAACTGAAACTCACCATGGGTGGCTGAAGTGGTGCTGAGGCCTGAGAGCCCAGGAAAGCTCAGGGTGCCCTGAGGGTCTGTCATTGTGGGGAGAAAAATCCACAGGCTCTGAAATCAGTAAGACCCAAGTTCAAATCTTGTCTCTGCTTGCTCCCCAGTTCCTTGACTGAGGAAATTATCAAGTTCTCTGAGCCTCAGTTTCCCATTTCTGCCATTGTCAGAAGCGCAGTGTCCTGACACTAAGTGAAATGCCAGAAATTAATGTCTGTCTGAATTTCAGCAGCTGTTTAATGGATATTAATCTCCTTTCCTTGGTGACCATCTCACTCACCTCCATGGGAGACTTAGATATCTCCCCAACTCGGAGCACCCCAAAACTTTATAGAAGTGAAGGAGGTAGTATTTGAGCTTGATCTGGGAAAAATATGGATAGGGTATGGAAGTGGAGAGATGGGGGAGGACACTCTACACAGAACGAATAGAATGAACAAAGGCCCAGAAGCCACAATACACGCTACGGTCAGGGTGAAATGAATCAATTACATTCGGGCCCTATTTGATCAGGCGGTTTAGACAGAGCTTTGTTTTCCTTTTTCCACTTTTCCCGTTTGCTTCACTTCCTAACCGTCTGCGAGAGGTTAAAGCAATCTGAATTAAGTTAGTTAAATTGACTTTCATTATTGAATTATAATCATTTGTGCAATTATGAAACCAGGTGTTCCTGATTGAGATCAATTATTCCTTCACCTGATCACTATAGAGCTAATAAGGACTTAGAGTTGCTGTTCAAGTGCACTTCCAGCCGGGTTGAAGCCTTCTGGAAAGGCATTTATTACGCCAATGAGTGGTGGAAAAAAATCCTGGGAAGAACAAGGACAGAGATTAAAATCCTTTAGGAAAAGGCCTAGGAAGGCTGATTTGATCATTAAGGAGCCTTGACGGGGGGCTGCCGTTGACAAGGAATCTTCGAGGTGTTCCTCAGGAGTTTTGATGGGGGTGGGGTAGAGAGGGAGTGGTGGCGTGGGGCGGGACGGGAAATCGAGGACACAGACACTCTGTATGAACCACACGTGAAGAACCATTTCCTGCAATGCACCTTTGCTGGGGTGGAGTTGCCCCCGCTCCCTCCTGAGGCTTCGGTCCTGACCCCTGGAAAGATGTGAAGACACCATGGTGTCCCTGTCCACTGTGTGAGTGTGAAGTGGGCATGCAGTCTCTGTTGTAGGAGATGCAGGTTTGGATTCCTAGAGCTCTAGGTTCCTTCCCATCTGGTCCCTCTGAGACCTCGGTGAGGATGACAGAACCATAGTCATTATTTCCATCTCCAGGTGGGGCCCTGAGGTTTGGCTAACAGACTTGCCTTCAGTCACAGTGTCTAAGTCAGGGCTTGGATGACCACTGAATGGTCTTTCCTCACAGCCTTATTGCCACATTTCTGCAGCAGTTTGCAAGCCTAGATACATATTAAAATCACCTCAAGAGATTGAAAACACACATGTTGCTTGGGCTGTTTCCTAGATCAGTTAAGTGAGAATCTCTGAAGTGGGTTTTAGTACCATTGTGCTTTAACAGCCCCTCCCCCCCTCCCCGAGGTAATTCTAATGTGAGCCAGGGCTGCAAACCACTGATCTAATGGGTGACTAGTTAAGTGGAGCCTGGCCTGGCCTTGGGGAATTTGGCAGCTATATAAAACTTTGGTTTGCAAATGACAGACAATTCATTCAGCTAAAATGGGTTAGTTGTTTGCAAGGGGGTTTATTAGAAGACTCATTTAATCAAGTGGCAGGTAGGGGATGTAGTGAGATCCCAAGGACAAAGGGCATGTGTGAATAGAAAATCTGATCTCACCTGACCCATGCCCACACCCCATTCCTCACTCGAAGTTCTCTCTGTGTAGCTACTTCATTCTCTCTCTCCTCAGACTGTTTTTTCCACAGTAATAGGGACCTGGTCACGGATGGCTGCAGACATCTCTACTGTTGGAGAAGGTCGAAGACTTCTTTCTTTATCCCATCCTTGGGTAGCTGCCCACTCCAGGCTGAGCACTTTGGTCATATGACTGTGTCATTAAGATTCTGGCAGTCCCCATTCACAACGCATGACTAGAATGGGGGAAGTGTTTGTTTTCTAGAAGAAAGAGGGGGTAATGCTCTAGAAAGACATGTAGTAGAGGTTCCCTAGCTATCATCTGTGGCCTTCACATAGGATTCCTGCAGCTGGGATGGCTTACTAGAAAGGAAATCCTTCAGTAGTTGCCCTGAGAGTCCTGCTGGTCTGGAACCTCACACCACCAAGGAGCCCAAATCAATAGCTTCGAAAGCAGGACGATCCTGGACCCAAACATTTCACGAATGTTGAGCAGCAGGACCCACAGGCAGAGGAGCTAGGTGCTGAGTCATTGCAGACACCACTTCTTCCCCCAGTCTGTCAAAGACTCACAGCCTTGGATTTGGATGGGGCTCTGTATTAAAGATCTTTAGGTTGCAACTCAAATCAGTTTACACACATAAGAAGAAATCTCTTGGCTCACATGATTGTAAAGCTCAAGGTATTTGCTTTCAAGGGTGGCTGGATTCAGAGCTCAGAAAATATCCTGAAGACTCAGTCTTCCCCTGTTCCCCTCTCAGCTCGGCCTTCCTCTGGGGGCCCCCCTCAGGTAGGTTCTCCCCTCTCAAAAGCTAGATGGTCATCCGCTTCTCAGATACGCCTGTGGAAAGACTGGAGTCTTTACCCCCAATAGCATTAACAAAAAAAACTCCAGGGTTGTGTGTCAAATGATGAGGGTCCCAGATTTGAGCATGTACCTGTGATCAGAAGATGAAATTGCACGAATTGGGTGTGGGGGAGGGAAAAGCATAGTGAGGGTGAGGAATGGGTGGAAAGCAGGACAGGACAACAGATGTCCTTTAAAGACTCTAAAGCAAATCTTATCTGACAGGCCCCAACAGGGAGAAGTTCACAGCCTGCCCAAACATGATACTCTGTGAAGCCTTTCCTGACCAACAGCCTGACCGTGGTTAACACTCTCTCCTTGTCCACCTCTCATTTTGTATATAGAAAATACACTAAAATTACTCCTGGAGTGAACCTGCTGAGACACTGGGTATGAAGTGTTATCTTGGTTCTTTTAAAACCCAGCTCTGGGCAGCAATAGAGAAACTTATTAGAGTTCTGTTGAATGACAGGACTCCCAGGAGTCATCAAGTTGAGTAGGAAAGGGACCTCCAAGGGGAGTAGGCAGAGTTCTGAAGCTGGGCACAGATTTCTGGTGCTCCTGGTTCACTGTGCCCCTCAGACAAACCGCTTCTCAAATCTGGGTTTTGTCCACAGGATCTTCCCCACCTGTCTGTCAGGATCACTCAGAGGTTTGCATTAAAACATGTGGGAGCAAGTTGCAGTTGTCAGAGTATCATGTTTCTTGCCTGTAGAAAAAACAAGGTCCTATTTCAGAAAATACTGCACTATGAAAAACAGTTTAAAGGTAGGAAAATTATGCAATGCGGGGACTGCCATACAGCATAAGGAAAATAGTCCAGAGAAGAATGATATTACTATGAAATATGTGTTTTGAAGATAATAATAGAATGGGGGATGTAGGGAAGCAGAATCCAGAGGTCTGTGGAACACAGCCAGAGGGGGAAGGCAGCCATGCTGGAAAGGAACCCTGAGCCCAGGCAGCTGCCGAGGTATCAGCTGGGGAAGCTATTGGGTGTGGTCCTTCCAGGCCTGGCCAGGAAGGGGTGCTGCTTCTGAAGGCCCTTCTCAAGCCTTCTGCTCCCTTTCCAGGCTTCACAGCGAGAGCCGAGGAGTCGGGCGAGCCTTGCAGGCAGATTACAACCAGACCCGTTTCTGTCTTCCGACACTGCGGCTGCTCCCTCCCCGGTCACTGAAGGGCGTCTGGCTTTCCTCACTTTGTCATCTTGGGCTGTAAGTAACCCATTTAAGTCACCATTGGACAGGGAGAAGCTCTCGGGCTGCTTTGTTGCTGTCCTTCCATCCAGGCCATTAGCATGTTTAATAGCTCTGGCCCCGTGCTGATTTCTGACATGAGGTAATTAATTCCTTTTCACTCACAGACATAGCCATTCACAGGTCTTGATACAAAAACGTCTCTGCTCTGTTCCTTTTGGAAAATACTTAAAATGTTGAGTAGGAAAACGGTTTGGCCTTTTGTGAAAAGCCACTTATCTCTGTCCCATCCTCATATGAAAATAAATTCCAGATGTACTGATGGTTTAAATGTAAAATATAAAATTATAAAAATGCTCTCAGGTGAATATTTACATGATCTTAGGGTGGGAAAGGTCTTTCTGAGCATACAACTAAAGGCAGAAACTGTGAAGATCATGAGTTTGTTCTCATCAAAAAATTCAAACCTCTGTGTGGCCTAAATGAATAAAATCAAATTGAATGAAAAGAAAATGCCAAATTTGGGGAAACTATTTGAAATATACAATGGCTACTGCCTATAAGGATGATGATAATAAAGGTGCTAATATTTATTGCTATGTGTCAGACTGTATGTTAACACATATGCCAAATATTAACAGTTTAATTCACAAAAGAACAAAATATCAGTGGTAAACATAAGGGAAAATATTCTATATTACTTATAATCAGATTGAAACAGCAATAAAAGGCTGCTTGCAAAATTAACCAAGATGATAAAAACAATAATACCCAAACATATTATGTTCACTTTCACACGTTGTTTAGAGCCTAAATTAGTACAAACTTTCTGGAGGGAGACTTTGTCAAAATAAAAAATATGAATCCATTTCTACATCAAGGAATATATCTTGGAGAAATATTGATATGCACAAAAATATAGTTATATGATGCTATTTTAATAGTGAAGATTGGAATTCATTCAAATGCTCAACAATGGAAGATTTCCTAAATAAATTATTATAAACCTATACTGTGCAAACATTAAAAATTATGTTGAAGGTGTATATTTACTAACATGGAAAGAGGTTCACTATCTATTGTTTGTGAATAAAAATAGATTATAAGAACATATGCTCAGAATTCAAAATCTCATTTCAAAAAAATTGTAAAAAAAAAGTCTGAAGAAAATATACCAAATATTAACAGTGGTAAAGTTATCTCTGGTTAATGTTAGAGGGGTTTCAATTTGCTTCTTTTTGTTTACAGGTTTTCTAATTTTTCTACAATCAATATACATTATTATAAAATAAGAATAATAAAAGTGCTTATCTTTTTTTATGCTTTCATTTCTTCTCTTTTTAAAATTATTTTAAAATTATTTTTGTTTAAAATATTACAGATGTCCCTTTATCTCCCCAATGACCCATTCCACCCCGTCCCACCGCCCTCCCCAGTCCTTGTCCCCACCATTGTCCGTGTCCTTGGGTTGTGCATATATGCTTATAAATTCTTTGGTTTAAAAGTACTTATCTTGAATGATTAATGTGAAGATTAACTAATGTAACGGAAAGTGGTTTAGGTATCCTGGAGTGGTAACTATGATTTCCAAAAAGAGAGCCCCACATAGGAGGAGAAGAACAGAGAAGGTGGGGATGACAGACTGAAGGAGCAGTGGGACTGAGTAAGCTCAGAGCATGCAGCGAAATTAGGGTGCGTGAGTTCCGAAGTAAGGGTGGGGAGAAAACACAGCGGCAGACTTCGCTTCTGGAGAGTTCTACAGAGTAGAACAAGAAAAGATGATAAACAGAGCCAAGAAGGGCAGAGGGTCAAAGGAAGGACCACGGTGTTTCCTCCTTTTGTTTTTGAAGATTATGAAGCGCTGAGAACGTTTGTAAGTGGAAAGGGCTGTGAAAACTCATGCAGAAGTGTGCAAATAATCAATCTGATTCATAGTTCACAAACTTCTCCTGGATCCATGGCACCTGATGAATCCCCCATATCAGCTGTCTCTGCTTCGTTTGGAGTTTCTGAAGATGACCCCTACCTTTCTGCAAGCATTAAATAGTCATGGTGTTATTTAACCCAGGGCAGTGGGTGATCTAGCAACCTTGTGCAGGATTCTCAAGTCTACACAAGGAGAAGCCAAGCTAGAAAGGATCCCAAGGGTCCTGGCCAATGATGTCTTATTCTTAGAAAAATACAGCATCTGCAGCAGAGGAGACTTGAGGATGACCAGGCTAATTCTTAGCCAGTGCTAGACTCTCCTTTTCAATGATCCTGAAAACCAGTTGTCTAGGCTTGCTCATACACTTTAATAAAGTCAGTCATCCACAAATGGATAGGTCTAGGAATCATACTAAACACTTATGCCTAGAATTCCTATGGTTCTTTTCAAGTCTTTTATGAATTTTTATAGGTTCCTATTAATTGAAGACATCTTTAAGTTTTTATTTTTATGATTCCTTTCACACATAGCTGTTGGTGAATATAAATTATTATGTTACAGACTACATCTGATAATTCCACCACATCAAATCTCTGTAGTTCTGTTTCTATTGTCTGGTGTTTTTGCTGGTTCTCTCTTATGAAACCTGTTTTCCTTTTGTGACTTGTTATCTTTGACTTTTTACTAGAAATTGTATTGTATTAGAAAAAAATCATTTTCAGGAATAATTTGAGGCCTACAATGAAAGTACGTTTCTCCTAAGAGAGCTGGGGTTTGCTTCTACAAAGGATCTTGTTAAAGTATAGATTCTGGCCCTGGCTGGATAGCTCAGTTGGTTGGATCATCATCTTGATATGCCAAGTTTGTGAGTTCAATCCCCAGTCAGAGCACATATAAGAAACAACCAGTGAATGCATAATTAAGTGGAACGACAAATCTCTCTATCTCCCTTTCTCTCTCTAAAACCAATAATAAAAAAATTACAGATTCTTATATAGTTGGTTTTGGGTGAGGCCCAAGAATTTGAGTTTCTAATAAGCTTCTTGGTGCTGCTGCTGTTGTGGATCCATGGACCACACTTTGAGTAGCAAGAAACTAAAAGAGGGCCCAAAGGATTGGAACCAGGCTCTATCTGATTCTATGGGGGTTGTGTCTCTTCTGGTTCACTCTCATCCTAGGGGTGAATCCCTTGGGGCCACAGCTGGTTGTGGGAAGGTCTCCTGGGAAATGCCTCACTGTTCATGGCTTGGGCTTCGATTTTTATGCCCTTCACCTTTTGAGACTGCTGGAACAAAGCTTTAATTTTGAGGGATCAGCAGATGTGTTCAGATCAAGGGCAGTTTCTGTGTTTGCTTATCTCACTAGGTTTTCATTTTCCCTTTATTTGTAATCCAATAATTCCCCATTTTCTTGTCATATGTTGGATGCTTTTAAGAAGATTTTTTAAAAATCTATATTTTTAGTTGCTGTCAGTGGGAGAATTGATCTAAATACCCTACCTACTCCCTGTTCCTAGAAATAAGAATGTCCACACCGAGCACTTCACATCTGCACACATCAACTTCTCACAAAATAATAATTATCCAAAGAACCTCCTAGCATTATCCCCTTCATCACAGATGCCTTTGCATACACCTATGATTATTTGTTTAGAATAAATTTGTAAAGTTCTCTACTTTCACTTGTCCTTCCTTTAAGGCTCCACTCAGCTTCTCCATCATTCAGAAGGCCTTTCCCTGCTGCCCCGTCTTGCCCAGGGACTCCTCTTTGGACAGTCTTCTTGCCAGTGTGTCCCAGGATTTCAGAATGGAGCCACCAAAAGAAACATAAAGATCCTATTCTCATTCTACAGACCAGGAGATAGAAACTGAATGAAAGGAAACAACTTGTCCAGGGTCCCACAAAGAATTATTGCTGTGTGTCAGACTAAATCCTCAGTTCTCCTCACCCAGCCTGGCAGTGTTTCCATGATCATATGCGAGCCCTTCATTATGTTGAGCCAAGTTTGCCTTTCAGCAACTTCCATGTAGTAATTAATCAAGAAATGGCAAGATGTGTGTCTTCTAAATCTGGGAAAGACACCAAAGGAACTTGGTACGTTTTTATGTAATTTATATCTGCCTAGTTTTGAGGATAAAGGTCTCCATCCCCAAACAGCTGAAGGCGAAGGAAGCAGTCAACAGGCACTCCTGGAGAAAGTAACAGTTCACAGGGTCTTATTTTAACTGTCCCCTCTTTTATTTAATTTCTATCTGTGAGACCTCTGAAATCTAAGGAGCCCTGAAATGCCATAGAATACACCCACTGTCCTCCTGGAAGGATTCCAGTAAAAACAGCTTCTAATTAAATAAATGAGCTCTGCCACGTTCGCTTCCGATAGCAGAAGAAGGCTTCCAATGACAAGCGCGTTTGACTGCAGTCAGTTATTACTTGTTAAATAATCATTGAGTCTTGCTGCTCCTATCCATCTTATAATCTTTCACTGACTGAACACAGAAGAATTGTAAAACAAACAAACAAACAAGCAAGCAAACAAACTAATTATAATAAGAAAAAAGTGGCAATGCTTAGAGGAACTTGAATGTCTGTAAGGAAATCCATTAAGAAAGGAAGCAAAATGACTAATTCAGGAACTGGGTAGTAACTCATTGAATTTAGTTTCTTAAACTCCTGAACTCCTGGCCCCCAAACACTTCCCTGACCATATGTCCTCCTGAGCATCACCCATGCAGGAGCACGCACACACGCACGCATGTACACATACACACACAGAGTCCCAAAGCCCCAGCCACCATTGTCTTCTCAGTAGTTCTGAAACACAGCCAACTCTCTCATGTTCTGCGCCTTCAAGGATACTATGCTCTAGATTGCAACACTGTATGCTGTTTCCCTACCTATCAAAATCCTTTTCTGCCTCAGGGCCCAACACCAACTTCCCTGAAGGTTTCTCAGGGATAAAGCCCCCATCCCTATCTGTGGGAATCTCCTTTCAGAGAGGCCATGGAGCTCCAGCCTCTCTGGAAGGAATTCTGGCTCCTGAAGTGTAACCAGAGTCTGTGCACCCTCCTCCCATACTTATAAATTTTGTTAGTATAAGTATGTCCTATACAATTGTTGGGGCATATTTATACTAAAAAATTATTAATTGTTTATCTGAAATTCAAATTTAGCTAGGTGTCCTGTATTTTATCTGGCAACCTTATCTGGCAAGGTTATATGTATAAGTTTGAGTCTCCTCAAGTATACGTGTGTATGACTTTTCAAACTCTTGTAGAAATAGCAAAAAACAATAGCAGTAGTAATATTAATAATGAGATCTATATTTCTAGCACTCTTCCAAGTGTTCTACAGATACTACCACTTAATCTTTATAACAAACTTATGAGGTAGGTAGGCACCATTATTATCTTTATCACACAGATCAAGAAACTGAAGCACTGAGAGCTTAGATAATTTGCCCAGGGGACAGTAGGTGACTGTGGTTGGTAAGTAGAAGAGCTGAGTCCTGATGGTCTGACTCCAGAGCCTACCCTCTCACCCACTGTCCTCTAGTGGATCTGGAATGGCCACACTAATACATTAGTCACCGCACCCCACCAGTGATGATAACATACCAGTGTGCTATGACCTCACACTTGTGAACAATGGCCTACAGAACAACTCCAAATTCGTTACTGGAATCATGACTTGTAAGCTGATGCAGATTAGCTATACAGACCCAGCTTCCAATATTCCCCTTCCCCATATATGTCCCAGTCATCCCAACGGGAGGAGAAGCTATGTCTGTCTAGCAATAGCATTTCACGTGGTCTCTGGAAGAAATGAATAGATGAAAATTTGCCTTTCACTCCTGCTTTGGCACACTTTTTCCCCCCAATCCTTACTGGAGGTTATGTTTTTATTGATTTTTTAGAGAGGGAGAGAGAGAAACATTGATTGGTTGCCTCTCATACATGGCCCAACCAGGGATCCAACCCACAATAGGGTATGTGCCCTGACCAGGAATCACAACCTTTTGGAGCACAGGTCAACACTCCAACGACCTGAGCCACCTGTCCAGGGCTGCACACACTCTTTGCGACATATTTCAAACCCTTCCTTCTCTCAACTATTCTTTATTCCCCAAAATAAATTCCTACTCATTCTTCCAAGTCTAACTCAAATGTTACTTTCTCCAGGGAGGTTCCCTGATTTTCCCTGCTCATGTTAGTTCTCCTTGCTCTGTGCTCCCTCAGTACTTGGGTCATGGTTCAAACTGTGGTCTCTGGATTCCCTAATGAAATCTCTTTCTGAATCCACTCCTTCTCAATGAAAAGTTTCCACTTTGGGGCTCAGAATCAGCCAGGGAGCTTTGTAACGCACAAATATCCAGTCCCCACTCCCAAAAATACTGATTTGGCAAGTCACATGTAGGGTCCAGACATTAATATTAGAAATAAAAAACAACAAAAAACACACACTACAGATGGCTCTGAGCCACAGTGATGAGCCATGGTTCTGAACAGCAAGTGACATTCTACATAAGCCTACTGAACAAGCCTTCTACTTGGTACCCAGTGAGCACATACCTCTCTATTGGCTAAGCCCTTAGGTTCTGAGGGTGGGGATGACTGAGAGCCCAAATGGGCTTTGGGGAGAGCCCTTCAGGTCACTTCCAATCCAACCTTTTATTATCCTGATGACATTTCCTGACATGAGATTCAATGTCATGCACCCAAAGCTATGCCCTCTACTACACCAATATCAGGAAAAGGTGCCTATTTCAGACATAAACAGAATCTGTTTAGAGGAGAAAGGTGTTAGAATCAGCTAGTATAATATCCCAGGTGGGGAAACTGAGACTCAGAAGAGTGAACACAACTGCCTGAGTTTCCAGTTTTCCTACCCCCGTCCCACTGGTACCCTCACAAGCCTTGCCAACCTCACCCAATACTAACTCCCTATAAGGTGGATGTTTGAAAACGAAAAGAAAAAGGGCTTGGCCCATGCCCCCCGTGTATACCCAAGCAAAGAAACTACACTCTGCTCACCCAGCCAAAATATAACTTTCAATGAGACCTAGCCTCATAAAAGACACACACGCCCCGCAAAACATCACACAATTTAACAAACCCTCTTGAGCAATATTATTCAAGCCAGTGTAAAGCAGCTGCATTTTTAAAAACAAAATTAAAATTGAATTCTGAGGCATAACTCAAGAAATAAAAGTTTATAAGCCAGCCAATATGCGATGATCCAGTATGCATGACCACAACCCTTAATCTCAGCCATCCTCCACCGTGTAAACAAATCTGCTGATTGTTGATGATATTGCTGAAAACACCGCTAATCAAACCTTAAATACCAAATACAGTTTAAGGAAATAACACTCCGGTTAGAGTCATTCTTGCTAATCATGAAGGAAATCCAAATCGGAGACCAGTCTGAACACGGCCAGAGCGAGACCGTAGCTCCGCATTAATTGACCAGCATCCTAGAGGCACTGCTTTCTCTTAAGCACAGAAGGCCTGAAATATGAAAGGAAATAAGGGAGAAGTCCGGGAGGCAAGCGCTAATGCAATTGCAAACTGGAATTACATCAGCAGCTTTAAACAGATGGCAGAATGGGAATAAATGTGTTAGCTCCTTTCTCTTACTTGGGCTTTCATTGTTTATATCATTAAAACTAAGGAGAGTTTAAAATAACATATATCGTCATGTCACAGACACACAAAACTAGTTTGAAGAAAAGGCTGAATTTGGTCATACTCCTGGTTGTTTGGAAAACAACTGGGTGAATTCAATTAAGTCACCAGCTGGCTATTTACAAAAGAAAATAAAACCTTGTAAAGGCTCACTGATTATGACTGAGCCAGTCAGAGAAAACTCTGGAGATTGGCTCAGGACAGTTCTGTGAGTGAGAAGGCGTCAGTGGGTTGTGGAATCTTATACTCCCGAAGTTCAATAGACCTGATTATCTACTCCAGGGATAGCAAGGAGATGCACGAATGTGACCACTTGCTGTTCCCATACCCCAGGAGACATCGCTAACCTATTATGACATCGTTCCTGCTCCCTGAGTCTCACAGTTCTTCCTGAGACAGCCCACGTAGCTTTTCCATGACGGAGTAGGTACATGGAAGCCTGTTTCCCATCCCTAGTCTCATCTAATTCATTCATTTTCCAGATGAAGAGACTGAGGTCCAAGAAGAGTAGAGTGCCCAATAATATTGATTATAATGCTTTGCTTTATAGCTGTTTATTGGTTGCTCAATAAATATTTATTTCTTTACTGTGCATGACCTATGTTTCTGGCACTGTGGTGAGCACCTTATGTGAGTCGTCTCATTTGACCTCACAATGATCTTATAAATGCAAATTTTGTTTCTGTTTTTAAAATGAGGAACCAGAATCAGAGAGATCAAATACTACTCTTCTTGTCAGGATGGCAGAGGAAGCACACACAAGCTCCTCCACCTCTTTGAAAGCATGTTTAAAACATGCTGGGAATAAAGGGGACATCTTTGTAGAGCAAGAAGAAGCCGAAAACCTACTTACCTATTTAATGGTAAGTAGGAGTTGAGATGGGGCTCTGGGAAGTAGGAGACAGATATGGGCTCCACCCCAAATGTTCGGGGGCTCCAAAGGATGCCTGAGCTTGCGTTCTAACCTACGTATACCCTCCTTCTCTATTAAAAAGCTTTTTGTGAAGTTAGGACAGGGCCACAGAGAGGAGTGAACCTGTGCTACACTGAGACCTACTTTTGCATACACAAATCAAAGGCTTTACTTTAGGAGAGAAAATAATAGATGAACATTGTTTCACCTGCTTCAGGTATTACCAAAAAAAACATTATGAATCAAAGTTCATCAATATTTCACATAATTAGTCACATAGAACAAAATAATATGCCTCATATTTTCTGTCAGGTTTTTTATCTTTCCTTTCCTTCCAAACCAGAGATGGATATCTCTGGATATCTCTTTGTTAAGGGCTAACATTTTGTAAAACTCATTGCTTTCATAGTCATTTGGGACATTATTTGGAATTATTCTTTTTTAAGGTTTCAAAGCTTTTCAAATGCCCATTTAAAGAATGAGATTTTTTTAAAAATCGCATTGGGACCCCAAATATTTGCTAGTTATTTAAATCATAGTATTTTTCCATATTTGTAGGTATGTTTTTATTCACATATTTTAATGTTGAATTGAATGGATGATTAGTTGGACCTTTTATTTATAAGAATTACCTTGGGCATGGAAACATTTTCGAGGTAATGTATTACTTAGAAACTTCTCCTACAGCAAAGAAATCGTACTGTCGCAGTTAAAAAATATTTTTGTATTCTTATGTCTAAAATAGCAAATCCTAATTAGTCTTACCTCTTGTCTTAATTTTGTAAAATTAAAATTTTTCCAGCTATTTCTCACGTATGTATTAATATTGGAAGCTACCCCCCGAAACACTATCACCCAGGCCCAAATGAGCACGAGAGGAGGCCAGCACAACTTCCTGGAGCTCAAGGGTGTTGGGTTCCAGTCTGATTCTGTCACTGGGTGACCAAGAGCCTACCCTATTACTATCACTCTTTGGCACTTCGTGTCCTCATCTATAAAATACAGTGTCTGGTGGATGATCTCTCGAGTCCTTGCAGGTCTAATGTTCTAGATTTACAATGAAGTATTGTAGGCCTGTGGCCTTGTGATAGCCTTGAAAGCACTCTGTTTCATGGTGTAACACGATGGACTCACATCATCTCTGATCAGTTAAGGGCCCAAGGTACACATTTCACCTTCTGTGACTTCAAGCAGGTGCAGAGTTGCTGTTCCCAATTTAATACTAGGAACAAACTATATAGGGTCTCTAACCATGAGAGATTTGAGGCCTGCCTGGGTAGATGCATGTGAAAATCATGTGATCACCTCTGGGGATTTGTTGGATAGTGGTCTTAGTCTTACTAGTAATGTCTTTAATGTCTTACAAGTAGATAAAATAAATTAAAAAGCATTTATAGAGGTTAAAAAATGAGTACATCAAAGCAATCCAAATATAGAAAAGAAAAAACCAAAATCATCATCCAACCAGCTAGAAAAAGTCCTTACAATTTTTTTGGTCTATTTCTTTCGTGTCTTTTGTCTATACTTACATATAAGTTTATTGTAATCCTTTTCTCTCCCTTTTACACAAAATAAAAATTATTATGTGCTGCATTATCCCTTTAAAGTCTACAAAGATGTTCCTGAACCTTGTGCACTAATCCCTGACTTTGCAGCCACATAGCATCCTGTCCTGCCCTTCCCTGAGAGCCAGGCTGGGATGGGGTCTGGGGTGTGGGCCAGGCTGGGGCTGAGGGGATATAACATCACACGGGCCATCACTATGGGTGTTTGCAGGGTTCCCCAACAGTGCAGTGGAGCCTAATGTTCCTGATGTGGGATTTAAAGGGTGGGGAAATGAAAATCACTCCTTTTTAGCATATGAATTTGTCATTTGACTTTCAGACACATTTTCAATCTGTATGAAAGAAGTCACCTATAATTGATTTCATCCCAAGAAGTGGGACCAAACTATGCAAAAGGATAAGAACTGGGTCACATGGCTTAACAGGGAAGCGTCTGACACCTCTAACCCTCCAAGTGGATGTGACTGTCTTCCAGTCTGCATGCCTTTATCATCACCCAATTGGTATCATTGCAGAGTGTCTGTTCCCATGCTAATTTCAAACTCACACGTGTTTATGAAGCACTGGCACTGGGATGGGCGCTGCATAGAGACAACATATGAAAGACCTGGTTGCCGCTCTATGGACTTTCATGGTCCAGAAAGGAAGACTCAAACCCGCGAAAAGCCCCGATTCAAGGCAGAAGTAATGCACTGTAACTAGGAGGGCCCTGACCAGTCTGTCACCTATGGGTGCAACGATGGGGACAATGGATGAAATTCTACTATTCCTGATACCCATATTCATGGGGAGAGGGGAGTAGTTTTCCTAACTGCCTTGTTTCTGTTCATTCTTGAACTCATAAACTTGAACCCTGCTGTGGCTAGAATCCCACCGTCCTGTTCCTGGCTTTTTGCTGCCTAGAGAAGTACGGCTGCAACTTGTTAGCATTAAATACACGCAGCCTGTTGGGAGGCCTTGGGAGCTGGAATCTTTCTGGGCTCTGCTTCCTCATCTGTAAGATGAGGATCATTGTTTTACCACTCTCTCATTTACCTCCTCCCCTCCCCACCACACACACACACCCCAAATGAGTTAATGCGTATGAAAACAGGTTCTACATTTTAAACAGCTATAGAAACGGTAGGCCATTATGTAGATTTTTAATCAGAGCTGCAGCTTTATCTAATGTTTATATTTCATCCTCAGAGAGCCTGGCTTTTATTTAAAATGCAGTATTCATCTCCTCATTTTTTGTGTGAAACTAATCTTTTTATCCAATGTCTCCAGTCTGCTTACTAGAGGGCTGTCTAGGTGACAATGCTGATACTCAAAAGCCAATCTGAAAATACTTTCCATCTAAGAAGTGTCAAAAATCACAAATGTGTATCTTTTTAAAAACCGACTTGACTCACTGTTTTACAACCCTAATGAAAATATTGCCAGTGTTAGGGGTGTGTCTGCTCTGACTATTTCTGGTATTGCTCGTGGGCCTGAATGCGGTTCTTGGTTTATTCCTTTTAAATAACTTGGTGATCCCGGGGGGACCCTCACAATCCATAAGTATCACTATTTACAATAAGATGGATGTTCTTATATTGCTAATTACAGTATTAATTTCCATTTACAAGTTGGTAATTCCTAGCATCAATCCTCTTCTTGTCATTAGGGTGGGGCTATTGTTTTCAGAGAAAGCCCCAGGAACATCTTTTTTATTCTAATCTCCAGTTGTGCTACACATAACAGAAAATGAGTGAGGAAAAGATAATTTTCCTGATGGTAGATGAAGCAGGCAGAAATTGTGCAAGTTTCTTAACCTACTTTCCATACAGAACCACACCACTCTGGGTTTCATCAGCGTCTCAGAATCATTCCTGTTGTACTCCCTGCCTCATCCTTCTAGGATTAAACCAAATCTTATCCCCATACCAGGTATGAAAGTATTGCTATCATTATTGCAATATGTATATTCCCACTCCACTACTCCTTGCATATTTCATTCCATCGCCAGGTGTGAGAAGAAATTCGTGCAGTAAAAGCATTTCCCCACATCCCCTGCTTCTCTGCTTTGAACCCTCAGTCCCAGCTGCCAGCAGGAGCACCTCGAGGGCTTTCAGAAATTCAATCAGTTTCTAGATAAGAGCATAACGAGATAATAGCTTTCACAGTTTTCCTCTATGGCTTGAATATTCTACTTTTTCTGTAAAGTCTAATAATCTAGCTTCTAATGGGACAAAGAAATAACAAAAAGTATGGAGATGCTTCTGGGGCTAGAGTTTGGGACTTTAGCCTGACCCTTTCCCTTCTCCTTTTATTATTAGTTCCTGGACAATGGAGATCCGAGGATAATCAAGATCTAGAAAGCAGCAGAGATGAGAAGTCAAGTTAGGGGATCTGAACCTGAGATGGGCCAGGAAAGACCTAGACTCCAGTGGCCAAGCTATAGTGAAGAAGCAGCCTTGGCCAAAGGGCATGGTGCAAAACTAATCTTGGAGCTTATTAATCCTTGGGCTTCTCATATGCTTCTTCCCTGTATCCAAGTTCCAGAATAGAGAACAGGAACTTCAGAAATCATCCAGTCTTTTTCTCTCTTCTTGATTGGTCACCCATAGCTCTCAAGGAGCAGGAATCCAAGATGTAAATAGGCCTAGAATGTGACCTACCCAAGCAAGCTGGAACGGGGGCACTGAGGGACTAATGAAAGACTTGTGTGTCTGAAAGGTTTGAGAGGAGTTTTATAGCTCAGTCAGAGAGTTTGGGGAAAAGTTAATAATGGATGCACAGAAAACTGAGCAAATGAAAAACAAGAGGCATTTACTCACTCTGAGAAAAAATGCACAAGAAAGAAAAGGAAACCATAGTTCATTACGTAGCTCAGCTGTGCATGTTTACAGGACCATCCATGATGAGGTAAACACTAAATGTGAGGAAGGGAGGTAAGTCAGATCTTCTCTTAGAAATTTAATAGATGGTAGCTAACATGGGAAAATCAGGAAATAGAACTATACACATGTTATTTAGAAACTTGGAGGTAAATTCTAAAAGAAATCACTAAACTACTTTAAATTAGGAGTAGCCCTTTAGAGTGGATTCACCCTGCAATTTTTCATGATGAATCCTGTAGTTCTATTATGGACTTTTTAAGGATGCTTGTGTATTTTACAGGGTGGCACTAGGCCTGTCCATAGATATCCTGTGTGTCATTGAACTTAGATGTGGCCAAGTGATGTGCTTTGGTTAGTGAAATGCAGCTCCAATGTGAAGCTTCAGGAATGAGTGTACAATCCACATTTCCTTCCCTAGCTCAGTATGTGTGGATAGGGAGAGGGATTTCCCCTCCGCTGGGGCCCCTGACTAAGGACAGCATGGAGCAGAGCTGTGTGTGTGTGTGTGTGTGTGTGTGTGTGTGTGTGTGTGTGTGTGTATACTCACATTCAATATGTACAGGGTATCCCCCCAAAATGTATAAACACTTTAACAGCTAACAGCTCAATTTTGGAAATGAAATGTATTTTAATAAACACTGCCTTTATAATTATTCAAAGTGTGTGTATACATTTTTTGAGATACCCTATATATACAGAAATTTTAAAAGATATAAATTATATAATATTTCTTTAATATAAATACATGATGTATGTAAAATTTATATATTTATGTATAAATATATTATATACTAAATTAATATCACATATATAGTGATAGGTAGAATAATGGCCCCCCAAAATGTCCACATCCTAACCTCCACAACCTGTGAATATGTTACCTTACATGGCAAAAGGGACTTTGCAGATACAGTTAAGGTTAAGGACCTTGAGCTGGGAGATTATCCTGGATTGTTCTAATCTGTTCATAAGAGTTCTTAAAAGCAGAGAATCATTCCTGGCTGTAGAAAACTCGAGAGGTGGCAGCATGAGAAGGACTCGACCTTTTTTTGTTGGCTTTGAAGATGGAGAAAGGGGCCACAAGCCAAGGAATGCAAGTGATCTCTAGAAGCCAAAAAAGATAAGGAAACAATTTTCCCCCTAGTGCCTCAGAAAGAGGTGCAGCTCTGCCAGCGCTCTGACTCTAATATTGGACTTCTGACCTACAGAACTCTAAAATAATAAATGTATGCTCTTTAAGTCACCAACTTTGTGGCAACAATGGAAAACACACACATACACATAAATTTTAAGGAAAATAGAATTTTGATTTTTAAAAGATAAAAATGAAATTTTAAAAAATGTAAACATGGTTGTAAGTTGAAATGGGATGCGTAGAATATTTCTTAAAAGTAAAAATACATGAAGCAAAAAGTAAAAGAATAATAAACTCTTCCAAGAAATGGACAAGTCAAAATATAGTGTCTAAATCTAGACTCTGTTACTTGCAAAGTGAGTTTTGGCAAGTTACCCAACTTCTCTGGGCCTTAGTGTTCTCATCTATGAACCATCTACCTTACAGAGTTGTAGCACAAACTAAAACATTTTTGCATGGCAAAAGAAACCATCAACAAAATGAAAAGCCAACTCACTGAATGGGAGAACATATTTGTCAATGATACATCTGATAAGGTGCTAATATCCAAAATTTATAAAGAACTTATAAAACTGAAAACCAAAAAAACCAAATAATCCAATTTAAAAATGGGCAAAAGACCTGAATAGACACTTCTCCAAAGAAGACAAGCAGATGGCCAAGAGACTTATGAAAGGATGCTCAATGTCACTAATCATGCAAATTAAAACCACAATGAGATATCACCTCACACCTGTCAGAATGGCAGTCATCAATAAATGAACAAATAACAAGTGTTGGCGAGGATGTGGAGAAAGGGAACCCTCGTGCACTGTTAATGGGGATGCAGATTGGAGCAGCCGCAGTGGAAAGCAGTATGGAGTTACCTCAAAACATTAAAAATGGAACTGCCTTATGACCCAGTGATTCCTCTTCTGAGAATTCACCCAAAGGAACCCAAAACACTAGTTCAAAAAAATATATGCAACCCTATGTTCAATGTAGCGTTATTTACAATAGCTAAGATCTGGAAACAGCCTAAGTGCTCATCAGTAGATGAGTGGATAATAAAACTGTGGTACATTTACGCCATGGAATACTACTTGGCCATAAAAAGGAAGAAAATTTTACCCTTTGCAACAGCATGGATGGGCCTGGAGAACATTATACTAAAGTGAAATAAGCCAGCCAGAGAAAGACAAGTGCTATATGATTTCACTCTTGTGGAATTTAATGAACAAACTGAACTACCAAGCAAAATAGAGACAGACTCATAGAGAGCAGGCAGATAGCGCCTGCAGAGTGGGGGAAGATCGAGGGTGGGGGCAGGGGGCATTGAGCAAAAAAAAGAGAGAGAACTCATGGACATGGACAATAGTGTGGTGACAGACAACAGTGTGGTGATTGTGGGGGTGGAGAGGGATGGAGGTGGTAGACCGCATAGAGGGGATAAAAGGTGAAGGAAAAAATAAATAAAATTTAACCAAAAAATAATAATAATAATAATAAAATAAGCCTATGACCATCCTATAGTGGCACATAAACACCACACAAAGGGAGGCAGGAAAAAACACACCAAGTGCCTCATTAGAGTAATAAGCCAGGGAGAGAAGAAAGGTTGATTTTTAAATTTCCCTTTTACAAGACTTGGAACCACAGACCCTATGAGTGTAGGACTAGAAGGGAATTTTAAAATTCTCTAGATCAATGTAAGCCAGTGACACCCAGATCTGCACCCCCAGCTTCAACCACTCCTCTGAGCTCTAGACCTGTTTACACAGCTAGCTGTCTGAGGGATGTGTCAGTTGGTTTAACTATGGGTATTTTCATTTCAACATGTCAGGAAACGGATTCATCATTTTTCCACCCTCTTCTGCTTTGGGTGTTTTATTTAATTAAATCATCATCTGCCAGTCACCCAAGGCAGGAGCCAGGAGACCATCCTCTATTGAATGTGGGGAACCCCAGTCAAGTGGGAACCACCTTTTGATTCTACATCTGAAACACCTTTAGACCTCCCCACCCTCAACTCTCATGCTCTCAAGTTGATTATTTCTCCCACACACTGGCCTCATTAAACCTCTCCTCCCTCTGCTGCCTCCAGTCCTTTAGAAACATGTTACTCTTGCCCAAAATATATTTCTCTCTTGCCTGACTGGAAAACTCTTACAGCTTTCTCAGGACCTGGTTCAAATGTCACCTCCTCTCCATGGAATTAATCCCTCCTTTGTCTGGGCTCCACACATTGCCGCCAAATTCTAGCATTGTTGTTGTTATATACCTCACCTGTTCCACGAAACAATGGCTCTTCTTATTTTATAGTTAGGAAAACTCTGGCTCCTAAAGGCTAAGTGACTTAGTCAATTTCAAGTTCACCCAGTTTATCAAAAGCAGAGCCAATATCAATAAAATAGAAGACATTCTAAGAACAGGGCTCATGCCCAAAGTTTCCCTAGGATAAAATGTGCTCTGCTTTGTTGACCACGGAAACATATCTGCAGGGCTAACTCCATTGTTGTCTTTGAGGTTAAAGCTGTACCCCCAAAGACATGTCCTGTGTTGGGATGGCAGGTCCTGCCTGCTGATACCCTGGCCAGTGGGCCCAGGAGCGTGTGCATCCAGGGGCTGGGTGGGGATGTTCAAGCCTTGCTCCAGGACAGCCCATGGAGAGGAAGTGCCACTTCAATTTTCAAGTCACCCATTTTCATTCCACAGAGGCCTTGTCAAGTAGGAGCCTGTCAGCTTTCATCTCCATCTTTCTTGCCCCTGGGGCCCAAAGTCAAATTCAGTTTCTGCTCACTTGTTTGATTTTTCAGTGGCTCCTCTGGCATCCTCAGCTCCTGAACCTTTAGCAAGTGGCTTCTTTTGAAACTTAAGGTGGAAATATCTAAGCTGGGCCTGTGTTTCTCCTGACGAATGTGTAATCGATGGGAAATCCCTATCCTGAGTCTTGCTAAAAGGCACTTTCAGAGATGGGAAAGTCTCTTAGAGACCTTTTACAATGGACTAAGCTAACCTAAAATCACCACCTTTTTCCTCCTGGGTGACCATTCACTATCACAACCTCTCTGGCGATCAGGAAGAAAGCAAGGATACAGACAGAAAGGAAATCACTCTCTCAATACATGCAGGACAGAATGGTCTTAGAGGCAGGCAGGCAGAAAAGCAGTGACTTAGAAAAAAATTGTGAGGGATAGGTGGATGATAGGGATTGGGGTCAGGTGCACTTTTGGGCTTTGGCTCTGCCCTTCCAAGTAGCCTGTTTATCTTGAGGTTCTTTGCCTTTGATTCCTATAACCATCGCCAATCATACCTGGCCCTTCCCCACCAGTCCCCAGGAACACAAACCCTTTCCCTGTTTCTCTTGAACATTGAAATGGGTTAATACTTTCAGAAGGGGCTTCACTAACAGACTAAATAAAACAAGCATAGAAAATATCAACAGCATTAAAAACAATTAGTTTTCTCAGGCTCACATGTTGATCACAAGAATGTCGGAAGCAAGCATAAGAGACCCTCATCACGCTTCTCCAATGCCCTATCCAGTTCCACCCCTTGTATTTCCTGCCCTTCTCTTACCCATAAGGCCTCTGGGTACCATTTTGTTTTCTGGCACCTGGGAGATGGTGTGGAAGATCCTTTTGTTCAAATGAAATCAAAGCAGGAAGACCAGTCAGGAGATCATTGAAAGCTAAATGAAGGCAGTGGATGTAAAGCTAGGTGGCAGTGTAAAGATGCAAGAAATATTTAGGAATCAGAATAAGCGCAATTTGGGGACCTATTAGATATGAGGTGGAAGGGTTGAATCTTCCTTTTCTTGTTCTATAACATATTTGTTGAACTCAAGCTAGAATTCCCTATACTATTTGCATGTTGGAAATAATGCTACTTAAAAAAATTTTTTTGGAAAGAGAGGAAGCACAGAGACACACGAGGGGTAGGGCAGGCCTTTGATCATTAATGAAGATATATGTAATGGCATGTTGTTTTAAAAATCTAATTTATGAAGGTATAATTTGCATACAATAAAGTGCCCACGTTTTAAGTGTACAGTTCATTGAGTTTTGACAAACATATATATCTATATAGCTACCACCTCAGTCAACATATAGAACATTTTCATCGCCTAAGAAAGTTCCCCGGTACCCTTGCCCAGTCAATAGCTCCATCTCTATCTCTAGATGACCATTGATCAGCTATCTGTCACTATAAATTAAGTGTCCATGTTCTAGAATTTCATATAAATATACAGCATATAATCTTCTGTGTCTGGCTTTCTTTGACTCAGCATTATTATGTTTTTGAGACACATCCCCATGTATCAGTAGTTAATGTCATTCTATTTCTGAGTAATATTCCATTGTTTGAACATACCACAATTTGTTTATCCATTCCCCTGCTGATGAACAAACTGAGTTGTTTCCGGTTTTTAGTTATTACAAATAAAGCTGCTCTGAACATTTGCGTGCAAGTCCCTGGGTAAAGATATATTTCCATTGTCTTGAGGAAATACCTAAGAGTGGAATTGCCAGGTCACATGGTAAATACATGCACATTAAACTTTATGAGAAAGCAGCAGCTCATTTTTTAACAAACAAAACATTTGTTATCATTATTCACCATAATTCAACGATGAGGAAAAAACTATTTTAGGCCAATCCTACTTGAATTATCATAATATTTAAATTAGCAGGATCTGAATTCATGAGATTAAGCCATTGTGAAATATTAAATTAATCCAAAAATAGCTTAGGTTTTTAAATTTATATGAAAAGAGTATTTCTAAAGGAATATGACATGTAGCAAGAAGGGGGAGGTTTTGTGAATGTTGTATATTCCCCCTCCCCCAAAAGAACATCAATACATCATTATTTTATCAATGGGATTCAATTATATAATATAAAACTATGAAGTGCTCTATAATATACACAGGATATGGCTGTTTTACTTTAATTGAACTGTTAGAGGACTTGTAGCAATGTTTTGCTTATAAAATCATGTGGATTTAGTATATGTCATGATATTCTTCTCAGTTGACTCAGCCAGAAAGCTGGGACACGAATGTTGCCAAGTAAGCCAGCAACTTGGAAAATTATAGCTCCACTGTGCTTAAGGGTTCCCCTGTGATTAGGAGTCTTGACATTGCCCCTAGGGGCCTAACATCTCTAGGAGTAGCTTAATCATTGGCTCAGAAATTTCTTTAGAAGCTGATTGACAGCAGCTGCCAATCTAGATAATCACCAGAGACCCCCAATTAAAGCTCTGGCCATCGATCTCACCACCAGGACCTAGGACTTTAATATAAATCCACAAGTGGAAATAAATTACCCCCTGAGAAAAAAGCAGCAATTTTTGTAGTATGCACCAAATTATACAGCTATATTATACATTATTTATAATTCATAGCTGCATTTTTAACCCATCTTCTTAAATGTTGCATCATTAGTCTAATAAGGTTGGTATTCAGAACCTTTTTTTTTTTTTTCAGTTCTTCACTTTGGAAAGGGACATAGTAAATCTGGAAGAGTATTTTTAGCACTGACAAAAAATAGGAACTATTTTAAAGTCATTTGTAGTATTGTCATTGCTGGGGCATTCATTAGCCATCTAAGGAGGAAGAGCCCAATGTTTTCACTAATCTTTCAGATGAGGCCAAGTTTAAAACACACACTCTCTACAGGGATTATGTGAAGATGTTAAAACTTGGCCAGAAAGGTGACAAGGTATCTAGGTAATTGAGATAATCCTGGAAGTCGGCAGGTCTATCCAACCGCTATGAACTAAGGTAATCAAACACAGCAGGTCTGCACAGATACTGGCAAATGCCAAACAGCTTCCTGTATGGGTGGAATTCAGCTTAATTAGTCATGGAGGGGGAATAGGCACATTTCAACTCATCCAAGAGATCATTATTGTTCGAGTTGCTTATACAAACATAAAGATTGTTGCCTTCTTAAAACAAGCAATGCCTACCTGCAAAGAGAGGGCAGGAGAGATAGTCTGCTGACCTTTATATAAAGGAACTATCCAGAGGATGAATTCTCTCCATTATTCCTCCTTTGGTTACATCCCAGGCTTATTTCTTAGTAGCTCTATTTCACCCAGTAGATGATAAATGTGTATGGTGCACACTAACTCTGACAAGAAATATCAATGGACATTCATAGTGTTTGGGTAGTTTTATGGATGAAGAGCCACAAGTACTGCTGGGAAAGGGTGTGTAGAATGACTATCAAAGTGGGACCTTCCACCGCTCTCTCTGGGTTTTCACTGGCAACTAGAATAGGATTGGCAGTGGGGGTTTCCTGTTGCCTCACAATTGCAACAAAGGCTCTGAGTGGTGAGCAAAAGGCACTTTGTGGCCCACTTTCTAAGTCCTGATCTCTCCAAGGACCTGGGTGGTTGGACCCAGACACAACAACATAGATTTATTGAGAGAGCTAATTCCAGAATCTGCCCTGCCACCCATCTCCATCCCCAACCCACATTCCAGCCTCATAGGAGAAAAGTCCTGGAGGTGAGAGAGGGTCAGCCTTTGGGTAGTGCTGCATTTGCAGAGAGGGGCTATCCTCTTACATGGGGAAGGTTGGGGCACTTCTTCCTCCCCTTAGACTGTCTTGAAGTAATGTGCTTCTCCTCTATAAGTATTCACAAAGATAGGAGGTGCCTACAGGAAGAGGAGCTGGCATTTCATTTTCTTATCACAATTCTCAGGTTATGCAACCTGGTTGAGAAAGAGAGAGAGAGAGACAGTCTCCCAATTTGTGTAGGTGCAATTGGGGGGCTAAGCCCTGGCCACACCCACAGAGAGGGCAAAGAGGCATGTGCATCAGAGGAACATGACAGGAAGGCCACCAACTGGGGTTCAGTTGTAATTTTCTGTCGGACCTTTCAAGAGATCTATAATTCCTTATCAATGGACATGTTGGAGCCACCACATCAAAACCATAGAAAATGAGATACAATAACAGACAGCCCAGAAAGCCACAACCCTACCCAGTTAAATAAAGAGATATCTGCCCTTTCTTTCTCCCACCTTCCTCGCCCACACCAAAAGCTCAGCACCCAGAAGATGAAAAGAGAGGTGGCGCTTGAAACCACACCCAGCCTCCCTCCACCCCATTCTGAGCACGCAGGGCCAAGGTGCTGGCCTGCGTAAGAGCTCATTCCTCCTTTGTCCCTGGATGAAAGTCTAGGCAAATCCTTCAACCTTTCTAGGCATTCTCAAGTGACAACAAAATGTCCTGACATTTTCAATCTCAAAGACAGTCTCCTTTTGGTAAATAAAATGACCAGTCGATATGTAATTGTCAAAACTTGATTCAAAGCTGAAGCTCTCCAGTACCCCCAGCCCTGGCCTGCCTCAGGCTTGGAGACCTGTGGTGGGTCAGCTTCTTTCCTGTACTCCGCCCCCCCCCCCTTGCTCTTCTACTTCTCACCTCCTCACTGGACTATCTCTGGCTTCCATGGGGTTGGAAATGAGATGGGGGAAAGTGAAGAGGGTTTAAAGAGAGAATCAGGGACAGGAAAGGTGCTTTATTCCTGGTTTGGTTCCAATCAGGCCATGGTGTCCTTGGGGCAGGGACAAGTCCCACTGCTGATTGTTTCCTGAGTGATGCTTTTGTGGTGACTCAGAGACACCCCCTATAGCCTCTGACTGTGGTCCTTGGATGAGAGTGAAGCCCACTTTGGCCTCTGAGCATGTGGAGGCCCTTCTGTTATCCCTCCAGGCAGTGCTCCCTGGGAGAATTCAAGATGACCCCAGGCTAACAACTCCTGCCTCCCTCCCTCCTGTGGCAGTATCTGCTTCCTGAAATACCCACCACCACCCAGCCCCCAATAGTTCTTGAAAGTGCAGCTTCCTCCCAACGCAGTCTCCTTCTGTTGCCATAGATCCTTTCCAAAGGGTCTTGTTTATGGATTTCTTTTTTTAGGCCTGGGTCTGGCATTAGATTAGTAGCCCACAACTCCAGGGGCCACAGGTCCAATGGCCTGAATGGGTCCCTTCAGGACCCCTCTATCAGTGAGTGAGAAACACAAACCCTGATCCCCCTCCTATGGGGAGTGGGAGAGAAATACCACAGCACATAACCAACTCTCTCCCTGGAGGTTCCCTCTTAGCCTCTCCAACTTCAATGCTTTTATGCCTTCAGGGCAGGTGATGAGCTAAGAATTAGCAAACTGGTTTTCCACCACAGCTTTGCAAGACCTCTTCAGTCTGCTCAACGTTTTGCCTCAGGATGTGGAGATACTTGAGACAATTGCTCCATCCTTAGCCAGCCATAGTGACTTCAAACCAGAGGTCGAGTCCTGTTTTCACCTTCTGTTACACTCTGTGCAACAGGAAGCCTTTCCCCACCTCATCTTGCTTAGTAAAGTCCACTTTACCAGGGAGACCCAATAGGAGGAAGAGGTACAGGTGAGATATGGGTGAGAATAAGCTGCCAGTGGGGGAGAAATTAGAGCTAGAAGTGGCCCTGGAGCTTAAGCCATCAGGAATTCAGAGACATCACAGGGGAAGGAGAGGACACTGAACTTCCCATGGACAGTGGGCAGAGTCTCAGGCCAGCATTATTTTAAACTTTAAAGAACAGAATATCTTCAATTGACATCTGGGGAATATTATGACTACTTGTTGAAATACTCGTGGATATGTGACAGGTGATTTTGATGGCAGGCTCCAGCGAAGCCTCGGGAAGGCCTTCTTATAAAATTGTGACCTACTGACACACTCTGCAAGTCAGCAAATTCTGAATATTCCTGAGTCTTGAGTTGTTCATTATATTCCTCCCAGGCCCTCCCTTCTCGCTTCATTTACTACCCTCTGCCCCTGTTTATTTACTGCAGCCTATTCCAGTGCTTTTATGTCTTATGTATCTGTTCTCTATTCTAGAAGCGCTGCTATGCTTCCTGTTATCCTTCCAGGCAGTGCTGGAACCCTATGTTGGTTGACCTTTATCTTCCATGTCCATGATTTCTCTTTCTAGCAATTTATAAACATCTCCTTCCCCTTTCCCTAAATTCACTCATGCTCCAGATCCTGGTTATTGCAGCTTCTAAGGCGGCCCCTCTTCCTGTGTAGTTTTCTTGTTGGGTTCACTTTCTTCCCTGCACTTTTCCTCCTTTGCCATCTTAGAATCTCTTCCCTGAGCATTTTCTCTCTGTGCTGTGCCTTCCTTTTCAGAGAAGTCATGCTTTTTTTAACTTCTCTGAGGGTGGAAAGGGTATTTATCTGAAATTTTTTTCTATATTCTGGAATAATTTTCTTTCATAGCCTAAAATAATTGTGTGTTAGATGTGAATTCCTCATCTGGTTTTCACCTCTTAACTTTCCTCTCTTTTTTCTTTTTTGTAGTGTGTACATATATAGGACTCACAGTGGGTCTTTTTAAGTTACCTCTCCTTTGAGAAGGGGGCTGTTCTACTTGAGTCTGCTATTTGTTCCAGAGTGGTGTGTGTGGTTGGGGCAGAGGAGGGATCTGGAGCAGCTGACAGCTTTAGTCCAGACAGTTGTTTCAGAAGATATTCAGAGAGAACCTTTTTCTTAATATTTATTGTTTGCCTGTTTCAGCTGAGCAGATCACCTAGATAGAAGGTACCGCTGGCTCACAGTAAATCCCTAACTTACAATTGATGTCCATCTCATTTAATATTAGAGAAATCTGGACCCTGCTCAGGTCTGGAGGGTTATATATCATCACTCAGCATCCTTCAGATTGGTCCCAGATTCACTGCATTGGCAGGTAGTCTCTTTAGCCTGTGAGTTGGAAGTTGCAGCTCTAACTATACTTGTTGGAGATGCAGTTCTCTCCTCTATTCATGTTCTTTGGATTATTTTAAAAGGTTGCAAACTGGGGACTAGAGCCAATGGGCTTTTTACCAGAAGTCCAATGTAGTATTTTTAAAATAAAAATCTGATGACATCCCTCTCCATCCTGCTGCCCCTGATGTGATCTGTTCCCCTTCTCCATCTCCAGCCCCTTCTGGTGCTTTTTTCTCCCCACTCTTCCGCTTTATGGGGTGCTGTTTCCTTATTCTTTCTCTGAAACCTGCCCTCTTACACCTTTTGTTCCCTCTGCCTGGACTGCTCTCTTTCCTCCACTTCCTTTGCTTGGCCAACTCCTCTTACACTCCAGGCCCAGTTTAAACATCACTCATCAAAGGATGCTTTCTCCGAACACTAAATTTATACCCAGGCCATGTCCCTGCACTTGCTATGTCAAATCTCCCTTTGCATCTGGTTAGCAGGCCACAATAACATCTTGATTTATCTTAATGCTGTCATAATGTGGTTTGGACAGTAAATAATGAATTTAAATTTTAAACTGCAGTTTTTAAGAGAATATTCTCTAACCTAGACTTGGTATATTAGTAGCAAACTATAAACACATTGTGAATTCATTTTGAAGTATTACAGATATTCATGCTAAGCAAGTATAGAGTAATAAGGCTGTGTAATAAAAATGGGTTTTCAGAAAGCTGTATCATATAGCCCACCCGTGAGTGCACAGGTCAGTGCCCGGCACACAGAAGATGCTCAATAAATATTTTGTTGGACAAATGAATGATTGGTGTCTCCTTCAGGTGGAAGTGCCCACCAAACACATAGTCCAGCTACGTGGAAACAGAAGGTGATTCAGAGACAGGGGGTTCTGTTGGGTGCAAGGGAGAACAGTTTTTCAAGACAAATCAGGGCATTGAGTCAAGCTGTTCTGCCAGCTTGTCTCCCTTTGTTTCCATACCTCCTGTCCGTAGGTACTGACTGTGTAAACCTAGATGCAAAATGGAAGGCCTGAGGATTCCCCGCTAACAAGCTGTGGAAGGCACCCTCAGCATCCTCCAGGCTGTGGGACAGCCAGGATCCAGTGTTCTCACAGTGGCCTAAGCTCTTCTCAGCCATGTTTGCTCCAGGCTTTTATCACCTGCCAGGAAATGGGCGGCCCTGAGTTCCAAACCTAACAGGTATGTGGAGCTATCAGCACGTCCAACTCTGAACCACTAGGGAGGAAAATTTGTGCCGGGGCCAGCAGGAGTTTGTAAGCTCCAGGCTGCTGCTAGACCGGGGGACTTCTGCAGAAAGTGCTCCTCTGGGGTCACCGAGCAGCACCTGGCTTCCCGGCTGCATGTAGCCCCCAGGGTCCTGTCCTGGGAGATGCCACATGGGATTCCAGGGGCATGGTTGGCTCCGGTAGCTGCCGCTGCCTGCAATCCATGGACGGCCCTAGATTAATGCTAATGTCTGTGTACTATTTAAAATGTGGTTTACTGTGATATTGAATTTGTTTTACCTAGCTTTAGAAAACAAAGGATTTAATTACCTTTTTCTGGTGGGGCTTTTTCCCCCCAGCTCATTATGGTATTGAAAGTCAGCTACTTCATGCTCAGGGAAGTTTTTCATTGTTTTAATAGCTCTCGGGTTGTGGCTCAGCATTAGTTTTTGCATATAGTGCATTTTTACAACTAATTACTTTTTAAATGTGTTAAGACTCCTTTTTAGCTTTAATCTGCCTTAGAGTGATGTTACCATTTTATCTTGTAAATTTTATTAACTTTCATTTGGGTGGTTTTAAGGATTTTCTTAGTATTGGAATTTCACTCTATTACCTAGAATCATAGACTTTCAGAGCTGGGAAGGCCCCTGAAATCTTTTCTAAACCTTTCTTTTAGAGGTGAAGAAACTGAGGCAAAGGTGTTGAGAGACTTTCTGTGATTTTCACAGTCAGTGGTGGATTCAAGATGAGGAAAATCAGGTTTCCTAACCCTTAGTGCAAAGGTATTTTTTACTACAACTGCTTTTCTTTTTAAGATATTTTCACGGGTTGCACTTTATATCTTATTCTAAGAATCAGCACCACCACCTTCGAGGAACATGCACATACCCACTGGTATGAAAAAGAAAAAGTCAGTGAATTATAACTACAGTCAGTGAGACTTTTCAATTTCTCATCCAAGTCCCAAGAATTGCCAATACCCATGTCAAATAGTAAATCAATGGTTAATTAGCATTAAGTGCTTCTATATGTCAGTTACAGCTGCCAAAACGTGGAAGCCTTTGGTTCTCATGGTAGGGCCATAGAAGATAGGAAGCGTGACATCCTGGGAAGCATATCAATAATATTGGTCAACTAGATTTAGCAGTGGATACAGCAGGGAGGGTGCTTTGAAGCCAGGTATATTCAAATTGCTCATCATAGACTAAGAACAGCAGAAAAATCTGATGCTCTTTTTTAATTAGTAATACTGATAGAGTATACTGAATTTAGTAAGCCCTATTTTTTATAACAATAATAATAATAATAATATTTTCATGGCACCTTAGTTTGCAAAGCTCTTTCATGTTTACAATCTCATTTAATTGTCACAATAAATATTTTAGGTAAGTATCTTCCTTTTCAAAAGATGACACCGAGACTAAATTTCACAACATATTCCTGAGAGAAATTTGATTTCAGCCGAGCTTCTTTCTATTTGAAATCTCATGGTCTTTTCATTGTCATTTCTTTCTTCCTCCCTCTTTCATGGAACAGTGGTTAAGTGCCAGAGACTATAGTAAGGAATGAGTCCATCAAAAGTGCAAAATTGGTTCAACACGAGGAAAATTATTAGCCTAATCTATCACTTCAGTAGACAAAGCAGTACAAATTAAGTTTTGTGGCTACATTAGAGCATTAAGAAACAACTCTCTTTAGATTAGCTCATCCAAATTCACATTCTACAGATGAGGAAAATCTGGCATGGAGTTGGGAAACAGCTCAAATACCCAGCGAGACACAGGCAGCTGTAAACCTAGGAGCTTGGGTATTTCTAGGAGCTTCTCAGGAGACATACAAACCATGCACTTGCTAAAAATCTTTGTGCATTTATGAAGAGTAGGAATGGGTATTCACACACACACACACACATACACACACACACACAAATACATATATGAGTAAGTTAATATTGTCTCAATGGAGAAACTGCAGAAAGGCATGTCCCCCAAAAGAATAGGATATTGTAGTTTTTAAATGTAGATTATAGATACTCTGTAATTACAGATGCTCACAAAAGGAAATTCACATAGAAAAAGAGAAAAATATCACCTTCTAAAAATCCAAGGAAATTGACCCAAAATCTAACTAAGGTAAACCAAGTGGCAGAATGTCAAGTAGATGCACTATAACCAATTCCTGAGAACCTGAGATAAATAGCCAGAAACTATCATAAAAAAGAAAGCTGGTTTATAATAGCAACACACAACATTAAACATTTTATTTATTAATTCAAAGGGTGTTTATTGAGTGCCTATACAGGCCAAACAAAGTTCTGGGCACTAGCGTTACAACAGAGAGCAAGTAGACAAAGACCCTGCCTTAAGGGCACTTCTGTTCTAATGGAGGAGACAAAGCCTAAATCAGTCCTATAATGCTGTGTTATGGGAACAAAAGTGAGCAGGCTAAAGTGAAGTAGGGCTACAGAAGCAATGAGCATGGAATACTACTTTTACTACTTTCAAATAGGTAGTCAAGGTCACTGAGGAGGTGAAATCTGGGACAGGACCTGAAAGTGGTGAATGAATTAGCCATGCAACTATTTGAGAGAAGAGAGCGAAGACGGATAGATCAGCCAGTGCAAAGGCCATGAGGTGGCTTCTCTGTTGTGTTAGAGAAACAGCATGGCAAGGTGACCTACACAGCTGCTAGATTGACATTAGGGTGGAAATAGGGATAATCACGTCTTGAAGACCCTTGTCAATTACTCTAAGAACAGGGGCTTTTACTCTGAGTGAAATATGAAGTCATGTGGATACTTATTTAGCAGAAGAGAATCATAATGTGACTTGAACTTTAAGTAAGTCACTGGTGACCATGTTGAAGCAATGTCTACTTGATTGCCACCCTATCCTATCTTTTCTTCTAGCCTGGCTCAAACCTCCACCATCTCTCACCCCAATTATTGCAGACAAAAGTGGTTTGAACCACTACTGAACCGAATGTTAACTTTCTATCCTATGTGATAGTTTGCCTTTTAATTTTGGTTCTGCTACAATGGCTTAATTTTTATGTAGTCAGACCTGCCAGTCCTTGGTGAACAGAAAGGCACTCTTGGTTAGAAAAACTCAATTCAGAAAAGTCAGCTCTCCCTAAGTTAAACTACAAATATATTGTGAGTCTAATAAAAATATCATCAGGTGTTTGTTGTCTGAGGACTTTGACAAGTTGATTATAAAGTTCATTTCAAAAACAAGCAGGCAAAACTAAGTAGAAAATCTCTGGAAAATAAAAGCAATTGGGGAATGGGGTTAACGCTACTTGGTATTAGACATATTTTAATGGTTCTATAATCAAATATGTGGTATTGGCATATAAATAGACCAATAGAATAGAAAACCTAGAAATAGACCTAATTTAAAAGAAAATTTAATGTATGCTGAATTAAATCAGTAGAGAAAAGATGATCTGGGATAACTGGATAGCCAGATGGAAAAAGATAAAATTTGGTCCATTCTTCACATTATACACTAGGATAAATTCTAATTGGATCAGAGATTTAAATGTTGAAAAAAGGGAGAGATAGAGAGAAAGGAAGAAAGAAACCACATAGGAACTAGAAGAAAGCATGGGTCAATCCTTCTGCAATATAGGAATTAGAAAAAGTTTTAACCTATGGTTCAAAATCTAGAGGCCATAGGAAATGGATTAATAAATTTTTCCATATAAATTTTTTACAAATAAACTTTTATACAGCAAAATCACATCAAAAATAGTAAAAGACAAATAGCTAGCTGAAAAATATTTAGTTATATCAGAGACAATGGGTCAATATTCCTAATATATAAATAACTAAAAATAGAAAATAAAAAGAGAAATGATGTATAGAAAAACTGGCGTGGAAAAAGAAATGCAAATGGCTCTTCATAATACGAAAGATGCTCAATATAACTCACAGTGAGGGGAACATAAATGCAAAGGACATGGAGATACCATTCCAAAAGTTTGACTCTCGGCAAGATTTAGGAAACAGACATTGCTATACATTGCTGGTGGGAATGTAAAATGATATCAACTCTACATTTGTCAATATCTATAAAAAATCATATCTGTGTGTACCCTTTGACCCAGCCATCCCAATTCTAGAAATCTAACCTAGAGACACACTGGCAAAAATAGAAGAAGATATATATACAAAGCTACTCATTGCAATATAACTTATTATATATTATTTTGCCCAATAATTGACTAAATAAATGATATACTTACACAATGGAGGCCCACAAAGAAATGAATATATGTGTGTATATATGTGTGTGTATGTATATATGTATAGCCCTAAGAAATATATGCTCTTTGTCTTAGCCATTCTATTTCTAGGAATTTATCTCATATAAATAATTAAAGATATATTAAAATTTGACTACATGGACATTCATTCTAGTATTATGAATCTTATTGAACAATTAGAAATAATCTAAATGTTCAGCAATAGGGATTGGTTGTGTGTGTTCTGAACACAAAATTTCAGATAAATCCCCTCTCCAAGAAGTCTTCCCTAAAGTTACCCATTTACACAGCAAATCATAAGTAGCTTTCCATGGCACTCATCACCTTATACCTCACTTTTGAAGAATCTGTGTATGGATATGTTTTGTCCTTGGGCTATAGCTTCCTAGATCCAGAGGATCATGTATTGCTCATCTCCGTGTCTATTGCACCCTGACTCTTACCTTTGCCCCTTGAGACTGACCTGTACCTTATATACACTAGGTCAAAAATGGCAAATAGGTTTCAATAGCACCATTAGTTCTAGTCACTTGATAATGCTTCCTGGAGAACTGTGTTGAGAATGATCCTGAGGCTGAGAGCAGGCTGAGTTAGAAATAGTGCCGCAATCAATTCTATCTGCCATACACATGGGAGAGGAGAACAGAGGCATCTGTGCCATGCCTTGATGGGAAACTACACATTGGTCACACCGACCTTGAGTACTAATCATTCTAACAAATTGAGACTCATCATCCCTAGTCATATAAAAAACAAACACACAAATAACCACGGTATATAGCAGACTGTGTTAAAGGTATTTAGGAAAAAAATGTAAGTTACCGTGGTTTTAACTCCAAAGTAAAAGACATTACAACTAGTTGGGGAGATCAGAGTCAGATTTCAGGAGGACCTAGCTTGAGTCAGGCTATGAAAGATGAACAAAAAGTTCACATGTAAACAAGAAGACTTAGAAAGAAGGGCACTCCAGGCAAGGGAACCAGTGTGAACAGACGCATGAGATAGGAAAGAATGGGCCAGTTTGATGAACTGGCTATCCAGCATTCTCCTCTTCTAACAACTGAACCCCACATTTCTTTTGGCTATCTGCCCCTCCCTCATGCATCAGGGAATACGGCCTCCCCTCAGTTCTAAACGTGGCCCTGGCTGGTTAGAGAGTAACGCCATTCATGGTGTCAGTGATCCGTTTGGGAACAGCATGCATCCCGTTTCTGGCTGATGAGATATGAGGGTGAGTTTTCTAAGAGGGCTTCTTGGAATAGTCTTCTTATCCCTTGGAATAAGAAAACCACAGGAAAGACTGTGTCCTTTTAGATGTCACCATTCTAGATATGATGCTTGGAACAGCGGCAGCCAATTGCTTCTGGCCTGAGGTTGAATCCAACGCCAAGAGTGGCAGAGCAGAGGGGTGGGGTCGCTGATACCATCACTGAGCTGCTAAGTCAATCACCCCTGTAGCCCACCCAATCTCTGGAATCCCTGTTCCTTGAGAGAATATGTTTCCCTTCTCTAGAAGTCAGTTTGGGCTTCTGATCGTGGCGCTGAAAGCGTTCTGAGCCATTAGGTAGTGGTGAGCAGTCCTGGTTGGTTAGAGCAGAAGGCACCTGAAAGGAACTCAAGGGAGAGATGGCTGGGGAAGACCTCAGAAGACCCTGAATGCCAAGCCAAAGAATTTGTAAATAATGGGGAGCTACTGAGAGTTTTGATAAGTAACGGGGAGCAGACTCTCAGAACAGATGGGATAAATATTGGTGCAAATGCATGGTGTAGCTTTCAAAGGACCCAATTTGATTGAGACTTCTTTCTCCTGAACAAAATATGCATCTTCTGAGAAGCATCTTAACCAGACTGGGAACAATATGGGAAGGACGTGGGCGTGAGTGATGATCAAGTTCCCCAGCTCTGGTCTCAGTGGTCACGCTCAGACACAAATGCTGCCCTTGGCTGCAGTCTCACCAGCATCATGTGTGAAACCAGACAGTTGGTTTCTCTGCTTTCCTTGGCAATGGCAGAGCCCCAGTTGGAGCCCCATGTTTGTGCTAAACTCCAGGCTGCGTGATTCTGATTTATAACTTTTTAAATTATTATAAATGTGATTTCTTTCCATTGTGGAAAAATTAGAAAATACATGTAACAAAAAGAAAATTAAAATACTTCTCAATCTATCTCCCAAAGGTAAATAACTGATAACATTTTGTTGCATCCTTTCAGACTTTATCTCTCTATGCATATACATTTAGGAAACAAAAATGATATTCTACGTATATTGTTTCATCACCTTTTTCACTCAGTAATATATTATGAGAGACTTCTCATGTCAATAAACATTTCCCTACAACATTATTTTTAATGGCTCCATGAATTTTGTCCTAAGGAAATAGCACCATTTATTTGGCCAGTGCCCGTAGTGAACTATTCATATTATTTTCAATGTTTGCTATTATATACACAGCTGCTCCTGCAATGGCATCATTATTTACATATATTGTTCTGTTATCATATTAGAATAGAGTCCCAGAAATAAAATTGCTAAACAAAGGTAAAATAACATAAAATATAAAATAAAATAAAAAAATCATTTCAAAATCTCTTCTTAGCAAAGTAGACAAATCAGTGAAACTGTCCCCTCCATGTAAGTCCTCCTATCTACATTTTCAAGGTTTTTAAAATATCTATTTAAAATATATTTAGCTATGCCTAGATGTACAAATACACCTATTTATATAATTCAATAGGTATATGTCTATATACATGTAAATTATAGATTTATTTAGATAATTTATTGTTTACCAAAACAATAGTTCTGTTGTGCTCGTGAGTAGCACATGTCACATTGTCTTAGTAACACTCCCATTTTTCTCCTGAAAGTGATGGGGTTATGCTTTCAAAGCTGGGCCACCAACCCAACTGATGCCAACAAGGATAGCAAAATAGGTAATTAAAATTATTGCCAGAGGCAGGTGGCTTCAAACACCTGTAGTTCACTGTAATTCCCTTGTGAATTGCTCTCTAAAACCTTTTAGTTTTCTTGTTCTTTGCACCTAAGAATGACTGGGTACCACCTCCCCCTTTCTGCTTGCTGCTGTGATGCTCATACACACATAGTGTCCAATGAGTTGTCTGTCTGCTGACTTTCTCAGTGTTATCATCCAGTGTCTCTGTTACTTGATTGTGCAACCTGTGAAATGGGGGCTGCAAGTGTGGTATAGTGTGATGGAAATTTAGGATTCCATTTCCAGAATAACAATTGGACAAATAGCACTCTAAGAGGCCAGAGCAGGGTGAGTCAAACCAGAGTGGTTTTCTGGAGTCACAGTGGACAATGCCAGGAGTGGAGTCAAGCACAAGAGTCGATGTCAATGCAGTGGTGAGGCAAGGAGTGAGCTCTGGAGGATTTGCATGGCCAAGCAAATCATCCCTCTGGGGTGTGATTCCCTGGCACGAGGCCCCTTTGTGGAGACAAGCACACATCTTATTCTGTGGAATATCTTAAAGGTACCATCCACTCCTGGCTAAGGGCTTAACAAGCCATCTGCAAGCCAAACCAGAACAGTGGAGCCACTCTGCACTCAAATCACTGAGTGCACACACATTCATAATATTCAACCACATTTGTTCATTTAAAAACACTTATTGAATATTTACCATATTTAAGTCCTGTGCCAGACTGAGAATTCAGAGGTGAGTAAGGCATAGTCCCTGCCCCAGGGAAGTGACATTTTAGTGGGACTGAGACACACGCACACAGACTATTTCAGCAGATTGTGTTGGTCACAACGATAGGGGCTGGAAAAATTGTTCTGGAGTACTTTTGAGTAGTAGCACATGGGAGACTTCATGGAAGAAGTGGTATTCAAGCAAAGAACTTCAAATATGCAGAAGTGAGTCAGATGAAGATAGAATGGCCCGAGCGTGTTTAGGTAGAGGTGGCAGCTCAAGCAAAAGTGAGAGCCTAATAGATTATGTTGGGAACTGCTTGGAATTTGGAGTGTCCAGAGCAGAGGGAGCAAGGGGGAAGTCAGGGTGGGTGGTGGGAGCTAAAGCCAGAGAAGTAAGCACGGGCCGTGCAGAACCTTGTAGATCGTGCTAAAGAGTGTGGACCTCACCCGGCCGGTGTTGCTCAGTGGTTGAGCATCTACCTATAATCCAGAAGATCGCAGTTTGATGCCTAGTCAGGGCACATGCCCGGGTTGCGGGCTTGATCTCCGGTCGGGGGTGTGCAGGAGGCAACCAATTAATGACTCTCATCATTGATGTTTCTCTCTCTCTCCTTCTTCCTCTCCCTTCCTCTTTCTGAAATCAATAAAAAAACCTTTTTTTTTTTTAAAGTGTGGGCCTCATCCTAAGGATAAGGGAGCCATTGAATGTTTTAAGCAGAAAGATGGCCAGATTGATATTTTAGAAAGATCATTATGGCAAATGTATTAGAGGGAGCAAAGCCGGAAGATTTTCTTTTTCTACTTATCATCTGTTCTTTATTCATTAACAGTTGTTGAGTGTCTACTAAGTATCAGACCTTGTATTAGGCACTAGAGGCACAAAGAATAGGACGTTTGCCTTGCTAGAAAGTGGCTGACCACCCTGGGGGGCTATGTGCTCATGTGCTGGTTGTTCGAGGGTGCATGCCATTAGAACTTAAGCACCCTGTATTCTCTATGCAAAGCACCACAAAACCTCCCTCTTAGTGTTGGTTTCAATAAGAACGCAGCACTCCCATCCCCCTTAATCCAATTAAAGCAGCTCTCGGTGGCCTCGAATGCCAGCCTGGCCATGCAGAAAGCTCCTGGCCATGGATGGTGTCCCGTTCCTCGAGCTGGGCCTGGGCTGTTGGGTCCTTGCTCTTCCCTGAGCCGTTTCCATGGGCTGCTGGCCATACTCTGAAAAATGCACAGGTTGCCAAACTGTCAGCAAAAGCTTTAATGAATGGTTCTAATTACATTCAAGTAGCAGAGCCCACTGCCATTTTAATCAAATCTGGGCCTGGCAAGCTCTTTGGCAGAAATACAAGAGAAAGCCTCATGAAAATCCTGCCAAAACACTAATCACCTTTTATCTGAAATTTGCCTGATGGAGGCCTGGATGTAAAACGCTTAGGGGGGGAGAAAAAACCCAACAACAACAATGGTTTGGATATTTTAAGGAGCTTATTTGGGGGCTTGCCATAAATTATTCCGTGTGGGGAGGGGAGAAAATTCCAAATGAGGAGTTGCCTGGTGACTTCCCCTCAGGAACACAGTCCTCAGGAGGCGGAGAGGCGAGCCCCCCCAGGGCCTGGGACAGGCTTACTCAGCCAGGTCTGAACTCACCTTACACACTGACAGAGACAAGACCACGTGGCCTTGTCTGAGACCCTGTCAGAATCCAGCTTTGTATCCCTGTGTCATCTCAAACCTATATCCTGTCACTAACTGGAGTTCTTCCAATCTGACCAGGGTGGTAATTAATAACTTTTAAAAAAAGATGGCTGTCATATTAAGACTACAATTCTCAGAAGCTAAGAGAACAGGGCTTCTTCTACTGAGTTATTCAAGGCAAGAACACAGGCAGTAGGGAAACTAACACCCAGACAACTCTCAGCTATATTCCAGCCAGGGCAAAGCAGAAAGGAGAGGTCAGCTGCCAAACCAGGCTCTTCTCCCCTGGGGCAGAACAAGAGAAGGATTCAGATTACAGAAGGAGGGAATTCTTTACAAATAAAAAAAGAGTTTCCTGACAGTGAGGAGAGACAGTGACTAGGGGACAGAGATAAACAGTAAAACCTCCTTCCCTCACGGACTCTACCCTTGGAATACATTGCAAGGGGTTTCCACACACCATACATTTCAGGTACTAAAAGGCAGGTCTCTAACATTTAATTCTAACACCTTAAACGCCTCAGCCAGTAGTTACCCCAGCTCATTAGTGGGGTTTTTTCAAGCTTAGAATCTATCTTTTGCAATTTTGTATCTTCCCCCCTATAATGAGGCCTCTAAGAGCCCTGGGATGCAAGGGGGTCTAGAATCCCTCACAGTGTTTGACACATGAATTTGGAAGTTATTTTCAAATCCGATTTCTGCTGTTGACTAGTTATATGACCTGAGCCTCAGGTTTTGGCCACTTTTTAGAATTAAAATACCTGCTCTGCCCACACTACAGAATGCTTGTGAGGGTTACTTACGATCATGTATACAAAAGCGCACCACAAACATGAAAGCCTCTTGCAAATATTTGCTCATTTCTTTATTTTTGTAGAAAAGTAGCTATAGAAGAAGAGTCTGAAGATTTGAAGTTAAGTCTTAAATGTCACTTATTCACTGGCCACATGAATTCAAGCTTTTGTCTCCTCATCTGTATAATGGGTACTGTACTGCCTCGGAGAGTTGTTGAGAGAACTGGAAACGATAACGAAGGTGAAAGCACTATGAACAATAAAATGATGGAGAAATACACTTACACCAAAACAAGATTACTGTGGGACCTAAATTATACTGGTTGGATCCTGGAGATATGCCAAGATTAAAAGTTTGTTCAAAGCTTGCAACTTAATTTGGGGAGAACAAACATGTCAGTGGACATGAGGTTCCAACAGAATGAATGTCTATCCAAGCAGTAGTTTTCTGACCCCATTCAGACGATGGAGTTCAGCTCAGGCTACCACACTGCTAGAAGGTTCGGAGTCCAGGCCTCCAGAATCAGCCCTTCTAGAATCCAGAGCATCTTCCAAACCATAAAATGTAATTCCTCCGGGGCTTAGGGAAGGACATTCAGAGGGCGCCTTGTCAGCCGACTGATAACATTTTTTTAACTCCTTATCTGTAAAATGCCTTAAGGTCATGGAATAAGTCTCCCTTTTATCTTTGAAAAACCTGGACTTTGAAAAAAAAAGTCCACAAGATAGAAATATGGTCACATAACCAAAGATGAATATAAAAGTGTGGTGGGGACAGTTAAGAACAGTGTCTGTAGGCCTGGACCTTCCAACAAGGACCCATAAGGAAAGGCAGGGAGGCGGTGGGGAGAGGACCTTGCAAGAGCAGAGTCAGGAGGGCCGAGCCCAAAAGAGGCTGAGAGGCAAGATGAAAACAGAGGAGGAAGAGGAGGGAGAGGAAGGAAAGATTTCCACAAGCTCAGAGGAAAAACAAGGTGCATTCCAACGGTGCAAGCAGCATTTTGCAACATGAGTTGCTGATCGTTAATTTTGTGGAATGTTATTAGGGCTAAAACAAGGGAAAGCACAATTCTGGTGCTTTTACTCTTAGAATTATTGGATTGTTCAATTGATTAATGAAATTCCTTTATGGAGGGACCTCTCAGGGACTTTGAGAACTAATATGCATGAACATCTCTAATGAGATTCAGTGAGTCACCTGTAAGAATGGCTGCCATCAACAAATTGACAAACGACATGTGCTGGCGAGGGTGTGGAGAAAGGAGGGCCTGGGTACACTGCTGGTGGGGATGCAGACTGGGGCAGCCACTATGGAAAGCAGTATGGAGGGTCCTTAAAAAATTAAAAATGGAGCTGCCTTTTGACCCAGTGATCGTACTTCTAGGAATATAGCCTCAGGAACCCGAAATACTAATCAGAAAGAACTTATGCATCTCTATGTTCATAGCAGCGCAGTTTACAATAGCTAAGATCTGGAAACAGCCCAAGTACCCATCAGTAGATGAGTGGATAAAAAAGCTGTGGGACATTTACACCATGGAATACTATGCAGCTGTAAAGAAGAAGGATCTCATACCCTTTGGGACAGTATGGATGGACCTGGAGAATATTATGCTAAGTGAAATAAGCCAGGCAGAGAAAGACAAACATCACATGATCTCACTTAAATGTGGAATCTAAAGAATTTAGTAAACTGATGGACAGAAATGATTCAATGACATGGAAGCATGGATCACACTGATGAATCTCAGAGAGACAGAGGAGGGTGGGTGGGTGGAGGGGGAGAGAGTAACCAAAGAATTTATATGCATATATGCACAACCCAAGGACACAGACAATGGTGTGGAGAGAGCCTGGGGTGGGGGGTGGGACGAGGTGGAATGGGTCATTAAGGAGAAAAAGGGACATCTGTAATATTTTAAACAAAAATAAACAAACAAACAAAATAATAAAATTAAATTAAAAAAAAAAAAAAAAGATGTAGTGAGTGTATTCCCAGGCTTATTTGACCTCAGGATTTTTTTCATAAGCATCTTTCAGAAATAGTACCTCAAAGAACAGTTTGGTGTACAGAACACTGACTTAAAAGATCCAAAAGAGGATACTATGATTCCAGACCAAAGGAACCTCTGGAACATTAGAAAAATTGCCATTTAAATTCATTCATTTATTCATTCAACAAATATTTGTCAGCTGTTATATGCTAAGCCCAATCTCAGACCCTGAGATTACAGGGGTGAACAAGACAGATGAGACCCCTGCTCCCATGGAAGGTCCATCTACTGGGATGGAAAGGAGAGGAAAAACATAAGCAGGTAAACAAATAAACAGACAAGATAGTGGTAGGCTCAATGATGGCCACATCCTAATACCCAGAACCAGTGTACATTACCTTATATGGCAAAAGGGGCTGTGCCTATTTGATTGAGTTAAGGATTTTGAGATGTAGAGATTGTCTTGGATTATCCAGGTGAGCCCTGAATGTAAACACAAGGCTCCTTATAGAGGGATACAGGACTTTCGGACAGAGGAGAAAGCGATGGGATGATAGAAGCAGAGAGGAGACTATGTGATGTGGGAACACAAACCAAGGAATGTGGGCAGCTGAGAAAGGCAAGAGCTGATCCTTCCCTACAGCCTCCATAAGGAACCAGCCCTGCCAACATCCCCTGACTCATTTCAGACTTCTGACCTCCAGAACTGTAAGAGAATAAATATATGTGGTTTTAAGCCACTAAATTTGGGGTAATTTGTTATGGTAATGACAGGAAACTAATACAAAAATTATAGTAGCTGATGATAAGTTTGGTTGAGAAAATACAAGGGGACCTGATGGTTTGACTGGCTGGGGGTGGGGACAGGCTTCTGCTTTCAACTAGGTGGTCATGGCAGCCACTCTACGGGGGTGTAAGGGAAAATGTGCTCAAGACAGGACGGGCCAGTTTCTCTGTGCCTTGTTCTCTCCAGCAAGGAAAGGGGGCTCTCTGACCATCGACAGTTCAACACTTGGAACAAAGGATAAATACTTGGGTCACTTCAAGGAATGAATTTATTGAAAGGATACACATGGAAGGAAAAAAACCAAGATCCTCACCCTGGGCCAAGTTTCAAGGAAATGGAGGGGAAAATCTTCCTTCTAGACACAGGAACAGAGTTGTTCAGAAATGGTAACTTGCTCAGAATCACAATGCCTGATAGAGGTAATAATAGAAACAGAAAATCCTCAACCTCCACCTCCCTGTTTAGGTGACTTTTGTCTTTGTCTCTGCTTTTTTCCATGTGTCTTTCTGCCTTGGCTCCAAATATCAAAGATTTACTATGCTAAACTTGTTCATTAAACTCCCCAAAGAAAAAATTGGATTTGTCCAATTCTTCCCCATCATTCCTCATTTGCAAATGGCCAGCCTAGAGACTGGCTGCCTGTGGGTCAAGCGGCCACCTTTGATCCAATCAGCTGTGGCCAGAGTAGCCAGGTTGCACGGTCACTGACACATGCAGAACGGCCCAGGGCCACTGCAGAGAGAAGCAGGGTCAGGCCTGCTTCTTCCTCCCGAAGAGGCTGGGGTGGGGCTGGGATGCAGCACAAGGACTCCTCTCAACAAGCCCAAATCCTGGAGAGTGAAGCCTGTTCCCCTCCTATGTTACCTCAACAGTGTCTCAGTGCTCTTCTTAAATAAAGAAAACACAAATCTATGCAGAATCAGAGCCAAAACTTACACACCTCCTGTCATGTGAGATTCAAGCAACAGTGCTCTCAAGATTATACAGAAAGGATTTCTTGGCCCTGGAGTCTGACCTCAGGGCTTTTCTTAGAAGCCACCTGCGTTTCCCCGAGCTGTCAGATAAGTGGAAGGATACTCTGAATGTGTATACTGTCGATGCAAGGGCAGGGTCCAGATGACCTCTAGGATGTGACCCCTCCTAAAACGCATGACTCGCTGACATTTCAGACCAATTCCTGTGGGATGGAGTAGGAACAGTGAGCAAGGAGGAACCAGAGGTCAAGAAAAGGCAAGAGAGGCCGCTTCCCCATCCTTCACCAGAGCCTGCAGTTGAGCACAAGTGGGTGTTTCACGGGGTCAGGGAGAGCCGACCCTTTCTTCCCATCAGCAGGACCTGTAGATGGAGCCCACGTGGTGACTTTGGGGGTAGGAGGGAAATTCCTATCGGGTCCTGAACACCGTGAAGGATGAGAAGGCAGGGCTCAATCACTTTAGGAACCCCAAATATGAAGATCCTTTCACAGTTTATCTTTTTAAATCCTAACAATATACCAGAGTATCAGGAGATCTTTATTAGCCTATTTCACTGATGAGGAAATGGAAAGTTGTAGAGGTGACTGTGCAGGAAGCCCAGAGGTGCTTACATCTCTGTAAAGCACCCTTCCACCCTGGCAGCGGACAGTGCGGTGAGCTCCTGAGCCTGCCTCTTTTCTGCCAGCTCCCTGCTTCTCCCACCATACACACAGCTTCATGCAAGCAGATCCAGACTTAGAGAACCCTAGAGCACTGACAAGATCTGGCCTGGGACAGATGGCCACCAGGCACAGTTTGGGAAGGAGGAGGCAGAGGGAGCCCAGGCTCCATCGCTTATAAGCAGGGAGCCCCTGTGAAAGCCACTTCACCTCAGAGCCTCAACTGCAAGACCTTTGGCCAAATTACAGGGCCAAGGTAAGGAATAATACAAAGGCAGTCTGTGAAAGTGCTTTGCAAACAACAAAGCATCCTATTATTGTAGCCAGAAGGAAGGTTACTTGGCCAGACTAGACTATCTCTCCAGGAAGCTGAATTCTCTCGTCTACTCATTCACTGTCCCAGGTGACTCCCCACTCTCTCGCTTTCAGTTCCAGCTGCAATCAGCAGTACTGAAAGGCAGGGGCTTTCCTCTGAGCGCCTTTAGATCCTCATCGGCCCAATGGATCTTAACTGAATGAATGGCTATGCAGTGGTTTTACATTCTATACATGTTTTCATGTAAATCGTTTTATTTATTCCTTACAAAACCCCAACGTTCATCATAATCCTATTATGCAAGCACTAGGGGCCAAGCACTGCTATTAGCACCTTTAAGTGCATTATCTCATTTCATTGTCACACCTCAATGAAGCAGGCTTACTATTATCACCTCCCAATTCCAGATGAGGAAGCTGGAGCACAGAGAGTTCAGGAAACTTGCCCAAGGTCACATAGCAAATAAATGGTGGAATTGAGATACACTCCTGGGGTGGCTGGCTCCAAATACTATGCTCTTTACTAAGAGCGTAGTATTTACTAAGCTGGCTCTCAGCAAGTCCCACGTAGCATCTATTTCATTTTACTTAAACGTGCCATGCCATTTGACCATCACAATAGCCCTATGAGGTAGGTAATTCCAGTGCACTGAAAAGGAGCAGGAAAGTGACTTTTATGAATCTCCGCAGTAAGGATGGGATTCACACCAGGTCTCCCAACCTAAGTCTGGTTCTGTTTCTGTCACACGTACGTCTCTGATAAAAAAGGTAAAAACAAGCTCTTTTCAAGGTGCTCTGGAGATCATTGAGATAACAAAGGGCAAGTGGTTTGATTTTCTTTGGAAGAAAGATTCTTGAGAAACTTAACATTTGATTACTGTTCCTGAGTCTTCGGTGAGGAGCAGCAGTGTGCGGGTGATGCCAAATATCAGTCAGCTGACGAACAAATCAGTCATCTTCTGGGTAAGTGCGCACATCAGATTAGCATTTGAGGAGTGAGGCGGAGAGCGAGATTTCTAATAAGCCTCTCTCCAACATCTACACCAGCCTTCAGAGATGCGCTTTAGATATTTCTGACATCCAGCATTCACAGGACTTTCACAAGAAGGTTAGTAATCCTAAAACTCTGCCAGATGCTCAGCATCTCTGCTCTGAAATTGTAACAATGATAATTCTGAAGAAAGCAGTAAAGTCTACTTCCTTATTTTCCAATCTCACATACCCCACAGTGGTCAGATGTGGGATGTTGTTGATTTCTAAAGAAATCTCTAGTTTTACCCAGTGGAATTTTTGCAGGGTGGAAATTTATAAAAAGGTGATTACTTAGTCAAATAAATAAGCCATCATTCCCCATAGATATAAGAAAGCAAGATATAATCTTTCATTTTGAATAGCTTGAAATGATCTACAAACATGGAAGGGCATATGGTAGCAATAGAGACCTTTTTTCTTCTTGTCAATTCCACTTTTATTCTTCTGCTGAGATTAGTGTAAAAATTCTAATTATTTTTATGGTCCTTAATATGCTCCATTAACTCTTTCCCCAGCCTTATTGAGATCTAATTGACATACAACATTGTATAAGGTTAGGTATACAATGTGATGATTTGATACACATATATATTACCAAATTATTACAACAATAAGGTTAGTTAACACATCCTTCATCTCACACAATAAATTTTGTGTGTGTGGTGAGAACATTTAAGATCTACTCTCTTAGCAACTTTCAAGTATATATAATATAGAATTGTTAACTACGGTCACTATGCTGAATATTAGAACCCTGGAACTTTCATTTTATAACTGAAAGTGTGTACCCTTTGACCAACATCCCTTCATTTCCCCCACCCCCACCCCTAGCACCTGGCAACCACCATTCTCTCTTTCTATGAGTTCAGGTGTGTTTTTTTATTCCATATGTGAGATCATACAGCACACATGTGTCTTTCTGTATCTGACTTATTTCACTTAGCATAGTGCCAATAGAGGTCATTTTGGAGTATGCGTCCCAGCTCTGACACTTACTAGCTCTGTACTTTTAGGCAAGACAGTCTCTTTAACCCTTAAGCCTCAGTTACCTTATTTGTAAAGTGGGAACAGTGATAATACCCACTAGATCATAGTAAGAATCAATTGGGCAACTACCATACATTAGATACTGGTAGAAGGCTGAAGGTATAGCATATAACAAGACAGGCAAGGCCCCTGATCCTATGAAACTTACATGATAGAGGGACTCAGTAAGTTGTAATTATAACATATTATTAATATTATTTATTTTTTTTGTCGATTGGTACTTGGCTCTTTCTTTTGACATGCCTTTTTTGTGTGTGTTATTTCAATAGAAATTATTTTCTTTTTCATACTTAGAGATTTTTTTTTACTGTTGTTAAAAGTAATGGTGTATGAGTTGCCTTATAGACAAAAAAAGACTGGGGGGAGATGAACTTTGCTAGGCGGGCCAGGCTTGGTGATTTCCTAAGAGATCAAAGGATCCTGGGGAGATATAAGGTTTTCTTAGAGCAATCTCTGAAGAATGCACCCTCATTATTGAGCCCTCTCTGATTGTCTCTCTGACAGACCCTCTCAGAGAGGTGGAACCGATTGCCTGTAGAGCCCTGCATAGACGAACCACCTGACCACTTCTCTTTGGGATTCAAGTAGGTTTCTCTGCTTCTGAAGCATTTAGACAGTTTTATCTGGAAGCTCCTGCATGGCTCCAGGACCTCCTTCTGTGAGTCTGCATGTCACCTAGGCCCAGTCTTTACTGCTGGAAGGAAAACTTTGCAACAAAGGACACAGGGGTGAAGATTTGACCCCTAATTCACCTCTGCTTTGATTTATTAACAAAGATACTCCCAATTAATCTTTTTAATAAGTGGGTAAGCATTCTAACAGTTTCTAAAGTTTTTTAAAATGGGGTAAACATTCCTAGAAATTCAGAACAATAAAATATTAGAGATGGAGGGGCACTCGAGCCAATGAATCCAACTTCCTTTGTTCAGAGTTGAGGGGAAAGAGGTTTAGAGAAGGGAAAGTCCTGTAACTAACATCTAGGAAACCTGGGACCATGGACCAGGTCTTCTGACTCCCAATCTACTGCTCCCTCCACCTCCTGATCAATTTACAACCTAGAGCAGGAAATCTGACTATCCTTCTAATCTCCTCCCAACTTGTGCAGCTACAAAAATAGATACAATCTGGAAGCCCAGCCATGCCAAATATTGTGGCAGACTTCCCAGCCTCACTCTCCTCCTCCCCCAGCTGATGGGAAGTTGAAGCTCCATAATGCTCTTGTTAGAAATATAAAAATTATTTCTCTTTTATTCTTCCTTAGATCTAAAGCTTACTGCCCAACCAGGTTCGATGCCCACTCGGGATGCTCTATCCAGAGAGGCGGGATCAGATAAATCATCAGATAAACAGAGTTCCCTACCTTAGAGTCTATAAATTTGAAAATATGAGACAATTGTGAATATTTGTATTTTTAAAAAGACCCAGACCAGTGATTAAGAAAAACTTGAAGGCTGTAAGGGAAACCTAAGTGGCTTCATGAGGTATTTCTAAAAAGAGAAAATGCTGAAAAGAGAGAGACACAAATAGGTTGGGTTTAGTAAAAGATTAATTTCAAATGGTGACTGGACCCTATGAAAGAAGCATCATAGAAACAAAAGACAAGAGCATTTGAACATAGAAGCTGAATTCAAGACAGTGCTTTTCTTCATGCTGACACTGGGCAGCATACTGGAAAGAGTATATGGTGACATACGCACAGGGCGCTCATTGCACATTATTTGTAATAGAAAGAAATGGAAATAATCTGAATCTCCCTCAATAGGAGACTGGTTAGAATAAATTACAGTGCATCTATACTATGGAATATCACACAGCTGTTTAAAGACGGACAGTTCAGCTATATATGTCCTGATAAAGAATGTTGTCCAATATACATTAAGACTCTACGTGGCAAAAAAGCAAGTCAAAGTATACGATAATATGATCCTTTTTGACCTAATAGGAAATATATATATTTGATATAAACAGAAAATTTCCAGAAGAATATGCAAGAAATTAACTGCTGGGAAATCTTAATAGGAAGAGTAGGAGAATATGAAGTTTTATTTGTTGCCTTTCATCCTTGTGAGGTAAAGGTTTTACCATGAGAATAGATTATTTCTAATATAAATTTTTTAACCTACAAAAATCAAATTTTTAAAGAAACACAAAAATCATCTAGAATTTATTTTTTTAATCAAAATTTTATAATAATGATTTCAAAACAAAATATGAACATAAGAAAAATGTCCAAGAGGTCTTCACCTAGTAAATCCCTTTTCTTCCTTTCCAAAGATTTCAGGCCTTGGATAAAACTGTACCCTCCCCATCCCCCTCTGTAATGCTGACACCCTGTAGCATTCCTCAGTCATGTGCTTTGTTGGCCTCCTTCATTTACAGACTCCAGATCCACTCTATGTCAGCCACCAGCCTTTGGCTACTTGTTGAACCTCATTATGATGCCTAAAGCTAGAACTTGGAACTTCCTTTCTCTGTTCACACAGCCCAGAAAGCTATGAGCACAAAGAGATGGCACAGATGCTCCAGCATGTCCAACCAAACCATCTTAATTCTCCTTCTGGTGAAAGTAGGGATCAGGGAATTCTTTAATGGGTGCCAATGAACTGCAATAATAGATCTGCCCAAGTCTCTGCAGTATATTTGCAGAACTGCAGAGAGAAAAGTGGACTGGAGGGCTTAGGGGATGTAGCTCCAGATTTAACAAGTCTGTTCGCAAAGTATAGGTTACTAATTATGGATGCAGCTAAAGGGCTGCAAAAGGGTGCAGATTTGAGCCCTTTCTTGCTCAACTATTTATCAATGATTTGGAAGAAGATTGGAAAGTCATGTTTTCAGGATTCCCTAACTTTTCACCTATTATACTAATTTTCTTTTCCCTCCCACTTCATAAAAGCATCCCAATCTCTGAACTTGAAAATGTCCAAATGGGATCATTTCTACATTAACAACTTGCCTGCTTACATACTGTCTTATTCCATTTACATATGTGACATTCTGGAAAAGGCAAAGCTATAGTAATAGGAAGCAAGGGTTGGGGTGGGAGTAGGGATTGACTACGAAGGGGCAGCACTAGTGACTATACATTTGGAAGATGAAACTACTTTGTGTCATGATTGTGGTAGTGGACACATGACTAAGCATTTCAAAACCATAAAACTATACACCATAAAAGCATGAATTTTACTGTCTGTAAATTTAAAAATAAATCCTAAAAACCTTGCCTTGTCATCCTAATATCTACATTGACAACAATAATAATAGCAATAGTAATTATAAATAATAATACAATATAAAAAAATAAATGCTAGCTCCTCAGTTCAACAGCTTACAACTGAAAAGGTAAAATCCCCCTGGTTCCTTCAGAGATAAGAGTTAAAATATCTGGATGGACATACATCTCATGTCATCATCTGGGTCCTGCCTGCCTACCCAATTTCATCTCCAGTCACTGCTCTTCCTCTCATTTCTCATCCCCAGTCCTAAATATACCAGGTTGTTTCTTGGTTTTATGCCTTTACACAGACTCTTAACTGATAATGCCTTTGCCCCACCATCTCCCAACGCCAACCCTGAAAACCCTTCAGCCTTCAAAACTCAGCTCAGCCATCATCAGCTCTTGGGAAAGGCTTCCCCGACTCCTGATATAAATTATGCTTATTTCTACTGCCATCCTTGTGATGCGGGCCTCTGGTTACGTATCAATGTGTCATTCACCCCATTTAACTGAGCTCCTAAAGGATGGATACTGGGCCTTTTTATTCATTTCTGAATCCCCAGAACCAGTAAAATTTGGGTACAAAATCTAGCATAATCATTAAATATTTGTAGACTTTAAACAATTTTAAATGACTATTTTTTTTTTTTCTGATTAGGTAAACTAAGTAACTAATTATGTGTTTGAAAATGACACATTTTTTTCCAATTTTTTTTCTCCTAACAATATAATCAGTTTTCTCTTTTCCAGCATTTTGTTACTACTTGGGAGCAATCGCATGTAGAGGCAATCAGCAGTAATTCAGTTTATAGTGTTTTGCAAGAAGCATTCCCAACATCTCACATTAGCCCATTTCCCCTAGTCAGGCACTGCTGTAAGTAAGTTCGCGACATCTCTGTGCAGTGCACAATTCCTAATTCTTCCCTGCGGGCCCTCGCACTCAAGAAGACTGAAGTGTACTTGACTTTAGCTGGGGCTTATCCTGACGCATCCGAAAGCAAAGGGAGAAATTTTGGCAGGCCACACAGACTCTCTGAAAGGACTGTGATACATTGCTGCAGGAATCTTAGACTGTTGCTTACAGTAACACCCATGAGCCTTCCTCAAATACTAAAGGATCTTAAGGGATTGGAGGACAGGATTTCCCACCCCTGTATTCTGTAGCCACCAAAGCTGATCTCATTCCCTGGCTCTGGTAATGGAACAGGTCAAAGACATCTGGCTGTGGCAGGCTGGGGTTTTGGCGACTGCTGGGATGAGCCCTCGCCTCTGACGAGATTGTAGCAGGCTGGGTCTACAAGGAGAGCTGCCAGCCTTGTCACACTTGCCTGAGTCAAGGCAAGTAAAGGGGCTGGTTGGAGCTGGGGATGCAGTCATACCATTAGAGTTCTACAAGAATGTGAGTAATGGGAAGGTCAAGGCCATGGGCTTGGGAACATGGCCCAGGAGCCTTGGCAATGTCACTCACCAACACAATACCTTAGAAGGGTGGCGTAGGAAAGATGAGCTGTCACCCCTCTAATCCTCAGTTTCCCTATTTGTCAAAGATTGAGGATTAGAACTAGTGCTCCCTTCCCAACTCCAGCTTAGGTAAAATGGCTTGGTCACAAACAAAACCAGGCAGGAGCAAAGGGCAAGGCAGCTGCTCAGAGTTCACTCTGAGCTAGGACTTCATGCTGAGCTGTAGAGGACAGAAGGTAAGAGTAGCCCCCAGGGATTCCTGGGTGGCTCTGGAGGCTCCCTGCAGGCCATGGGGAAGCTGTCTCCTAGACGGGCCAGACGTCCCAGGCCAACTGACAATTATCTTATTTGCTCAGAGGATATTTGACCAAGGAAAGGTCTGCAGAGGCCCATGGCGCAGCCCACGGGCAATCCATGTGGGCCAAGCATGCCAAGATGGACCTTTCTTAGCCCAGGTTCCCTACCCCAGCACTGGCTCCAGGTTTGGCACAGCCTCTCCACCTTCTGTTAAGCACCCTCCCTCCTGTTCCCCGTCTACCTGCAATGGATACTGCATCAGGAAGCAGCATATCTGGTGGCAGTACAGCCACTTTGGAGTCAAGCTCTGAATTTGAACCTCAGCTCTATTATGTACTTACGTGACCTTGGGTAGATTATTTTTTCCTACCTCCACCTCAATATTCTTCATCTATGAAATGGAAGTTATATCACCCACCTCCAGTGATGTTTCCATGATTCCAATCAGATCACTAAATAACTGTGCTCTGTCAACTGAAACACTAGATAAACCTAAGCCATTAGCTCTGTCAAATTATTTTGGGAAGTTGTTGGGGTCTAAATGATGCATAAATAAAACCAGAGCTGGAGAGAAAACCTCGCTACACCCTGTGCAGACTCGCTGTCTCCTATCCGTCATCTGGCTGTCCCCCGAACCCTCCCCTCCAGCCTTCCGGGCTTGGCTGTGGGGCCAGCCAGCCGCTAACAGGACGGCTCACTGCTCAAACCAGACAGTCCCCAGGGCTGGAGGCTTGTGCCTGTCAGCCTATCAGCTGGCACGTTGACAGACAAGGAATCTGGCCAATAAATATCTAATCAGGATGGTACCAATTCTCAAGCTGGCAGTTCAGCATAGTGATTCCAGAGGAGTAGCAGACGGTACTAAGAGCCAGAGGTCTGGCCACACACCTTGGGACTTCAGGGCCATGGGGTATTGTGGAAGGGTGGAGGAGCTGGAAAAACACACACCTGCATTCCTTGTGTAGGAGACAGAGCGTAGCAGTGGAAAATGCTTGCACTTTCTCTGAACACTCAAATACCAGGCTCAGTTCTGCAGTTTAGTGTCTGTATATCCTTGGCCAAATCCTTGGCCAGATCTCTAAGCCTTGGTTTTCTCATCATACGGTGGGTATTACAATAATAATTTAATTCTAGTCGCTAACATTGTGTGCCAGGCACTGTTGTCCATGGGCTCTGTGGGTGTAACACATGTAACCTAATTCTCAGGATTCTTCTGAGGTGACTGGGTAAAGTACCTGATAGGCTAATAAGCACTAGACAAGAATGAGCTTTCTCTTTGCACCCTTATGTCCCATAAAACCCAACTGCTCTGGTGCAGCCATTTGTTTATCCTTTATCCACTTACCAGCTGTGTAGCCTTGGGCAAGTTACTTAACCACTCTGAGCCTCACTTTTTTCCATAAGGTAAAACAAGGAGTAATGACCTCACAGAGTCGTGGTAATGAAATGAGATGAAGACAAAGTACTTAATGCAGTGGGTAGCACATAGTAAATTCTCAATGAATAGTAGTTGCTTTAATGATTATTTATAACCCCTCATATGGGTGTTTTTCTCCTTACAAAGCACCTCCACATCTCTTAACTCATTGGATGTATAGTCTGTGACACAGACAAGGCAAGAATTATCACTCCTATTTGAAAAACAAAGATGGGGGCCTCAGAATGGTCAAGTGACTTACTCCAGGTCATGTGGTGAATGAGAAGCAGAGATGAAACTTAAACCCAGATCTCCCCCCTGCCCCCGGCCTAGTGCTTTTTTCTTTCTAAGAAGATGCGGAGAGTTGCAGGCAACTGTTGAAGTCAACCCCTTGAACTGTCCCCTTTTGTCCTGAAAAGGAGTTCCATCTATGAGGCCAGTGGCGGATGATGGTGGGTGAAAGTCAGAGACCCTGAGTGAGGCCACAATTTTGTGGCTGCTCTACAAATGGAGGGAAAGGCCCAGTGCCAGCAACTAGAGGCCCCGGAGGAAAATTTTTAGTAGGGACATTTATGAGTTAGGGAGAAGAGGAGCATGGCTCTGAGTGAAAACAACTCCTGCTGAAGTCCTCAGACATCACAGGGTCCCACAAAAATTGAATACTAAATCGTAGGTACAAACACTCCAGATATTTTTCTGGAGAGGTCCAATGCTTTTATCAGATTCTCAGAATTATCCCTGACCTGCAGAAGAAAAAGAGCTGTTGTTCTAAGCTAAACATGACTTCCACACCCAAATCACCCTCTTCCAAGTCCTGTTCCCTGGTAGTGGCTCCTATGGACCATGACCATGACCATGACCAAAGGAAATAGCCACCAGCCTCTGTCTGCCCTGCTTGATGTGATTTTTATTTTCTTCTTTTATTCTTATCTGTATTTGTCAAATTTTCTTTAGTGAATAAAGAATACCTTTATAGTCACTCAAAGCAACAAATCTATTTTTTTAAGTTTTAAGTACATTATTTAACCCAAGAAACACAAGTTAACATAAGCAAGGTTTACTACTTTGCCTCAACAAATACAATTTAGATGTGCTGTTTCTAATGAAAACCAAAACAGAGCAAATAATTAAGTTAAAAACAACAGCATCAATTTAGTGGTTTACCAATTAGCAATTCACTCCAACATGTATTGAGTAGACACTGAGCTCACAGAACACCATGCTTAGTGCTCCTAGCTTAATTGGCCTCTCTGCAGCATTTGGCATATCTGGTCTCTGTTGTCTCACCACCATTTTCCCTTGGTCTTGGGGAAATGCACTTCTCTGACTCTCTGTGGGTTTCTTGTGCAGATTCTCAAGTAGGTTCCTCTTCCTCTGCTCTCCCCTTAGATATTGGCTCTGTCCACAGGCCCCTTCCTTTTATGGCTGCTGTCTCTCTGATGGTTTCATTTGCTTCCATGACTTTGGTTACCATTTCTATCTTAATGATTCCCAAATCTGTAACTCCAGTCCAGATATCTCAAAAGAATTCTAGGCCAATAAAGCCAACCTCCTACTGGACACCTCCTTCTAAAGGTCCCACAGGCACTGAACTTAATATGTCAGAAGATGAACTTATCCCCAAGATCAACCCACCTCCCCATGGTCTTCCTCTTGTGCCTCCTATTAGAGAATCCAAGCAAGAACTGTGGATGTTTGATTTCCTCTTTCCTACTGCCACATGCAGTGATGCTAAACACGCTGGTTCTTCCTCGGTCCTTCAGTAACTGTCAAATACCTTGGTTATTCTTTTAACTTCTCTCACCTGGAAGGTGGCTACAGCCTTGTACAGGTGTTTTGCCTCCATTCCTGCCTGCTTTGACCTATTCTGCATGTAGCAGCCAGAGTGATTTTCCCAAAATGCAAACTAGATCATGTCACTCTCCTGTCTACAACCCTTCAGTGGCTCACCAATGCCCTTCAGGATCAGGTTCAAACATCTGAGAATGTCATACCAGTTCCTCTGTGCCTGACCCCCGCCTCCCTGCCTACTTCTTTAGACTCTACTTACTGCATTGGTTAGGATTGGGGCTCCAGCTGCTATAACAAAAACACAAATATCATAGTGGCTTTAAAACAAGGTAGATTATTTTTCTCTCTCTCTCTTATACAGCAATCCAAGTGTAAGCAGTACAGGACTGATATAGGAACCCAACTCCTTCTATCCTGATGCTCTACCATCCTCACTATGCAGCTTCCACCTAAGGTGGTCTAAGGTGATTGCTCCTGCTCTCATCATCACTTTCCTTTCCACCCAACAGTGAAGGGCTAAAGGGGCAAGGGAAGAATCCAGAAGAGGTAATACATTCAACCATTTCCCAAGGCTCATACTTTAGTTGCTTGCCCACACTGGACTTCAAGGGTAGCTATGAAATGTAGTGTTTTGCTGAGAAGCTATGTGCTAACTCATACTTGCTTAGACTTAAGTCTTTGTAACCACCCAGAAGCCTTTCTACCCCCACAGGAGGGCGTGTTTCCCCTCCCAAAGAATTTATTATACCCAAGTTTAATTGTTTGATCATTTACCTATTTTCCCATCTAGGCTATGAGATTCTTTAGAGCTAAGACTGTACCTTGCTCACCTTTGTTCCCTTAGTGCCTAGCAAAATGCCTCATGCACAATAGGTTATAAATAAATGTTTATTGGTTGTGTTAATGAAAAAAATAACAAAAATAGAACCCCAAGTTGTATAAACATAGTATAAACTTAACTATGAAAAAAACACAAGCAAACAACAGCAACAAAAAACAACATAAAAAGAATCCGGAATGGAAATATATCAAAATGTTAACAGAGGTTGCTTGTAAGCATTGAGATTATGAATGGCATCTTTCTGCTTCTAACAGTATTATTTTAATTTGGGGGGGGGAAGCAACAAAAACAAAGTGGGGAAATTTTGTTCCTATTAATTCATATTAAGATCTTTGAAAGTTTCACTTAAGAATTGACCACTACATTGTTTTTGCACTACTGTTCCTTCAAAATCAGCAAGGAGCCAACTGAATGAGCCTTTTTTTAGGTTAACATTGAGAGTGATGACTTGGTGCCACCTGGCCATTTTATAGACAGGAAAGCTGAGGTCTAGAGAGAAGGCGGGTCCTCCATGTTTAATTGTTATTGTAACTTTTTGTAGTAAGAACACATAGCATGAGACCTGCCCTCTTTGTTCTGGGCTCTGTATTCTTTCCACTTGGTCTATATGGATGTTTTTATGCCTGTACCTTACTGTTTTAATTACTTTGCAATATATTTGGAAATCAGGAAGTGTGATGCCTCCAGCTTTGCCCTTCTTTCACAGGATTGCCATGACTATTTGGGGTCTTTTGTGGTTTCTATTTCTGAAAACACTGTCATTGAGATTTTGATTGGGATTACATTAGATCGCTTTGCTTAGTATGGACATCGTAACAATACTGAATCTTCAACCTATGAATACGAGATGTCTTTCCATTTATTTGTGTCTGTTGTTTTTTTAAAAATATATCTTTATTGATTTCAGAGAGAGGAAAGGAGAGGGAGAGAGAGAGATAGAAACATCAATGATGAGAGAGTCATTGATCGACTGCAGCCCGCAACCCGGGCATGTGCCCTGAGGGAATCGAACCCTGACTGCCTGGATCCTAGGTCGATGCTTAATCGCTGAGCCACACCCGGCCGGGCTATTTGTGTCTTCTTTCATGTCTTTCATCAACGTTTTATAGTTTCCAGTGTATAAGTCTTTCACTTCCTTGGTTACATTTATTTTTAAGTATTTTATTCTTTTTGCTGCTATAGTAAATGGGATTGTTTTCTAAATTTCCTTTTCAAATAATTCGTTGTGAGTGTATAAAAATGAAACTGATTTTTACATGTTGATTTCGCATCCTGCAACTTTATTGAATTCATTTATTAGTTTGAACTGATTAGCTTGTGGCTCTAGATGTGTTAGGCTTGGTTTTATTTTTGAAAGGAATGCCTTTGATTGATATTTTTCATTTTAATTGTTCTCATTTTCAGTCATGATGAACTGTCAGTCCAGAAACAATGCATCCCACTGTGTGCACAGCTCAAATTGGTGCATTGGCCAGCATATTGGACATAAATGATCAAATCAGTCCTAGTGGCCCATTCTAGATGCCACCATATAGCATCCTGAGACAAGGCCATTTGTCTGCAGCTTTTCTAGGAAAAGGACTTTGGCAGAGCCCATCAAAATAAAGGGCGAGGCTGCCAAACGTGGGGTTTTTTCTTAACATGCTTGTGGAGGCCATTTTTTTAGTGATTAAAAAATATATATGAGTTTATTCTTCTTTTCATTTACCCCTTTATCCAATGGTTATGTGGGCAGGTAGAGGACACAGAGGGGTGAATCATTTTTTAAAAGACTTTAAAATCAAACAAATTCTAGGGGAACTGGAGACTTGTCTCTCCATCTCTCCCCTGCGGGCCATGCTCTGAGAGATTAGACTCCTTCCTCGGCATAAACACATGAGCACACCTGGCTTGGCATCTTTACTCACAGCTTCTCCTGTTCCTTGAATTATCTCCCCCAACCCCCATATCCAAAGGTTCTACCTCCTCCAAGAAGCCTTCTTGATCTTCCTGGCTCTCTGGTCTCACCTGGCTTAGAACTCCTAGTTTATGCTTTACATACATGTACTAGTTCTTTTGCATTTCCCACATACACCTTAGGTTGTGATAAAATTTTTCATATGAACCTGCTGTTTCCCCAGATCATGGCTTTCCTGAAGGCAAGGTCTGTCTAATTCATCTCCCCTTCGTCAGTGACTTGCACTCACTAAGCACTCAGGAAATCCTGGTTGAATCAACAAGATCACCCAAGAGCCAACCCTTGAGAGCAGCTTTACTCTGGGATTTGAGCCAAGGCTCCTTTCCCAGCTACCCCAAAGCTTTCAGCTTTCATCCATAGATTTTTGAACCAAGATGTCCTTCTAGGCCTTCAGCTTGAGGGAAAGTCGGTAAAAGAGCATGAAACTGGTGAAGAGGAGTCCCAGGTGCTTGTCCAGTTTCATCCATTGCTAATTGAATGAGTCATTTCATATTTTCAAAAAACAGGGTTTTTTCAAATTGCAAAATGGTTGTTGTTGTACTTCACAGGTTGTTGTAAGGATTCAATGTAGTAATATAAGCAAAAAAGCTTGCAGGGAGGCTAAAACACAGAAGGCAACTTTGTGCTTCTATGAATATTACCTTTTCCTTCTTCACTTACAGGCGTCACTAGTTTTCTCTTTCCTCTCCATCCATGTCTGACCTACTCACAACATTGCCAGTCACCCTAGCATAAGATGATCTTGCCACAGCAAACAGCAGTCTCCAGGGGTTCCAATTTTATAACTGCAAAATGAAGTTATTCAAAAATAACAGGGTCAGGTGTCTACATAGAGGCTCCAGAAATAGTAATGAAATTCAATGACCCCTCTATTATTATAGAGAGTCAATATATCCTGGAGAGATTCATTTTAGTAGTAGGAATGTCTAGATGGTGCAGATAGTTAACAATAAAAGGGACATGAAAATGAATTGTTACAAATTGTACTGGGCATCCTGTGTAAAGGTCCGGTGTTTAGCATCCTTTGTTTACAATGCTGCCAGCACACCAGCATCCTACATGTGCTTATGGCTGAGGCCACTTGGAGGAACCTCAGAACATTTCTGCAGCCATGTGTGTGTGTGTGTGTGTGTGTGTGTGTGTGTGTGTGTGTGTGTGTGTGAATAGGGCTGGTCATCTAAATATAGCACGAATCCTTCAGCTTTCCACTATTTCATATGTAGAATTTATATAATGTGAATGTTCATCTTATCTCTTGATTCTAGACATGGGAGAGCTCATATACATGAGTCAAAGAGAAATATCCTTGGTGCCAAGATGTCAGGAGGGCCAGATGATGTGGGGCTTTGGGGAGCTCTTGTATAATGCAATATGCCCAAAGACCAGAAGAAGGAAGTATGATTGGGTGAGACCTTAGAAGACAGTAACCTCTGAATTGGGGGCAAAGGTCACAGTGACAGGTTGTTTCTCCTGTCTCTCTTGCAAATACCATTTCTCATGGGATGTGGGTTGTTATGGTGATGGAGGTGGGGTGACACTAAACCAAGAAGGAAATAGGAAATTTTGCTATTGGCCCTGGCTTCTCTGCTCTCCTGCCATGTATCCTTCACCTCTCCATTCCCAACCACAGTCAAGTCAACCTTTACCAGCCATGGACCTTCTACCTTAATGTCACTGCAACACTTTCCCCACATGTTTCTACCCAGTAGTAGCTCACTTTCAGATGCTCCTTCTCTAATTGGTTCCTTTCAGAATAATAACTTCCTAGGATTATCCACAGATTTTATTTTACTTTTTTTTAATTTTTATTTTTTAAAAATATATCTTTATTGATTTCAGAGAGAGGAAAGGAGAGGGAGAGAGAGATAGAAACATCAATGATGAGAGAGTCATTGATGGCTGCAGCCCGCAACCCGGGAATGTGCCCTGACTGGGAATCGAACCCCAATCTCCTGGATCCTAGGTCAACACTCAACCGCTGAGCCACACCCGGCTGGGCTATCCACAGATTTTAGATTTGGTGGCCCAAGATAAGGAAGGCACCTCTGTTCCTGGGACACCACCCTTGCTGAGGTGTCCAAGCATCCAAGTCCTCCTTTCTGAAAAAGAAAACTGGACACAGTGTAAACATATTTTCTATGATATGTTTATAGTGCCCTGTAAGACTCTCTCACGGGATTAGAGCTCAGTCTGACACTTTATATACTTTCTTTGTCACTAAATGAGGAGTTCAGTTGCATTTAGCTAAGGGTTGAATTACGCAGTGTTTACTGAGCTAGAAGACATCTTTGTGAGAAAGAGCTTGGAGATTAAGTTGGCTGTGGGCTGAGCAAGGGTGCACAGTGTGATGTGGCTGCTTAGCAAGTCTACAGACTCGGGCAGCCTTGGTAAATTAGAGGAGCTCAAATGAACGGGAGGGAAACAGGCAGCCCCATGCTCTCCTGTGCTGCTCAGTCATAGCTGGATTACCATTCTCTGGATTACAAACGCCTTCACAGAAGACACATAATTTGAGTCCACAATAGGAAGAAGAGCAGGGTGGATAAAGGATCCGGTATAGAACAGATCTGAAGAAACTGGAAATCTTCAGCTTGTGGAAGAGAGGGCATTTGAGTCTCTGGAAGAGTTGCCTCCAAGTACCTGGAAGGCTGTCATTTGGAGACAACATCAACCACGTTCTATGTGAAAACTAAAACTAGTGGCTGAAAATAGTTCATTTAGGCCCAATGTTAAGTACATCGTTTCTAACAGAGCTGGCTGTCAGTGGAAGAGGCTGCTTTGTGAAGGGAAGAGCCCTCCACTAGTGGAAGTGTTCAAGCAGAGGTCCAACAACAAACCGTTAAGGCCATGGTCTAAGAGATTCTAAATTTGGGGACTCAAACCTGATGACCTCTGATGGCGTTCTCAAGTGCACAAAGTTTTGATGCCAAAAGGGAGTCCAGAGCCTAATTCCAAAGAGCAGACCTTACCCCACTTCCCTTTCTGTTTCCAGCACACTCATTTTCTCTCCATCAGTGCTAGTAGGAAGCAGGGCTCCATGAGAGCTGGTAAGTGAGACAAGGCTCTGCCCAGCCCTCTCAGCATGATGGGCAATTAGCTGGACTCCAGCCTCCCAGGACTCACAAGCTCTCAACAGGTCGCAATACTCCACCAGTGCTTATTCAGAACCCAGGGAAGGAGGCAGCCACAGGTAGCAGGGGCTTAATTCTGAACCCATGCTAACCAAACATTAACATTTGCATTTAAAATCAGGAGCAGAAAAAAGAGCAATGAAAACTCTACTCAAAGCTGTTTGCAAATGCAAATATACCTGACACTGAAAAGAAAGGGACTCTCTCCAGTGGCCACCCCTCTCTGCTGACCTCTGTGACCAGAGAGAAGAGGGGATTGTATACATATGCAGGAAGAAGGGACTGCAGTGAGTGGGGGAGTGGAGGGTGAGGAGGGACAGATACATAATTTTATTCTATACCATGAAACCTATAATTTCACTCTGACATGAAAATTAGCTCTGGAGCTAATTAGCTTTCTAGTATCATTTGTTGCCATAGAAAAGATAAAAGTTTATGAATTTATGAAGCTACCTGAAAAAGAAAAAAGGACTACAAGTTTGCAAGAGGGTATTAGCTGTTTCAAATCACAGGGGCCCCTTCAGGGGTTAGGCCTATCCTGTGTTTGAACCCTGAAGAGCACCAGAGGCAGGCCTCCTGCTATGTGTGTGTGTACCATTAGCCCTGTGGCCAGCCATGGCCTCTCTGAGTGGCCTTCCAGCATTTGGAAAACCCTGCTGGAAAGGGCCTCCCTTACTGTGCTGGACTCTGTTCTCCATGGTTCACCACCACTGGTCCTAACTGTGCCCTCTGGAGCAACTGAGCACACATTCCCTCCCCCTGCCCAGGACAAGTCCACTGTGACTTGAAATAATTTATGAATCAGGCCATGGGTCCACTTGGCAGTTGGCCAGGTTACCCTATCAAACATCTTCCCTTCACCTCTCTGGACTGTTCCAGTCCCCTTGGCCTTCCCTACCGAGCTCAATGTGATCCAGTTAGGTTTAGAGCCTTCTGGAAGCTTCCAGAACTCTGCCTGGCCTTGGGAAATTTTTCCTTTATTTTCTTAAAAACATAATCATAAGATGTCATCAAGATGACAGAATATGAGGCTCTAACCCTCACAACTCCCACAATAACACTGATTTTAACAAATACTCATAGATGAGAGTACTTTTATTGAAGTCTGGGAGTATAGCTGAGAGGTTCCAGGTGGAGCTAAATGTCCAAGAGTAGATGCACTGAAGAGTGTAAGAGGAGCAGTGTCACTTTACTTCTGCTAACCCTCCCCCAAGATGGGACACAGTGTGATGCCTGCAGCTTTGTTCTCTTGCAGGATGGCTTTTGTTATTCTGGGTCTTCTGCAGCTCATTGGTGACCACTTTCATTAGCTCTGTGAATTCTCCCCTTCCATAGGGTGTGAGTGAGGAATGTGAGCTCACAGAGGTTTTGTGACCTGCCTCCTGTTCATAGCTGGCAGTTGGTGCCCTGGGCTTGGAACCCAGACTCTGTTCCATTCTCTCTGCACCACAGTGCACTGACGTACACTTACCTGCTAAATATTTTGTCCTATTGTCCCTAAAATTGTTTTCTTTGCATTAACCAACTTCCAGGAGTAATATGCCTTCCATAAAATACAACCAAAAAGGTTAACAGGTGAGACTAACACAGAGTGGATGCTGAATGCCTGCCTGTAATTAAACTTATTTTTAAGGCCCCTTTCCACAGGCCCCTAAACATGATGAAATTGCTTTCCAAGGCTTTCTACATGCAGATAGATACCAGCTCCCGACCATATATATCCACCAGGCTCTGGGTACAGACCATCACAGTCTAAGAATCCTAGGGGTGGAAGTCCTTCAAAGGAGGCCATGAGGTCCCAGAGCCCTGCCCAGCTCCCCATCCACACAAAGCCCTTCCTCCTGTTCCATGTCCCCTCAGGGGTCCCTCCCAGCTTTGAGGCTGAATTTATCCAGTGGCTACAACTTTCACACCGACCCCTAGGTTCCTAGATTTGTAATCTCCTGGGCTAGGGCCCACTAATGGTTCCTCTTGGGCCTCCGTGACACATGCTACCTATAATTGAACTCTACTTCTTCCCAGATTTCTTGATACCCCTGATTTGTAGTGACCTCAATCCCAGATAAAAGACATTAAAAATAAAGAATAATATCATCCGTTTATCTGGTCAAGTCCACAGTACATAGAACCTCGTGAGTGAAGTGGGCCCTTAGTGAAAACCATTAATTAAGCGGAATTAAAAAAACAGATCTGTATCAAGTTACCACCCTCTTTCCAAATACCATTATGAACTAGCGTTCCTTAAAGGACTGAATTCGCTAGTTGTCACAAGTTTATTTGGGGATGTCTCAAAAACAAATTTAAAGAGGAATCAAGCAATACTCCCTGGCACTGAAATTGCTCGACTTCTCATGGGATGTAAAAAGCAAATTTACTTTTAAAACATCCTCTCCCCAGTTATGGGCCTGAGGGGGCTCATTGCAACTGTTATTTGGCTACATCTATAAGAGGTCTGTGATATTCAATAATAGTCATCTTAAAGAAAAAGTAGCACCTTTAGAATAGGATCCATGAATATTACTCATAGCGGCTTATGGAATTCAACCCAAAGCAGAGCCAAGGGGCCAAGGCCTGGCAGTGATTCCCAAACAGACAGACCAGGCAGCCTGCTCAGTGGCCTCGGCAGTCCAGCCAAGGAGTGGAATGGTACTCAAGGGGGCGAATGAGTAAATGCTTCCCACTATACCCCGAAGGTGGCCATCTGGCTCAAGTGCCCTCCAATTCAGTTTCTTCATTCCCAATAGTGCTCTTAAGAAAAAGTCAGCCTTAATTATTATAATAAGGGGACACCCAGTTTTGACGCTCCCATGTCTTATTTAAGAATACACCCCTCTTTCTGCTTTTATAGGCTCTCTAGCACATAGCTGAGCTTCACCCATATTTTGGTAATAACTTCTGTCTTTCAAATCTTGTGCTGAACTCCTGCTTTCCTCACAAATGATTAAAAGTCCCTGTTGTCCAGGCAGCTGCTTTTTTTTACTGCCCCTGCTCTGTTAAACCCTGCCATTCCCACCTGAAATAGACGTGCTATCCTGTTCTCTAGACATGTCCTCCATTCATTTCTCCATGTATCTCCCTCTCAGCTCCTCATGTCCTTTGTGGACTTCAGATTCAGCTGATACATCTGAGCCATTCTTGGTAGCCTGTCTTCAGAAGGAACTCCTTTGTCCTTGCTGTTTCCTTGCTGTGTCTGGTGTTTAGCCTTAATTATTTTGTTTGCTTGTTTTATCTCATATTGTTGTTGGTCTGTTTGTTTTTTCACTTTCCCCAACTCCTCTTGACAAGCATCATCTTGATTTCTCCCATTGGTCACTAAAACCCTTCAGACATATAATGGAAAGGGTGATGAGTGGGAAGGATGGCTTTAGAAAACTTGAATGCAAATGGTACTGCTAACAAGCTGTGTGACCTAAGGAAGATCGCATAGCATCTCTGAGCCTCTATTTGCTGTTTTGTAAAAGTGAGTGTATCATCCCAACTAACCAGGGTTGGAGCAAGATGATTATGAAATGATAAAAGGGAAGGAGGTCCACAGATCACAAAGAACTGTCCAGAAGTAAATTGATGTTTACAGCCCCGCTTTCATCTGGACAGCTCTTAGCAGCTGTGGTATTTTCCCACCCACAGGCCTCACTGTTCTCATCACTTCTCTCTATAACCCACTCCAGGGAGGCATGTCTCAGCGACCCCAGTTTCAATTTCACAGAAGGTGCAGCTGGGTCCGCATCCTCTGCAGCTGAAGCTCTTAACTTGCTAGGGGTCTTCCCCACAGATAATTTCTTAGAATGCCCCAAGTCATGTCTGACCCCCTCTCAGTTGCTGGAGAAAAGCATCTGGTGGTTAACTTAAGCCATCCTCACTGCCTTTCCATTGCACACATGTCTGAAGGCCACGGAACGGTGTTGAAAGAGCACAAGTTTTGAGGTGTGATGGGCGGGGTTTTGAGTTCTGCCCTCAACCCTTACTAGCTGTGTGACCCTGCGCAAGTCTCTTTTTATTATTATAATTTTTCCTTTAATCCTAACCCAAGGATGTGTCCACTGATTTTTAGAGAGAGAGGAAGGGAGGGAGAGAGAGAAAAACATTGATGTGAGAGAGAAACATCATTCAGTTGCCTCCTGTACACACCTTGACCCAGGATCGAACCAGCAACATTTGGTGCACAGGACATACTCCAACCCACTGAGCCGCCTGGCCAGGGCCCCTGGACAAGTCTTTTAACTTATGTGTTCTCATCTACAAAATGGAGACAATAATACCTCTCACAGAGACACTAGGTAGGTAATAATCTTGATGATGATGATTACATTACAGGAATGCAGGGAACTTGTTTAAGGAGCATCTAGTTTTACTGCTGCTCTCACTCTGATTGTTAACGCTTCCTAATAACATGTTAACCAACTCCTAAGGCTTCCTGAGGCCACTAAGCCACGCACAGGCTCGAGGAAGGAAACCCCTCACAGTCCCCTAGATGGCCTATGTTTCTCTAGGACATCTTCCAAGATAATCCCATTTCTCATACCATGCTCCATATCTCCAGAAAATGGAAATAATAAAAACATAACTCTTGAATTAATTCCAAACAGAACCGCTCACTTTTCCCCCAAATAAGCGCCTCATATTCTTGTCCAAAACCTACCCATCATCCAAGTCTCACTCTCTCTGCTTTCCCTGGTGTTCAGAGTTCTTGGCTGCCCTGAGACCTCCTGGAGGGCAGAGACCCTGCTACCATCTTACTGGGGGAGTTCAGAGTAGGGTTTAAGGGGAAAAGGGGGTAGGGAGAGTGGGAGCAATGACCCATACAAGAAAAAGAAAGATAAGTTACTGGAGTGTTGTTTTTTTAAACTGTGTGGCATTAATTGATTCACTTTCCTCTTAGAGCCTCTCTTTTCTCCCTGTCAAAAAGAGTTACACCATTTATCTTTTTGCTCCATAGTATTTTATGAGTAATTTGAGCCTATAAAAGTGGGGTCAGCCAACATTTTCTGTAAAGGGCCACATAATAAATATTTTAGGCTAATGGTCATATGGTCTTTGTCATAACCACTCACCTCTGTTACTGTAGCAGGAACATAGCGGAGACAATTTTAAATGAATGAGTATGACTATGGTCCAATAAAGCTTTCTTATGGATACTGAAATTTAATTTTATATTTATATATAAACATATGATTTATATATGTTATATATTGTATGTAATAACATATATTTATATACTATGATCACATAAAATTATATATAAATTTTTACTTTTATTTTATATAATTTTCATATATCACAAAATATTGTTCTTCTTTTGACTTTTTTCAACCACTTAAAAATGTAAAATGTGAAACCATTCTTTGCCCATGGGCTGTACATAAACAGGCAACAGGCTGGACCTGGCCCACAGCCCTGGTTTGCCAACCACTGTATGAAAGCCCTATCCAGCATGAAATCTCATAGGTCAGCCAAAACAAATAGGCACACAGAACAGGCAATAGTATTGTCTCTAATTTTCAGTTGTGAAAATAAGGGTACAAAGAAGGCAAAGTGACTTGCCCAAGGCCACACAGCCAGGAGAGGTGGAACTGTGATCAGATCAGATATGCCTGACTTTAAACCCCCTCAATGTTTACTTGCAGCTGGCTTCCTCCCTTGTCACCGATCCCAGCCCTGAGCCAAATCTCTTCTTGCCAGAACCTGTTCTCAGACCTCCACTATCCTGACCCATGATCAGGCCTCCTTCCTTAGCCTGCTCCATACTGCCCACACCAAAGGCCAGAGACTGACATGGCCATATCAGCATTACCAGAAAAAGAGCAAAGTGATCTCCTCTGGCTCCTACAGAGAGGCCCTTGGTTCTCTAACCACAAAGCCATGCATTTGCAAGATCAAGCACCAATTTTCCATATTCATGGAGATGGCAGATCTGCCTGCTACAAACACTCTGAAAACACTCAGTTGCCAGGTATCTCCAGTTAAGAGTCTGTCTCATGGCATGTGACCACAATCACATCATTTTTAGTCTGTATTTGGGGAATTTTTTACTCTTGGGGGACAAGACTAGCACCAATGACAAAAGCGCCCCTGTTGAGATCAGGAAACCTTGCTACGACAAGGGCCTGAGGAGTCCATTGGAGAGAGAACACAACCTGGAAAATGATGACCACAGGTTCATGATATGGTCCTGCCACAAATTACCTGACACCCCTGAGGTTTCGTTTCTCCGCTGAAAATGAGGATAATTAGCTTCAAATGAGAAAATAAATGTAAATGTGCCTTGAAAACTGTTGAATGCTATATAAACACTAGCTAACAATGCTCTTATCAGGCTGTACGTACTATTCCAAACAAACACTCTAACTTAAATTATGACTTTCTCAGCCCTAGTCAAAATGTGATGTTCCTCACCTTCTACAAAAAAATCTCAAGGCAATTTCAGATTTTCTCCCCAAGTCTTACTTTCTTTCCTGCATGGATGGGAAACTAAATTCATTATGAATTCACATGGCACCAGCAGAAACCCAAAGTGTATGTGGTTTGAAGTGACAAACAATAGGATGCTGTTGCAGGAGCTTGTGGGGATGGCAGTACAAGCGATGGAGTGAGCTGCACCTTCATGGGCAGTGCCACCAACAGCTGTCTCATGGCACCAAGGCTGCCGCCCAAACTGAGTCCATCACAAAGCCTTCCCCAGGGTCAGCTCTCAGCCTGGCTGGGCCCCAAAGCACCAGGGATGTCAGATACACATCTCACCCTGCCTTCCTGGGAACTCAGTCACCTCGACAAGAATGCATCCCTTAGGTTCTGACAAGTGCTCTTCAGAGCTTAAAAAGGCCCTATATTACCTGGTCCCATCTATTTATTTTACTTATAAGGAAACAGGCTCACATAGTAAAGATGACTTGCCCAGAGTTATGCAAGCCCTGGTCTTAGTATTAGGAGATGTTGGTAAAAGTTCCTATAGTAAAACCAAGTAGCTATGTGACCTTAATCAAATTATCATTGCTGAAAGATGATTAATTCAGTCGTCAATAAAAACTAGCATTTCAATACCACTTTAGGGTCAACAAACTGTATTCATGATCTAATCCTTACAATAAGCATGAAGACAAGGTAGATATTGAATAAATATGCATTTTGTCTAAGAGGAAAGAGGATCTCAAGGAAACTAAGTGACTTGCGAGATTACACAGCTAAGTGTCACTTTCTAGTTCCAAATATTGTACTTCCTCCACCAATATATACCTCTCAAATCAGTAAAGAAATAGAATTAGAACTTGTTTGCAAGGCACATAGGATATACATGAAAAAGTATGCTTGAACTAAAAACAGTTCAACCATTGGTTCCGAATACTTTGAAAATTAGGACCCATAGAGTTATCTATTGCTGAAGAACAAACCACGTGTAAACCCATCAGCTTATAACAACAAACATTTGTGTTCTCTTAGAGTTCCAGAGGATCGGGAGCTGCTGAGCTGGGAGCCCAGTTCAGAGTCTCACTAAGTTGCAGTGGAGCTGGCAGCCAGGGCTGCAGTCTCAAGGTTTGACTGCTGCTGGAGCTCTCCTCTAAGCTTTCCTGTGGTTGGTGGTCGGCCTCAATTCCTCACTGGCTCTTGGCTGGAAGTCTTCGTTTCTCCCCATGGGGGCCTTTCCATTGGTTGCTTCAGTGTCCCCCTAATATGGCAGCTGGCTTCCCTCAGACTGAGTAACCCAAAAGACAGAGAGAGGGAGTGCACCCAAGATGGAAACAGCAGTCTTTTCACAACCTAATTTTAAGAGGGATGTATCACCCCTTCTGTAGTATTCAGTAGAAACATGTCTGTAAGTCCATCCCACTCTCAAGGGGAGAGGATTACACTCAGACATGAACAGCATGAGATGAGAGGAACAGGAGGGCCAGTTTTCAGGCTATCTACCATAAGACCTCTTTATAATTCCAAAATCTTTTTGACTCCCACAAGATCAAAGTCATAATTTTTATATGATCTGTTTTATTGAGAAAATATTAAATTATATGAAATTTCCCAGACTTGACTATTTGTGACTCACAAAAATGGTAATTTCATATGGCCCAACCTAATTTATAACATCTGGAAGTTCTCAGATATTCACTAACACTTGTTGATGAAGTTGTATATTATTAATCATAATAGCATACGTGTTCATTGAGAAAATGTTAATATGTATGGTTGAAGGTATTTATTTAGTCTTCAGATAATGATTGGTGGAAAATGGATTCATGCCTTCCCTCTCTAGAATTAACTATGTAGACCCACAGGGGTACCCAGAGCTTATAGACTCAGTCGTTGCACAAGGTAGATGTGAGTTACAAATAAGTCCAGTAGATGCCAAGGGTCTTTTTATTAGAGCACCACTGCCTTCTTGTAGGTCTTATTATGAGATATAGAATCAGCTCTTTCTATTAAAATGAATAATTCTAATGAATCAGTTCTGATCTGTCAGTTGTTGCACTTGATCAATCAGAGGCCTCTGTCACGCTCGCTAGTGTTGAAGCAGTGAACCTGAAGGAATAGTGTTTTGAGCTTATTTATCATTTTAGCCCCCCAACTTTTAATAGGCTGTACTTGAGACCATTGGTCTATTGCATCCTTACTGATTTACTGTTATCACTATTACTACTACTCTATAAAAAGCAGTTGATACCAATGGTTCAGTTCAGGGAGCTGCTGTTCCACATGGTTACTGAGAAACTGCTCTATCTGGCTCCTGGAGGTACAGTACTGAGCGAGACAGGCAAGATCTATGCTCTCGTGGACTTCACAGTCTAATGGTTCTCAAGTCAGGCTTTTTAGAAATAATGAGTCCTTGGGACACTCTCTCCCCTAGACTTACTGAATCAGAAAATGTGGAATTGAGGCCAGAATGTATATTTCCTAATGGTCCATGGGTGACTTTGATGTAGCCAAGTCCATCACCCAGCATTTGGAAACCAAATTTCCTCAACTACTTCACCTGCCATTTACTCCATAACCCACAGCAATGGTCTCCACCTCACCACTTCACAGAAATGGGTCTTGCTAACATTGCCAATGAGCTCCCGATAGCTAAGTCCATGGGTTAGTCCACACTTCATCTTACTTTCTCCCTTTGTGGCATAATACTGCTGGTCTCACTCCACTTTCTTGGAATCCCCCTCTGTTGGCTTTTGACAGTGTTCTCTTTTGGTTCTCCACCTACCTGCCCTCTGATTGCTCCCTCTTGGAGTCCCAATGTTAAGCCTCTTCGTTTCCCACTTGACCAACACTGGTGTTGCCGAGCATTCTGGCTTCAGTAATCCCTCTTCATCTCCAAAGTGTTCCTGGGTGATTTGCCCCATAACCCTGGATTAAGATGCCTATGCCAGTGACTTGGGACTGTAGGCCGGACCTCATTCCCCAAGACCAGTAGCACTCCTTAGCCCACAACACTCGACTGACCGAAAGACATAACCCATTTATTCCAGGAGGATATATTCATTAAGCTGGGGACCACCATCTGGGATTGCTGCTGATTATAATTAAACCCATGAAGTAATTTAATTCAAACTACATGGTGAACTTCTTATTTATTTCTGTGCTCTCACGTAATTGAGGATACTTTATCGAGAATATAACACAAATTAACCAATTGAAAAATGGACTTGTGTCTTGTTTCTCAGGAAAAAAATAGAAAAAAGGTCCATGTTCCTGCCCTAGGAAGTTAGTCAGACTTTTGTTTTAGAGAAGTCACCAGATGAGAGTGGGCTCCTTCAAAGATGAGTGCTAAAGAATATTTTTGTGTTTTAAATTCTGAGCCTGAGAGGGAAGAGGGGATGAAAGCTGTTTATTGAAGGCTGAAGGGAAGGGAAGAACAGGGAAAAAGATGAGGGTGGCATTAATGTGACATTCTTTGCATATGTTTGTACATATGTATACAGTATGTGTGTGTGTATACTATACATAATAAATAAATGGAGCTAGTGTATATAAAATGGAGTAATAGTACCTACCCCATGAGATTACTATGAAAAGTGAATTAACTAATGTAAACAAAACACTGAACACATACCTGGTACAGTAATGTTAGCGTCTTCCACTCTCTCCAAAATCTTACTTGCTTAAGCAAATACAAAAAAATTCCACTTAAGTCAAACCCAATTGTTTAGTATAACCTTAGGCCAGAGGGTGGGTAACTGCACTCTTGAAATTGTATGCATAAATGTTGTACAAATATACATATGTCTATTTTTCTGAGGATAGAAACCATAATTTTGATGAGATTATAAAGGAGTCCTTGTCTCTAAAACTGTCCAGAATGCCTGGGGATCCTCTGCTGCCCAACATTTCAAAAACCATTACCATTCTCTCTGGTTCCTAAACACATTTCCTTCCCATCAAGATATGCACCAGTGACAAAGGTGCTCCTTTTAAAGGAAGTTAGTCGAGTCTTCATTCATTCATTCATTCATTCATTCATTCATTCCTTTATGCATGCATTCATTCACTCATGCAATAGGTAATTATTTGTACTTTATCTGGTCCATAAACTTACAAAGAGATTCCAGGGTGCTAATGCTCTATCCAGCTATTCTGTTATGGCCAAGACGGCATTAGCCTTTGTGACTCTGAGATAAGATGGATTCTTCCCGAAAATGGCCAACAAGTTTGGGCCAAGTTGTAAACATTATTTACATCAACCTTAGGCAGTAGCTGAGTCTGTGGTCAGGGTGCCAGCAAATATATGAGAAAGTCAGGCGGCCTTAATCTCCGTAACACGTGGGAGGAAATAAAGACCACCTTGACTGATGGTTGGCTTGATATGCCTGAAGAGGGTTAAGTCTGGCTGCCACAGAAACAGCTGGGGGCCCAAAGTGAAGAGAGCTCGGTGAGGTATGGCCATCAAGCCTTAAACTGCTAATCTCCAAGGACCAGAGTGACTTCGTAAGGAATTCAAGAAGAACGCAATTCACTCAACATATAATAAGATCCTGAAATCCTAAGAATGTTTTCCTGAAGCCAGAAAAAGGAAAGAAGTGTACTGGTGCCCACCGTGGGGTGACAAGTCTCAGGCAGACGGCAAGTGCTCCTTTGATAACTCAGTGCTACAAAGGTGTTAGAGGACTGATGACATTTGCAGGTGTTCACACCTACCCAAACTCATCCTCTAAAGGGAGAGCTTAAGAGATAAAAGCAAATGGCTGAGCATATCCATGCATTCACCCAAACTAGTAAAATGGCAAAGTCAAGCCTGGAAATAAATAGAGTTTAATTTCTGGAGTTTAACTTTAAATTCCATCATTGGATTTTTGAAGTGATTCTCTGACCTCCTCCTAGTCCACACTCACTGTTTTTCTTCCTTTAGGGAAAAATAAGTTGTAGTTGCATTTGCAAAATATAAAAAGTGAACTTCCAGACTGACTTCTCAAAGTGCAATGCAAACATGAGGGAAACAAGAAACCCCAAAGTCAGAGGTGAGTGGGAGTGGGAGGCTTTCTGCTCCCCCCATTCTCTGGGGAGTCCAATTCATTCAACACGCTCACATTCTGGTTTCATTTCCATTTTCTATAATAAGAGATGAAGATGTAATATGTCAATGTTGATGTATCAGAGAGATGAATTCCAGGCTAAAACATGGCAACATCTGCTTGGAAAGGAGATGGAAGAAATTAAGATGCTTACCATGATTATTTTCCTCCCGAGCAAATTTATAGTATCTTCGGTTTCAAGGGCAGAAATTCCAGGCAGATTAGCTTTTCATCTCCTAGGTAACTCTCTGAACTGCATAGCTATAGAAATGCATTGCTTTAACACTGGGTGTCCTTATTAGGGAAATATCTTAAATTCTGTGCCAACAAAGAAACTCATTGACTACTAAGCAATAGTCATGAAAATATTTATGACATGGTCTACAAACAGGTGCTCCAGACAAGACAAAAGCCGGGATTATTCATCACTTGTACTAACTGATAGAAAATTATTTACACCAACACAGTACATTTTATGCTTTTAGTAAATATTTTTTCTGGGTTATGTGTCCTCATAATGTAGGAATGAGAAATTTGCTTAAGTACCAGAGGGAATTAGCAAATGTGAACAGAGCGACATAAATATTAAGTTCTAGAACTATAGAATTGCCTATACTACACTTATTCCTTAATTTTTCAACAAAGATGTATCCAGTCCCTACTACATGGCCTGTGTTCAGCACTGGAGATGCAAAGATAAATAATTATGACTGCCTAGTTCAAAATTTGCTTTCTTTATTCTTTGTAAACACCTTAGGAAACTATGCAGGCATAAACATGTCCATTTTATAGATGAGGAAGCTGAGGCTGGGCAAGGTCACACAGCAGGAAGTATCAAAGTCAAGACCAGCCCCCGACCTCTAACCTTCTTTCTTCATTTCAGCACTCTGCCCATTCCCTCATACACTGACATGATTGAGATGAGACCCAAAACGGGTCTAGATGGCCCAAAAGCAACCACTCACAGCATCTGAGGACACCAAGGCTAGTTTTTGACCCAGTATTAACATTCCAATGCATTCCATTTTTATTTTCTACCCAGATGTTTAGCACCATGTAGACACAGCTGTGGTCTCAATCAGGACTAAGTGATGCTTTTCAGGAATTACTGAAATGCTCATTGAAAACTGTTCTCCTAATTGTGTTTTGAAATGATCCAATGGAGGGAGGGGTTTGGGCCTTTTTGAAGCAGCTTTCACTTCTCTCAGAATTTCAGCAACAGGAGTTGTAAAATGTTCCCAAAAATATTGCTTGGCATGAAAACCTCTTTCAATGCAAATCAGCCATTGATAAAAGAAAATCAGTTAAGAGAGACAGGAGTTGGAGGTGAAGCTCATTAGCCATTTGGTTGCCAAGGAAGCAAAGCTGCCTGAGAAGCAGGGATTGGAGAGAAATGCCCTTGGGTGGGGGTGGGGGGAAGCAGGGCTAAAGTACATGGGTGATTTAGAGCCAATAAGGAACAAAGAGGATACTTTACACCCATCTTAAGTACTATTGATTTGATTTTTTATATTGGCATAATTAATATGTGACTACTCCAAACTAACCATGACAAGATGGGAACAACACAATAAAATAGAAATGATTTAGGGTTAAAAAACCTAGATTTGAGGATTCCCTCACCTGTTAGTTGTATGACCGTGGGCAAGTCATTGAACTTCTCTGAATTTTCATTTCCTTCTCTCTAAAATGAAGATAATAATTCCTCTCTCACAGGATAAATATGATGATGGGTTTAAAAGTGCTTATTAATGATAAACCAAGTTTTCCTTTTCTAGTTACACAAAAATCCAAATCCAAATACTACATTGTTGAACATCTGTCCATGCTCAAATATTATTCTTTGCTAATTCAATGTAACGTTTAGCTGCTCAGCCTTGGTCACACTCACTCTGTGTCTTTCCTAAGAATGAACATTCAGAGTGCCTTCTGTGGGTGCCCCTGAGGCTTCAGTTTTGTGATCACAGACTTGGGAGTGTTTGCTGCATCCCTGATTTGGGAAAGCAAGACCTTCAATTAGTTTTCCAAGGACTCTTATATGCAAAAGGCCACACAGGAACTAATTCAGATGTCAGACAGCCATCTCGAGCTGACCCTTGGTTTCAAATTTCTCCAGCCTGTTTCCTAAACCTGTTTCAGTAAATAGCAACTCCATTCCCCCCGTGGCCCAGATCAAAAGAGTGGGGATCATCTTTGACTCTTCTGTTCCATTCACTCCCCATCAATATCCAATCCATGCCCCAGTGCTCTCACTTCTACCTCCAAAATACATTATGCACATCATCACTTCTTACCTCCTCCACCAAGGCCACGAGACTCCAACCCACAAACACCTCTTTTCTGGAACACTGCCAGAGTCTTCCCCAGTCTTCTTTTTCCTGCCCTGACTCCTATACAGTCTATTCTCTCTAGGGCAACCAGAGTCACGCTTTAAAGATGTAAGTTAGGCCAATCACAAAAACCTTCAGTGGTTTCCTGTCTCATTCAGAATAGAGGCCAAAGTCTTTCCATGGCCTGCAAGTGCCCCCCGCCCCCCAGTGAACTGTTCTGGCTTCCCACTACCTCTTAACTTCATTTCCTTTCTTTATTCACTTTACTCCAGCCACTCCAGTGCTCTAACCCAGCAATTACCCTCCTCCGAGAAATCTGTGTTTGTCATTCCCCTGCCTGGATCATTTTTACCCCAGATATTCACATGCTTCCTTTTTTCACTTTATATAAAATTCTGCATAAACATCACTTCCTCAAAGAGGCTTTCCTCACCTCCACTGCTGCTTATTTTTTTCCTTAGCACTGATTTATATTATATTACATATTATACCATATTATTTTATACCATTTATATTATATTATACCACACAATTTATATTATATTATATTATGTTATGTTATGTTATGTTATGTTATGTTATGTTATGTTATGTTATGTTATGTTATATCATATTATATATTATCCCATACCATATTACCATGCCATACCATATAATATAATATCATATTATATTATATATTGTATTCTTGCTTATTGTCTATCTCCCCACTGAAATATGAGCCTTTGGTCTTTTTAATTTATTGCCAAATCCCCAGCATTTAGATTGAATTGATACACTGTGGATTCTTTAAGAGGCTGTGTGATGCATCCCTGAGCTCATCAGGAAACCAGAGCTGCCCTTCAGTTGGCAGCTCTGGTTATATACCAGTTCAGTCAATGGTATATAATCAAGTGATTATTGAACCACTTATCAATCAAAAGGTGTTCTACCTGGAGCTGAGGAACACCAAGGAGTGACTAAAGAACATGAGGATCCTGTGGATTCCAGCACAGCCAGGACAGAGGTGCCTTGACCTCCAGCACTCAGCAGGCCTGAAAGCAACCTCCTCAGAGTATCAAAAGGGCCCTGACCTCCGGGGTGCATTCTCCAAGCTCAGTTCTCTTGGATCTGATTTCACCAAAGACTCCATGATAGAATATGGCCATCTATTTGGCATAAGCCCAGGAGAGAGGACCATCCCCTAAGTCAGCGATTTTCAACCTTCTTCATCTCATGGCACATATAAACTAATTACTAAAATTCTGCAGCACACCAAAAAAGATATTTTTTGCTGATCTGACAAAAAAAAAAAAAAGGTATAATTTTGATTCATTTACACTGAACAGCTATTGTTGTGTTGGCTGTTGTCATTTTTTTGTTTGATTATCTAAGGAAAAAGAGATCGGTGCCCCTGCCCTGGCCCGATCACTCAGTTGCTTAGAGCACCATCCCTATACACCAAGGCTGCAAGTTTCATTCTCCAGTCAGGGCACATACAAGAATCAACGAATGAATGCATAAATAAGTGGAACAACAAATCTCGCTCTCTCTCTCTCTCTCAAAACAAATTTTAAAAAATTTTTAATTAAAAATAATAATAATTTAAAAAAAAAAGAGTTCAGTGCTCCTGACTAAATAGTCAGGTACTGCATGTTTTGAAAAGTCATGCAGCACACTGGTTGACAATCACTGCCCTAAATAAATAAGCAGACCAAAGAGAAACCTCTACTTCCATCTCTTCTTTTGCTGACATATTTTTAATCTATCATTTATTGAGGGCCTACTCCAAGCTACGCCTGGTGCCAAACTATGTGCATGTGGTCCATCATTTATATTATTAAGAAATGAGATATTATCTCTATTTGACAGGTGAGAAAACTAAAGCTCACAGAAGTTAAGTAACTTGCCCAACGTTGTACAGAGAGAAAAACAGAAAAATTTAGATTGGTCCTGAAGGGGCTCAGAACATGCCACTCCCAAACACGCCACTTTGGCACAGTGATTGTTTTGAGCTGAAAGCACTTGAGAAGCAGTAGATGCAGGAAGAGCTCTCTGACCACTTCTTTTCAACCTAAAAACAGGTTATAAAATTTCCCATGAGAAAGGTGACCTCCCTGAACTGGAAAGAGAAGAATGTTCTTATCTCCCGCGAGAGTCGACACCAACATGGATCTGCACAAACCAACCTACTACCACCGTCCTTACAGTCTACTAGTTTCCCCACCTAGTTCTAGTCACTTTCCCACTACTCCTTGAAGTTTGCCTTTTCCTCTGTCTTGCAACTTTCCTACAAATTTACCATTCTTTGTTTTAATAAAATGTATATAAGCTCTTAGTACCAAACTCTTCTCAGGGTCTTCATTCTTCTTAAGGTGGCTCCAATGTACACATCAAAACATTAAATAAAGTTGCATGCTTTTCTCCTGTTCACCTGTCCTGTCAGTTTAATTCTTGGGTCCAGTCACAGAACCTAAGAGGGGAAAGGAAGAGCTTTTCCTCTTCTCTAGAGCCAAACTCTATACTCTGTGGAACAATGCTACCCCCCTAATGCATCTCTCCTGAATCGAATGTCCCTGCAGTATCCCCCAGAGGTAGGCGAGCTGGACCTCTGAGTTAGTTCCTGCAGAGTGGATGATACTGTAGAATTTCTAGAGCTGATAAGCAGGGACATTGAGCCTGGACCATGATGGCCATGCCAAGGACCTCTGGTGGCTGCTGCCTCTGACACCCAGTAGGCTGTGAGAGGTGTGGCCTCTTTTCAGGCCCTGGGAGCATATCCCAAAAGGAGCCTCCAGCCTATTGACCCAGTTTGAGCTTGTATCATGGGATTTGCCCGCAGAAAGGGTGAATTTCAGCTTGGTGAATGATTGCGAAACTCTTTAGGTTTCAGTTCCCAGGGACTGCCTCTGTCTCTAATTCTCTTGAAATCTCTCAGCTATGAAAGCTGGTGACCAGGAAAGTGTTTTTAAATATTCTTCAAGGGGGCTGTCTTCTTGGAGGTGACACTTTGACCTCAGAGGCTTACCAGGTCCTTCAAAGCTGGGAAAGGACATGGGCCAATGTTTGTCCACACATCTAAGGAAGGAGATGTTTTTAAGCAGGCACCACTGATAGAGATGTTTCTTTTCTGTCTTGTGAGAGGCTGGGTCCTGTCCCTTCTCCCAAATCCTAGTACATTCTGAAGTGAGTGATCTTACCAAATATGGACTAAGTGAAAATCCTCAGCAGATCTCATACAAATTCAGATCTCATACAAATATCAGTTCTCCAATCCCCCAAACTCTCACTATGCTCAATAACCACAGTTCTTTCCAGAGCATGCTGAGAGAGAAAGCTATTTTACTGAAGATTGTTTCTTTGACATTCACGCACCAACAAGGATAGTCTCTTATGGGTTTAATTTGACTTCTTTATGTGCCAAGAGGAAACTTTCTATCTGAAGGGCAGGCATACAGATATCTGAAGAGGTCTTCAGGAGGCACTTTATAATTTCCTTGAATTTCCTCGAATGTTTGGAAAATAATGTGTATTGATTAACTGTCTCTTTCAAAATGCTTAAAGTTCTCCTACCCTTTCATTTTCTAGAGGGAATTAACAATGAAGAAAAAATACATACTGACTCACCCATGTTTTCTAACTAAAAGGAATGTGGGCCCAAATCCCATGAATTGTGATGGAGTCCATGCAGGACAGTGGAAGCCACGAGGCTATTCCTGATATACTTGGAATTGGAGCCATGGACATAAGAGAAGTGGCTGTGATTCCTTAAGACTGTGTCATAATCTGAACCTGGCACTAGGATGGCCAGTGTGACTGTGCAGGAACTTGGTAGTCTAAGATTGAGATTAGGGATTTGTGACCTTCAGCCGCCTAGCACAAAGGGAAGTGGACATTTGACCCATACCACAGACAAAGCAGTCTGTGTCCTTTAACTTGCAAAGCAGGGGACACTCCCAGGCCAATGTTCTAATACAGAATTCTGCTTCCAACCAATGATTTGGCACAAAAACAATACCAAGATTTAAAGCTCTGGCCAATGATGTCACATAATAGAAAAACTAGCGCATCAGAGGGTTGTTTTTTGTAGCTATAGTTCCCCATAGTCAGGGTTTCTGAACCTTCTTTTCTGAAGCCCAGGCCTTACGTGGTCACCCCAAGAGACTGACATTTTGGCATACTGACCACCCATCGGTGGCACATTGATAAGCCACAACACACAGGGTGAAGATTTACTAGTGGAAAGAGCACTGGATTTAGAGACAGAGGACCTGGGCTACATTCCTGGTTGTTGCTTCTAGCTGCATCACTTTGCACAAGTCACCTAATATTCCAAGTCCTGTTGCCACATCTATAAAATGCAAGAACTGGAAAATTCAAAGGACGAATTTTATCAAGTATGCATTAAGATCCCCGTGTACAGGTGAGGAAACTGGCCATAGGATTAACAAGGAAAAGAACCAAGTCATATTTTTCAGGTTACATTTCTAGTGTCTGTCTACACCATGATCCCCTGGGACAGCAGCAACCGAGAAGGAAAAGGTGGGATGAGAGTGGCCGTCACAGGTGGGAGAAGCCCAGGTGGGGGTGCAGCAGAGGGCAAAGAACAGCGGTGGAGCTGCTGTTCACCTGCCCCAGGCATGGCCCACGCCCACTCCCACTCCCACTCCCACTCCCACTCCCACCCGGGGATCTGCCCCCACGGCCTCTCAGGTGAGGGAAAGGCGGGGTCCTCTGTCTCTGAGGACCAAGCAAGAGTACCTCACAAGTGCAAAGTCCGGGTGTCCTCTCGAGGGACCTGATGATTCTGAAGCTTTCACTTTTACATTAAATGTCTTTGACATTCAATTAATTAATTCACCCACCATGCAGTAAAAATTTCACATTAAACTTCCTCTACTCGGTCCAGTTTCCAGTACTAGGAGGCAAAAAATAACAGCTCCTGAAACCATTTTCTTTTTCAAGGCACCCTTTGAGGAAGTCTGAGTTATGACAAAGGAAGTAAAACAGCCTTTGTTTTAGTCTACTTTCCAGCTCTCCCAAAACTCTTGGGTCTACTCTCAGTGCCAGTGCCAGCCCCCACTCTTGTCTTCTGACAAGAAGTCTCAGCTGCAGCCTCACTTCCTCTGGGAAGCCTTCCTTGGCTTCCCCCCATGAACCTCTCCAGTGAACCTCTCCACCCTTCCCACACAAATCACTGGAACCTCCTCTCTGCACATACCACATACTGATACTTGTCATCAGACTGTGGTCCTTACTGGTTAAGTGCATGTCTTTTTGAGATACTTCGAGCAACATGAGGACAGTGACCATCACGGTTTTGTTCACTGCTGAGCCTGTAGAGTCTAGGACTGTCTGGCACATGTGAGTAGGCGCTGGAGAAAGAGGTGTTGGCTGAACCATGCCCTATTCAGTAGTTTCTCCTTCTTCTTTGAGGTTCAAATTACCCACCACTGAGAGCTACTCACCAGTCATGCCCAGTGTGTGACATTTGCTGGGTGCTGGGGAGCCCAACTTGTCTCCACTCTTTAACTGAGCTGGCATTGAGCCAAGCGGCAGCCGCCTTTGTAGCACCCCAGAAACAACACTGTTTGCAGTCAGAACACCCTGCTTTGAACCTCAGTTTCCCCATCTGTAAAACAGGAATACAAACACCTAATGCACCTACCTTCTAAGATCTAACTTCCTAACTCTGACCTATGGGGATCACAAGAAAATCCAAAAACACACACGCATGGATCTTTAGTTAGCTAGAAACAGTCTTGATCTCATAAGACAAAATTGGACTACATTTGAAAAAGTAGAGTGCAGTCAGCTTGATATTTGGCCCTGAATGTGAAAACACTTCAACTAAAGTGGTTTCTCCTAGTCATTAATTCTCTCCTAAAGAAAAATTTACCTAAAAGTCATCTCCCTTAAAGTGGTTTGCAAATGAGATGAGATTAAAATAAGGTTGTTAAGATGAAATCAAGCAATTGTTTTAGATGGTCAGATTTTACTTTCTTGACCTAGAGCCTTGAATGTCAAGCTAAAGAGTTCTAACTATTCTAGAAGCTATCAGAGAGATCAGCAAAGGGCTGTGAGCCAGGGTGATGCACTCTCTAGGAAGGCTAACTTGGCAGCCATGAGGATAGATTAGAGAAGAGACTAGAAGACCATTTGAGGAGGTCATGGCAAAAATCCAAGGAAGAGAGCTGAGGCAAAGGCAGGCATGGAGGGGCCAAATGGAAGAGAAGACCAAAGACACGGCAGATGTGCAATGGCACTGACTCCTGGCTGGTTTTGGGGAAGCAAAAAGGGATAATGCTTGGATTTTAACAGTCAGACAAAAGTGAAAGGAGTAGAAAGAGCAAAGTTAGGCAGGAAGACGAGCTGGGTGTTGGCAACACTGAGCTTGATGTGACCATGGGAACCCCAGCCAGGTGTATGAATCCCGGTCTGCTCATTTCTGGACTTTGTTTTAGTGACAGAAATATAAATTTCTATCTTATACTGATTACTGATATTTTGGGTTTTCTGTTCCTTGAAATCAAACATAAGCCTAGTTAATGCCAATATTGGGGTTGTTCATTGTCCTCACAACTCCAATCTCCTTTGAAGAGATAACTACTTCATCTGCAGAGTATTCATAGTTTTGAAAAAAGCTACTTCTCCTTGTTAGAGTCCCCATATTCAATCAGTCTCCAGAGCTTAGTTTCTTCCTTAAAGATAAGTTTTAGACTTGCCTTCCAGTCTATCATCCCTGACGATGCTTCTGCTTAGGTGAGAACTCACCTGGTAAAGTATCTCTCCTCCCCATCCCACTGACGCAAACACTGCCTATGGCCTGCCATGCACTGCCCTAATTAACAGCCTTATGACCTGCCCCAACAGTTCCTAATGCCCCACCTGATCGTCAAGATCCTCCCAAATCTGGACTCAGATTTTTGGCTGATATGATATTATTTCCCACCTTTTTCCAATATGAATTTTAGTTCTAATCAGGCCAGTCTTCTTTCCAAAATACCATGCCTATTCCCAGCTCCACAATTCACTCCATTGATTCTTTATACATGGAATATCTCCTTACCTTTCACCTGGCTACAGTAGGTATTTAGCCATCTCTACCTTCCAAGGACTTGAGCAAATTAGTAAGTACCAGATAGGAGAAGTAGGACTTGAGCTAAGTCAAAAATCCAGAAGACTGCAAGCAAACTCCCACTTAGAGACCATAGCAACTGGCAAGTAGAGATCTTATTTAATACCTACTCAAGAGCAACCCCCTCTCCATAGTTCAGAGCCATCAATGCTGAATCTTAAGAGATTCTCCAAATGAAGGAAGAGAAATAATGTAAAATCAAAGTGAATCACTAAAAATTCACAGACAAATAGTTAAAACTATGTGATAAAATAGACTCCCTCACACAAATATAATTGGATTAGAATTTAGAGTCTACAACCTTACACTCATTAGGATAGATATTCTCAAAAAACAAGTGTGGGTGAGAATATGGAAAAATTAGAACCTTTGTGCACTGTTGGGAATGTAAAATAGTGCAGCCACTGTGGAAAACAGTATGGCAGTTCCTCGAAAAATTAAAAATAGAACTACCATATGATCCAGCAATTCCTCTTCTGGGTGTATACTCAAAAGAATTAAAAGCAGGGTCTCAAACAGGTTTTGTACACCCATATTCACAGCTGCATTATTCACAGTAGCCAAGAGTGGGAAGTGTCCACTGATGGATGGATGGACAAACAAAATGTAGAATATACATACAATAGAATATTACCTAGTCTTAAAAATGAAGGAAACTCCAACACATGCTACAACATGAACAAAACTTTAGGACATTACAGTAAATGAAATAAGCCAGTCATAAAAAGACAAATACTGTATGGTTCCACTTATGTGAGGTACCTAGAATAGGCAAATTCATAGAGACAGAAAGTAGAATGGTAGTTGTTAGGGGCTGGCAGAGGGGAAATGAGAATTATTTTTTAATGGGTTCAGAGCTTTCGTTTGGGAAGATGGAAAGAGTTCTGGGATCTGATGTATTTTATACTACTAAACTGTAAATTTAAAATGGTTAAGATAGTAGATTTTATGTTGTTTGTATTTTAGCATAATTAGAAATAATTTTTTTTAAATTAGTCTACAGGATTCCATGTTTACTTCTGACAATGCATTTGAACCACCTGGGCAATGATTAAAATAAGACATTGATTCCTCCCTCTGCCTTACCCTTCTCCACCCCTGGAGATACTTATTTAATTCATTTTAAATAGGGTCTTGGATGATTCTAATGTATAACCAGGGAATCACTGGTGTAGGAATTAGGAAAAATTGTCAGCGATCTCACACATATTTTATAGACATAGAATCTTAGAAGAAATGTCTGAGAGGAAGGAGAAAGAGATTGGACTTCTGCTGAATATACCTGAGGTTGAATCCCATCCTACCACTCACTAGCTTTGTGACATCAGACAACATATGCCCCAGTGCCCTGCAAAATACTCAGTGCCCAGCCTGATGCCTGTCCTGGCACACACTAAGCTATCAATAGATATTAAATAAGTAAATAAATAAATAACACATCTCTCTGGGAGTATAATGACTATATTGTCACATATTCTGAAAATTAGCTACTAGAAACAATAAAGGTAGAGTCCCAAGATAGTGCTTGGCACACAGTAGGCATGCTATAAATTATAGATATTACCAATCTTATGGAAGGATCTTCAAAGATTACCTAATCCACTCTTCTCATTTAGCAGGTGAGAACATTGGGAACTAATTAAGAGAAAGGATTCTTTACCCAGTGGGTTTTTTTTATTATTATATAAAAGCCTTTCACTTTCTTCTTGTGTCAGAAGTGTTTTCGTGTAAATGCCTACACTAAGACTTCCAAAAACTCAATGCTGCTGTTCAAACCATCATTTATAACAGGAACTGGGATGTGCAGATAAGCCTGCAAGTGACTCATTCAGCTATGTTAGATGGCAGAATGTAGCTCTTTATAACAGTCTGTGGAACATCAAATCTGAGATGATGACCTTGAGATGCCACAAGCCTGCGTCACTCTATATACTGAAGGCAATTTCCTAGGGTTCCCCAGGGAGAAAATCACTCTTACTGATTTTCAACAGTTTTCTCTAAAATGAGGCTTCAACGTTCCCAAACTGTCAAGACCTCAGTGACCTACCAGCAACCCACAGTGCCCTGTGGCTCTCAGTTATTCACTGACAGGCCCTACAGAGTGTGGCCAGAGGGAGGTGCGCAGACCACCCGTGGGGCCACCCGTGAAGATGCCAAGAACTGAGACTCCCCAGACTCCCAGTGACTCTTACATACGCTAAAGTTGAGAACCACCTGGCAGTTCACTCATTCCAGTATTGGACATTTTACTGAGCAGGTACTCCACGCAGGCCCTGGCCTTGGCGTGACAGTTAGAAAGTCAAAGAAGACACTGTTCTCATCCTCAGAATCTGCTAGAGGACAGACAAACAGCAGGTGATGTGATGCAGTGTGATCATTCATTTATTTCACTTAATCATTCAACAAATAATTATCAAGAGTCCACCATATTCTAGGCATAGATTCACATACAAAAAGGTTATACAGTGTAGTGGTTTGCATCTTTGCTCCTTTACTCACAAGCTGAATGACCTTGGGCAAGTGACTTAACTTCTATGTGCCTCATCTGCAAAATTGAGGTATAGTGGCCCTTCCCTCACATGGTGACTGTAATGATTCAATGAGCTGATATATGTAAATCCTAGAATAGTCTCTGATACATAGTAAGTCCTGAGTAAGTTCCCACAGGAATCTAAGCATCATGAAAGCAAGGATTTTTTGTCTGTTTTACCCCTAACCCCTAGAGAGATACCTGCCACATAGTAGGGAATCACTGAATATTTGTTGAATGAATAAATGAATTTCTGTGAGAGATTGCCAGTTATATGACAGACTGACTTAAAATTAACTGATTCTTTCCTCCACTTCCAACACATATATAGGGTGTCCCCCCAAAATGTATACATCCTTTAACAGCTGATAACTCACTTAATTTTTACTCCTCTTCAGGTTTAACTGATTTGAAATAATGGGTGAAGCCAGACTAAGCTTTGAACAAAGAAAATGTTTCCTAAAGTGCCACTAGACTTTTTTATGGGGATACATACAAAATAAAGTTTATGGTACAAAACCGGCAACAGTCGAAGAATTGAGAGCACACAAATACCTAACGAAATGATTCTTGATGTTTGTGATCCATGGCTTCACATTATCAGCAGGGCCTGGACCAGAACAGTCATCTGTTTGAAAACAGGCATTGACAAAAAAATTATTCATTTCTATAGATTCTTTTATATTTTGAAAATGAACTGTATGCTAATAAACACTTACTTTATAATCATTCAAAGTGTGTATACATTTTTTGGGACACCCTTTATGTTGGGCAATTTATAAATAAATATTTGAAAAATACATATCTGGGCTCAAAAGAAAAATAAATTCCCTGGTCCTAAAAAGTCAAAGAAAAAAAATCATAAGCAGAGATTTAAGCAGAATTTGGTACATTAGATGTCTCAAAAATTGTCAATTCTTTTAATGATGGTGGTGGTGATGCTGATGGTCATGGTGATGGGGATTATGATGATGAAGATGATGGCTAGATAAAGATAACTCTCAAGGAGAATTGCAGAGCACGTTCTTTCTAGTTAAACTCTTTGGGTAGTCATTCCTTCCTCAACTTTTGCCTGTGGCACCCATATATTTACCAAATAGACTGTGACCTCCATGAAGATGGAGCTTCCTAGCTTCTCTTTATCTTAAATGAACTGTTTAGGTTCATTGTATGATCATTGCACTTCAAAAACGAAACTAGGCTAAAAGATTTTCCTGAGGCACTTTCTTCTGGTTTTGGAACATCCATACACATAGTCATAGACTCACAGATTCTAACATTTAGGAGACACATAACATGTCAACCACTTCAAACTCCCACCTAGTGTTCTACTTCACTGCTCACTATAGCCACTAAAGTTACCCACCCAGCCTACTGATCAAACTTTCATGAGTCTGTTAGAAGAGATTAATGTTGAGACTCCTTACATCCTGCTATATATAACCTCTTATAGCTCTAGCTGCTCGAGATACCAATCTATAAGTGATGATAAAACATTATTGGGACAAATAGGAATACAGTCCCAGCTAACTCAGGTTTCTACACAAGTCCTTTAATAATGATAAAATATAAATGGGACCTGCTAAAACCAATATAGACAGCACATTGGAATAAAAATTTTAAAACTACTCTTAGCTGGCACTAACTAATTTAAGGTGAATGAGTACTTTAGTCCTTTGCATATGCAAAGTGTATAGTGCAACTATGGGATGCACCACCAACTCTGAGACCAGCTAGCTAATATTCTAAAACCAAATAGTACATAGTGTAAAATTGTTCATTGGGAATGAGTGATTCATTTTATTATTCAAATTTTAAACCCTTTAAAATATCTCCTCCAAAGCTATCTTATTTTAAAATATTACAATTCTAGACAATTCTAAATAAATTGAGTAGACATCATAAATCCTTTATTTTTTCATATAAAGAGGTACACCATTTTTATTACTAGAATGTCAGTTTCTCCCAAACTTAGAGGTTCTCCTTTGCAAAGGTAGCTACATGTCTCCGTCTAGCCCTGGTTCTGTCATTACAAACACTTTCCCATCACCACCTGCCTCTGGTCCTCCAAACACTCCTACTCATGCTTAGACAGCATCTGGAAGCCAAGGTTGCTTCTAGACAATCAGGAATTCCTGGAGGAAAGGTGACTTGGGAGACCTCAATTTCCTTTCCCACTGTCAGAGCAGCATGGTACACTGATTAAGGTCCCAGGGTCAAACTACCTGGGTTTGCTTCCTGGCTCTAGAATAACCGTGTGACCACTCAAAAACCATCTGACCTGGGGCAAATTACTTGATTTCTCTGAGTCTGTAACCTCGTCTATACAACAGGGATGACAATAATATCTTACCCATAGTGCACCTATGAGCTACAATGAGTAACACGTGGATAGTATGGAGTAGAGTGCTTGGCACATGGGAAGTGCCCAGTACATATTAGCTATTATTATTGTTGTCACTGTGCCCTTTTTAATTCTAGATGACTCTCCTTCCTCTCCACTCTGGCTCAGGTTCATGCCACCTCACCTACAAATTTCTGCCAAGATTTGGGGCTGGGATATGCAGAAGTAGACATTAGGAAAGATTTCATGAACAATAAACATTAAAGTTGGACCATAGAAAATTACTTCCTCCCTATTTGGGTGCTTATCAGAAAATTGAGAAAGGAAGAAATTAAGGAATTGAATGATCTTCAATCAGATTATGCTTTTTTATAGGCCAATCAGGACCCCTCTACTTCCTTCTACATGTTCTCATACTAATATATTTCTTGCTCGCTCTTGTTCTCTGTCTCTCTCTCTTTCTATGTAACATCTTTCCAATCTTTTAACTCTTTATCCTTCAGAGCTTTCCCCCTAATTTTATATATTCTAAATTTTCTCAGCCCAAAGCCAGGCCATGTGCCAGCTGCAGTAGCACCAGGCCTTAGTGGAGCAGAGTGGCACATCCAAATTTTCCCTGTGTTCTCTAGTACTAAGAATATGATTAACTTTGAAGAAACCACACACAAGCGGAGCACTCCTAAACACTCTTTTGCTGCCTGATTTGAATAGAGTTTTGCTCAAATAAAATCTTAAACATAAAAAGTAAATAAATTTAAAAATCACACACAAGACTTTTGTTAGGCAAAAATAAAACAAAATGGCTTACTGGACTCACATTGCTTTTTATTTGAGCCTTTTCTATCAGTGTCACACTTGAATTTTAATTATGCTAAAAGAAGAATTATGGGCTGTCTGTCAATAGCACAGACTGAAAATGACAGGGCTGCTGTAGGTTATGAATGTTGTTTGGTGCACAGAGGCAACCAGCTGAGGGGTTGGGACCTGAGATCTAGCCTCTCACTCACAAAGCCATATACAACATGAATTTACTCAGAAGAGGCATCTTTTCCTATTTTATACAAAGATACTAGATAGACTAGTATTACTTTCATGCAAGGGGAATGATTAAATAAGTAAATATATTGAGAATAATAGGCCCAAGATTTCCCATTGTCTGAGAAAGGAGTTTCAAATATGGAAGGGGCTGTTGGATTGGAATTACACATATCAGTGTGAATTTGTGGTTTTCAATATAGGTAGATATTTTACATGGATGTGTGGAGGTGTGTATAAAATATATTTCCTGGCTCTTTCCACCAAGAGGGCCTAGAATCCATGATACACGAGTAGCAGTGATTGTACTAATGCTCATATCTTGGTTTCTAAAATACTAGTCTCCACAGAAAGAAGCAGAGCCCTTTGGAAAGAAAGAGGATTCCAGGGCTGGGACAATGAAAGGACAAGATGAGCCAGGAATATCTTGTGGTTCTAAAAAGTAAGAAAGTGCTCAAAGATCTTGAGAGCATGTCAAAAGCTCACAAGGCCAGCTTGAAAGGGCTCCCTCTTGCCTGAGTCTGGTCTCCTAAAGACCCATACTCATGCTTGGCCAATCAGAGAAAATCGGAGCAGCAGAATAAGCAATAACAGTCATAGATTGTAACCCATTGAATAAAATTATAATTTATAAATCCATACCAACACAAATGAATAAAATAAAATAATGGGAGAGAAGGTAAGCTGTACTATAAACAGAATATGAACTAGTAAATGGAGAATGAATGACAAAATTAGAATATTGTCATTTGGTAATCATCACAGTCATAACTGATTCAACAAAAATCATCAGTGGGTGCTAAAAATAAATGGGTGGAAGTCTGATGGAGAACAGGATATTGACATAGACCCAAAGTATCATTCCATAAAATATTTATTAATTAGTAAATACAAAATACATATTCATTAGTACAGAATAGTTATTCATCAGTCTTAGAGTGGATAACCTAGCAGACATAATCTTACCCAGTGACAAAACTTAGCATCACTAATATGGGACAAATCAACATTACCTGCCACCTGATATGATGCACTGAGAAGAACACGTCATCATGTCTATGGTTTTCCCAACAAATATACGTAACCTTAATGCAATCATTGGGAAACATTAGACAAATCAAAATTGGGAGACATTCTACAAAGTAATGGAACTATATTCTTCAAAAATGTCAATGTCATGAAAAGTAAGAGTAAAGAACTATGCCAGAGTACAGTGGCATTGTAATTAAATACAACACATGACCCTGCATTAGAAGGATGTCAGTAAGGCACAGATCTGAATTCTGTGAATATGTCTTACTTCTGTTGAAAAACAGCTTTAAATTCCTTAGTGTTGAGCCAGTCCAGGCCACCTACCCCCAGGCTGGGGCAGAAGCACCCTCTAAAAGAGATCAGGCTCTACACATCAGCCCCAACCTCCTGGCCACCTTCCCCATTGCCTTTGGCTGTCCCAAGACTGGTCTGGCCCTGCCTCACCGCCTGGCCCTTTGAATGGCAGGCCTCCTTGTGCTGTAAATCTGGGCCTGGGCCTGCCTCACATCCTGGAAGCACTCTGTGGACCCTTTCCCTCTTCACTCTACCCCAGGGGGGAGCCCTCATCCAGCCCTCACTGCCAGAACCCCATACCAGGCCCAGGCTCTGGGGACCTGCTTGCCTAGGAGTAGAACTGCATATTCGACTAATAATATGGCCACGGTTCAGCCTCCTGCCTCAGCCCTCAGAAAACCTATATTTTAGCCACCTGAGAATACTTACCAATCCCTCAAAGCACTGGGTTCTTTAACATATGATCATCCTGCTGCCTTAAATACTTCATCCCCTCCTCACACACAACCACCTTTCACCTGCTTCATCTGCCCGTGAAACTCCTCATTCATCAAGGCCCAGCTCAAACGTCATCTTCTCTCCTCCTGCACCCCACTCAGAATTAGCTATGGTTTTGGTGGTTATGCTTCTGCTCTAACACCGATCTCATTTTACTCTGCTAGGGGTATATGTGAGTCTCTGCCTACAGATCAGGAGCCCCAGGAAGATGGGGGACTTGTCCTGTTCAGTGTCATATACCTGAAGACTAGCTCCATGAATTAAAAGCAGGAATTGGGCCATCATTGAATGAACGCAGCTGGTAGGCATGAACAAATTGTCTTCCAGTTATTATACCTTTGAACACCAATGTTTCTTAGTCCTGTCGTTGTCAGCATGAGGGTGCACGTTGAATTCACTGATTCACTCATTTACTGAATCCCTAAGATTGCGACACAATGGGCTAGATGCTGGGCATATGAAGGCAAATAAAATATAGACCCCGACTTCAAGGTCAGATTCTCCCACAGTCAACTGTAAAACAATGTCAAAGTGTATTAATAGGCTGTGCTTAGGGTTAATACATTAAAGAAGCATGTTATTCTTTTAAAACAATATGATGTTCAAATGGCTGTGAAAATGTTATTTAGCGGTTGATAACACTATAGAAATTTGGAAATGGTTTCCTCACCAGCCATTTAATTCCCTGGGTGTCTTTGACTGACACCAAGATCATCAAGCAAGTATTTAAGTAATACTTATTTAAAACTGAAAATGTGAATGAGTTTCCACCTGAAAGAAATGATGAATCCTTTTCCAAAAAAAGAGATAATTGTTAGCAATTTCAGAAGGTGAACTAGTACAGGATTCATTCTCACATTGTTCTCATCTGTCTGATGAAGATGGAAGGTTTACATAGGCTTGACTAGTCCCCATGGCAACAGCCTTTCTCCTGGGTTACCATAGGAATTGTGAAGGCCTTTATAAACCTCCATTAGCAGAGCCTAGGCCAGCCACAGTCAGAAACATCTGCTGAGGAAGACACTGCAAAGTGTCAGCAAGGGCATCTGGGAATTAATTTACCTTAGAGCAGCTGCGCAGGTCTGTTCAGCCCCCACATCTACACCTATGAACACTAGATAGCACTGGAATCAGTACGATGCCTCGAACACTTCACACAAAAGGGTTTTCAAAATCCAGCCACTAACAGATATGACCAGGTTTCAAAAGATTTTTGAGACACTAAGAAGGAGTCTATTCTGGCAAAGCCTCATATAGAAGAAAGGTAAGTTCATGCCCCCCCCCCCCCACCCCAGGACAGGGCATTAGAGCCATATTAATAATGAATATAGTGATGGATGGTGGTGATGGTTACGCAACAATGTGAATGCTCTCAATGCCACTGCAACAGACACTTAAAAATTGTTAAGATGATAACTTTTGTGTTATGTGTATTTCACAATTAAAAATAAAAAATTAAAAGTTGTAATTATGATACTACCATTATTGAGCACCTACTATATCCCACGCATTAACACTAGGAGCCTCAGTTGTTCCAAGTCCATCATCACACAAGCCTGTGCGTACTTATCCCTATGTTGCAGATCATTGTTATCCTCCTTAGAAGATAAGGAAACTGAGACTTATAGAAATAAGTAGCTCCAGGATACACACTAGTAAGTGGAGATAGCAGTTGAGCCCAGGTCTCTCTGACTCTGGAATCTTGGCCCTTAACCACACAACTTCATCATCAATGTCACCTATTCTACAGCAGCTCATTGATATAGTGAAGACACATTCTATTGAACTGATATGTGAAAGCTCTTGTTAAATTCTGTGTAAATGTTTGGTGTTTTCTTTTTTAAGACATAAAGGATAATCTTTTAGGATGCCAATGCATCCTAACCTTTGAATTTATATTTATATATATGTCTAAACAGATATTTAAACATAAATATAAATTATAATTTAATTTATATTTATATTCTAACCTTTGAATTTTGTTTACAACCCTCATGTATCTTCAGAAAATATGAAGATATTTCTACTTTTAAAAAGTGGCACAGTATAAAAATAACTTGAACTTTCTAATAGCAATCTGTATTAAAAACAAAACCAACCACTAACATCTACAGGAGAGTTTCATATATGGAGAAATCGTTTAGTAAATAAACTGGAGAATTGCAGGCACATTTTATACACCGGAAAGCCATCAGGGCAAAGAAAATGACCATGTGTAATGCTAGAACATGTGGAAGGCATGTGGTAGTAATCTCTTCTTCGGGCTTTGGTCAGGCCATGTGGAAAAAATCTGAAAAAAGAGAACTCTGGGAAGAGAGAATTCTAAAACCCAAGGGAATTTCTTCAGTAGCAAGAAGGAAGGCAAAAACAGAAATTCATTCTTAAAAATAAGCCTTTGGACCATGCCACTAGAGAAGAGACATGTCCCCTTTGAGGTTTCTTCTCCATACCAGTCATAGCAGTGAAGAACACTAAGTGGGATCCTTCTACCAAGAGCCAAATATCTGGGTCCCAGCCCCTGAAGCTCTCAATTCTCAGGTAGGTAAATGGGGGAAGAAATTACATTTTTTCTCTTCAAATACTTAGCTATTTTAATAATATTTTGTTTTACAAGTACAATTGGAAGGAAATGGGGAGTTGTTATTTAATGGATATAGAATCTCAGTTTTGAAAGATGAAAAAGATCTGGAGATCTGATACACAACAATGTGAATGAACTTGACAATACTGGGTGAAGATGGTAAATTTCATTATGTGTTTTATACTACAATTTTTTAAAAAAGTAAAATTGATGACATCTGTCAGCTCAGGCTGCTATAATAAAATACTATGATTGGGTGGCTTAAGCCACAGATATTTATTTCTCACAGTTCTGAAGGTTAGTGAGTCCAAGATCAAGGTGCTGGAAGGTTCTATTCCTTGTGAGATCCCTCTTTCAAGTTTGCAGATGGTCACCTTCTTGCTGTGTCCTCACAAGGCAGAGAGAGTAAACTCTGGTATCTTCCTCTTATTATTTAAGATACTAATCCCATCATGTGGGTCCCACCATCAGGAATTCATCTTAATCTAATAACCTCCTGTTGTCAGCATTCAGAAAGAGAGGGCTCTGGGCACTCTTACCCCCTGAACAGACATAATCCAGAACTCTCTCACTTTGCTCTCATGTTGACTTCTCTTCCAGTCCTACGCCTGCATTCACTCACCCCCTGCTCTCTTGCTCTGCCTTTGTCCATCAAAATTATGATGGACATGATTTTTTTGACCTTGACATTTAATCCTTGTTGAACTTGCCCTCAGGTTAGATCTATTTCTGACTCATTTTGAGCTGCCATCTGGGCCCAGGTCTCTGAATCTTACCCCACTATAAGGTCCCACCCTGGCCCGCCTCAAAAGTGGCATGTGTTGGACATAAAACCAAAGGTATTACCAACACATTGGACAAAAAACTTATAAAACAATAAGCTAAATTTTACCAACAATAAATTTAATATTCTGCTCTTTGAGTCGCTAAATTAATTGTTTCAATCTAGAGTTCCACATTCGGCTGGATAGTAATTCATATAATATAGATTTCAGGCCTTTATTGAGCAATACTGGCAAATCCATTATTAATCAACAGTGTAATAATGTCACTAAGATGACTAATATGTTTAGCTACATCAGAAAGTCAGCAAACTTTTTGTGTGAAGGGATAGATATAAATATTTTAGACTTTGCAGGACATACAGTCTGTTGTAATTATTCAGCTCTCATTGTCTATGAAAAACAGCCAGAGTCACTATGTAAAAACTTTGGTGTGGCTATGTTCCAACAAAACTTTAGTTATACAAACTGGGTCAGTTTGCTGACCCCTGAGCTATAAAAGTTAGAGCCAAGATCACAGAGTTGATATTTTTACTGCATCCTGCAGGCATCAAGCCATAAGCCAATTCTTTTTTTTTTTTTTTTTTTTTTCATAAGCCAATTCTTGAGATTCGTTTCTGGGCTCTAAAAGTTTAATTGGTCAGAAACTAGAGAGTAGAGACCTCCCTACTTGTCAATATTGCTTTCTTAATTCATCAATCTTGGGCACGTTTTTTCAGTGTGACAAAAACCTACTTAGAACACTGACATTCCTTTTGAACTTTTCCATCTGGTCCCCAAGGAGAATGTGACCATCCCTATCAAAGTTGTGCTGGAATCAGACCACCCAAGTCTACCACAGTGCTGCCAATCAAAGAAAGGAGGGATATTAGTGTGTGGCATATTGGTCATTAGTAAACTCATGCATGGTAGCTCCTAGGGGCCATCAGTTCTTTTAAAGTGCTGGCCAGGTGATCTTGTAGTAGACTGTACTAGCTTCTTAGCTGCAAAGTTACAGATTTATGTGCAGAAGTCACAAACTGGTGGCCTCTTGACCCTATCTATCTACAGATTTGTTTAATTCAGCCTGCAAAATGTTTCTAAATAGTTATCCCCATTTGAAAATAATAAAATTTAACATAAAAATATTGAAGTTCTACCAATTTGGGGCATGGCTACAGCCAAATGGGGCTGTCCCTTCAAGAGGGAGCCTGCCTTTCCCAGCTCACTAAGGTCTCCAACTGTCCTACTTGACTCTTTTTAGTTGTATTCTGGTCTCATAAACATTCCAATTTACAATCCCTCTACGTAGCCCACTTTTCCCTCTTTTAAAAAGAAAAGCATGACTATGCTTAGCTGATTCCAGTTTTCTGACACCCCCCCATTTTTCACAGCTCCCTCCGAGATAACCAAAAGTGGCTCAGTAATCTTATTTGCAAAGTCTCCCAGTTCCCTACAATACAATGTTCCTGGGCAAGCTTTGTGCTCACTGAGTCTCTCCACCAGTTTGACCTTCGATGATCTTTTTTATGCTCCCGTTTGTTCTACCCTTTCCATTCATAAGGTCATTCTCCTTGGAAGAGCAAACAAAGGCCAAGAGTTTTTGAACAGCTATGAAAGCATTTACCCAAGGCATTTGCTTCTGCCTTTTTTACTCTTTAGCTTGTTCCAAATGGAATTTTGTGTCTTTTATGATATCCTGAGCATTGTTCACAAGTCACAATTTATCCTGAGCTTTCGCTTTTCTGACGTCATTTGCACAAATCTTCAACACCCTTTATATTCCTTCTTTAGGTACTGGTCGGTCCTTTGAAGACCACAGCTAGCATAGCATGGAGGATTCTTTTAATTTAGAGACCACTCTGTTTCCTCTTCATCAGTTTCGAAACTATGATTGTACATAGTTTCGTAAACAAACTGTCCACATGGGGACCTTCCCAACCCTTGTGAGATGTCTACCACTTCAGAATTTCAAGCTAGCTGAATCTCTTCTCTGGATTTCTTTTTCCCCCATGGCTAACCCAAGTTCTTTCAGGTTTCTCTCCTTTTTTTTTTCTTTTTAAATTAAGATTAAGTACAGGAAGTGTCTCACCATTTCATCTACCTGCTGAATGGAAAAACATTATGGGGCAAGGAAGGATTTATTAGAAGCTGGGTGGAACCTGAGGTTTGCTTAGGTCTGACACCCTCTGGTTTCTATCTTTGTCCTTTGAATTATGTGGGAGTTGAGGAGCGTCCTGGGAAAAGAACTCAAACAGATATTCATGGCACATCAGAGTAAGTGAGGTAAGAGAACTCGACCAAAAGTAAATTACAAAAGGACTTGCAGCAACCTTCTAAAAATAATTTGCTTCAAAATAAGAGAAGCCTGTGTGACTAGTCAGACCCAGTGATAAAGTCTGCATGTCTGTGGGAGAGAAATTCCAAATATCAAGATGAGATTTACTTGAACCCACTCTGACCCCTCCATCTAGGCAGATATGTGTGCCATAGAAAGATGGGAGCAGTGAGTGAACTGAAAGAGCTTTCCACCAAAATTGGTTGTGGGCTCCCCTAAGGGACTGAGATGTGGAGGAGGGAGAGTACCAGCCAGCCAGAGCAGTGGTGGGCATCAAGTTATGGTGTAAAAACAAGCAGGGGACAATCAAGATGCCACACCTATGCACCTTGCTTCCTTACCAAACCTGCAATCTAGATCAGGAATCCATTTCTTCCATCTGGCTGGGTGATCTTCAGGAGGCCCTCATGTTAATAATAGCTTCTTTTCTTTTATACTTTTGCCTTTTTCAAGATTTGATTCACATGCCAAGCCAAGCATGGTTCAATGGCTGAGCATCAACCTAGGATCCAGAAGATTGGGGTTCAATTCCTGGTCAGGGCACATGCCCGGTTGCGGGCTCAATCCCCAGTCGGGGGTGTGCAGAAAGCAGCCAATCAATGATGACTCTCTCATCATTGATGTTTCTATCTCTCTCTCTCTGCATCTCCCTTCCTCTGTCTGAAATCAATAAAGATATATTTTAAAAAAAGAAGATTTGACTCACAGATCAATGCATTTCTATTCAAGTATTTGTCTTGTGATATGTAGCACTCCCACACCTCTTCTTCTGAAAAACTACTCCTTGCTAAAAAGGTGAACACCTCCATTGCCATATTTAGGAGTGAGGGTCCTCCCATCAAGTCTCTGAGACTACTAAATCTTTATACCATTCTTGCATTAAAATAACAAAATGATTCTATTTCACAATACTAATAGGTCTTTCTAACCCCTTGCTTGGTTTTCCTCTTTCATTCCCTGAGCTTCTTTCGTCAGCCTTATGCTTCTGGATAAGTAGTAACCAGCTCTGCAATTTTATTTGAAATGTCACTAGAAAACACCATGAGCTTGCCAGTCCTCATGTCATAATTGTCAATAATGATGAGAACAGGTACCACTTACTGGGTAGCTACTATGTCCTGTTTACATATACAGTATTATCTCTTATCTTTGCATGGTATATCTTCATCCCCACTTTATAGAAGAAAAAAACTGAGACTTTGGAACCTGAATAACTTGCTAAATGTTCCAAAGTTATTAAGTGTACAGGCTGGTCTAACAGGATCCACATGAGAGGTGACTGAAGAGTTTAGTGGAGGGAGCATTTTAAGGTATGAGCAGAGTTATAGAAAACCTGCAAGGAGGCGTAAAGCAACCCATGGATAAAAATAGCAGAAAGCTTTTATAATCCTTGGGCATGAAAGGGCAAGAAGGGCCAGTGGTTACTAGGGCCTGGAAAGAAAGCTATAGGAAGGCAGCTGTCAGGAGCGGCCATGGTCAAACATAGCCCAGCAGAGAGAGGGCTGGGAAAATAAATATCCTTACCTCACTCCCCACCTTCTGATTACTGGCCAGTACTTCCCCATTGGCTAAACCCAACAAGAAGCAAGAGAGCAAGGTGGAGAAGGCTGGAATGTGGGACTGGAGGAGAACGGAGAACATCCTGCAGGGCTGAGATTCGAGCCCTGGTTTGCCTAATTCTCTTTTCAAAATGCCATGACACCTTTATCTCAAACTAAGAGCTCATCATTTCAGTTTCTAATATCTTGATCTCTAAACCCAAATTCCATACTCAGGTATGTGTCGTAGGCAGTGAATACTTCCCAAATAGTAACCTTATTTCTTCCTAGTTATTCTTCCAAATAATGGCCTGAGGAAGCAGAGCAGAAAGCTGCACCAGTACCCATCATGCTGCAGGGTCCTGTTCAGCACAGAAGAATCCCTGGAGATATTGACAACATTTACCCACACAAATGACTCACTGAGAGAGGTATATCTTAGCAGACTCTGCGACAGCCCAGACACATGCTTCAAGAAGTCAATCCTCTCCTAATTGGGTGAATGGCCCAACCCACAGTCCCTTCAAATCCCTTGCAACTTGATTTTCTGTTTGGCCTTCACCCTCCTACCTCATCTACCTCTTTCTTAAGGAGAAATACCAAGAGGCATTCACTGTGCTCTTTGACACCCCCCTCAATCAGGGAAATCTGCTAAAACTCCCAGTGACTGCTGGTTACTGGTTCACTGTATAGCCAACTTGCCCTCATTCATGCAGGGCATTGTCCATGACTTTCCCAAAGATGGGGAAATTGTAACTATATTCATCAGTTTCCAAGACAAGAATTGAGCCACTTTTCGAACAAGCAGTATCATTGTTTTAAAAAGTTATATGGCCTGGCCGGGCGTGGCTCAGCGGTTGAGCGTTGACCCAAGATCCAGGCGATCGGGGTTCTATTCCCGGTCAGGGCACATGCCCGGGTTGTGGGCTCGATCCCCAGTCGGGGGTGTGTAGAAGGCAGCCGATCAACGACTCTCTCATCGTTGATGTTTCTATCTCTCTATCCCTCTCCTTTCCTCTCTATGTAATCAATAAAGGTATATTTTTTTTAAAAAGTTATATGAAATAAAACACAATTACATAGGCAGAAAATCCTAAAGCTCCAAAAAAACAAAAACAAAAAACAACCCTGCTACAACTAATAAATGAACTCAACAAGGTCACAGGTTACAAGGTAAATATATAAAATCAATTGTATTTTTTACTGACTAATCAATGAAAATTTAAAAATAAAATCAAAGAAACAATACCAATTATAATAAAAAATGAAATACTTAGGAATACATTATCACATATATATGCAAGGCCTTTACACTGAAAACTATAAAATTAAAAATATCTAAGTAAATTAAAAGATATACATATGTTTATGAATTGCAAGTTTCAATATTATTAAAATATCAATTCTCTCCAAATTAACTTACAGATTTAACATCATCCTTATCAAATCCTCAGTGGTGTTTTCTGGTAGAAATTGACACACTGATTCTAAAATGTATATGGAATTACAAATGATCTGGAATATCCAGAATCATTTTGAAATATAAGCACAAAGTTTGAGGATTACCCACTTGACTTCAAGACTTACTATAAAACAGTAGTATTCAAGACAGAGTGATATTGCTGTAATGATAGACAAATGGATCAATGAAACAGATTAGAGAGTTCACACATACATGTTTTCAACACAGCTGCTAAGGCAATTCAATGGGAAAAGGCTAGTCTTCAACCAATGCTGCAGTAATGACTGTATATTTGCATGGAGAAAGATGAGCCTCAACCCTTACCTCACATCACACACAAATAGTAACCTGAAATAGGCAGTGCCCTCAGCGGTCCCCCGGATCTGTCTCTTGCTTTCAACAGTGTTTGGATGTAACAGACCCAGGGATGCCCCTTCTTCTAACCTCCGACCACCCTCCAAACTCTTTTCCAGTCACTATCTTTGGAACCATCTTAGCCATCCTCAGCTTCTGAGACCAGCCAACACTGTCTTTGACCCTAACTTCTTACTGAGGAACAACCATGAGCTCCCAAGTTTGTCAGAATTATTCCACTGAGGTGGAGTCTGCCATCAACAACCTGGCCAGCCTGCATCTGCAGGCCTCCTATACCTACCTCTCTCTGGGCTTCTATTTTCAAGGCAAGAACGTGGCTCTGGAGGGCATGGGTCACTTCTATAAGTTAGTGGAGGAGAGCCACAAGGGCCCGAGCATCTCTTAAAAAGGAAAACCTGTGCTGTGGCTGTGTTCTCTTCCAGGATGTCCTGAAGCCTTCCCAAGATGAGTGGGATGAAACTCAGGATGCCGTGGAAGCCAACATGGCCTTGCATGAACCCAGTAAATTTTAATCATACTGAAACCTCCCCTCAGCACCATAGGATTCTAGTGATGTCTACAGTTCCTTTGGGTGTAGTCCCAGCCATTGGTCACTATTCTGTTCTTTAATAAGATCATAGAGCTGAGGAAGGCTTTTAAGGTCCTGGTGCAGCTCTGTCTCAGACTCTTAGGTTTGGTTCTTTTCTGGCCCGTAGAGACACGAAATGGTCCTTGACTTATAGAAGATTACCCTCTGGTTAAGGAGGAACTAGAGCAGGTCTCATAATTATTTGAGCTAAGGCCTGTCCTACTGACATACCCAATAACTTCACATATACTCTCCTCACAAGGAACATTACATAAAATGTGTCTTCTATTAGAAGCTGTATTAATGAGGTATTCAGTCAGAAAACAATCAAAGTCCAATAAATTAACTAATTAGCAGAAACTTTACTTGAATTCTAGATTGAAACCCAAAACATAATTACTTAAGCAGTGCACTGTCTTGATCTCCTTTGTATATCATTAAGGATGGTATTTTGGCTACTTTTGAATGTGTTTACTGTTTTCATTTAAACAAAATGACCCCTTCAACCGGCCTCTGGGCCACTCTTCTAGCCAAAAAGGACACTCTACATTTAATAGGCCTCAGAGACAGCACTGAAATGGGTCCTCTGCTGTCCCCAGAGCCTTCTTGGACTCTGCCATCAGACATTCTTCAAAGAAAGGACTTATAAGTACCCTGTTCTTAATGTAAAATTAAAGCCTTTTAGCTGAAAAGTTGCAGATTTAATGCATGCTTAGCTTTCCACCCTCTTCCTCCTCACCCAACCCCTACTCTGCCTCACTTGTCTCATTGACATATCCATCTCCACACTGGATCCTAACATCATTTGAAAACAAAAACTGTATCTTTCTTCTTGAGAAGGTCTCCAGCACTGTCTAGTTCAATGCTTTGCACACAATAAATACAAATACACATTTTAAAATAAATTTATGAATACACTAAAGCATCCCTCAAATAGGACCAACAAGGACAGTGGGACCCTTGCTTCCTTGTCTGGGGTTTGTACAACGTGAAATGTGAAATGGTCAACAGAGAAACGGGGTTACAAAAGGCACTGTTGTCAGAAATTGGAAAGTTGCTAATGTGGGCCCAATCTTTCTCAGAGGCACCACTGTGAAATTGGGAATTACACACCATTAAGCCTCACCTCAGTATCAGGACAACAGGTGGAGATTTAAAGAAGGACAGACTAGTACAACACAGATAAGGTGGATATGACACTAGGTCTCAGCATGGCATTCCCTGGGGAGGCTGAGCCTCTGCAGCCAGGGAGAGTTCTTTGATAAGGAGAGTGAAAGAACAGGCCTTTCAACATGGTTGTACTAGGGTCAGATTTGCTCATGTTTTCAGCCAGTTTGGGTGGGGAGTAGAATACAGATACTCTAGGAAGGAGAGAGAGAGTCTGCATGGGATCTTGCCTGGATTCAAACATCTTCCTAGCAGCAAACAAATATAATTAACTTGGGTAGCAGGGGCCTGGGAATTCCTACAGTCACTTAATGGAAGAGATACACTCTTGCCAGGTTTTCTTTTCTTTTTTTTTTTTAAAAAAAGGGGGTGTTGTCCTGGGCTAGGTCCAGCTGACAGTTTAACTTTATTTTTTTTAAACATATCTTTATTGATTTCAGAGAGAGGAAAGGAACAGGGAGAGAGAGAGAGATAGAAACATCAATGATGAGAGAGTCATTGATCGGCTGCCTAGCCCACAACCCAGGCATATGCTCTGACCGGGAATCGAACCCCAATCTCCTGGATCCTAGGTCGATGCTCAACCACTAAGCCATGCCCAGCCAGGCTTGCCAGGTTTTCTATAGAGGGAGTTTCTGTTGGTGAATCTTATATTCCTACTGATTGAATTTTTTTAAAAAAATCAGAGATCCTTTTGAAATAGAGACCAATATTCCAACAAAGTATACCAACATATTGATCATAGGCAGGGTGCCCAAATGGCTGTTGGCTCTTCCTACCTTGATAGCTTACCAGGATCTGAAACACCTGGATCCAACACTAATTCATGGACTCTCCCAAACACTTCCCCACTGAAGCTTTCTGTTTCTGAAATAGAGTACCATTGTCCTCCCAGTCACAAAGGTGGGAAACATGGGAGCCGCCATTCACAACTCCCTCTTGGCAATTCTGTCCCTCTTCTTCATCCTTGTTACCTCTGCCCTAGGTCAGACTTCATCAGGTCCCCCTGGACTAAAATGATGGCTTCCTAGTTGGTTCTTCTTCCTCTGAGATTTCCCTTGAAGTTCATTCCATACAGTGCCTCCCAGACCAGTCTTCAAAAAGCATCTGTGACTGTGTCACTCTCCTGCTCAAAACCTTCAAAGGATTCCCATTTTCTACATAAAATCTAAACTTTGCAATCTGGAATTCAAGAGCTGCATAATCTGGACCCAGCATATCTTTCCCGATCTTTCCTTATTCCCCTGCATTTTCACTTTTCTTCAAATTTAACTTCAATTAAAATAATATCTACTATTTATTAAATATAGCCCTTCCCCCATCTCTCTCTCTCTCTTCCTCAGTCAATCTGTGAGATATTTATTATTATTGATCCCCACATGACATATGAGGAAACTGAAGTCCAAACAGATCAAATGATCTGTCAAAGGCCATTCGATTAGTAGGTGGAGGCCACTACCTCCAAAGCCCAGGTTTTTGGCCACTGCATCTCCCCCATATAATTTCCCTGTTCAGGGAGTACTTGCACTGCCCCTTCTCCCCCATGGAGGGGAAATTATTATGTTCCTCCTGCCTGATGCTCTTAGTTCCTTGAAGGTTTGTACAACCTGTAACTAACTAGGAGTTTACCAGCTTCAATTTTCTATAAAGATTTGACTCATTAGAACAGATCACTTCTAGTGATTACTTGGTCATTTATTTCGAATTCTCATTTATCTGAATTGTGAGTTGCTCTTGCAGAATGGATCTGTTTTTTCCCTCCCTTGCCAAGCAATAGAGAAAAAATTGGACAAGTGGCATGTATTCACTTAAGGTAAATCAGGTTGGCTTGTGAAGTGTCGTCTGAATTATCCCTTCTCTATAGCATGCTTTTCATGGAATTGAGAAGTGTGTAAATGTACCAGTTGGAACAGTTGGACAGTCTGAAGACACAAAGGAAAGAAGATGTGATGTTATAAATTCTTTAAGATTCGCTGGAGATTCATGGCCCGCTAATGTTGAAGCTAAATTAGTGCTCTTGTCACAGCTATTAAGTAATGTTAGCCGATTATTTTCCTAAGTCCAATTCTAGTGCTTTACGCACAATGACTAGGTTTTTAAAACAAAGAGATAATTCTCTCACTGCACTTTGCAGACTACATAATCTTATGTAGATTTCTGAATGAATATGAAGCCTCATTAAAATTTTGTACGGGATCCATAATGTTGTGATAGATCTTTTTTTCTACATGTTTCTGCATATCCTATATAATAAAACATTTTCATAGTACTTTGCAGTTTACAAGGAATATTTATGTTATCTCATTTGATCTTCAATTTTCCTTGAAAGATAAATAGAATAATAATAGATAAGGAAACTTGGTTCCAACAGGAAAAGCAACTCATCTATGTCACAAGAATAATGCATGCAAGAGAAAGAATTGAACCCGGTTCTTAATTCCAAATCCAGAGCTTTTTCTATGCACCTTCTAGCTACCTGGCACTGGACTGGGCAAGAGGGCTAGAACAGTGAATGAAACCTCAAGAAGCTTACAATATAGTGGAAAGATAGACCGAGAAGACAGTATAAAGCAATTTGATGGAGGTATACATGGGTTGTCATGGAAGCTCTGCAGACTCATGCATCAATCCAGAGAGGATTTGTGAGCAGAGTTGTTTTTTTTAATTGAATTTATTGGAGTGATATTGGTTGATGAAATTATATAGATATCAGGCATATAATTCTAGAATACATCATCTGAATACTGTATTGTGCGTTCACCACTCCAAGTTAAGTTCTCCTTCTATCACAATGTGTTCCCTCCTCCCCCTTTACCCTCTTCTACAAGGTAAGGAGGAGAAGAGAGAAAGTGGTATCAAGGATGCATATCCTCTGAGGCAGGAGAAAAAAGAGGGAATGAATTGTAAGATGCTGAAAGCTGGGAGAGATCAGTTGATATGAGAGGGATCAATTTTCTCAACTGAGTAAAAGACAAGGTATTCTGGTAGAAATGTTGAGTGTGGGGTATGGAACTGTATATGGAACTCACCAAGAGTGGTAGATATTTAGAGTTGCTGAGAAGGATACTATGATCAATCATGGACTCCAAAGAGGGAAAAGAAGAAATAAAGGTTGGACAAGTTTTCAATTGATGGAGAGAGAGTGGAGGGACCAAGAGCCTAAAGAAAGCAAAGGCATGACTCTACTAGAATGGAGTTGAAGGCTTCAAAGGGAAACTCTTCTAGGAGATGGCCCTGAGTATGTGAGTGAAATTGAGGCAAAGTGACGGTTTCTGGAAATAGGCTCCAGAATCATAAGACTAGGGTATTGGATGGCCTAATTCTTGTCATTGAAATCTCTTACAATGATGATTGCAGGAGCTGAAATGGAGAGAAAGGTCATGAACCAGGTTCCAAGTCTTCAATAAATGAATAACAGTGACTCGGAGGCTAGTAGATGACAGTGCTATAGAAGAGAGAGTGATTTTTATAGCCAAATAAAATGAAACTCAAAATAAATAGCAATTTTTAACTAGGGTGAAAGTGTAACGTCTGTAGACATAAAAGACGACCTGGGAAAATGTGGACCCCTTTCCCAGGTCCACGGTGCATGGAAAGTGAAAGAATGAGTAGCCTACAGTGGGGAAGTCCACATAGGGTGATCCACATCTCACGAATGAGGTGGTGAGTGGGGACTGGTTCACCAGGGAGCAGGGACCCAGAGGCGCAGTGGACTGGAATGGGGAAGTTAATGGTGAGAAGTGCGTAGAAGACCAACAGGAGAAAAAAAGAGTCAGGAGTGGCCTTGCATGACAAAACAGAGAATTGCTGAGATGAGAGGTCTGGTTAGAAGATACCTGCCCCCCATGAAATGTTCTAACTGTGGCCCATGTGCCTGTGATGCCAGAATGGGCCAGGGTCTCAGGCAGTCTGCCTGTTCTCCGAGAGACCATAAGGGCTGCTGGATGTTTGCAAACAGATCTCGAGAGCCTTCCTCTTATCTCCCAATACTCAAAAAGGGTATTCTTAGCTCATCCCAAATTAATTTTTTATCTAAAATACATCTTCCAATTAAAAAAGTCAACTCTCAATCTTTTTAAGTATGCTAAATTAAAATGTGCAAAATGACTATTATCTTCTTCCTTTAAAGAGAAACAGAGAAGACTTTACATCTGCTTTTTTATATTTCAGAGAAAAAAAATGGAGCAAATGATATGATTGAAGCCAAAGTTGTCTATAAAGTGTGAAAGCACTTCCTTTTCTTTCCTTTCCTTTCCCTGGAGCCAGGGCTAAAACTAGGAGGGAGAGGAAATTAGCATGAAGGTTTTACTTAAATTACAAGATGGGTGAAGACCTTGCCCAAAGATGATATCTCCTTGTCTCCTATGACAGACAATGAATGGCTTTCCACACCAAGGTCGTTCTCTTTGTTATGTAGATCGTTTCCAAGAAGCTCACAGAGTGCTCTATTGGAAGAGTGCACGGTGCTGAGAGCATTCTGACACTGGAGCTTAGAGTCTGCTGGATGCTCCTCACTGCTACCTACACACCTTGTGACTTTCAGTTTGATCTTCTGTTTCCCCATTTTCAAAAGAACCAGAACCTATACCACAGTATATCTATGAAGATTAAATGAGACAACAATGGGAAAATTGCTTTATAAGGTGAAAAGCACAAGATGCATGTTTGCACAACATAGTAGGGTGGCCTAGAATTGATGCTTCTGCATCCACAGTCTAACTCTTGGCCAAAGTAGTAGCAATGGTAAAGGCAGAAGAGTGTTCCTCAGGGCGCAGATGCAGTGAGACAGAAACTTTGGGCAGGTCCTGAATGCTTCTTAAACCACACTAGATGGGAACCCTTCTTTTATCTGACTGTAACTGGCCCTCATTCATCTATTTGAAAAATTTTCAGAGTGGGAGTAAGAAAACACACTGTTGTTACAATTTTCTTTACAAGAAACAAAAAAACTATTTTTCTTAATTACATTAAAGGCATATATGTACACACACACATATATATAATTTTATATATATAAAATTCATAAGTCATTCCTGATTTGTTTCAGAAATACATACATATATACGTATACATGTATATATACACAAATATAAGTAATCATATATATAAATATGTATGTGTGTGTGTGTGTGTGTGTGTGTGTGTGTGTGTGAAGAAAAAGTAATATATTCAATTCCTGCTGTACATCTCCAGCTGGTTGCCTATCAGTTCCTTAAATTCAGAGCCAGAAGTGGATAAAGAAACCTAGTGGTTTAAAACAATTTATTGTTTTTCACAACTCTGTGGCTTGGCTGGATGGCTCTGCTTGCCTGAGATGACTAGTGTGGTTTCATTCAGCTGGCAGATCTTCTGGGGGCTGGGCTCAGCTGGGCCTGTTGACTAAAGGGCTCTGTTTCCCTGCACAGAACCTTGGGATTTCTCAGGGCATGAAGGTCTCAAGACACTTTTCCAAAAAGAAGCATTGCAAGAGTGTGAAAACAGAGGCCACAAAGCTTCTTAAAACCTACACTCTGAAGCCATACAGTGTCACTTTAGCTGCATTCTACAAGTCAAAGCAAGTTACAGGGCCAGCCCAGGTTCAGGAGAGAGAAAACAGACTCTACCTGCTGAGATGAGCTGCAAGCCTCACTGCAAAAGGCACGCAAGATGGGAGAAGTTATTGTAACCATCTTTGGAAATAATCTGCCACAACTGATCCCTCCCTCCCTCCCTCCCTCCCTCCCTCCCTCCCCCCTTCCTTCCTTCCTTCCTTCCTTCCTTCCTTCCTTCCTTCCTTCCTTCCTTCCTTCCTTCCTTCCTTCCTTCCTTCCTTCCTTCCTTCCTGTTCTTTAATCTTATAATGACTAAGCATCTGCTGTGAGCCAAGCCCTGTTCTAGGTGCTAGGGACATACTCAGCTGAGACAGATAAGACCCCTACCCAGGTGGACCTTAAATCTAGCAGAAGTAAGCAAATAGACGAGTAAGCTCATTTCTTCGAGAGATAAAGAATGCAGTGATAAAAACCCGAGGTGGGAGATGAGTGGGGCAGCAAGACTGCTCTAGACTAACTGATCAGTGAAGCCTCTTGAAAGAGGTGACATGTGAGCCAAGTGCAAAAGCCCCGAGGCAGGGCCAGATTTGGGCAGGGCAGCAGCAGCATGACTAGGGGAGAATGGAAGGGCACGTGTTTTCCATATCAGCCGCAGACAAAACTTCGCATCAACCTTTCCAGCTAGAGACGTCAGTGTCATCCTCAACTCCTCCTCCTCTCACATCCCCAGATTCTCTGGGGACAAAGTCCAATGAATCCTTCTGAAGCCTCCCAGATGGGTCTCTTCCTTCTTCTCTCCTGTCACTCTTCTGGGTCTCGCTCACCTACAGCCTGCCTTCATTCTCCTGCCTGCCTCTGCTTTCTTCCCACTTTAATCCTGTCAACAGCTGTCTGAATCGCCTCCTGAAGACACAGTTCAGCTTCAGCTCAGAACCCTCAGTGGCTCCCTGTGGCCATTGGATGAGGTCCGAACCTCTCAGCTTCTCTTGGGAAGCCTCCATAATCCAGCCCCCATCGACTTTTTCAGTCTATCTCCCACTCTGTGTCTAAGGTCTATTGTGAGAAGACCATTCTTTTGAGGTTGAAGTGTTGCTCCTCTCCTGAAACACAAGTCAAATGAGAACTGAAGCCATAATCTGCTGTTAGCCGTGGAGCACGCGTGGGGGAAGCCAATGTCTCTAAAGCCAGCTCTTCGGGATGGCAGAAAAGTGGGTCAGAACAGCATTAGAATGAGGGAGGAGGAGAGACAGGCTAAGAGCCAGGGGTAGAGATCAAGTCTAAGTCTGAACCTGGGGTGAGTAGCTCTTGGGGACAAGTAAAGGACATGAAGAGTCGGGGTGAAGGAAAGGTCAAGAGTTATTGACAGGAAGTCAGATGGTAATTTGTAAATAATTCGTAACGCGCTGGAGGCCAGGGCTGGAAATTACCCACCCGCTCACACAGAGGGTAAGCAGCCCAGAGAGGCAAAGTGCCTAGCTCAGGGCCACAAAGCGAGTCCCCAGGAGATCCTGCCTGGCCCTCAGCCCCCAGACTCCCAGGCAAAGCTGCCTCATGTCTCTTCCCACTAATCCATCTTCCCACCTCTTCAGGGTGGGATGACTTCATGGAATCAAGCCCAGAAACAGGGAGCCTGATGATGCTTTAGATGCAGCAAAAAGCCAAGGGGAGGAGGGTTTTCTCCAGCGTACGCACTTTCCCTGGCCCACAGCGGAGGGACCCAGGTCCAAACGTCTGAGTCAGAGACAGAGGCTTCTTATCATCGGCTGTGCTGATGTGACACATTGAGAAGCTGACAGGAAAACAACCAAGTCCATTTATTTGACTGCCATGATAAGTGAATTGGATCAGCTATGTAGTCAGGCCAAGGAATTGCTTAGAAAGATGTCACTAGGGTGGCCAAGGGAAAAGATTCAACCCTTGGCAGCCAACCTAGTGGACTCTTAGTGCTAAAAATAGCCCTAGCATCGTAATATTTCCAAAGAGGTTTCATATCCATTATATCAAATTCTCCACCCAACATGTCTATGAGGTAGGTACTATTTTCACTATTTAAGGATGAGGAAATGAGATGCTGAGGGCGCACTCAAGGTCACATGAGCTCATCGGTAGAAGAGCTGGACTTTGGGTTTGGGCCTTGTGATTCAAACCCGCATGACTAATATTAGCCTTAAAAAAGAATGAAATTCTGACACTTGCTACAACATGGATGAACCTTGAAGACATTATGCTGAGTGAAGGAAGGCAGTCACAAGAGGACAAATACTATATGATTGCACTTATAGGAGGTACTTAAAGTAGTCAGATTCATAATTGTCTAATGGCTACAAGATTTCAGTTGGGAAGATGAAGAAGTCTTGGAGACAGATAGTGGTTAAAATGATAAAATGCATGTTATACTTTGCCATGATAAAAAATAAAATTAAAAAATATTTTTAAAATGCAAATGCAGTCATACACATTTTCTGATAATTCTTTTCTAAATCATAGTTTGCTGAGCACTAGAACTGAAAGGAGCCCTTAGTTTATAGAAGAGGAAACAGAGGTCCAGAAAGGGACATGGATGAATATGGGTCAGTTAGAAAGTTGGAACAGAGCATGTCTTTCCAGCTCTCTTAGTGCTTTTGCACCTAAGTTACCTCTGCCTTTTGTCAAATTTCCACGGCTAGTGTCTTAGACAGCTTGGGCTGCCATAACACAATACCACAGGCTGGGTGGCTTAAACCTAAACAATTCTGGAGGCAGGAAGCCCAACACCAGGGTGCCAGCCAATTCAGTTCCTGGTGAGAGCCTTCCTCCTGGCTTGCTAATGGTCACCCCTAGGCTCAGAACTCTATAGGGCAGAGACCATGGCTTTGCCCATTTGCAACCCCAAATCTCATCCCAGGACCTACGAATAACAATAACAATAATAACAGTGGGAATTTACTGAACACTTGGCATGTGCCCAGCGCTGTTCTAAACACTTTACCTGCACCCAAGAATATTTATTGAGTAAATGTTGAATGGATAAAGCCATCTTTTTTCACTGTCTGTAGAATGTAGCAATAGCCACATGTTTAGCCCTATCTACTACTTAAATGTGCAAATTAAGTCATATTAAATTAGAGAGCCTCTAAAATATCATCAAGAGTAGGTTTATTTTTGTCTTCTGGTCTGAATCCAGAATCCCAATTCATCACCAATCAGTCTGTCTAATGAATGAACATTTACTGCGAATAGATCTATCCATTCTAGATTAAGACTTTGATATAACAAGCTGGAAGATACACAGAGGTTTTCCCAATTTCCTAAGCCCTCTCACATATACATTTAATTCTCAGAATAGCCTTGTGCAAAAGGAAAGGATGAGTTATTGCTCCCATTTTATGACAGGAAAGCCTAGACTCAGAAAACCTAAAGAGCTTGCCCAAGGTCACCCAAGTAGTGAGGACTGCAGTCTAGATTTCCTGTCTTCTAACTCGGCACTTTCCTACTATGTGTGCTGCCAAGTAGAACATCATATGCCTTTTAGAAAGGGGACCGTCCATGCAGACTGGCAGAGCTCAGCTTCCATACGGATCTGTAGTCTCTGCCAGCTCCTCGAGCCTGGCTTACCCACTCTTTCAAATCACCCAGCTCTCCTGATTACGAGGTTTACAATTTCTCAGTCTGCACAATGAAAGAGAGGCCCTAAGAATTCAAATCACTCCATAAAGTCTACCAAAAAAAAAAAGAAAGAAAAAGAAAGAGAGGGAATAATTGCCATTGGGATGGTTTTATATTTGTACTGAGAAAATATATTTTTGCTGAATATAAATTCTGCATGACGTGGGACTCAGAGAAAGACTTTGGCAAGTTTAGGAGATTTCTATTTTGTTTTCTTTCTATCCACTTTTCTAAGCATCTTTTCTATTTCCACAGTGCTTTAAAAAGAATGCAAGAGAACTGAGGAGCTGGGATAAAGAGAGAAAGAAGAATCCTAGAGTTACGGAGCCTGGCTAACCCCTTTTCTGTGAAGATCTGTGTGCTCTTTTGTGCAGTAATGAAGAGGTGGAAAGAAAAGAACTGTCCCCACATTATCCACCACGAGGCCAGCCAAAAAGACCTCTGACTCGAGGAGCAAGTGCACCCCACAGCAGGCTCATCCCCCTCGCTTCCTCGCTGCCAAACAACACTCTCAGAAGATGACTCTGTCCCTGCAGCAATTGTCCATGATTTTTGGGTCAGGAGCTGCCACAGGAAAAGTATCTAATTCCACTTTCACACACTTGTAGTGTCAGTGACTCAAATACAGAAATCTATTTTGGCCACATTTTAACTACTCAAGTTAAAGGCACAGGAAAAGAAGTCCACCTGTTGGAATCAACAAGGAAATCTCCTAAGTCATTTCTAGGCTATCACACAAAACTTGCCTCACCAAACAGCCTGCAGGATTTGGTGTTTCTAAGTTCAATCCACACTGCACACTCTAGACAGACAGGGCTTTCTAAAGCACAGATTTCTTCCCTTCAAGCCTGTTTTCCAAATTGTCACCAGAGTGATATTTTCTAACACATACACTCATATTCCACAAATACATATTCAGTTGCTATCAGGTGCCAAGCACTTTTCTAGGTATGTAAAGTAATCAAAGAAGACAAGTATCTCTGTTTGTCCAGAGAGAGATGTTATGTTAGTAAACAAATCAACAAGATTGCTTAAAATAACTGATTAGTAGTAGAAAGAAATCAAAATGGGTCTTGGGATAGAAAGTGATGTGGGGGGAGGTACTTTAGGTGGTAAGTCACATCTGAACCAAGATCTTAGAGACAAGAAGGAAATTGTGCCAAGATCTAAGAGAACAGCATCCTAGACAAAGAAAATGGGAGATCCAGAAGGTAGAAATGAGCACGGCTGTTTGAAGAACATGGCCTTAAGAGAGCAATGTTATTGAGCCCATCTAGACAATATACATGACTGAAACACTTAAGGCCTCTATGTAAACTTTTAAGATTCTGTGGGTGGGTGCAGAGCACTACTTGTCTTGCGATTTCCCAAGACAAGCCTCGTGTGTCAGTTCCCCTGCTTATCAAAACTGCCTCCTACCAACCTGGATGGTCTGCCTCTTTCCTCAGTTTCTTCTTCTCTCCCGTGTAAGGGGCCAGATTCAGATCTTATCTGGGAAACTCCCAAGGTTATTCTAACATTGGCTAACATCCCCTTGTTGCTTCCAACACCCAGTCCCTAGCAATCACCTTCTACTCTTTGCTTCTGTAAGTCCAATATTTATAATTCCACTTATAAGTGAAATCATACATTGTTTGTCCCTCTGCTTGGCTTATTTCACTTAGCATAATGTCCTCCAGGGTCATCCCTATTGTCCCAAACAGCAAGATTTCTTTCTTTTTTACAGCTGACATATGTAATCACATTTCCTTTATCCAGTCATCTATTGGCAGACACTTGGTTTGTTTCCATATCAGGAATTTCTGAATTTGTATGAAAAGGAGGAAAGATTTAGTAGGGGTAGAAGGATTTTCTTGTGACTTCTGCAACTTCAGCTGCCTCCTCCTTCTCTGGTACTTTGATCCCTTTTAGAAGCTGCTATTGACTGGGATTAAAAATTGGGGGTGGGAATATCTATAGAGTAAGATCCTTGGACGTCCCTTGCAGCCTCCCTCACATTATGGCCCTCTCCTGCCCAGCACTGTGCACGTGCCTGTCTGACCAGCTTCATTTCCCAGGTTCAGGCTATCGATTGCCTTCCAGGCCAGTGAGCAATGTGCTGCAGGGTCCCGAGGAGGGAACATGTGACAGCGCCTCCAGGACTCAGGGAACGCTTTACGTACAAGGTGATGTTTGAGCTTGTACTTTAAGGATAAAACAAGTTCGCAGAGTGTAGAAAACATGCTGATGGTAGATGGGGGGAAGATGGTGAAGGACTTCAAAGGTAGAGAGAAGAGAACCTATGCAAAGGCACAACTGTGAAAAGCCTTGGTCTGTCTTGGGATGGTGTAGTGGTTGAATGGTACCGCCCGCCTCCCCCTTAAAAAAAAAATGTCCATGTCCTAACACCTGGGACCTGGGACTGTGACCTTATTTGGAAAAGGGGTCTTTGTTGATGTAATTAAGTTAAGGCTCTCAGGATGAGTTCATTCTGGATTAATCTGAATTATTATGACAAGTATCCTCATGATAGAAAAGCAAAGGGAGATTCGAGACAGAAGGAAAAGATACACAAGGAGAAGACCATGTGAAGACGAAGGCAGAGATCAGAGGGATACTGCCACCACCAAGGGACAGTTGGAGCCACCAGAAGCTGGCAGAGGCACCAGAGGATTCTCTTCTGGAGCCTTCAGAGGGGGCATGGCCCTACCAACCTTGATTTCAGACTTCTGGCTTCCAAACTGCAAGAGACAACATCTCTGTTGTTTAAAGCCACCAAGTGTGTGATAACTTGTCACAGCAGCCCTAGGAAACTGATACAGATGGCCATAAGTTCACTGTGGCAGGAACTCAGGATGTTTTGCTGCGTGCACGAGCAGCCCCGCTCTGGTAGCCTTTTTATCAGGTATGGACCTGAGCTATGCTATCCTTTCCTGGGTAGCAGAGAAAGCCACTCACAGCCAGCCTGGCTCCTTTACAAGGAAAGCCAGGCTTGTTAGTCAAATCCAGATACAATAGTTGAGAACATCTAGGTTTTTAAAAGAGGAAAGGCCAAAATATGCTAATGGGAGGAAAAATCCTTCCCTCTACAGGACTTGAAATGGGGTTGACTCATTTTAAAAAACAGAAAGAAAAACCCACTGCTGTCTGGATGGGGCGTTATTTGCATCTTAGGTAACCACGTAAGAAATCAGCCACTGCTCTCAGTGGAAGTATTCTGAACTGGAACCCTGGATTCAGTCACCCCAGTGATGAGAGCCACCCTCACCTTTCACTCTGGGACCTGCTGAAACCTGAGGTGTTGCTCACATTTGCAAGATCAGAGAGCAGTAGAACTGCTTCCTGAGCAAAGGTGTGCAGTGAGGACACCACACTGGAGAACAGAAGAGGAAACTGTGTAGGGGATGGGGCTTGGTAGAGAGAGGAATGCATTGGCGGAAAGGCAGACAACTACTTTAGGGGGACCTAAGGCCTTTTCTTGTGTGACGTAAAAGAACAATGATTAAGTATCCGGATTTTGTATCTTGATACTATTATGTCCCTTCCTAGATCTGGGAAAGAACCTCATATAATGACACCATTGTCCAGTAGATGAGTCTGGTGAAGGCTGGCAGGGCAGGGTGGGGGAGGGGGACACAAGAAAGGGATTGGCCTTAGTTGCCTCTATTCTCTGGCACTGGAGGGATGCTGTCCTCTGCAGCAATTCCTATGTAAGAGAAGTCACCACTGACTATGACAGTGGCAAAGAACCCCCCACCACAACTAAGCTAGGAGTAAAACTGAGGTACCCAGGTTTTTCAGCCAGGGATGGGCATGATTAGATTTGCTTTTTATAGAGACCACTCTAAGAGGAGTGTGGAAACGGAGTGCATGGAAAGAAACTGGTAACAGAAGGATCACGTTCCAGAATGTTTAAATAACAGTCCAAGAGAAAGATGAAGACCAGATGAAGGCAGTGGCCGTGTGGGCAGAAGCACTGACTGGAGAGGGGGTTCTAACTTGGGAGACTGAGCTGAGAGCTGTTCTGCTAACCAAGATCTGGACAGAAGACAAGCGGCAGAATTCTCCATCTGATTCCCGAGCCCAGAAAACCGGGGTCCTCGGGGACGAAGAGAAATCCTGGGCATTTCTATGTTTGAGGCTTTGATACTTAAATAAAAAGAAAGAAATACAAAAAAGGGAGCAGACAAACCATGGTATTGCTAAAGTACTTGCTTTTTTAAAATTATGGCTTTTAAAACACATGTGCAATGCAATGTATGTTTATTTACTCTTCAAAGACAATTATAGAATTTCTCAATTTATTTATTATCCCGCCAGGGCTCCAGTCTCCTAAAGAGACTCAATTGTCAGCTGTAGGATGAGGGTCTTCTTCCAGGCTTGGCTGTGCCTCACTGAGACTGCATAACCCCAACGGGAGATGAGGTTACAGACAGGTATGTGGGCTCGTCACCAGTGTGAGGCCTGGCATGCAGTCCTCTGAATAAACACCGAGGTCTGGTTGTGGATGCTCTGAGAGTTGAACCCTGAAAAACTGCCCAAAGAAATAACTAATTCAAAGGTGCTGGCTGGAAAGATCTAGAAGCTAGAGAGACCAGGCTGAAAGTAAAAACTAGAAGCAAAGGGGGTGGAGCCCAGAAGCATTCCAAAGCCCACCAGTGGGCAGCCACACATGTGGGGACTTGCTCTGAGAGCTGAAGGAGATAGCCTGGAGCTGAATTGCTCTTAGTCCCTCTGGCCAACTGGGCAAGAATAAACACAAGTCCCATGGGAACCCAGAGGTTCCCTCAGGTGGGAATCTGTCTCCTTCCCATAGCACTCTTTAGAGCCCTAAGTCTACTGCAGTGACTTTTCCTGATTAGGATTCTGACCTCTCTTTTCCTATTCTCTTACTCTTCTACCCCTAGCACGTGACACATGTACTATGGGGAGTCCAGAGCAGTGAGAAAACCACTGGTTTCTGGGTCTCACAGATCTACCTTCAAATTCTTGGGCACAGCACTGCACTCTGAGACTCAGTTTCTCTACCTGTAAAATGAGGGTGATAGTACTAACCTGGGAGGATTCATTGTGAAGAGGAACAGATAACCGTGGGGAACGTGCCTTGTGGTCTCAAAGCACCACAGGCACCAGCCCAAAGTGAGGTCATCCATATTGTAATTGACGTGGAAAACTCCTCCTGGCAGGGGGACAAGAATCAGGGGTTGTAGCCACAGCATTATGACTTGCAACCTCAGATTCCACACAGCCGCAGCCCCCTCCCTGTGACTCAGTGCCATGGGATGCCTTTCGCCCTCACTTCCTTTCTCTGCTCCCATAGCTACCTGTCTCACTTCAACTGGCTCTTGTACAGCCTAATTTGGATCAGTTTCTTCCATTGGCCTTGAGCGAAATCTGAGCCCAGGCCCTCAGTGGCCCTTCACCACCACATTTGTCCTGTAAGGGCTCCCACCTGGGCACTGACTGCCAACATATCTGATCTCTATTGGTTGGAGGAGCAGAATGAGAAGAGGAAACATGATCACACTGACCTTCCAACAAACCTGTCTCCCCAGCCCCATGAACAAGGCTCCCTGGTTGGTCTGCAGAGCCCAGATAACATATAACCTCCTCTAGAAAGCTCCTTGATGTTCTAGATGTTTTGAATTCTGAGTTCCATCTGCCTCCTCTAATGGCCCTGAGTACTTTGGGCCTTACATGATAGTGGTGTGAATTCACATAGATATTTCCCCCCACATACCATGAGCTCCCTACATAGGTCTATGTGTCTCTTTCAGTGCCAGATATGCATTAGATACTCAGTAATATTTATTGACTCCATAACAATTCCTCTCATTAAGGTTTTCTATTTACCAAAGGTATCTTTCCCCCCAAAAATCTCAGTGCTTTATAGTAGAGGTTAGAAAACTATGGCCCACCATCTGCTTCTGTAAATAAAGCTATATTCAGACACAGCCATGTCTCCTTGTTTATTCGGTGTCTATCTCTGCTTTTGAGCTACAGAGACAGGGCAGACAGTTGCAACAGAGACCTTAAAACCCACAAAGCATAAAATATTTACCATGTGACTCTACAAAAATGTTGGTCAAGCATATTTTATAGCAAGGAAGTTTAAGGTTTTTTCATGAAACACAGGGAGAGTAACCAATATCACAGAGCTGTTGTGAAGATCAAAAAAGACAGTGAGTATAAAATTGTTCTGTAGACAGCATCCACTCTGCCCACCACATGGGGTCGAGTGAAGATGTGAGAAGTGTGAAGGTTCACTTGGGGGACAGTTTGTCCCATCAAAGGTGACACCTGGTAAGCACACAGTGCTGCACAAATTCAGAATTCAAATATCTGACCACAAGGAATCAAATGCCCCCGCCCTCCAGGGTAGACTCTCCCCACCCGTCATTAATTCAGATGGGGCTCTGGCTCTGGGTGAGAATAAAATAGGCCCCTGGATATTCCTGCTCTTCATCTGTGATAAATGCTCTGAGAAGTGAGGAAGTCCTTTAATTAAAGCCATTGGCAGATTTGCATAACTACTGGTTATGGGAGATAAGAATGATTTTTTACTAGATTTGACAGAGCTAATATGCAAACCCCAAAATATTTTCGATCAGCCTCCTAGCTGGTTGTCAACATGGATGGCACACTTCCTAAGGTGGTCCTCCAAGTCTTGAGGAAGTGGCATGTTCTAAGACGCAAGGGAGGTATGGATCAATGGATAGGCAGGCAGGGGCACAACCCTAGGTTTTTATGGAAGGAGGAGATGCTTCATTGTGACGGAACTGGAATAAATGTTTGTCATGAGGGCAGAGCTGGGGCAGGATTTGAAGGCAGTGCTGCTTCTGGTTGCGGGCTGCCCGCGGGCTGGGATGGTGGGGTGGGAGCTAGTCTCCTAGTAGGGACATGAAGCACAGCTGTTTTTGTCAGGCCGAGTTGTGTCATTCTCCTTAATGAGATACAAAATCTTCCCAGAAGGGGGAAGTTGTGTCAGTGGTGAGCAAGTCAGTAATGGGAATAAGCTTGTCCCCAGGCTCCTCGTACCCAGTTCGCCACCCTCTCCCCACCTCCCTGCCTTCACTGCCATCATCGCACTAAACCTGGATGGGAAGGAGACAGGAGGTCATTAACACTTGATTGTGCAGAAGATGAAACGGAGGCCCAGAAACAAAACACTGCACGCGGCCTCCCACCAGTGGCACACACGGGTGGAACCCTGGTCCCAGCTCTGTGGTGTTCTTCTCCACCACACTTCTGCCTGCGGGAATGGCCTCCTGACTCTCCAATCCTGATGCAAAACTCTGGGCTGGTCCTTGTGGTCTCATTGCCAGCAGTGAGGCTAGACCTGTGCTCAGATCAGACTTTCCATCTGAGATTCCCCCAACCCGGTGCCCCTAAAGCCTGCTCCATGTCATTGACACACAAGTCCTGCCAGGGCTGGGACTAGGGTGAGGAGAGTGAGGCAATAGGACACACAATTTAAGCAGGTGCTCACTCTCAGGCTCATGCAAGTGCCTTGTTGTGAAGGTTAAATGAAATAATAAAGTGCTTAGGAACAGAACCCAGTACACAGGACATACTATAAAATATTTGGTATTTTTATTATCAGTGGTAGCAGTAGTATTGAGAGAATATCTGTTTCTTCCTTTGTAAACAGAACATGAAATTAATTTTTGTCAGTGCATAGACTGTGAATGCTGTAAAGTTAAATGTGAGCTATTGTTCCAGATGGCCTTACATTATTTTGGGGGAGCTCAACTGTCCCTAAATAAGGGACAGTTAGCTTTTCCTTATTCAATGGCCACAGAGACCCCTACCCTGCCCTGCCCATCTTGCATGCCTAGAAGCTTGGATTCCATGTTGGAGATAACATAGCCACTGAAGGGTTTCAAGCTGGAAGTGATATGGCAAATCTGAGCCTGACAAAGATCCCTCTGGCAGTGTGACCTTGAACCAGAGAGGGCCTGGAACTGAGGCAGGGGGGCCACTTAGAGGTATGTGAACAGTCCTGCCACAAGGCAATGAGTAGTGGTAATGCGGACAAGAAAGGACCAAGCAAGAGAGTGGATGAAGAGGTAAAATCTGTTCATCACTCCTAGAAAAACAACTGTGAATCAGTGATACCATCTTTATCCCCCAAAGCAAACAGATCCTTCATTAGTGCTAGCAATTGAGAGCTGTGTGAGGTTTGGTACTCACTAGCTGCTAAACATGCATATAAAAGGAAGCACACCATATGCTGTGATGAGTGAATGCCAATTGGCCCCACTTAGATATATACTACTTTAATTTTAACACTTTATTTGAACAAAAGTCTACTTCTAATGAAGCTCAGGATTCCAGGGTTTCTTCCTGATGGCCAATTTGACTTAATTTCTTTCCTTGGTGATGAAATGTCTCTTTTTAAAAAGAATGGCTAGGATTTGGATGTCAACTCCATAGAACAAGAAACTTCATGGAGAGATGAAATGAGATGTCTTTGAAGTGCTGAGCTCCCTGTCACTGGAGCATTCAAGAAAAATCTGGATGGCCACTTGATGGAGTTGTTGCAGAAAAGATTCACACATCAGAAAGTGAGTGGGATGAGGGTATTAGACCTGATGACCTTTAAGGTCTAAGAACTATGAAATTCTAAGAGGCTGAGTCACAAATGTAGTTCTTGGCCGATCAGGGAAACCCCATAATCACTGCAGAGTCAGAATGAGGATCTAGGATTTTTCAGGCAAATTCAGAAGTTAGCACCACCTTAGGGAAGAAATCTGGACAACTCATCAGCCAAGATGGTCCCCGGGCATAAGAATGGAGATCATGGGAAGAAAAAGTTTGCTTTTGGTATCCTCCTGAAGAGTTTGGCACAAAGGAGAAACTTTTAGGGCTAACAATTAGGAAAACACTTTGATGTTCTCTTTTATATAACTGACTATATGTCTTTTCACTTTGGCCATTAGGAAGCTCAGAACTTGATTTGCACATGAAAATAACAACTGTGCAGATGCTTGTATTACGTTGTCATCAATGCTCTCTCCTACCGCACCTCACCACCACTCTGGCCCCTTATTTTAATGTACACCTTTCCTAGTCCTAATTTTGTTTTCAATCCACAGTGTACCTTCTACTGTTTCCTATAAATTCTGAGAAACAAGGAAGGGAATAAGAAAATAAATAATAAGCCAGTCATTGGCTCCCACTGATAAATTGTAAAGAAACAGCAGGGGGAGCATTAGGCTGGGGGTCGCTTGAGTTGTCAGCATTCCTCTGCCAGGATGGGAGCCTGGGAAGATGTTTCCTGAACTCAATCTCCCCTCTGTAGGACAAGCGGCTGAACAATGGCTGGGATTGAGCTTTGGTTCCCAAGAATTCCTTGCCTCCAATTGTCCTGCCTAGGTTCCCAAGTGCATCTCCAAGTTCTAGCCTCCCCTAGACTTCCAGGTCTCCTGCCTAGAAACAACATCCTAGGCTTTTTATTTATTTTCTTAAACAATGCATGTATATAATATTCATTATGTTCCTTACACTGTTCTTAATACTTCCATATAGTGATTAAGGTAAACTTCATAAAGATTTTATGAGACAGGTACTCTTGTTGTGCCCATTTTACAGATAAGAAAACCAAGGCCATTAGTGGTTAAGTAAATCACAGGTAACTGACAGATCCAAATTCAAAATCCAGGCAACCAGGCTCTGAGTTCATGCTCTTAACTAGATGTTCTCTGAAATCTAATCATGACTTTGGCTCAACTCCCTGACCCAATTATAATCCCTAACCTGGATTATTAGCTCTCCTGGATTATTGCCCTCTTGCCATCCAATTAAGCAAAGACTTTTCTGAGTGCCTACTCTGGGTCATGCTCTATGCTAGATTGGGGCCAGGCCTGAATCCAATATGGTCTTACCCATCAGGAGTTGCCTATTTGAGGAAGGAGACAAACATATATCCCTCTCACCAGAATCCAAAGAAAATTTAAATAAATGCTGTGTGGAAGTTCAAACAATAGGATATGTCAATGGGACTTCCACTGTGGAGATGGTGATGGAAGGGAGTAGGGAAGAACATTACAGGCAGAGGAAAAAGCATGAGTAATCCCAGAGGCATGAAAGTACACGGTATGTGTCACAGGTTCTTGGCTCCTGAGTCTTGGCTCTTTCTGCAGTCTTGTCTGTATCATTCAACTGTTATGAATACATATTTGTTGAGTGTCAGCTGTAGTCAGGCATTGTTGTAGGTGCTGAGGATACAGCAATCAAGAAAGTAGCTTTATTCATGACCCTTACAAGGTAATGGAGAGACCCAGTTCACTAACAAATAAAAACGATATGCCCGGGGGTGGTAAGTGTGAGAAAAACAAACAGGCAGAGTAATGGGACAGAGGTCAGGAGAGGGTCACTATTACAGGAAGAGTGATCAGAGAAGGCCCCTTTGGTAAGATAACATTTTAGCACAAACCCGAATGGAATAAGGGAGTGAGCTATGATAATATCTGAAATGAGGCAGAAGGAAGAAAAAAATGCAAGTGCCCAGAAAATCAACTATGGTTGTCATTGTAGAAGGATAGCAAAATGAGGCCAGCAGGAGAGGGGAAGGGTGAGAAAATGAGATCTAAGCTACAGTAGGGCCCCGGGCCATGTGGGGTCTTGTTTGCTAGAATGAGGACTTCGGATTCTGCTGTCAGTGCAATAGGAAGCTCTTGCAGGCTGTTGCTGAGGCAAGCCATCGCAGCCATAAGCCTTTCTAAGTCTCCTTGGGAAGGTCAAGTTCTGCCCCGCCTCAGGGCCATTACCTGTGCTGCACCTTCTGCTAGGAAGCCCCCCCCCCCCCCCCCCCCCGTCTCTTTTCTGAGCAATTTCCTATTCCTCTAAATGTACTCCCTCAGGGAAGATGGTTCTGACCCTCCTAAACAAATTAGATTCCCCTGCTAAACAAACTCAGCTCTCTATACTTCCCTTTTGTGGTATTTAGCAAAACTACAATTACATAATATAAGCCATTACATACTATAACTTTCATTTTTTACTGTTTATCCCACTAGATAGTGAGCTCCATGAGGTGAACTGTGTGTCTTTCCTCTTTACAGGGCCCTGCATCTTCAGTACCCAGTCCAGGGTCTGAGTCTTAAGTGCTCAATAAATATTGTCCAATGAAAGCAAGGACAAACAAAGGGAAAGAAAGGATGCCTCCAACCCTGGGCTGGGGAAGCAATTTTTGGCTTGTAAACCATTGGAAAGCCACATGAGGGGTGTGGTTCAAGGTACACTGAGGCCAAAACTGATGATGACAAGAGAAATTGAAAGGTATTGAGACTGGAGGCAGGAAGAATAGAAAGCAGTTTAAAAAATGGTTTGGGGGACTCCCTGCCCTATGCAAAATTTTCATATAAAACAATTTGTTATAGATACGTTCATGAATTTGGGGATTCACAAAGGCCTCAAGGTTTATCCCTTGGGAAGTTGCTATGGATGGTGGTAATAATCAGTGATTGCTAGTAGTATGACCAGACGAATGAGCACCAAGTAGGAGAAATCATGCTATACTGGGAGCCAGGAGAACTGGGTTTGTTCACTCACTTATTCACTTATTCATTCATTGTTCATGTAGTACATACTCGCCATTGACCACAAACTAGGGCTTTTGAAGTGCTGAGAAGTGAGATGACTGGACCATGCAGTTGTGTGCAAGTCTGGGGCAGAACTGAACTGCTCAGGAATCACAGAGGAGTGGCTGAGGGCAGTGGTCAAGAGGGATCTTGGGGACTGTGAAAATCCCACTGTGGGACATATGATGAAACTTTCTTCTATATATCCCCTAGGAAATCACCAGAAAATTCTTCCTCATTCCCCAATCCTCTTGCTAACATAGAAAGAAAATCTTAGGTCAGAAAAGGCAGCAGACATAGGAGGACAGCCATAAATCTGGATAACGTTTAACCCACAACCTTATCAGCAAAAAGCACTACCTTCATTTTACAGGTGAGGAAGCCGAGGCTTATACAAGTGAACAAACTTATCCAGCACACATAGCTAAAAAAGGTTGGGCCGTCATTCAAAACACGCCTGCTTAATTCCAAAGCCTATACTTTTAATCCTAATAGACTCTTCCTTCTATAATTCTATACCTGTTTACTGATGATCAGAAGTTGGATAAGTTTGATTATTGCTCTCAGATTGTATTTTAAGTCATATTAATAACAGAAGAAATAGTTGTACATAGAATGGAAGGAAAGGAATTCTCCTAGCCATGGAGTATAAATAGCCTATTGATCTCCCATCTTCAGAAAGGGACCAGAAGTGTAATTTCAGCAGGAGGAATGATTGCATGTGAGGGAGGGGAGCAGCCTCTTTGCACACATGGGCACATGCTGCCGAAAATGAGATTTGAGTTATCACTGCCATAGTCTCGACAAACGCCCACCACGGAATGACATCACTGCCAAAGCCCAATTAGCTCAGAGAAGACCCTGGCACTGGATGATGTTCCTTCAAGATGGCATGAAGTTCCAAATATAAATTGGGTCCACACTGGGCAATGATTCAAGGAATCATATTGGCCAGTTCACAGGACGCTTGGCAACTAGAAATCCTCTATACAGTCTTTTGAAACTCTCACACCTCCTAAAAAGACAGAGGTATAATTACACTCCAGATACCTCAGCAAACATCTAGAAAAAGAAATGCAGAAGCTCTGTAATGATGTCGTTATCATATCATAAATTATACTTATAGAAGATGGAAGAAAAGTTTATCAGTTTGCATCATCTTCTGAGTTACTTTGTCTTTTCAGGAAAACACTTGATAAACATTTAAAATGGCAAAAGTTAATACATTCTTTCATGTACTTTATCTGATCTTACTTACCCTTCCCAGCAACCCGGTAGGATGGATGCAGTTATTGTTGCTATTTTATAGACAAAAACCTACAGTTTAAAGAGGCATATTTTGAGGGCTATTTGAGAGCAGGGGTTTGTGTCACTCTTCTTTGTGCCATCAGCATATTTCCTAAGGCCTGACATATGACAGGGATACTGTGGTGTGAGAAGTACAGTCACAACATATCATAGGTATGACCAACTTCCTGAACTCACCAACTACTACACATGTCTGTAGATCCATAGAGTATTCAAAAGACCATGGGCTACATCTCTTGTTACTTTGAAGTACTGGATAAAAACTGAAAAACTAGAGTGTCCACTTCTTCCAGTTGAAAGGTATAACTTTGAAAGACAAGCAACTGTAGGAGGCGAACATTTGGCTATATAAGAAGGGTATGAGAGTTAGGTGTTCAGGACTGTGGTTGACAATGGGCTTTTGGAAAGGTACAAGGGAATCCTATCAGAACTACAAGCTTCTTCATCAACCTGGTGAGATATTAATTCATGCAATAGTTATTGAACAGTTAAGCTGTACCAAACATTCTTCAAAGAGCCGTAGATACAACAGTGAATAACTTGGTTTGTGCTTTCACAGCCTTATAATCACTTGCTTTCAGTTAAAATTTGAAGGAAAAAGAAGGAAGAAAAATGCCAGGAGAATTCTAAACTAGATCATAAAAGATATAAGATATCTTCTTATATAGAAGATACAGGAAATATCCAATAGTGATGAGAATCCAGTAGAAAGGCTATCCTTAGTATCCTTGGATATCTATATATCAATGCCCAGAGTGTGGACATAAACAAAGTCACTCTAAAATGTTAACGTTCACTAGAAAGTATGTAGAACTTAATAGGACTCATATATCAGTCCTGGTATCAACTGGCTTTAAACTTCCTCCAATCCTTACCACACTCCAAAGGCCATTAGGATAGTTTCTTTACTCCAACATACTTGTACTCTTCTGTTCAAAATGTTTCAGTGACTCCCATTACCCAGTGCATGCTTTTCAAGGTCCTCTATTACGTATTTTGTGACTTCAATAAATCTTCCAGTGCAATCTCCCAAAATCCCTATTCCCAAAAGATTCTTTGCTCCAGTCTACTGTGTTTACATATGACTATTTCAATTTAAATGGATTAAAATAAAATTAAAATTTTAGTTTCTCAGTTGAACTAGCCACATTTAAAATGCTCATGGCCACTGGTGGCTAGTGGCTACCATGTCAAACAGCACAGATACAGAACATTCCATTATCCTAGAAAGTCCTGTCAGATGGCACTGTTCTAGACTAACCACCAGCCTAAATACATTCTTTCATTTCTCACTTCTATGCCTTTAGCCATTCTGGTCCTTTGTCTAAAATGCCATCCCCCATCTCTACCTATTAAAATTCTAGACATCATTAGATTTTCAGTTGAAATGCCACTTCTTCCATGAAGCTTTCCTGAGTAAAAATTAATCAGCTGCCCTCTGTTTCTCTGAGCTCCCTGGAATTATTTTGTCACTACTCTACCTTGTACTAAGGTCCTTTTGTAAGTAACTGCTTTCTCCATCAAAGAGAGAGTTATTTTAGGGCTTTGTATCTAGTAAAGTGTCTTACACACATAGTTAAGGACCAAAAAATTTTTGACTTTCTGTTGCATCCTGGTGGAACTGACTTCTAACTAAAACAAAGCAATAGGGGGTAGAAGGACAATGCTCAAAGGAAGGAATGTGTGGTAGACAGAAATTGCCCCCCAAAAGATGTCTACATCCTAATCCCCAAAACCTATGGGTCCATATATTAGGTGACATGCTGATGGGAAACTAAGTTTGCAGTTGGAACTAAGGTTGCTAATTAGCTGACTTTAAGATGGGGAGATTATTTGAATGGTCCAGGAGGGTCCAGGGTACTCATAGGGGTCCTTAAAAGTCGAAGAGGGAGACAGAGATGACAGCATGAGGACTTGACCAACATTGCTGGCTTTGAAGATAGAAGAAGGAGACCTTGAGCTCGGGAATGCGGGCAGCCTAGGAGCAAGAAAAGGCCAAGGAATTGATTTTTCCTAAAGCCTCTGGAAGGAACGCAGCCCTGTTGACACTTTGATTTTAACCCACTGAGACCCATTTTGGTCTTCTGACCTCCAGAACTTTAAGATAATAAATTTTTACTTGTTTAAACCACTAAATTTGTGGTGATTTGTTACAGCAGCAATAGGAAACTAATACAGAGGGGCAAAAGGTTATTATAAGTAAAGATGCATGGTTTCTGTGTGGATCAAAAACTGACAATATCTGTATCCTCCATCAAGAACTTTACCTCCAAACATTCATCCTAGGAAAACAACCAGAATTCTCATGAAGGTTTACATCAGAGTGTTCATTTACAGCATTATCAGTACCAGTAAAAAGCCCAATAAGAAGGGATTGCTAGTCATTCACACAACACAGTATTATGTGGCCATTAAAAAAAATCTCTTATTTGGAAAATATTTAGTGACATGGGAAAAGCTGATGATCAAGTTTAAAAGCAAAATACAAAATAATATATGATCCAAATTTTATGAAAGTTTAAGAAAATACACCAAAATATTAATGATGGGCTAAAAAATGTTTTTAATGTTAATAATGGTTATCTTTGTGGGATAAAATTAATGGAGATGCTTGGTTTTCTCTTTATAAATTTCTGTATCTTCCAGTTGTTCTATAATGAACAGGAATTACTTTTATAATTAGAAAAATAAGCCATTTGTTTTATAGAAAGCAAGCCCCTCAGGTAACAAGAACCACAAAATTAATCATGCCTTTGACTGCGTAATCTCATTCAAGGAAACATATCCTAAGGAAATAATTCAAAACAAGGACCAAAAAAAAAATCTTATAAATAAAAAGGCTTTTATAGCAATGTTACTTATAATATAGTTTAAAATTGGAAACCACTTGAATATCCAGCAAGTTTTAATTGTGATAAAGCAAATTATAATGCATTTGCTTGATAGAATATTGGGAAATCATAAAAATAATTAAATACAAAGATGACCTAGAAATACAGAAACTACAGAATAACATGAAGTAAAAGGCTCAGGCACAAAACACAAAATGATAATAAAAACTCCACTTACATGTGAATAACAATAGGAAGAAGAGAGAAACTATAAATAGTTGCTACATTAAAGAAAACAGGTTCTGAGAGTAATTTGTATGAGGTTGTTTCCATAATAAATACAACTATTTGATAAAGACACACATTAGTCCATGTTAATCGAGAAACCTGAGGTTGAAAGGCTGGTGAAGAGCGTTAGAATCATAACAGAAATAGAAGTGAAATCTGCAATAAAGGATCATTGAGGCCACCCACACAAGGACATGTATTTTTATTTATCTACATAGCAAATATTTATTGAGCCTATTTCCTCATATAGGAATAAAATGTAATAAAAAAAATATGACAAACACAGAATTCAGAGTTTAAGCTACTCTTGGGGAATTAGAAGGATTCCGTTGAGGAGTTCACAGTTTCATAAGCATTGGTAATTTCTTAAACTATTTCTTAAATTGGGTTCTCGGATGTTCTTTTTATGATTCTTCTGATGTATCACAAGTGTTTACTACAGTCCTTGGCACATATTGGCTCACACAAAAATTATTGGTACATTGAAACTTTTTCAGTGGCTTCGGAAATAAAGCTCAAATCCTTTAACATGGCGTATGGAGCTCTTCAACAACTGGTTGGTACCCAGTTTATCAACACCTCTGACTTCCCACCTAATCTACCATCACTCTTGTTCATTACTCTCCAAACACACAGAACTTTTTTGGTGCCTCTGAGATTTTCTCCAGCTGTTTCTTCTTCCTGGAATTTCTTCCTCACCTAAAGAGCCCCTAATGTCAAGGCCAAGTTTACCATAGATGCTTTGCAAAATCGCTGATCTTTCTAATTACTTTCCCCATATTCCTGTGATGTTTTCCTTATTTAGTGCATTAGAACCTGACTTGCTCTGACCTAATATAGTCTCTCATATTGCTGTTTTAGTGCTTACGAAGTCCTCTCAGTTCTGTTATACTTTCAATAACACTGTCAGTCTTATTAGCTCACTTAACAGATGCAAGTTTGATACTAAAGGTCAAATGACTTACTACATTCACCATTGATAAATGAAAGAGCAGGACTTGAACACTGGTCTTCAGATTTGTGCAGCCTCTAAAGGGGCAGGCTGCCAGGACAAGAAAGGGCTGAAGAGGCTGGGAGGACAGATACTGAAGTCGCTAACAATACAATCAGCATTTGTAAGATGAGAAAGGGCATTTTCATGAGAATTAAGATAGGCCATGAAGATCAAATTCTGTATAATTAGGATATATGTTATACTTGTTAAATAGAAGGTAGAATGGGCTAAAAGAATGACTACAAAATTTTTTAAAAAGAAAAAAGTCAAATGAATTCAACAAAATGTGCCTTACAATATTCCCAGGAGATTCCAAAATAGCAGACTAGTCTCTAAAGTAGTAACCAAGTCTTATTTTTCTCTTTCCAAGTACCTAGAATAATACCTGGCACTTAAGAGGGACTCCAGATATGTTGAATTAATGAATGAATGAAAGGATGTGCTATTAAAAAGCATAACTAGTTTTTAGCTTTCCTACAACTGTTTCTCCTCAGTCACTTGGCCCTTTCAGTTTAGAAGGACTGAATGTCAATTTCTTACGTATTTAGTCATTCAGATCCTGAAGCACTTCTCTATAGCTCTAAACACAAACAAAATATTCATTTGTTTGAACCAGTCAACAAACATTTAGGTAGTAAACTGAATTTAGAATGTTACACAAGAAACACCTGCTCTATCTTTTATCCTATCCTTAACATTTAAGACATGGACAATGCCTGATTTGAAATGCATTTTTAAAAATCCTCATGCCCCAAAGTCACAGATCCAAAGAACAGAAAATCTACAAAGCAAGAAACCTTGACCTGACATAGAGAATTGGCTCTGATGAAACTAACAAGCATATGAAACAAAAAGACACCACTGAAAAACTCAGAGGCTTTTGAAACCACCCCATAGAACGGCAAATGGCTATCCACTTTACAAGTGGATCGTAGAAAATGTATTTTTGGAAACTTGGTCATTGGACCAATCAGCCTTTAGTGAATTCATTTTTTGCAAACTAATTCTTGGAGAATTGACCTTCAGCCAAGGCTGGATACGAACACGAGGCACTATGTGGCATTTCACAGCCTGGTCATTGACGCAACCCATAGTTCTTAACTGACCATGGTTCTAGGACACACGTCAGGCAAAGAACAGGTCTAGTTTCAGATGAATTGGTTAAGAGGCAGTGTTTGCAATAAGAAAGTATTTAAAGGATGTGCCAAGAGGTGCCTATCCTAGAATGGGCTAAGGGTCTTGCCCCAACTGCCTTCTCTCAGTGCCTCATTATGCGTTATCATCTACCCAGAGAAAGAATATGGACAGAAATCCCACTCAAAGAACTAGGGTTGGATCACCCATACACAGTCCATATGTGCGTCTACTCCAATGGACTCTGCCATCCCCCAGCCCAAACCTCACTTGTTCTTTCTTTCTTTTAATAAATACTCATCAAGTGTCTATATACTGCTCTAGGGGCTGGGAACACAGTAGTGAACAAGACAGGCAAGGTCTGGGTTCCCACCAAGCTTATGTTCTAGAGGGAGGAAACAATAATAAGAAAATATCAGGGACTGAGAAAGTTGAAATCCCCCCAACATCTTTGCTACTGAAGTCAACAAGGTGTTTAGTCTTCATTCCATCTCTCAGTGATATTAGACAAACACGTGCCATTAAACCGCAGACCAAACAGCAGACCTACTCAGATGTTCAGCAGTCCCCAGAAGAATTTGATTATGGGGGCAGGAACGTGGAGTATTTCTCTAACTATTTGGTCCAATTTCTAAATGGGAACTCACAGTGTTTGATGAATAATGAATGTGAATAATTAATGCATTTGAGAAAGGAAAATTTCTTACCTGTCAGTTACTTATCTTGAAGATTACACATCCATCACTCCTCCCCCGAGGGGCTAGACTCATCTCCATAGAAACTGGGGGCAACCCAGAATGTTAATTATGCCTCAATGACAGATTTCCCCACTCAGAACGTGACTCACCAGAAGACCTTCTAGGGCTAACTTGCTCTGAAAAGTAGAAAACTTAATTTATCTGACATTTTTTAAAGCTCAAAATAAGTATCTTAATGAGCCTAAGAAAGCATCAAAAGACTGACTCTGTGTGCACACATTTTGGGAAAGGATTGCATAGAAGCATGTGCATTCTCTGGGAAAGAGGCTGAATGGAAGAAATGGACACTTGATCTATTAATGACATAAGTACCAGCACCTAGAACAATGATAAGCACATGACAGATGCTCATTGAATATTATTGTTATTATTGGATGTTGTTGAATGAACTACTAATTCTTTGCTGTAAGGATATAACAATTTTCATTTTTATGGGGACATTGAACACAATGTCTTTTTGATACATCTTATTTAATTTATGCCTTATTACAACCTCAAAAATAATATAGGTACACAATATATGATCCATAATGTTTCAAACTCTGAAAAATCAAAAGTTCGGGTGGAATTCATATGATTACAAAGCCTGATCTGAGCTGAAATGAGCCTCTTCACAGTCTTTATCTTATTTACTTAAATATCAATACATTTTGCTGCAGAAATATTAATGTGTTTGCTTTTGGAGGGCTGCCCAGGTCCCACTGGGTTTGTTTTGCTCTGTATACATTGTATGCAACACATTACTTTTCTAAAATCTGAAAGATTCTGAATTCCAAAACATATCTTGCCCCCAAAATTTTGGTTGCAAAGATCATGGACTCACATTGTCTTCCCAATTCTATAACTGGGATTCTTTGGCTCAGGAAAGTTAAGCAATTTACATAAGATCACAGAGCTAGTAAATAAATACTTAAACCCAAATCCTCAAGTGCCAAATCTTTGGGGCTTTTTTGCCCCCCCGGCCCCCATGACATTAAAAGTTCAAAAAATCTGAAATTGAGTATTAAGATAATTTTCTGTCCTATTAACATAAAAGAGGTAAACTGATCAGAAACAGCGCCAACTTGGTCATTGCAACAGAAACTGAGAAAGACACGGCATAGGGTCTGGAGCTAGGCGAGGGCTGTCTCACGTCGAGAGACCTCTGCTCCCTGAAGGAATTGACCTCTGAGACCTAATCTCGGTCTCCGGTGCCAGAAGCACACATGAAACTGGAGCTGACCAATGGCTCTGTGCAGACTTCTTTGAATAAGTCAGATGGGACTAACCTGATACTCTAATGCCACATCCATTTTTTTCTAGTCATGAGTTTTTTACTTGAAGGTAAATGATGCACAGATCTCTCTCATGGGGAGAGAGAATAAGGAGACTTAATTAGAAGACTGGTACTTGTATCAGTCAGAATAGTCTAGGTTACGCTGCAGAGACACACAGCCCACAAGGCTCTATGGCTTAACACAGCAAAGGTTTGCTTCTTGCTCGTGTGACATGATCATCAGAAGAAATCAGGAGAGAGTCCATTCCTCGTCATCACTCTGGGGTCCAAGCTGACCATTTAGTCACTATTTGCCTGGCAGAAGGAAAAAAGCAGCAACAGAGCACCCATTATCCCTTTAAGCTTCTCCCCGAGAGTGACACGCTGTCACTTCCACTGGCACAGTTCACTGGTCAAAGTCATTCAGTCACACCTAATATCAAATGGGCAGAAATACAAAATTCATGACTTTCGAGATTTTCAATAAATTTTCCTACTCCATAAATATTTCCTTGAGCACCTGCTAGGGCTAAGCGGTGCTCTGTGCGCTGAGGATTGAGGGCTATGAAGGAAAATAAAACAGGGGAAGGGGCGGCGAGGGATAGTTGAGGTGACGTGAGCCCAGGGAAGGGGTCTCTGAGCAAGACCTAGAAGAACTGAAGGAGGGAGTGGGGGAAGGGACGTTCTGCCTTGGAGTTCCAAACGAGACACGCAGGACCGAAATGCCAGGAGACTCCAAAACGGACCCTGAAATGGAGACAGAGGTAGGACACGCAGCCTGCGTCCGGGCGGAAAGCGCTGGGCCGCTCTGCCTGGAACACACCTTCCCACTTCCTTTTTTCTCACCGAGCAGCAAAGCCCTTCCTTTTTCCCTGCTTAAGCCACAGGCAGAAGTGTTTTATTTCAGGAAAGGGTCAAACTCAGCAAGTGCTCTGTAAACAAATAAAATCGGCCACCACTTACTGAGCAAAATCTACACTTTGGGGAGTGTCCTAGGTGTTTTAGACACTTTACTTCATCGAATAGGGTTGTTGGGAAGGGGATGAGATCTATAGGGTTAGTATTACCATTTTACAGATGAAAAGGCTGTAAAGAGAGGTGACTGGCCTTCTGGAAAGGCACGCGGATTTTTCACAGGGAAGATAGAGGTTGGCTACCAAGCCCGTGCTCGAAATTACCGTGAAATGTAGTAAATTTTAGACTTTTGGGGGAGGAAGACTTGTGAAAATCCATGTCCATGTGAATTCCTGCTTAGTAATTTAAAGATGGAATTGCCCCTGTAACAGAAAAAGAAACATTTATCCAGGCCTCTCTGCTAAGGCATCTTCTGAAAGGGTGATTAGATCTTCCTATAGGTAAGACAACCCGTGGCTACTTCCTCACACCTTCAAATATTCCACCAAAGGTCACCTTCTCAGTGAAACTTCCCCTAATTGCCTACTTAGGATGGCAAAGCCTTTTCCTCAGCCCTTCCCACCCCCTCTCCTCTGGCTTTGTTTCTCCCCATAGCACTTAAGGCCTTTTCATAAACCATATGATTTTTTGTTCACTGTTTCTTGTCCACCACTAGAAAGTAAGCTCCATGTGTAGAGAAAATTCTTGTCTGATTTTTTAAATCACCTTTATTCCCCCCAGAATGTAGAAAAGTGCCTTATACTCAATTAGTAAAGAATGAATGGTCAGAATGAATGAATGAACGAACAAATGAATGAAAACGTTCAGAGAATGATCTCTGAAAGTTCTTAGTCTGGGTTCATCAATGGGCGTAGGGGCATATGCTAATGCCTTATGGTTACATGAAGCTGTGTAGGGAGAAGAATGTATTTGTGTATATGGTCAGAGTCCCAAAAAAAGCAATAACCCAAAGGTTAAAAACCTTTGTGTGTATATCCACACAGCGGAATATTATTTAGCCATAAAAAATGCAGTATTGATCTATGCTACAACAAATTTGGAAACATTAGACTAAGTGGAAAAAAAAACAGACACAAAAGGCCACTTACTGTAAGACTCCATTTATATAAAATGTCCAGAATAGACAAATCTGCACAGACAGAATGCAGTTGCAGTGGTTGCCAGGGGCTTGAGGGTAAGGGGAGAACAGAATGGGAAGAGATTACTTGATGGGTATGGGGTCGTTTGGGGGCGATGAAGACGTTCTGGAACTAGATAGTGGTAATGGTTGTACAACTTGTAAATATATTAAATGCCATTGAACTGTATACCTTAAAATGGTTAGGATGGTAGATTTTATGCTATGTAAACTTTAGCACATTTAAAAGGAACCACTTTGTGCATAAGGGAAAGAAACAGATGACAAAGACAAGGTAAATCATCTCACGCATCTGCCATAATGGATGGGGGACTGTAAGTCTGAAAAATTGTGAGTTGCAATCAAACATTCTAATAATACATAAAATTGGAGTATACGAGGAATGACAACTTATATTTGTATCAGGTTTTGAGATTTTAAACAAATTTCCAAGCATCTTATTTAACTCCTAGAAAAAGACTTGTGGGATAGGCAGAGTTGACTTAATTCATGATTATCTCCAGTTTTTAAATGAGTATAGTAAGGTTCAAATAATAACTTTCCCAGGTCACAGAGCTACCGAATGGTAAAATGGTATCTAAGCCCTGGTTTGTTTATGCTTTGGGCAATTCGATTCCTCCAGGTCTTTCAACCTTTCAATGTCTTTCCAGAAATCACAACTTTTCCTGTGATAAGCCCCCCATGTAAGGTCAGAGGCCAAATTCTTCCGTGGCATCTGGAATTGTCTCAGTGTGGTCACACTTGGGACTTCACTGTGTCAGAAGTTCTGACGACATGATACACATCTATGATAAATGAAAGCACTAGAGAAAACAGACTACTACTTATGTAAATTTTGAGAATGAGAATGTTTTAAAATGTGGGGTCAATGGTAAGAAAAAGGTAATCAAAGCTAATGAACCCAACTTCCTCATCTTAGCAATGAGAAAACTCAGGCACAAAGAGAATAGTAGCTTGTCTAAGATGACTCAGAGTTAGTGTCAGAGGTAAGACTGGAATACAAAGCCTTTAAATACTCTGTAAAAACACAGGGTTCCTAGGGAACTAGCCTTCCAACAGAATACCTGGGAAGAGATTGTTTAATTTGTATATTTAGCAGTCCAAGAATAAGTTGACATTTATTAGAAACACAGAAAGGAAAAATTAAGAATTCAGTGGTAATAAATGACCCAAATGCTTAAATTTAGCCTCCAATGAATATTTTTTCCACCTTTTCTCATCTCCACAGGGCTGAAGCACAGTGACATGGTGCTTTTCTATTTTACCCAGAAGAGGTAAATTATCCAGCATTGACCAGTCATGTTTTGTCACATTGTCTGTGGCAGGGTGAATAATGCAGACCCACAGTGTCACTTCCATCCATGAAGACGCAGATGGTCAGCACTGAAGGGCCTTAGAGATCTTCCAGGCTGGGGTTCCCCAGCCACAGTCAGCTGACCTCCAGGGAGAGTGTTGGCACTGCCATGAGCCAGTGTCTCATCCACCTTCCTTCTCAGAGATGGAGCTTATGTTTGGCTCCCCTCCCCCTCCTCACCTTAGGCTCCCTCATTCTGAGGCAGGCTGAGGGTTTGCAATAAACACTCCCAAGATGGAGCATCAGCCATCTCAGGGAAGACTTGGAGGAGAAAACTTGAAAGAGAAGAAAGAACCTGCTAGAGCAAAGTAAATTTAGCAAAGCTCCTCAGTGTTTGCTTTGAGCTGGAAGGAAGATGGTCAGAATCATTTAAACTGAGCCTCGCTCCTTCCTCGGAGAAACTCAGGTCCAGAAAATGGATGTGACTTGTCTGAAGTTACAATTTCAGAAAGTAGCCGAGTCAAGGTTAGAACCCAGATCCTCCAAATTCCAGCTGAGTGCCTTTTCATGGTACTTTTTGTCGGTCTCCATCTTTCTCTTTTAGGCAAAATAACACTGATTCATAACACACGAGGGCCACATCAGGCATTGACCATACTATGTGTTGTTGGACAGGGTGTATTTTGAACTCATGACATGTGAGTGAAGTCATGAAATGTTGTTCTGTGTACCCATATCTCTTTGTAACTAGTACAGGGCCTGTCTCGCGGAAAGCATGCATGCTTTGTTTGATGGAATGGATGCTGTAGATGAGACAGGTGAGACAGGTGGGGTTCTACTATAGTAAGTCCTCCCAAAACACATCATCTTTTCTTCAAGATGAAAGCCTTCCCTCCATGCCCCCTCTGCTTCCCTTCTTCTCCACCTGTTAAAATGTTTTCAAGCTGCAACCCAAAGCGGCCTCCTGTTATCTCTAGCAGAAAGAAAACTGCCAAGACTGGCATCTCGAACGATTGTAAACCTGGATGTCACCCTGATGAATGCTCACTGTGTGATATGGGTGAGTTACTCAATCTCTCTGAGATTCAACTTAACCAATTACAAAAGAGTTCACAATACAGACCTCATTTGATTTTTGTGTGGAAGAAATAACACAAAATCTGTAAAATTCCTTGCACAACACGTGCCCCATGGAGATCCCTCCTTCCTCGGTGTCCCATGACCCTCTGCTTACCCTTAGAATACTCTATCTTCCCACTAGATCATAAACTTTCTTCAAGGGCATGGCTATATCAGAGAAATCTTTGTATTTGCCCCCACTGTGACTCCCATAGCATCTAGAATGATGCCTAGCATAAATGTGGCACACGATTTATTTTTGTAGAATTGAATTGAAGTGTATGTGTATGGTGGTGATGAGGGGAGCTTATAATGTATGAGGGATTTTAGGCAATTTGTCTGAAAAGTTAATGTCCTTATGTTGGTGTCCTACGTATTCATCTCATGCGTGTTTTCCCCCTAAGAGCAGGTAGCCAGGCATTTTCCAGTGACACCCTTCCATTACAAATGAGCATCTGAGGAGCTGCCACCCCGTCAGTGGGTGACTGTGCTGTGTTTCTGTGTTGAGTCCTCATGCCTCCGCAAAGAGGAAGTGGATTTTAGGGATGGCAGATGACAGCGTGATGTCACTCATCTCCGTCAGTGCTCATTTCATTTCTTCAATTCCAACAAACAAATAGTAGAAAAGGTTGTTCCTTTATCACAAGAGAGGCCTCTCTTTATTATTTATTAGTAAAAATACGGAAGGCTCTCTCTCTTTGCCCAGCCTGTCACTACAGAGCTTCCCATTTCAGTTCTTATCTCATGTCCTCACTTTCTAGAAGAAGTAAGTTCCAGTAACTGAAACTTAAGTGGTAAAGTCATAGATCATAATCTAATGGGATAAAAGAACCAAAGTGTTTTTTTAAAAAAAGAATTAGAGTATTGGTATCTATGAACTCCTAATAATAATTAAAATTATCAAATGTTCATAAATTATTTCCAGACAACATTTATTGAGCTCTCGTTATGATCAAGTCACTATGCTTTATGTTCAATTACTTCTTCCACTCCTCAGCCAGCCTTCTATGATGGGTAGTATTAGCAGAGAGGGTAAGCAACCTGTCCAAGATCCTATATACAGCTCGCGGGAGGCAGGGCTGGGGTGTGGACTTATGTTTGTCTGACTCAAAAGGATGCATTCCTAATAATTACTCATACAGCATCTATGCCTGGGATTGAGTTCATGAGTTAGTAACATGAAAGTTAAGGATACACAGACCTCTCCCTCAAGGAGAAGCTAACAATTTGCATATAGATATATACAATAATATACATATATACACAGAGAGAGAGAGAGAGAGAGAATATATACAATTATAATATAGAGTGATTACTGTTGTATTAACACTATTAAAAAGGACTATGGAAGTTCCCAAGACGCAGAACTGAATTTTAAGTTGAGGTCTGGATAATGAAGAGAACTGAATGTCTGGTTTGTGTCAGAGGTTGTTCCAAGTACGTTCACATAGGGAATCTTATATCATTTTCTTTCATTACAAAATATTCCTGTGAGGTAAGTGGGTAATACTCTCTCATTTTACAGATGTGAAAACCAGGTCTCATCTGGTAGTAGCAAACAGCTAACTAACACTATGTATTGGGTGCTGTTCTAAGAACTACAGATGTATCAATTCATTTAATCGCTACAAAAATAACCATATGGGTGCAAAGCCCATTTTAGAAATGAGGAAACTGAGTCTTAGAGTTTTTAAGTCATTTGGTCAGGATTTTACCATCAGTGAGAGGTGAAGCCAGGTGGAGGGGCCCCTGAGTCCTTGCTCCCAACCATAATGTTACTTTTCCATGGGGTTAAAGTAAGTACCCAAAGTTACCGCCTAAAAATGGGCATAGCCAGGATTTGGCCCATGTCTGCCTTTCTGTAATATTTCTGACAATGCTCTTTTAAAATTTTTATTTTAAAATGTTTTATACCAGGAAAAGAGACTGGAAATATAGATTGGAGCAAAATGCCCTAAATGCCATAGTAAAGAGTGAGCACTCTATTCTACGACAAGAGAAAACCTCAAAGGATTTTGAACAGAAAATAATAAGATCAATATGGTTAAATCCCTCATTGAGAAGGGGGAAAGTCTCACTAGAATGTAAAGAATGAATGAGAAGTTGGTGAGGCAGGAAGTAATGAATCTAATTAAGGAGGATGCAGCAAAAGCCCCAAAGGTGAAGGTCTGAGAGAGGACAGGGTTGCAGTTAACAGAGGATGGGGAAGGAAGGATTCGAGAGAGTTTTCAGACATATCATTGGCGAGACTTAGCCAATATGGAGGGAAAGTGACATGTCAAAGAGAAACCCAACATGTGTAGTTTGAATGACTCAGAGAATTGTGGTGCTCTTAAATGATCTGGGTGATGTAGAGGGATGAGAAAACTTGGGACGCGTTGAGTTTCCGGTGCCTCTATGAAGCTAACCAGGAGAGAGCCATTTCTGGAACTAAGAATTAGTTAGTCTCCTGGTCTCTGGCAGAGACTTTCCTAAGTAGCCTTCAGGATTGAAAAACCAATCTGCTCTTTGTAAGCTGTTCTAGCCAATAAAGCAGTAATTAAACCTCTTTTCTGCAGCAACACATGGAGAGGATGCCACTCATGGACAGCATCCCTTAGCCACACCCAAGTTGTCTTAGAACCTTCAAGTTAATGCAGATGGTACACTGGGCACAATTCCCAGAGTACCAGATATCATTCCAAAACACAAAGTTTTTCTTAAGAATTTCTAATGACTTGGGGAAGTGTTTAGGTCAAAATCAGGTTAAGTGGGGAAAAGGTAGAAAATCAAAGTATATACAATGTATGCCAAAAACATAATATACATATATATTACACATAGAAAAGACACTGGAAGGAAATGCATCAAAATGTTAACAGAGGTCCTTCACTAAGCAAATATTTATTGAGCACCTACAATATGCGAGGCATCGTGCTAGGTGTGGTGAGAAAAAATGGACCTATATGATGCCCTCATACAGCTTACAGTTAGGGAACTAAGATAAGCTAAGGACTTAAAGACAACTGTGAGGCAATCTGAATACAGAATCCTCCTAGTCTTTTACAGTTGATGGGGTCCTTGCTTTCCCTCATCACGTTAACGCTGTATAGGGGTAAAGTGAAATGCTAGAGTGGGGCAGAGCCACTCTCTAGCCACTCACCATGTCTGTCTCACATTCACAATGATACCAATTCTTTTAGTGGCTCACCATTATCAAGTGTTCATAAAGCATTCAACTTAGTTCTCATAGAAACGATTGTCTTTTGCACTCATCTTTCATTGATTTACATAATATATAACTAAGTTCTATAATTATAATACAACTATAACTGACATTTCCATATTTATGAATAATCACAAGTGATTCTTGGTAAGCATGGACCTACCTGGTGGGGTCACAAGTGGCTGAGCACACTAGAGAATAGGTCACTGGCCACCAGCATTCAGCACACTGTAGGCATTGGTCCATATAATTCACAGCAGTAATCAAGAGAATGCATCTGTCCAATAAGTCATTGAAATGGAAAATGATTAAGAGACTATATATTGTCATATTTCTAGTCACACAGCTTGAGATTGCCCTAACATCAGGTGCCCAATTAAATCATATTGACCTCCCTGTCAGCTGAAATCTTATTTGGATTGTTATATCTACCACTAAGTACTATACTTAGTACTAAGTATACTAAGTACTGTGCTTGTTATGAAGAGAGTTGTGTTCCCCCAAAATTCATATGTTGAAGCCCTAACCATCTAGTAGTTCAGAATGAGATTATATTAGAAGATAGGCCCTTTAAAGAAGTAACTGAGTAAAATGAGGTAAGTATAGTTGGAACCTGATTCAATATGACTGGTGTCTTTATAAGAAGAGGAGATTAAGACAGATAGCAAATACACATGAGGACCAAACCAGAAGGTGACTGTCTGCAAGCCAAGAAGAGAGGCCTCAGAAGAAACCAACCCTGTTGGCACCTTGCTCTCAGACTTCCAGCTTCCAGAACTGTGAGAAAATAAATTCTTGTTGCTTAAGCCACCTGGTCTGTGGTATTTTGTTATGGCAGCCATAGCAAACTCATACAGTGCTTATCTCAATGACTGGCACTTAAATATTGATGGAATAAATGAGTGAATGAGGAATGCATTTTGTAGTTCACTTTTTTTGGAATCCTTATGGAAGGATTTTTTATTATTATTTAATAAGCAGAGAAGTGCTCTAGTTATCTGCTGACACTAAGATTTTAAGATAAGAGAGTAGGCCTTCCCTTTCATTGATTTCTACCTCTTGATCCTAGGATTGGGGAAAGGAGTTCCTATAAATTCTAATTTAGGAACATGTCAAATGATCAGAGCCTAACTCCCAGCACTATTAGAACAGAGCCAGTCCTCAACTGCTTCTTGAAAGCCTTTAGCTCCCCTGTGCCAGGCAACAGTGTCTCTTGGGGCTTCACTGAGGCCCCTGGTGCACAAAGACAAGGCTAAGATGTGAAAGGGCCAAGAAAATTGGCAGGCAGCCAAGAAAATCTCCCAGGCCTTTGATTGATAGATAGCATCTGAGGTCATGGGAACCAAAGCTAAACTTTCTCCCTCACTTTTCCCTAAGGACAAGAATTAAGGTACTTGAAGAACCTGACACACTACCTGGATGTACTCTTAGCAACATGACCTCAAAACTGGAATGGTAAATTACCTGGATTGTTAGCATTAGCACAGAATGCCAGAGCCCACCTGAGCTTCGAAGGACGTGGCCCAGCCTTCACATTTTGAAAGGAAGGAAAATGAGGCCCTGAAAGAGGAAAGGTCTACCTCTGCTCTTGCCATCATCATTTCTTAATCCTTTACTATAGCAGTCAAAGACAAAGTGGAACACATATTGTTACCTTTTTAAAGAGAATTTCCTCCCTAACATTCCCAGTGAGTGGCCAAACACTTCTAAGAATGGAAACGCACTGTTCCGAGGGGGGGGGGGGGATCTTTGAACAGATTCAGTCATAGGTAATTCCTTTATTGAGTCCACTGCCTCCCTACATCTGCCAACCATTGGTTCTCATTATGTCTTCTGAAGTATCATGAAATCAATCTAACTCCTCTTCTCTAGTGGACTTCAGACATCTGAAGACAAAAAAAAGCCTTTTAATAGTATCTCATAGGTCATGGTCTTGAGCTATCTGCTCATCCTTGTCACTATTGCCAAATGCCTTAAATCCTCATAAAGACTAGTCAGTGACACATCAAGAGAAATATAACCGTCTAATAAATGAGCCTTGGTCCCTTGACCTAGAATGAAATTATCTACGAATCACCTCTAAATGGATGAGAAAAGTGAAATGGGAATGCTTAACAATAAAGAGAAAAATGGTCCCTCTTAGAACTAGTCTCCTATCTGAAACCTATGACTTCCCTAAATAACCCCTAGGCCTATTTCAACAAGCTCAGCCTAAAGTCTTTCCTGGCCTCCTCACTGTACAGTAGTCACTGCTCCATCCCACTCCCCACCATCCTCAGCCCAGTCACTTTTGTCCCCAGGCCTCTAAGTGGGTCTTGGACTGGATGTATGGAAACCTCAAGCTCCTTCCAAAGGAAGCAGCCCCAACCAGTTTTCCTGCTTTCTCGTGCTATTTTCTTCCCAATATATATGTATTTTGAAGTGAAACCAATACTGCTATCCTCATCACAGTGGGTTGGAATAAAGACCAGTACCCATGCTGAGCCTCTTACATTAGCAGGTCCCATAGAGACTAACTACCTGTAAGGAGGAGCCTTACTGAGGAGCCTTGGGAGGCTTACTCAGCCAAATCATCTTTGTTGAGAAACATGAGTTAAATAAACAGAGGAGGGCCACCAGTTCTCTTAACCTGCTTGAGACTGGAAGGGAAATATGTACTGAAGAAGTGGAAGCCTGGTGACTGACTGGTTATGAAGGGACATTCCCATATTTTCTTGTAATAAACCTACATGTCTAATATGAAAACTCAAGATTGGAAGGTTTTGAAGTCTGTTTGTTCCTGCTTTTTTTCCCCCTCAAAGTTGAAGGGCAAGCTATTTGCATAATGACTTCTCTTTGTTCTCACTGCTTTAGAACCTTTCCTCTGTATTTAGGACATTCTTAACTGGGATTTGACTTTACCTCGTCTGGAAAATGAAACCTCTGTGGACTGGATATTGGGAGGATAGACAAGGATTTAGAATCCTTTGGCATGCAAGGAAGTCTGAAGGATTAGAGGCATCTAAGAAACCAAATGACTTCGCTGGGGCTTTCTTCAAGGGAGAAGACTCCCTCCACAGTCCCATAGCATCAGGGCTTCTTCCCCTTTGCCTTTTTTGCTTTGTTCATGTTGGGATGTGACAAGGAGGAATGAGCTTAGTAAGTGGCAAGAAAAGAATAGGCCCCACCTCATCCAAAACTCCAGAAGCTTCTGCTTTTCCAGAAATAAATGCCTTGTTTTCCATTTCTACACCTAAGACTCACGTGAGATGTATTCAGGTGAGATCAGGTTTAGACAAAAGGACTCATTTAACAAATTAATTCAGCAACTGTTCAGGTTGTTGAAGATATACAATGGAGATGTAGGAATAAATAGAGATACATGGTTCTTGCCTCCATGGAGTTTATAATCAAATGATCCTTGTGGTTCCTTTGATGGGTTTTGCAAATGGAAGTCTTTACAAACTGTAGTGGTTGGGGAGGAAAACAATCAATCATGCCCTAAACATCTTGTTATAAATTAAATGTTTGTGCCCGGCCGGGCGTGGCTCAGCGGTTAAGCATCGACCTAGGATCCAGGCGATCAGGGTTCTATTCCCGGTCAGGGCACATGCGCGGGTTGCGGGCTGCAGCCGATCAATGACTCTCTCATCATTGATGTTTCTATCTCTCTCTCTCCCTCTCCTTTCCTCTCTCTGAAATCAATAAAGATATATTTTAAAGTGAAAAGTAAAAAAAAAAATTAAATGTTTGTGTTGCTCCAAAATTCCTGTATTGAAATTCTAACACCCCATGGGATGCTATTTGGAGATGGGGCCTTTGAGAAGTAATTAGGTCATGAGGGTGGAGGCCTCATGATGGCTTATTGCCCTTATAAGAAAAGACATGAAAGAACTTGCTTCCTCCCTCTGCTCTGCACCATGTGAGCATCCAACAAAAAGAACGGCCATCTGCAAACCAGCAAGCCCGCCCTCAGGAGGAACTGAACTGGCTGACACCTTGATCTGGGACTTCCCAGCCTCTAAAACTGTGTGAAATAAATTTCTGTTGTTTAAGCTGCCCAGTCTACAGTAAGTTTGTTATAATGGCCTGAACAAGACGTAGCTACATGAGGCTAGCTATAAGCACACACCATTGGGGAGGGAGTGGTGTACAAAAGACATAAAATGTGGGCTCTGTCCACGATGAGCTCAAAAATCTAATTGGGAAAAGAAGATACACATGTGAAACTGTCGGCCAACAGAGTAGTCTATAATAAAGTGCTACATTGAACGGTACAGATGGTTGATAACTAGAAAGTGTACAATAAAATGTTAAGTATATGGTCTTGGCAACAAATTTTAAAGAAGTTTAATTTAAGGAAGAGCACTATAGAATGGAGACATCAGAAAAGGCTTTATCAAGAAAGTGATTTCAGAGTTAAGTCTTAAAGGATGGGCAGGAGGGGCTGGGCATTCTGGGCAGGAGTAAAGACGCAGCGTCAAAAAAAGAACCCGACAGTCACTGGGTAGGGGTAACGGAGGAGAACCAATTAAGTAACCACAAATTGCGAATGTTATAAAACAAAGCCAAACAATTCAGATCACACCTAACAAACAAAATTATAATAGAAATACCATGTCTGCTCCCCAAACACATGCACATTCTAACACATTCTTGGAAAGAGTGCTGTAACGTTGATTTACATCTGACAGTCCAACTAAAAAATGAAAGAGCTGCCAAATCTGCCTATATAAATCCCAGTGATTTCACATGTTTTCATCCTATGAACTGAAGGCAGAAAAAGAGATTTAAGCCTTTGAGACAGCAGACAATAAAACGGTGCCCTAGTGAGGCTTCTCAGAGGAACCACTAGAATCATATTTATCATGTCCAAAACTGACATTAATTCCAATGTGCAGACACTCTTCAGCATTCAGATGCACAATATTAAATAACTTACAGGTGAAGTTAGCAGGTTAGGCAGAGGTGCATTGAGTTGTAGAGAGGGACCTTATAACCGCAGTATTACACAGATTCATAGGAGCCACGCTAAGCCTCTTTTGTCAACAGCCATACTCTCCTCCAAAATCTACCTGGTTTGAAATAATTCTCTTTTTCCTTGTGGTATCAAATCCTTGGGCTACAAATGCCTTGAGCAACTGATCAGAACCAAAACTGCTTACTAAATAAGAGATGTCTGGGCCATGCTTTTGGTAATCCTGACTGGACCATGCCAAGGAGGAGTAATCTGTCTCAGTAAGGTTACAAATCCACTCCCGTCAGATGGAAACATCATTGCTGCTGCCTCCTTGCTCCTATAAAGAACGCCTGCTTTCCTGACCTCACTAGAGAGTCCCAAGTATCTGCTGACAAGCTACTGACTGCTCCGATCAAAAGTCCATACTAGAAGTAAGAATCCCGGGCACAGGGCTCTATGTGGCAGAGTCAGAAATCTGCATTGCTAACAAGCATGCCCAGATAGTAGTTCCCTAATTTAGTTGATTACCAGAAGCACCTGGGAGCAGTTTCAAAGTGTGGATTCTCAAAACACACCCCAGACCATTGAAATCATGGATCATTATTATGCAGTTCAGAGCTGTTTACATGGCGATGGAAGTGAGAGATTCCAGTTGGTGTAGGCGTCGCTTCTCTAATTGCTTGCTTCCTTTTATAAGAAAAGAAGAGTTAGGGAGCCCATTGTTTCCATTCTTGCCTTGGACACCAGGAAACTGAAAGCCAACAGTAACTATTCCTGGGGTAGATTTCTAGGTATAATTGTTTCCCTTTCTATTGTTAGGTTCTTTGAATATTCTTTTAAAATATAACTTTGAATTAAGTCACCTAGAAGTAGTCAGAGCATAAATTACAAATTAATGCAATATAAACAATTCCAATCCATGCTTTACCTTAAATTTCAGAAAGTCGCCTTCTCTATTCAGCTTGTAAATGTGGGTGAATGATACCAATGATGGGGCTCGCTCCCATCGACCTGCCTCATTGGACACATGATAGAAGATGGAGGTTCCAGAACTGCTCTACCTGACAGAGTAGAGGAACCAAGGTCTTGTTCTGTTTCTCCAGAAGCTCAATTGTTCCCTCTCAACCCAGTTATCTGCTAAGGAGAGCCAGCTATAGTGCAGTGAAAAACAAGGCATAAACTTGGGTTCCCAACTCTGTATGGCATTCCACAAGTCACTACCTCTCCAGGCCTAGTTTCCTCATTTGTGAATGGGAGTAACTACCTCCACCTTGCCTGCCTCTTGCGATTATTGTAAAAGGTCTCTGTAAAATGAAATGTTTTAGAAGATGCAAATTACTTGACAAATAATGGAAATAGCTCAGAATAAAATAGCTAAATAAAATATACTCGAATTTGATAACTGACTCTTCATCAAAGAGGGCTTTCTTGTTCCTAGGAAAGGGTGGTAGATTTTAAAAAGAAAGCTAGAGTTCTGATGGGCTCTTCAAACAGATGAAAACTTGCAAGAGGACAGTGGGCAGGGCGAGGTCCTCAGCAGGGAAGGATGGCCTCTGGGTGTCAGGGTGTTCATGTTTACATTGACTTTGCACCAATCAGGTAAATGCTTATAGCACTGTGTTCAATCGTACTGTAGGAGGGCTTCACCGCCTATCTAATGCGTGCAGGGAAACAGGACGGAGTAATAAGGGGCCTGGAAACCATGTACCACTGACAATAGTTAAAGAAACTTGGCACATATGGACTGGAGCAGACTCAGGGGGCATGACCCTGTCTTCAGATGTGTATAGAGAAATAGGATTGTCATGTAAAAGAGGGAATAGTTTCTTTTCAGTATGGATGCCCCAAAGTGTGAAAGTTGCTGGAGACAAGATGTCGATTCAGGGAAAGACAAAATTCAGAACGGAGTACATTAATGAGTGAAATGGTGACTCCTACAACATCCACTTTCAGATGTTTCAAAGGGAATTCTTGCTCTTGGTGAGAAATTGTAATAGATACTCTTTGTCACGTTCCGAGCTAAGAAACTCAAAGTTTCTCATTCTCAGAGACAAACTGAAATCCTTCTGCTAAAGAACCTAAACTTGACTTCAGGTTGTAGAGGTTGGGAGTTATCACTGAGAAAGCCTTGACTTTGGACTCTAAGCCCATCCCCTGCTGACACTGGTGCTTTTCAGCATCTTTTCCTTTCACCGCTTCACTTTGACTGCTAGGCTCCTCAGATTGAAGCTGGATGCATCACCCTCCCCCACGCCACCTCCCTTGGCGCCAGGCCAGAAACCCACTGCTGCCATTTGTGTTTTCATTTAGTAAATAAAGATCAGAAATGGCTGCAGCTTTAATAGATTGAAAACTCCGGTCTGCAAATAAATATCTTGGGGGAATTAGAGGAGATTTGGAGAACAACAGTCAATCTCAATATAATTAAAAATAAGCTCTCACCTGCTACTAATTTCCTTCTTGTTTCTTTGCTAACAGAAGTCTTTGTTTGAACAAAGAGGTAAAAGGCACAGTTAGAAGCTGTTTACACAGTGCAAATGAGAGTGCTAATTGTAGGGAGCCTGCATGTTAATGAGAAAGAGGTTATTTATCAGTGTGAAATTCTGAGTGCAATAAATTGCAGGTGATATTTCAGGAAACTGTTCATTTTCTAATGATTTCTCTTCAACTACAACAGTAGCCCCATATCAGAGTGTAGTATGTTGTAATGAAAGGAGAATTGGTTTGGTCAAGGAGATCTGGTTGCGGTCCACAGCTAGCTGTGTGCCCTGGAAGAAGCTGCTTACCGTCTGTCTCTCTAGGTTTCAAGAAGTTAGACATCTCTCAGTTTCCTTCTAGCTCTGATCATCACCGTATAAGAAGTACCAGGAGTGTACCTAGTTCTTCTACTGAGAAATAAGTTTCTCCTTCTTGGGATAGCCTTTGTTGTTCTGAAATCAACTTACAAAAATACATTCTTGGAAAGTGCCTGGCTTCCAAGCTCCCAGGTTTTCCCCTACCCTGGCTGCTAGGGGTTCTGCCCAGCTTTCTGAGGAACTCAGTGAAGATCCCTGGAGGCAAGCCTCCTAGCAACATCACAATATTGCATCCTCCCACCACCCTCTCAGTCCCTCTCAGGGGTTTCTGAAGAGGCTCCAGGCCCCCTGACCTCCCAGTGACTCATTCATTTGCCAAATACTCTTGGAGCACCCACTATGTGCAAGGCACCATGCTAGACAATAGGAACACAGAATTCTGCAAGGTGAACATAGGCCATGCCTGCATGGGACCATCTAATGGGAAAGTCAGAGATGTAACAAATAATTATGCCAAGTAAAATTTCTGTGCTTAAGAGTTGTTGCCTTCCTGCTCCCCCAACCCCCAACAGAACTGGCCCTCCTTTCTTTGTGTCTCGCTCACCCCCCACAGCCCTCCATCCATTGGGCATTGGGTGACGCTTTATTGCACTTGGTCAGTGTCTAGTAGCCAGACTGGTCCCCTGGCTAGACTGAGAGCACAGCCTCTAAAGAATCAGCCCCTTCAATTCTTCACCTCTCAGAGGGTAGCAATAGAAATCTACCTCCACATGCCAAGGCATGACCCACTTGGGCAGCCTGCTCCTTAGGGACTGACCCAGTGACTATTTCACCACAAAATCCTTGGTAAAAGGAATTGAAAATCTGTGCTTCTGATAAACAGGCCTCCCCTGCCACACAAATAAGGACATGCCCACTCATGGAGTCTCATGATCTTGGACTGGAAACCAGGCCTTCCTCTGAGATCCTGCCCTCCCTCTGCTGTGACATCTTTGGAGGGTGGGCCCGCCTGGCAAGCCAAGCATGCACACAGGGAGTAGGCAATTGAGCAGAGCCCAGCCTCCCACCAGGGCTCAGCTCTGGAGGGGACAGGGCGGGCAACAACTGCCTTGGTCTAACATACTCTTCCCTGCTTCCACTGCCTCCATGTGCTGGCTTCCCTCACTCCCCAGCCCTTCTGCCCCCCCAATCCATGCTTCAGCTCAAGGTCAGTTCTCCTAGGAAGAAGGCCTTTTTGAAGGAGGTTCTGAAGCGTGGGAGGAGGACGCCCATGCCCCTCCTCTGACAACAGCTGCCATTGCAAAGGCCTGTAGCGGAGAAAGGGACTGAAAGCTAAGGCTTACGTGCATGGTTCATGTTTTCAGAGGGAGGGAAGGTGAGGAGTAAAATCAGCTCTTCTGCAAGACGAGGAACTGAACTGTCAGTCAGTTTTCTGTGGCAACAAGCAGGGAAATTTCTAGGGGACCACAGAAGTCAGCTAGCTCACACTGCAGCCAGAAGAGCAGGTTTCTGTTGAGGTCCTGCTTCCCTCCCTCCTGGGGGAAGAGAAACATGGACTACAAATGGTCTCCCCACTAGAAGTCACAGTGAAGGGGCTCAAAGAAACATCTTTCCACATATTTGGCTTGCCGGGGAACCAGATTCAAGAACTCATCTGAGTAGGAAACAAATAAAATTATTCTAAAGAGGCAGGGACTTAAAACCAATGTTAGTAACCTAAAAAGTGTTGAAGAAAGGAGTGAAACTCTCCCACCAGCCCACCAGTGCTTACTAGGATGGGAAAGTTCCTTTTCTAAAAAGTTTTCTTAAAAAGCAATGACTTATACTCCTTGTAACAAATTCAGTGAGCCTCAGGCACTAGGAAGTTGGAAGAACCTTGTTACCAACCGCCTAAACACAAACACACACACACACACACACACACACACACACACACACACACACACACACCCCTTTCCCAGGAGATAGAGAAGTGTTTCCTATACCATAAATGATTCAGCAAACTTGGGGATGCTCTTCCAAAAATAGACCCAAACTCTCAGTTCCGGCATCCTACTGCAGAAAGAGCAAGGGCACTGCAGCCTGCTAGGCTTGCCTGGGAACCGCTTTCAAGTTATGCAGTCAGAAGCAAAATACCTAACTTTGCTGAGCCTCAGTTATTCCATCTGTGAAGTGGGAAAAGGTCTGACTCAGGCAAAGGACTTGGCACAATGCCTGTGAAGTAGTGGTGCCTCATAAAACGTCCTGAGTTTTTCCTCCATGTCTGTAGATTTACTTGGGCACAAAGAAGTCAGAAATCTGGAGGATTCTCTACTAGGTGAAGGAAACTAAAAAACATGCGGAGCCATTTCTTCTTCTAATAGAAGGTTATAAATATGGAGCATCTTCTTTCAGCCACCAGAAGCAGGTTAGGGTCCCTCCTAGGTGCCCCTGCAGAGCCTCCATACAGCCCAGTCCCAGCACTTAGCCGCCACTTGAAATATTATGATCACTCACTTACTTGTCTCCATCTCCTGACTGTAAAGCTCAGAACAAGATCAGGGACTGTGTGTATTTTCCTCATAGAGGTTTATTTGGTCAGTGGGGCAGGGTCTAAATATTTGGTGGATTAATCAATCAACATTTTTAAAGTCATCATGATCATCACTATTACTATTATTATGATTTAGAAGAAATATGTAGTGTAAAAATATCATGCAATAAAAATCTGGATAAAAACCCAGAACAACCTCGATAATAAGGTTAGAGGATGGAAGACAGAAATAAAAGATGAGTTTAAAGAGAATGAAATTTCTTGACTTCAGGAGGGAGGACTCAAAAGATATTGTTTCACTCCCTTCTCTAAAATGAGACAAAATAGTTTAGAAAATACATTTTACTACAATTGTAATGATTTATAGAATTTAAAATGGACTATATACTTCCCAAAACAATGGAGAAATTAAAGGAAAGAAACTTATCATAAGCCACTTATAGAAAATGAACCCCTTAAAGGTAAGAAGGAAGTATAAAAAAGTTAATGAAACAAGATGATTAAATATATATATAAGACATGTTTTAACAGAAATGTGTAAATGAATTTCAACACTGTATTCAAAGATTCTCAGATTGGGTCAAATAACAAAATCTTACTATTTGTTGTTTACCAAATATACCTTAAAAAATATCAGCACAAAAATATGAAGACTAGGTAAAGGAATACTATGTAATGCACACAAATGTAAAGCGTGGTTAGAGTATCCTATCAGATAGCGCTGTATACCAGTCAAATACAAGAGACCATCATTTTATATTGGTAAAGGTTCAATTCACAATGAAAATATAATCATCATGAACATGTATATGTTAAATAATATTGCATTAACAGATGGAAAGCAAAAATTGTTAGAAATGAAAAAAAAAAAGACAGAAATGTGATTGTATTCAGAAATGTTAACACATAATAATTTACAATGAAAATATAATTGTTATGGACATTTAACACCAAATACTATTACATCAGCAAATGTAAAGCAAAAAAATTATTAAAATACAGAGAGGGAAATGACAGAAATGTAATTGTATCCAGAAATGTTAACACATCTGTCTGTGACAACTAAAATAAATGAAAAGTAAGTCAGCACATAAAGGTGTGATAGTTATTAAAGTTTATTTAATATACAAGTTTATAAAATTATATAATTTGATATTGTACAAAAAGAGAATATACTATCTTTTCTAATACCTATAGACTATTTACAGTAATTTATTACATTAGGGATATAGAGAAAACTTCAGAGTCCTAAACCCAAACTTTCACAAGATGCACCAATATGTCACTGTACTGGTGGAAGGGGACAAGAAATCAGAAAGGTTTTAGGGGGGATCCAGGCCATTTGACGTCACCTCATTCTAATTTAAATGACAGAGATATGAACATCGTTAATATAAATATTTTTCATATATATCTCGAGATTTCCAAATTAGAGGGAAGATGATATCTTTTAGCTGATTAGCACAAATTAACATAGAATAGTCATGAATAGTTTGGGGATTTTTCCCCTGTCAGTGTTCAAACAAAAGCCTTGGTAACCAAAGAGAAGGTTAAAAATAGGTGAAATCTCATTTTTCATAATATTAAAGTTAAACTTTTCCTTTAGATAACGTGAACATGATTTGCAATCATTTTTACTCTCATCAAGACTGTAGTTCTAAACTATTTACTCTTATGGAGCAGGGAAGAGTGGAAATCTTTGCCCAGATGCCATATTAGTGAGCGAAAAACACCTGTTTTCTCTCTGTCAGCATTCCCCCCTCACCTAGTATTGGAGCTCTTAGGCATTTTGACAAGGGTATTATTTCACTATGAAACCTTACAAAAGAGGGAGAATATTTTTTAAAAATATGATGAAAACATCCAAGGTCATTATGCTCCTAATTTCTTTGCACTGAATTTATTTCCATTTGGTATTTTGCTGTGCACACAAAAAATTTCAATGTAGAAGAAATTCAGAAGCCCCTTTCTTCCCCAAAGATAAAATCCTTTAAAATTATATCTTTCCCCCAGTGATATGATTTAAAAAACAAAAAAACAAAAAACAGAATCGAATGTTAACAATTCAGTGTAGGAATATCAAGTATATGAGTTCTTTTTAATAAAACTTATGTATGACAAATGTAACTCCTGTATTTAAGAAGATAAAGTCTAGCCCTGGCCAGTGTGGCTCATTTGATTGAAACACTGTCCCATGCCCTGAAGGGTCATAGGTTTGATTCCCAGTCAGGGCACATACCCAGGTTTCAGGTTCCATCCCTGGTCTGGGGTGCCTACAGGAGGCAACTGATTGATGTTTCTCTCTCACATTGATGTTTTTCTCTCTCTTCCTTCCTCTCTCTCTAAAATCAATAAAAACAGATCCTCAGGTGGGGATTAATAAAAGAAGATAAAGTCTAGTCAGTAGAGAATAGTCACCATCTTTTAAAACACTTATCACTACATTCATAGATTGTCTCTCACTAATATCTGTACTTTGGAGGGGGAGAGGCTCAACATATCAGGGTGCATTTGCCCTTCCACACACACAATTCTTAATAGATGCATTTTGAAAGGTCCCATTGACTAAGGCTTGAGCAAGGAAGAGGTGAGGGATTGTCTAGTGAGAGTGACCTGTAAGAACAGGTGGTTAGACATGAGGGTTTCAGAACTTCCCATCTGCAGGAGAACCATGACAGAAGGGAGAATGCTCATTGTTAAGTGGGAAGCAAAGCAGATGGGCTAAGCACCCCAAAAGTTAAATTTGAGTGGGTTGCCAATATGGTGTAAATGGAAAGGCAGATAAATGACTAGGTATCAAAACAGAATAAAATAAGCTAAGGTCAAGAGCCAAGTGAGTTAACAACAGCCAGTTTGGGAACTAGTCTGGTAAGCACAGCCAGTCTGCCACGGTGTCTTTATCACTGGGTTGGACTGAAGACATGACTTTTAGAGCAGCATTTTCCAAACGGTACTGTGCACAGATTTACCTGGGAATCTTGTTAAAATGCAGAATCTGATTATTTTGATTCAGTAGATCTAGGGTCAGTAAGTCTAGGGTCAGTAGGTCTAAGGTCAGAAGATTCTGCATTTCTAACAAGCTGGTCTAAGGGCCACATTTTTAGTGGCAAAGAAAGGACAGAATCTTATCATAAGTCAAAATGATTGTGATAGTGACACCATTTGCTGACATATTTATTCTACATAACCCTAATAGCTTAAAAATAACTTTTTTAAAAAATTTTACTTTATTGTTGAAAGTATTACAAATGTTCCCCTTTTTTTCCCCCATTGACCCTCTCCACCCCACTCCTGCCCCCATCCCAGGCCTTTACCGCACTATTGTCTGTGTCCAGGGGTTGCGCATATATGGATATAAATTCTATGGTTAATCTCTTCCCGTCCCACCTCCTCCAACTTTTCAATCCATGTTCTTTAGGAATCGTACACAGGTAAAGAATGGGCCAAGATTGCACTTGAACAAGTGCCCAAATCTCTGCCAGGCAAGAAATACTCTGTGTCCTCAAGGAGATGACAATCTACAGAAAAAGCACAAGGACGTCTTGGAACTCTTCTCTGTTTCAGGAGTGGCCAAGGGTGTAAGACAGCAATATGAAAGGGGACATAGATAAAGCCTGCCTATATCTTCAAAATGCCATGAGATTCAGCTCTTTAAAGTGGCTTGGCTCTGACTTTCTGCTTAACAGCAACTCAAAGGAGAAAGTAAAACAAGAATAAAAAAATTCCAGGAGCAATGGTAGTCAGGGAGGCTAAGAAAAAATTCCTGAATCCAACACCAACATTAAGCCCAAGTTCATAGCACTGAAGGCTTTTACTGCATGTGTTAAAAGAATAAAACAAGCAAGCAAGCAAACAAACAAAGACACAACGATGCTAAGGTTGCCCTGTAATGCGAAAGAATTTAGGAAAGAATATTGGGGGCCTTGTCCCCCTGGTCAAGGAATCATCAAATAATAATGGCTATTTTAATTTAGCATTTCTGTGATCCAGGCACAAGAAGTCCTCTCTAAGCATTATCTTATTTAATCCTCAAACAAACCTGTGCAGTAGATACCACTGTTAACCCCATTTTACAGATGAGGGATCACATTTCAGAGAGACTAAGTAATCTGATGCAGATCACTCAGCTGGTAAAAAATAAAGTAGGATTCCAAACCCAAGTCTGGTTAGAATGTTTTCATAACAAAAAAGATTTTATAAAATTAAAAGAGGAGTTAATTCTAAAGCCAAAGCACCACTTAATTTTAAGTGATCATAACCATAGCTACCCAAGCTACTTTATAAGGTGTTTATGAGGTTCCCATGAAATGATTAGAAATTCAAAAGTGCTTGGACAATATCTGTGGCAAAACTAGAAAGGCAAGCAGAAAGACAGGAAGAAGGTGGCAAACAAAGGCACTTTGTAAACTCAGAGGAAGAGTCTAGTTTTTGATGCGATTTATCATTATTAGGTCCCAAGATTGTGGAGCCAAGTCAAGGCTGCAAACATAAATCAATGCTTCTTCCAGCTTCGGGAGATAAAAGGATCTCTTTGAATGCTAAACTTCAACTTCTCTTGGCCTTGGTGTCACCCTTGGTAATTTATATAAATAAAGTCTAATTGCGAGGAAGAGTATTTCTCTTTCCCCGTGGAAATACCAATGGAATTCATGGAATTCATTCATTCTCTCTCTCCCTCTCCTTCTCCCCCCTCCACTTGTGCTCTTCCTCTCTCTCTCTCTCACACACACACAAACACACACACACAATTACATCGAAAACTTAACTTCCTCTTCTTATGAAAGCAAAAAACTGAGACCCAGAGAATAGTGACAAGCCCAAGGCCTAACTAGACAATAGAGGAGTCAACATTTTAACTATACTGCCTCTTCATTGAAAAGAAACTGGAAGCATGGAAATATATTGTTTTATATTCATTCATAATTCAACACATTTGTCAGAGCTAGAAACTATGCTAGTGCTGGGACGGGGAATGTGATGGTCTATGCCCTCACGAAGTCAGAGTCCGGGACTTTCTGTGTCTTAGCTACTTGGGGAACACAAAAGTAGTTCAGACTCAATTCCTACCATCAAGGAGCTACTACCTAATGGGGGAAGCAAACATATAAACAATTAAATTTAAATTGACATAGAGATGTAGGATCCTGAAGAATGGGTGAAATTTTGAAAGGAAAGATCAAGAGAAAAGGGACAGACTGTCGAAGGTATTGCCTACTATTCTAGTGAGCTAGAATTCATCTCGTAAGCAATGAAGAACCACTGAGTTATTGTGCATGGAAATACAATCACGAACATAGGGCCTAGGAACGATGCTTTGGAGAAAGAAGGGAGAGGAGAAAAACCAGTTAGGAAGGAGGTAAATATAGTGTCCAGAAGTGCAGTCCTGGCAGATAGGGCCTCACTGTTCCAGAAAGTGGTGAAGAAATAGGGCCCAGCCCTGGAAATGCTTAGTTGGGAGGCTAATGTGAGGAGAACTCAAAGATCAAGATTTGGGCTTGCTGTTGAGGAAAATAGCAATTCTATCAACACAATAGATTTGAGCAAAAAGGCAGGGGCTTAGTGAAAGACGTGACTGTATAGAGACTCCTGAAAACAGAGAACCAATGAATGGGAGAAATTTTACAAACTTAGTTCAAAGTAGAGCATCCTACCAGCAAAGTATATTTTCTTGGATGGGTAATTTTTCAAGGCACATTCTGAGAAATTTCAGGGGCTGGGGCCTTAGTCATTATACTATAACTGGGTTGTTATTCTGGCATTATTAATCATTTTTATTATTTATTTTTTCCCCAACATTTAAGAGAGCACACATGTAGCTAGCTATCTCTTCAAAGTAGAATCAAGCTTCCTATTCATTCTTTGGAGGCCTTTAGGACCACTGAGGCCATAATATTTGACTCGGGCCATCCTTGTTCTGAACTGAACTGCTTTCCTAGAAAAAACAATAAATCCAGAAGAGAGTTCTTCTATTTCTCCTGCTCTTGCTCATTTGCCCATATCCATAGCTCCAAAGCCTACCTTAAAAACTTTAACAAAAGAAATTCCAAGGCTCTCTAGTACAGGACCTAGGCCTTGACTAATGAATGGGGTTCCAGAGCTTGAATTTTGTTGACACAAAATCCCTCTCCCATGATTTAAGCTCATTCCCTCTTCATAAGGCTTCAGCAGAGATAGCTAACCCTAATCCATCTCTTAATGATTAGTCAAACCTAATGCTGTGTTCCAGGGAAGGCCCGGCCTGCTCCTTTCCTTCACATATCTTCACCAGCATTCAACATTTCTGAGCACTTCCTGTGTGTCAGGATCTGTGTCAGAGACTGGGGCAGATACAAATAGAATCAGACATGGTTCCTGTTTGAGTACTTTGGCTTCTAATGTAGAAACCATGCAGTAAAATAACCACAGGAACAGGGAGAAAATGCTCAGGGGCATAGGAGAGAGAAGCATAAAGTGCTAAAGGATTTGAAAAGAGAGATTACTTTCAAATGGGAGACACAGAGGCTCCTGAGAGGCTCAAAGGGAAAGATAAGATTGTGGACCTGGGTGAACTTGGAGAGGAGCAAAAATGGCCCAACCCTTGAGCCAAAAGACAGGATGCCAGACTAGACTGGCTGAGGAAGTTTGAGGGCAAAACGGAGCCCTGAAAAGTGGCATATTCCTGGGCTCTGCATGAGGGAGCAAAAACTAGGTTTCTAGTCAACTCCGCATAGATTCTATGCTAACCCATGAGCCTTTTCCTTCCACATTCAGTCAAATGAACCTGGGTTCAGAAGGAAGGTACATAAGGGTTTGAATTTTAGTCTCAGAAGAGGAAGTTGTTATCAGGAAAAAAAAAAAAAAAAAAAAAGGTTTAACATGATTGATAAGGTAGGACAAGGGTAAGAGACTTGCTCTTACATCAAGAGTGGTTCTGTGGCAGGGATTCTAAGGTTTTATTTACATCGCTACACCAAGAAGGTGTTTGGATGAAATGTCATCTTTCAGAATGAAGTCTTTCTCAGATGTTAGACTACGTAGCAACACACAGGGAGAATGTCAACACAGTCGATCCAACAGGGAAACAAGCAAACCTTAAAAAGTGAATGTCAGGAAATAGTCATTTTCCCCCAGTCCTGCCAGGCTGAGTAATGTGCCTGTAAGTTTTACCCAATAGTATCCTCAACAGGAGAAAATCACAGAACAATGAAATTAGGGAAAGGTCTGGCAACCAGATTAAAGACTCACAGGCGGAAAAAAGTCCCCAAAATAAATGTGTTGGAAAACCCATCTAGCTAATCATGCCAAGAGCTAAGCCCCACTTGAACTACTGGGGGATGTGTGAACCCTCCTTAATGCCATTTTCAAGAGAGGGCACCTAACAAACACAGGTTTCCCAGGGAGAATCACAATGGTGCAATGGCATTTTTGCTTGGTTGGTTCAAATGCGTTTTCTGGTATGTGCTTTATTTGCCTTCTGCTTCTTTTTGTCAAGATACTGCTGGGCCCTTGTCCACCTCATGCAGCTCTGTAGGTGTAATGGGGGGAAAAAACTAGCACATTTATTTGAGGATGGAATTAAGAATAAAAAGCTAATATCTTGAACTTGGGTAAATTTGACGGTGAAAATTTTAAAACACAGCATAGCTTATTAAGAAATATGGACCAGTGGTTCTTTTCTTTCTTTTTTTTAATTGTTGACACTATTACAGATATCCGTATTTGCCCCCTACTTGCCCCCCTCCACCCAGCACCCCCCCCCCCCACCACACTGCTGTCTATGTCTATGTGTCATATATACATGTTCTTTGGCTGATCCCTTCACCTTCTCTTATCCAGTCCTCCTCACGCTTCTCCCCTCTGACATCTATTGGTCTGTTTCTGTATCCATGCCTCTGGTTCTATTTTGTTTGTCAGTTTATTTTGTTCATTAGATTCCACATATTAGTGAGATCAATGGTCCTTATAAAAGTAAATCATCATCAGACATGGCTGCTATGAAAACAGAAGTGTGTTTACTTTCAGCAAACAGACAATTTGTGACAAAATAACCCTGTCTGGGAAATAGTGGTGATCCTCATTGAAATCACACAGCTCAATGGGGGTGATCCAGGTTACCCTGCCCCAGTGGCAGCCCGGCGGATTGAGCCAGTAAGACTTTTCTCTGCCCTATTTCCCACTAATTCAAATTCTCTAATGAAGAAGGGTGGTCAAGACAACAGGTATCTTGTTTGGAGGAAGGCACTGAAAAAGGCCATACAAGGCCATACAAGGTTATAAACACTGACATCTGCCTTTCTGTATGGAAACGGAGACAGAAAATAAAGCCTTTTCATCATATGAACTAGCTAAAATGAAAAAGGGAAGAGAAACAGAATAAAGGTAACCAGCTCCTGCAAAAGATCACAACATGTGTTTGTGTTTGAAAGTACTAGACAAGAAAGGTATGATCACCAGCAACTAGTATGAGTTTCATGGACAGGAGCTGGGAAGGCATGTTTAAAATGCTAGCAGGCCCAGCCAACCTGGCACAATTACTGAGCTTGGAAACACTGAGCAAGCATGTGTGGGGCACAGGACAAGGACCCGAACTGCACAGGGTCAGTCCTGGACAACGACACCGTTGGCAGCCTCTGGCAGAAGGTGCTGATCAGGCTCTCCAGTTATCTTATTCCTGAACATTTGGAAGTCAGACAAATTCCACCCTGTGGGTTCTCAGATGAAGCAGAGATAGGGGTGGCTGGGAGGCCTCAAGAGGGACACACTGAACTTCCTTCTAGGATTGGCTATAAATGCTTACATAATCCTTTGGGGGTAATTAGAGTAATATAATCACATTTGAATCCAAGTAAGTAAAGCAGGCCATACAGGTGATATTAATTATCAAGTAAATGTATATTCAAATAAAAACGAAAATAAAATGCTAGCACATACATATCTGCCGCCTGCGCGCGCACGCACACACGTGGCAATCTGGCATTTTAAATGCCTGTGATGACACATCCACTCTACCCTTTTCCCTAGTAAATTGGTCTATGTAACCACAAAGAGCATAGGTCTCAGCCCAGAAATATAATTGGACAAAGGAGTCTCAGAAAAAGGAAAGGAAGAGTACATCCTGATTCCTTAAACCTTTTATTCATAGACAAGCTTAACTGCCTCTCACTTTCTGCACCCACCTGTGACTCCAATGAATGTTGTTCCACAGGGGCAAGTGGCCACTTTCCCTCCTGCCCAAGGCCAGCCGACAGCTGCCTTTACTCCCTTCCCCGCATTTTGAACAGTTAGAGGAGCCATTGTAAGCCAATGAGCATGACAAACCTCCAGATCGGAAGAAACTAGAAAACTGACTCACATAAAGAAATTTGCTGACTTTTCTGGCTCTGAGGAATATAAATCCACTAACCACTTCATCGACAGAGCACAGTAGCATCCCTGGTGGCCCTGTCGTGACTATACTCTGGATGTCTGTCCTGCTGCTGTGGTACTATGAGAAAGAAACATGGAGTCCTCAAAGGCCCTGAGCATCCACTGAGATATCCCTGAGAGCTTTACCTGATGTAGCAGTCCTCAACTCTGTAGCAAGTGTCCTTTAGATTAAAAGTACTACTTCTTCCTTGGTTTACGTAATTATTTTGGATTTTTTTTTTAAACTTTATTTTTATTGTTGACACTATTACAGATGTCCCCATTGATATAGACACTGTCGTCTATATCTATGTGTCATGCATGTTATGTTCTTTAGCTAATCCTTTCATCTTCTTTCATCCAGCCTCCCCCTCCCCCTTCCCCTCTGACAACCTTCAGTCTGTTCCATGTATCCATGCTTCTGTTTCTAATTTGGTCATCAGTTTATTTTGCTCATTAGATTCCACATATAAGTGAGATCATATGGTATTTGTCTTTCTCTGGCTGGCTTACTTCACTTAGTATAATACTCTTTAGGTCCATCTATGCTGTCGATAAAGGTAAGTTTTTTTTCTTTTTTATCACCTTATAGTATTCCATTGTGCAAATGTAACACAGCTTTTTTTATCCACTCATATACTGATGGGCACTCAGGCTGTTTCCAGATCTTGGCTCTTGTAAATAATGCTGAGTCAAAAGGCAGTTCCATTTTTAATTTTTTGAGGAAACTCCACACTGTTTTCCACAGTAGCTGCACCAGTCTAATTCCCACCAACAGTGCACGAGGGTTCCCTTTTCTCCACACCCTCACCAGCACTTGTTTGTTGATTTATTGATGGTAACCATTCTGCCAGGTGTGAGGTGACATCTCATTGTGGTTTTAATGTGCATCTCTCTGATGATTAGTGATGATGAGCATTTTTTCATATGCCTATTGGCCATCTGTATGCCCTCTTTAGAGAAGTATCTATTCAGGACCTTTGCCCATCTCTTAATAGGATTATTGAACCTTGGAAAACAAAGAAGAGAAAAAGTCAACCTAAGTGGTCTTAGGGGACAACAGATTGGTCAAATACTATGACTGGGATTTAGAAACCTCAGCAGCCAGGAAAGAATTAGCAGATGGCAATTGTACCTGTGTCCCCTCTGTGGAACACAAGCATGCATAAGTTCACCAAGAACAAGAGAGAGCAAATCTCACCTACTTTTCTGATATAGGACAAGACTACAGATATAAAGTACTGTGTCTCACTCGGTACTATATCTGACCAAGTGTCTCATAACATGCTTATGTATTAGGATGAGAAATATGGGTCGAATGATCATATAGTTGCCCAATAAGTCTTGTTTAATGTACCAAGGACAACAAGGAGGAATATTTCCATTGGTGTAAACAGTTGTTTAACAAGCTTCAACTTAAAACAGCTCTCTGCAAGTATTAACCTGGTATTAACCTGGAGGAACAGAGATCTATGTTTACAGAATCACTATGTATTGTCTTTCAAGGTTACTATATTAGTATGGAAATACTTGAGCACCTGGCCTGAGAATTTCTGAACACTGTCTCCACTGGCATCTTCTAGGTCCCTCCCACTGGAATCCAATGTTGCTCTTACATTTAGCATTTCTATTCTCTTCAATATTCAGTTAAAATCCCTCCTGTAGATAAGTCTCCTACAAAAAATATTATTTCCTCCTAGTCTTCACAAAAAAATACTCTGAAATATTAGTGTGAACCATTTCTGTAAATCAAAAGCAATTTTATATATGTAGTGCTACATAGGAAACCATATCCAAATATCTTCTGCTAGTAATTCATTGGCAATCATCACAATGGAGGGGAGACTTTAGTTTATAGAAGTCTATAAAGATGATAAAAGAAAGCATTTGACAAACTAGATATTACATTAATGTTTGCTCAGGAAAAGCATTAATTGGACAAAGTTCAACGAGCTCCAAGTGTGCTGTTCTCCTTCTCTTTACAGCTCTGTCCCTGAAGATGAGCATTTGCCTTTCTACTTGACACCACGGAGGTCACTATTTCCACAAACTTAAGAATTTACCCTCCTGGACTCTGATGTTGATGATCTTCTAGGTCCTCAATCTTTTAAGGCTTCCTATAAACAGGCTAAAACAAAGAAATACTCTCTTCCTAGAATTCAACAGCTGGAAATTCCATTTAGGGCAAAATCAAGAACATGAAAAAGTAAACTTAATCATTCCATTTGAAATTATTAATAAAGAAATATTTTACAAAAACTATATATCAAATAATATGATAAATGAAGTTATACATAAAAGATTTAATATCTGTATAAAACTTTGTAATCTGGAAAGAGTATTTTATTTATCTAGCCCATTTTTTAAAATAAAACTCCACTTTTCTTTTTCAAATAAAAGTATTTTTATAATTAAAAGATGTATATCTGATGACTAGATTCAAGGTGCTGTTCCATCTCACAAATCTGTCTTATAATTCATAACAACCTATCAATGAGCTCCCAAAGGAAACACTTGAATGATTCTGGAATGTGCCTTACCATTCAATATATCAAATAAAATTTGCCTTCAACTTTTAAAAAAGAAATTATGACCAGATTGAACAAAATGTAAATATCCCAAATGCTAACCTATTTATAATGTATGACCAATTAGAAAGATGGGAAAAAGGAACTGAGAATATGTTGCCGAAAAGAAAAATGACTAACGGGAGATTTTGATCATTTTTCACTAAGTTTCTGAATTTAATAATTTTCATTGTTTCTGAACATTGGAAACGTATGAAAGCACAATTTAATGGATCTGTAGAAAACTTAGGAGTGAGGAGATGGGAGGAAGGTGAATGGATGTCTACTTTATTTTTAGAGTGTCCAATTTTCATAGTTTTTAAAATAGCAAAGTATCTCATGTGCAGATTATAAAGGCATGAGACTTAAAAACCTTAAACACAGACACCAAAGAGGATTCTCCAACCCTGAATTTTTTCCTACCATCTTTTCTCATCTTTATATCTAAGAACCTATTACTTAAGCAGAGCAGTTTATTATGAAACCAAAAATGAATGTGAAAATACTTGAAGTTATTATATTGTTAACCTCCAACCAAATATTCATTTTAGGCAGATATTATTTCATCTTGCCTAGTTCTGTAAATTCTCTCATAAAAGTCCCTGAGTCTCACCAAAACAGTCAGGACATGATGGAAGAACTACATTTTCGAGTTTGTGACTCATGCAGTTAAAACTTCACTTGCAGTATCAGAGTTTCAGTTTAAGTTCCCTTTGTTATTCCTTCTGAAAATATAGAAAGTTACAAGTTATCCAAACGCTTCAGGTAGAAGACACAGATATTGAATAATATAATCAGCATTAGCTAGGGGTAGAAATAACCATATAAATTATTTATCTGCCTGGTTGAACTGTCCTGTAGTCAACTAAACAGGCCAACAATGAGCAACACACAATGCTAGCTGATTTTGAGAATTTATAAAGCAGGTATGTATCTATTGGTCTGTTTTATACTCACCTAATTTCACAATACAAACACAAAGAAATACAATAAAATTGAAAAACATATTAAAGCCCTAGCTGGTTTGGTTCAGTGGTTAGAGCGTGAGCCTGCAGGCTGAAGGGTCCCTGGTTCGATTCCGGCCAAGGGCATGCACCTCAGTTGCAGGCTCATTCCCCCGCCCCAGTCAGGGCGAGGGTGGGAGGCAACCAATCAGTGTGTCTCTCTCACATTGATGTTTCTCTCTCTCCCTCTCTCTCTCCCTTCCCTCCTTTCCACTCTCTGAAGAAATAGAAAAAATATCCTCTGGTGAAGATAATATATGTATATAAATTAAAAATAAAATAACAAGACAAAGTAAAATATAAATAAGAGGTATCGGCCACGAAAAAAAAAAAGTAAATAAAACAAGCACAGAGAGGCAAGCTGCTGCCCTCACAGTTATTGGCTGTAGGGTTTGCCCTGACCTTCCAGAATGCCACAGCAAAGAGGGACCATTGTTCTTACTACTCATGGTGTTGAATTGTAGCTATCCCTCTAGGGAAGGAAAACCTTTCTTAATCACGCACCTCTAAAATAAATATTTCTCAATTGGATTGAGGAATGAGGTATAATGCCTTTAACCATGGCGTTAGTTACTGTCTATTTGTTCCTACACCCCAGATTCACCCCCTGCCTTTCCCCTTATTCTATGCCACAAGAGGCTCCCCCCACAGACTCTCTCTCCCAGGATCCTTGCTGATCAGCTTCAGGCTGGGTTGGCTGCAGACTGGAGTTCAGGAGAAGAGAGGGTTTGGAGAATCCCTCCCCTGCTCCTCTCTGCTTTGCCCATGTTTCTGTTAAAGGCTGCATTCCTTCAGGACCACGGCTATGTTGAGTGGCACTTCCCGTGACTCCAGGAGCCCTTTAGTCCAAAATAGTAACAGCTTCCTAATTTGCTAAACTCTGGGTGTCTCAACATTTTTTGTTAGCTCTTTTAACTATATCCACACTTGTTGTCCTTCAAGACTGAACTTTAAGAAGATGACCGTATCACTGCTCGAGTGGACAGCTGAGCAGTGGTCAGGATTGCCACATCAGTGACCTCACGGGCATATAGACCAGAAGAAGAGCACCATGGCATCTAATCCAATGGTAAGAAGACAATGACAAAAGCACTTGCACAATCCTGGCCCAGTCTTCGTCTACTGGTGTAACTAAGACTTCGAGAATGGAGGGCTCCTCCCTGTCATTTATTATTCTGAAGTAGAGTGTTACCAAGTGTACACTTTAAAAAACAACAACCAGCTAGGCAGTTTAGGATCACAATAAGGTTTAAAAGAAAAGAAACAACTGTGCAACACTAAGACTGTATTCAGAAGTGAGAAAAAACACCCGTGCAAATCATCTCTCACTCATGCAAACAAAGCTGAGTACACCCTGATTTATTTTCCCGTCCGGGGAACTGGCCAGGTTTTTTCTAAAACTCTGGAGGGCCACCTTTGTGCTCATGTTGCCTATGGACATGGCCTGGGAGACAAGTATCCGATTCTGTTTTAGAGGCAGTTCTAATTCTTTTGGGCTGCTGAGGAATCTCAACAGAAAATGTTTTCGTGCATATGAGCACAAGCATATCTGAGTATATGTACATGTGCCTATGTACATACACACATCTGTCTATGTTTGTACATGTGTTTATGCATGTGTGCATATTAATACAATAGATACACCTAAAAACATGGCACAAAAAATCAAAACAGACTATTCACTCTCAAAATAATGCCTACTGAGTCAGGTAGGTATATGTGTCATGTTTTGTTTTTTAAGTTCGTGCATCAAACTACATAACCTCTTACATTTTCATCCTAAGGTATTTCATAACATCCTATAAAAAATTGCTTCCTTCTGTTCTTCAGTCTTGCAAAATTCTCGGTGACTTTGCTGTTATAGTCTGAAACAATTTAAGCCTTTCTCATTGCAGTTATCAAAGAGATCTCTCTACCGACCACACTGAAGGCAGTATGGCATGGTACAAAGCATCCTAAACAGTGAGCCAAAGGATGTGGCTTTAAAGAACTCTACCCATTATGAATTCAGTCAGGACCCTTCATACCTCTAATTCTATTTCCTCATTTGTAAAATGGGGCTAATAACCCTTGGCCTGTCTTCCTCACAGAAGTTTAAAACGAATATCTGGGAATGGGCTTTGCAAACGTTGAAGCACTAAACAGAGGAATGGATAGGTATTATTATTGCTACAATTGTTAAAGTACAGCTCACGACCAAGAAGTTCCAGCCGTGAGTTCTTTGGTGCAGTGAGACAGGAAGGAAGCCCAGGATTCCAACACACACCTGTCTGGTGACTTCACTCATGAAATTCAGGATGGAAATTTAAAATGCTTCCCTGGAATTACTTTGGCTTCAGAGGAGGTCAAAGTCAAGCAAGATGTAACAGAAATTTTTATTCTAATTTGTTCTGAAATGTGGGTTTTCAATCATCATGATTCCTTAAATTAGAATGGATCTGCAAAAATAGATACATGCAAACATTTTTTCCTAAATTTTTTTTCATATAAAAGTATGCCGCCTGCTATGTACTGTCACACATTAAAATAACATTGGCATAGAAAGGGAGTACAATCCTTTCTCTGGAAATAAGCATATGTTATTAAAATTATGTATCATTTGTAGCCAACTACTAGAAAAGAATCCACATGCAGTGTTTAAGCTTAGGGTTGACTTGAAGTACTGCGACATGGGGCAATGAGCACAGGGCTGTGAAGCAAGAGAATTGATTCTACTTCCAGATGTTCCAGAAATTAACCTGATAACTTGAGTAAAGTGTTGACTTCCATGAGCCCTAATTCTTTCATGTGAAAAATGAATTAACACCACATACCTACTTGCCTGTTTCATAGGGTTCTTATGGGGAATCAAATGAAAGTATCTATAAAAATAGCTCTGTAAACTGTGAAATGGTATAGAGAAATAAAGAATTAAGAAAATGAGCTTATGTGAAAGTACTTATAAGCATTATATAGCTGTTTACCAATTTCTTTTTTTTTTTTTTACTTTTTTTAAATCATCACTCAAAGATATTCTTTCCACTGATTTTCAGAGAGACTGGAAGGGAGGGAAGGAGGGGGAGAGAGAAAAACATTGATGTGAGAGAGACACATCGATTGGTTGCCTCCCACACACACACCAACTGGGGCTGAGTATCGAACCTGGAACCCAGGTACATGCCTTTGACCAAAAATCAAACCCATGACCCTCTGGTGTGCAGGCCAATGCTCTAATCACTGAAACTGCCAGGGATGCCAGTTTCTTTTTCATATATGTAACCCATTGAAATATGATGGTAATTCTGTTTTTCATATATAAGCCCTAATAATGAGGTTATAATAACCTGGACCTTAATAAACCAGCTAAGGGAAAGTTAAGCATGCTCTTCATCCATCATTCCTCTGCAGAGTTTTAGAAGACAGCTCACCATTCCCCAAATCATACAAACTTTAAGAGCTCTGACAAAGGTATAAAGAGCAAACTACAGAAATAGCTATTATAAAAAGAATATGTATAAGACCTTTGAATGTTAAAAATATTCTATAAACAAAATGTATTTACAGAACAATAATTAAAAATACAATAGCATGGATGAACCTAGAGGGTAATTGTGCTAAGTGAAATAAGTCAGTCAGAGAAAGACAAATACCATACAATTTCACTTATATGTGGAAACCAGAAGAACAATATAAATGAACAAACAAAACAGAAACAGACTCATAGATACAGAGAGCAGACTAATAATGGTTGCCAGCGGGGAGGGAGATTAGAGGACTGGGTGAAAAAGGTGAAGGAATAAAGAAGTACAGATTGGTAGTTACAAAATAGTCATGGGAATGTAAGGTACAGCATAGGAAATATTGTCAATAATATTGTAATAACTTTGTACGGCATGTGGGTACTAAAAATATCGGGGACACTTTGTAAAGTATATGATTGTCTAACCACTCTGCTGCATACCTGAAACTAATACAAAATACTACTGAATATAAACTGTAATTGAAAAGAATTTTTTAAAAGAATACAATAGCAGGTAATACAGAAAATGATGTCCTTGAAAACTCAATGTGTGTGCTGAATGCAGCAAAAAAAAACTCTTAGAGAAAAATGTTACGATGTCATTCAGCTCATTTTTTTAAAAAAAAAATAAAGAAAGAATATCAGCTGAATATTTTAGAGGCTAAAAAAAAACTTACACAAAAATGAGAAAGGGGAAAAATTAAATTAAATAAGCACAATGGAAAATTGAACAGAAGTTTAAGTAAAAAATAAAACCATGATCTAACTTGCTAAAAACAGAAGCCAACAGCAAAAATTTAACCAGGAGTAATGTGCAAATAAATTTAATAGACATCAGAAAAAATACATAATCAACATACAAAATAAAATGTGTGAATATGCGGTTGTGTGAAAATGAATTTTATCTAAAGAATAATTTCTTTTCACAAAATATGATAAGCAAAACATGAAAAACAAATTGGAGACAATATCAAAAAAAGTAGAGGGATTATATGAGTTTATCTTAAATTATCTTAAATGATCAGGGAATAATACCAATGTATCATAAACCATTTTTAATTGATTTAGAGAGGGAGGAAGAGAGGGAGAAACATCAATCTGTCATCTTCCATATGGGCCCTGACTGAGGATCCAACCTGCAACCCAGGTGTGTGCCCTGACCAGGAATTGAACCGGCGACCTTCAACCAACTGAACCGCACTGGCCAGGGCTATCATAAACCATTTTTGAACATTGCAAAAGTGGTAAAACTCTAAGTAAACTATGATCATAGTGCCAAAACCTGATAAAGGTAATACAAAAAAACTACAGGCCAATTTCATTTATTAATATACATACAAAAATGTTAAACAAAATATTAGCAGACAAAATTCAGCCATTTACTAAAAACCAAATACACCATGAACAAGTGTTATTTGTCACAGGAATTTACAAAATATTCTACATAAGAAAAATTATCAAAACAATATACAACATTAATAGTATATTTAAATATATGCCCAATGGGCCTTCAAGAAACATCAGAACTTATTTATAAATTTTAAACAGAAAAATGTAGGCATACAATGATATTTCATTTTAACTATTGTGGAAAGATATTCAATAAAAAGGAGTATCTACTTAAAACCATAACTAGCATTCCATGTAACTGAGGAAAACATTAGAGATGTTCTCATTAACAACAGAAACAACATTTAAATGCCCACTGTCACAGTTTACTAATTAATACTGCACTTCATATTCTTACAAATGCAGTGACACTTTTAAAGAAATAATTTTAGATATTAGAGAAAAAAGAGAAAATGTTAATTTCAGATAGTACCATTGCATACAAAATTTTTAAAAATCAGTTATAAAAGTTGTTAAAAGAGTTCAGCTAAGTAGTGATAAGATAAGCATATAAATGCATATAGTATGCCTTATACAACTTCCATATATTAAAAGTAGTCAGAAATGAAACTATAAACAATTTATTATACCAACACCAAAAACATGAAATAGAGATGTTTTCAAGGAATGCAAAATTTATGTTAAATTATGAACTAAAATTTTGGAAGGGAAAGAATAAATATTATAAAAATGAAAGTCCTTCACAGGTTAATCTATAAATTAAAGAAACTTGAAAGTGAACTTCAACTATTATAAAAATTATTTTAAAATTCATTTGCAATGAAATTCCTTTTTTAAATGGAATCAAATTAGCAATCCCTGATGCAGTTATTTCCAGCAGCCCAGTAAAATTACCAAAAATGAGAAGTCCAAAATTAAAAACTACTCTGAAAACTGAGACCTGCAGAGAACCTGGTTGTCTGAATCTGGGAGGAATTTTCACTCTCTAAAAGACTTATGGAGCTGGGATGAGAAAAACAACTGGTGGCTTCCTTCTGAATCACAGCAACAACAATAAAAAGTCCAAACAACATGAAATAAAATATTAAGACACTTGTTTCTCATTCATGATCTATTCCTGTCTCGGAAAACTAGGATCGGAATCAACCATATCATTAAGCATCCATCCCTCTGGATATTATGATATTCCTTTTTTAGACTTTTTTTTGAACCCTCTCTTCTTTTGACATTCATTCAGAAAATGAATGAAAAGAAAAGCAATTTTCAACAGATTCATAAAAACAGAGACCAAAGGAATGGTTACCAGAAAGGAGGGGATGGGGGGATAGGTGGAAAATGAAAAGGGAAGGGGACTGTATAGTCAATAATATTGTGATAAGTTTACACAGTGATAAGTGATTGCTAGAATTTGTGGGATGATCACATTGTAGGGTATAAAAATGTCCAGTCATTATAGTGTACACCTGAAACTAATATAACCAATATAAGATTGTATACTAACTATACATAAATAATTGTTTTTAAAAAAAGGAACAAAAGAAAAAGCAATTTCTGCAAGTAATCTTCCACAGGAAGCAGAAGACATCATGAGAGATTTTGTGTGATATTTTGCTAAGATGCAAAATTTAGGTTTTCATGAAAGAGAATTAGAGAGCAATAAAAAAAGAGAGAGGAAAAAAGTAGAGCATGACAAAGTATGAAAAAAAAACTTAAATCTCACCAAAGCCATTAAGGAAATTGACATACCTCCTCTAATATTACCCAGCCTAGATGATTGTATAGGTTCATTTTACCAAACTTTCAAGGAATGGATCATCTCTATCTTATACAAGTTTTTTTCAGAAATATAGAAAATGCAATAAAGCAGACCAATTCATTTTCTAAGGTTAATATAATCAAATTTTCAAAACTGGGTAAGATTATAGCAAGAAAATAAAAACATTGGCCCAGTACTTCTACAGATATAAATGCAAAAAATCCTAAGTGAAATATTAACTAACTCAATTCAAAAATACATTTTAAAACTATACATCATGATTATATGGATTTCCCCTAAGAATGCAAAGGAAATCTCTCATTGTAATTCAAAATACTAAATAGCTACAAGAGAAAAATCATGAGTATTTTAATGGATTTTTAAAGAAGCAATTGGAAAAGACTGACTTCTGGGATGATAGAGTAAGAACCTCTAAAAATCTGCTCCATAAAGCAACAAGAAAACCAGCAAAAGAAAATGTCAAAATCAACTCTTTCAGAACTCTGGAAATTAACAAAAGACTTGTAACTATCTGAGGGTAATTTATTCAAGAAAAATTGCTGAATCATAATACAAACAGTGAGTTTTGTGGTATTTTACTTTGCCCTATTCCCATTCACCTCTCCCATTTCCATGGTAGCCTTGAAGACCAACAACCTCACAATCATGGTAGCTGTGAAAACCAGCAGCCTTGCAGCCACTGAAGGGAGCTGACATTTTGGGGGCTGCCCAAAAGTTCCAACTCCAGAAAATTGCTGTTATTGGACTTGTCTGGCAGTTTCCTTAGTAACCACTACTTGCAAAGTTTGTCTTCTTAAACCTAACTCAGAACTTGTTCAACGAGAACAGCCTTTTCCCTGAGGCATTTGTCAAAAACAATCAATGACCACCATTTAACATTTTGGCTTCTTGTAGTGTTGACAAGAGTTGGGGCCAACAAGAAGCTGACGTTAAAAAAATAAAAGTAAAATCTGGGGAATGAGATGTCCGTAAGAGGCTTTGAAAAGCTCCAACATACTTCTGAAAACCAGAAAGCCATGTGCACGTGCCCGGGAATGACCTAAGAAGCCCTAATTTATTACCTCTGAACTTGAGGCTCTGTGCAAACAGGAGGTAAAGGCTAAGGCAAAGTAGTTAGCTGCCTTTCTGAGTGTTGAAGGTATGCCCAACACATAAACAGAGGCTTAAAAAAGTATTGGCAAAGCATTTAAGGAAATATCTTTCCCCAAATTAGCTGATCATTAAGCTAGCTAAGCAGAGGCTTCAGTGGCCACACACAACAGAATACAGACTTCGTAGAATTAGTTCAGGCGAGTCCCTAAACCAACAAACAGCAGCAACAACAAAAAACAATAATTTTTTTTCTCTCTGAAAAGCAATGGAAAAAATATCCTCAAGTGAGAGTTAATAATAATAATAACCCAGGGAGATGAAGCTATATAGGAAAGAGATTTGTATATGATTGAAATTAAGTTGATATTAATCCAAAATGGATTGCTATAAAATGTTAATCCCCTGAGCAACTGCTAAAAAAATAATAAATAAATATGTAGTAAGATAAATGACAAAGGAATTAGAATGGTGCTCTAGAAAATATTTATTTAACACAAAAGAAGGCGGTAATAGAACAATAAAGGAACAAAAAAGACTTAAATCATATAGAAAAAAATATATAAATAAACACTCCAATCAAAAGACAGAGATTGGCAGGAAGAATGATTGAAAATGAAAATGTGAGCCCGGCGGGGCATGGCTCAGAGGTTGAGCATTGGCCTAGGATCCAAGAGATCAAGGTTCGATTCCTGGTCAGGGCACATGCCTGGATTGCGGGCTCAATCCCCAGTAGGGGGCATACAGGAGGCAGCCGATCAATGATGACTCTCTCATCATTGATGTTTCTATCTCTTTTCTCCCTTCATCTCTCTAAATCAATAAAGACATACAGTTGTGTGGTTTTTTAAAGTTTGAGTACATGGAGTGCTACACCAGGTTTATGGAGAGATGATTAACTTAGTCAATTCTTTCCACTTAATCTACAAAGTCAATGCAATCACACACAAAATTTCAACTTTTTAAAAACATTCGAATAATTCAAACTTTAGGTGGAGTTATAAAAGTCCTCAGATAGCTTGTAAAACTTTGAAGAAGAAAAAGAAAGAAGTGATTTCCTCTAACCAGATATTACTACAAACTACAAGACTACCATGGTTAAAGAGTATGGTGAAGGTCAAGTAGGTCAATGGAACCAAATGGAGAACTCAGAAATAAAACTATGTATGTATGAAAGCTTGATATATGATAAAGATCCATTTCAAAACAAGGGAGTAATAATTTTCTATATGGTATTGGAAAGATTGGCTCACTTGAATAGAAATTAAGTTGGATCTCTGCCTTATACCATATACAAAGGTGAACTCAAGATGAATTAAAGACCTTTCTGTATAAGGCAAAGCTATAAAGCTAATAGAATAAAATATGAGAATACCTTTATGGCCTAGGGACGTGAAAAGCTTTCTTAAATAAGATCCAAAGTGTACAAATCATAAGGTGAATATATGTAGATGGATTTTACTACATCAAAATTTTAAAAATGTCTTACTTAGGGATAAATTTAAAAAAAAATATGAGCAAAACATTGCTAAGAGAAATTAAGGATAACCTAAATAAGTGGAGAGGTTCACCTTGTTCATAGGTTGGAAGACTCAATATTGTTAAGATATTAACTCTTCCTAAATTGATATATAGATTTCACATAATCCCAATAAAAATTCTAGTATGCTTTTTCCCCCTAAATATTGGCAGCCCAATTCTAAAATTCATATAAAAATACAAAAGACCTAGAATAGCCAAAACAAATTTGAAAAGGAGGAAAAAAGTTTGAGGATTAACACTGCCTGATTTAAAGGTTAATTATAAAACTCTACAGCAATCAAAACAGTGTGTTGTTGATGAAATGACTGAGAACTAGATTAATGGAACATAATACATGGTAAAGAAATAAACTCATACATAGAAGGACAACTAATTTTTTAAAAATTAGATATGAAGGCAATTCACTGGAGAAAGAATCACTTTTCAACCAACGGTGCTAAAACAATTATATAGCTGTATATTTTAAATGATCTGCTACCCACACTTTGCACTATATACAAAATTAAATCAAAATTGATCATAAACATAAGTATAAAACCTAAACTTATAAAATTTAGAGAAGAAAAGATTGGTGAAAATATTTGTGACCTTGGGTTAGGTGAAATTTCTTATATAGGACAATAAAAGCACAATCCATATAAGAAAAATTATAACTTAGACTTCATCAAAATTTAAAGCTTTCGCTCTTTAAAAGAACTTGTTGAAAGAATGAAAAGATAAATCACAAACTAGAAAAACTATACTTACAAAGTACTTGTATTTAAAACAGAAATACAAATATATATAAGCACATAAATACAAGTATATATAGGATTTATAAATACAAGTATTTATACAGATACAATATACGATAAGGGACTTGAACCTAGAATATATAAAGAATACTCAAAATTCACTAATGAGAAAATAAACAACCCAATTTTTAAAATCAGCAAAAGGTTTGAACAATTAAAGAAGATAGAGTGAGCCAGGCTGGTGTTGCTCAGTGGTTGAGCATTGACCTATGATCCAGGAGATCGAGGTTTGATTTCCAGTCAGGGCACATGCCTAGGTTGCAGGCTCAACCCCCAGTAGGCGACGTGCAGGAGGCAGACAATCAATGACTCTCTCATCATTGATGTCTTTCTCTCTCTCTCTCTCTCCCTTCTTCTCTCTAAAGTCAATAAAGACATATTTAAAAAAAAAAAAAAAAAAAAGACAGAGTGAAAATAAGCACATAAAAAGGTGCTCAACATAATTAGTCATTAGAGAACCGCTCATCAAGACCACAATGAGATATCATTCCTTACCTATTGGAATGACTAAAATTAAATAAACTGACCATATCAAGTGTTGATGAGGATGTGGAGGAACTGGAACTCTCATATATCCAGCTGATTCGAATATAAAGTGGCCCAACCACTTTGGAAAACAGTTTGGCAGCTTCTCATTCAACACTATGTGTAGTGTGTGTGTGTGTCTAAAAATCTATATCTATGCTGCATATATTAAAGTTTATTGATTTTTATCACCATATAGTATTCCATGATATCCATCCAGTATATCTCATTTATCCATTCTTTGCAGAAAGAAAGACATGTTTACCTCAACATTCTACCACATACTTATACATCATCCCTTTTTATCTTTGTAGGAATTTATATCGGAAAGTAAGATTGCTGGGCCATCAGACATATGCACACTAAACACTGTTATATTGCTTTCCAGAATGGATGAGAAAGATAAGTTCCAAAAGGTAGTGCACAAGAGCTTCCATTTCCCTTCTCTTTGATAACCGCAAAATGGTGATTTTAATTTCATATTTCTTTCTACATTTCTTACTTGGCATGTAAGGGAGATATTTTTTTATCTCTACCTGTTCATTTATTTATTCACTTATTTATTTTATCAGTATGGGCTCATGGATTCCTATTTTGTTTGAGGCATTGTAATCAATCAAAATCATTATTTTAATGCTCAGATTGACCTAGAATGGGAGCCCATTCAAGCTGGTACCTGTGTCCTTTTGATAAGTCCCCATCATTTTTTAATAGACTTTTAAAGAGCCGCTTTAGGTTTATAGAAAAATGTCACAGAAAGTACAGAGGGTTTCCGTAAACCCTTCCCCACTCAGTTTTTCCCTTGAGGTCACTTAATGAATTAAATTCACCCTCAAACCCTCACCATCTAGCACAATGGTTGGCACATTGTAAGTACTCACTATATATCTAAAAATGAAGAAATAATTAATTAATTAATACAGTTTGAGATAAGCTACCAGTCATCAAGTTTTCAGTGATTCTGAATATCCTATTAAACCATGAAGGTATTGGGCACATTCTCAGAAATAGAATTTTTCCAGTCCTTTGTTGCAAAAACGTTGCCTCATATTCTTTATAACTAAACAACAAACTTCGTACTTTATTTTGGAGGTATCTTCCCAGCCTGACAACCCTCCCATAATTCTTCTCTTTACTAGCAGAGAAAAAGAGAATGTTGGAGTCATTTCCTTATTCCCTGAAAATATAGCTCATGCATGTCAGCCCTGATTTCTGCACATCACAAAATCAACTGATCACAGAGCCTTGGAGTAGGAATTATAAGAAATTTTTTGCCCTCATCGTTTTATAAATGGAACAACTGAGGCCTGAAAAGGTGACATTATTTCCCCAAGGTCATAAAGCAAATTAGCAGCAGGGCTAACCCAAGTCTGTTGATTCCTAGTCATCTTACCAAATATTCCTACAGTGATAAAAATTAATTCTTCCACCCCACATAAGCTTTGCAACTGATGGTTCATTTACAAATTGTTCCAGAATCATTGTTGATAATGGTTACTAAACACGAATAGGTTTGGATACTAAGTTGTAAAATAACAGACAACCCACACACACATGCCTTTATTGTTACTGAAATAAAACTAAATGACACGGTTGAGCAGTGTCCTACCTAAGCAGTAGGTTCCTTTGGTTCATTTTTGTCGTGTGTATGTGCGTGTTTGAGTCTTTTTCCTCCAATTTCTATTAGCATTACACAAAAAGGGAAGTTGGAATGTGAAGGCTCTTGTCGCACAGACATGTGACTTGTCTAAATGGCATTAAAATTGTTCAGACACTGAAATGAAAGCAAATGTGTGTGTACCTATCACCCTACGTAAGGAAACCAATGTAGGCAGAGTTGCATGTCACCAAATGCCCCCCATGTGACATACAGAGAAAATTACATAATCCAAATAATCGGCAAAAGCAGCCCACAGTAACGAATGCATCATTTCTGAAGAGGAAGAGAGAGCAGATGGCTCAGCAAGCAATTGTAGAACAGCCAGCTTCCCTCTCCACACCTCCAAAACCGAATTGCCTCCCTGTTTCTCATCTTAGGCCTTGGGGAAATTCAGAGGCTAAACACTCAAGTGCCACATTAGCAGCAGCCATGGCAGGAGTCTTAGGTCATGGTGCCCTGGGCTGGGACCCAAATGACTTAAGTTCACAGCCAGATTCTGCTTCTTACATTCCATGTTACCTTAAACAAGTTATTTCACTTCTTTTAATTTTATCTCCTCATCTATAATGAGGGATTACTACAATTCTATGATGTTAAAGGACATATTGAAATGAAAGTTGCTTCATGAACTACAGAGTACTCAGCAAATGCTAGAGTTCTTTAAAAAATAACAGATTAGTTGAAACTAATAGTTAAGAGCCAGTCTGAAACCTAATAGCATATATTGTACACAGTGTTCAGCCCAAGCTGATCACAGCTTCATGGTTCCTTTTCAAGAATGGTCAGTGAATTTTGGCTGTCTCTGTGTTAAAAAGTTACCATGACTTTATTCCTATGGCAAAAGTGGGATAGACCTATTTCATTCATAACTCATTCAATAAACATTTGTTGAGCATCCACTCTAAGCCATGCATTAGCTAAGTGACAAGAGATATAGTAGCTGAGGTTCTTTGGCTGCTAGTATTTTTAAAGATAATTATCTTTTTTTCTTTGTTGCTATTGCTTAAAGGGCAGGCATGGTGGAAAACAAAATAAATATTTAATGACATCAAGAAAGAGATAGACATTTCTGGATGATTTGTAGATTAGTGTAAGAAATAATAATGACTTACACTCATAGCATTTTCTTAAAAAGTGTTTTTATAGATGCTAACTGATCATACAAATCCTATGAAATAGGAATTATTTCCCACTCTTTGAAGCCTGAAAGCAAAGCCCACTATTTTGATTCCAAGTCCAAAACACTCTCCACTATTCCACATCGCCTTTCAATTTAATGCCAAGGGACACCAAGGTGAAAAGAGAACAGTACCCTCTCTCCAGATAAATCATAATTACATTCAATAGTCTAGTGTATTTCAGTGAGGCAGTGTCCCAGGACTCTGCAGTCCTCAAACCTGGTAAATGGTAGAAAGGCAGCTAAAACAAGCATTGGGAAAACCATAAAAATGATACTAAGTCATTTCAATAATCTCTTTTGCTATTGTTTTAATCCCCCATAATACATTTATTTGTTTCATTACCGATATTCTGCTAACTACAGAAGAAACTTCCAAACACTGAAACTACGCCAAAATAGAACACCATTAATTGGTGGATCAATAAGTACTCCATTCTGTTTTCATAAGTAGACATTTTGATGGCAATCCTTTGCTTCGATGGCAACCAAAATAAACTAACTGGCTCTTTAATAGATGTATATAGTAAGCACTGAAGACAATATGCCCTGAAGATGGCATTCAGGCAGATGGTAGAAGTGGAAGAAGGGGTTCGGGAAGAAGGGAAAGAACATTCCTGGAGCAGGTGTTCTATGTGGGCACCATGTTGGGCACTTGACATATTTTAACTCTTCCAAGCTTCATAATAACCCTAAGCTCAATTTTACAAATGAGGAAACAGAGGCTCAGATAAGACCCAGCCTCCTCTCTCTGCCCCACCACCCCACATTATCTCTGAAAATGATCTGATGTGGAGGGGCCAGGGCACAAGTGTGTTATAGAAGAACACCTTGGCTCCCAATACACCTCAGAGAGGCCAGGACTCGAGTGTCATGATGCAGGAATTGGATGTGCTGCCAAGGTCACAGATTGTACACTTGAGATACTTTAGTCTGTGAACAGAGTGGTCTCAGAGAACAGTGAGAGCCAAGGGCAGAGCTTTAAAACCACAAGCTTGGAGGCAAGGGAGGCAGAAGGAGAAATGCAAAGTGTAAAAGAACTAGAAAAGTACAGACCCATAGAAGTCAAGTATGTGTTAAGAAAGAATCGGTGGTCAGAAGCTATGACAACCAATAAAAATAAAGGCTAAGAAATTATCTCAGGACTTCAGGTAAAATCTTAAAATAAGAATGTCAGTAAAATGGGTGGCATTAACTTTACTTTTTAAATGATTGTAAAACATGATAGTGTATTTTACGATAGAAAATTGGTAAGTACAGGAAATATAAAGAAGTTGGGCCCCAGGGGACAGGGCTATCACTGTAATTCCACCCTGCTATGATTAACTTTTTTTTATATATATTTCAGCATATTTTCTTCTAATCTTCTGTGAACTTTACACAGTTGAAATCATACTGAATATGTCATTTTGCATGTCGTTTATTTAATTTAAAATGATGATGAACATTTGCCCAATCCTTTAAAAACTCCTATTACTGCTTAATCTTGCATTCTACAGAACCACGGAGATACTCAGGGTAAGGTCAATGTTTTATTCTTTTTTTTGTATGTTTCCATAGATCACAGCACAGTTATTTGCAGAGAGCAGATATTCAAAAAAATACTTATTGAGTGGAATGTGCGCTCTCATCAATCCTTAACTTGCCAATCCTCTGAAGCCTATGTCTGTGGCTCCTTCTGTGGTACACTGTGTCTGCTCTCAGGGTGTGCTATTTTACCTATTTCAGGTGTGTATGCTACCCTAACTAGACAGCGTGTTTTTATGAGAAATAAGTCCATATGGGCAATGCTTCTTATATCCTTTGCTTTCCACCTTAAACAACCATGCCCACCAAGGTGTTCCTTCCCCAGAAGAAAATTTAATCTCATTAAATTAAGATAAATTATAACTATAAAAATTCAAAGAACCAGAATTTATTTTATTTATGTTGGTGATACTTCTCTTAACACCAAGAGAGCATTTATTTTTTTCTAAGTTTCAGTCCCTAATATAAAACCCTCTTTATGGTTTTTCTCCCCTTCTCTTTCCCTTATGGTAGACTGAAACTATACAGGTGTGTGTGTGTGAGAGAGAGAGAGAGACGAGACAGAGACACAGAGACACAGAGAGAGAGACAGAGACACAGAGAGAGAGAATGGGAGAGAGGCTGGAAAATTTTGTAGCCATGAAAAATGTGTAAATAAGAAAGTGGAACACCATCTTTCTTTCCTCGAACTCCTGACAAGTCATCAAGCAGGATAATTCAAACTTGGGCAGAATTAAAAGAAGCAAAGTATCCAGAAGGAGGAAGGAAACATCATGCTCTGCTTTGTGATGGTCAGTAATCCTAGGAATACTGTGTTCAGCTCAAAAGACAAACACTGTAGCCAAGCCAGTGTGGCTAAGTGGTTGAATGTCGACCTAGGATCCAGGAGATCTTGGCTTGATTCCCGGTCAGGGCACATGTCCAGGTTGCGGGCTCAGTCCCCAGTTGGAGGCATGCAGGAGGCAGCTGATCAACGACTCTCTCATCATTGATGTTTCTGTCTCTCTCTCCCTCTCACTTCCTCTCTCTGAAATCAGTAAAGACATGTTAAAAAAAAAAAAAAAAAAAAAAGGCAAACACTGTAAAAGAAAATTAGGAGAACAACATCCAAAGTGAAATGCCCAAGAAGGTGATAAGTCTCAAAAACATAAGCAATTATTAAGGGAGCTGGTTTTCATGTAGGAGATGGATTAGGTGACATAGGGCCCTGTAAGTCATAGAAAGGTTTTTACTTTTCTCTGAAAGAGCTGGAAAATGGGTTTTGAGCTGAAGAGTGATTGACGTGGGTTTTTGGAGGGTCATTTTGTTGAGAATAGATTATAAAGTGGTGAGAGTGGAAGTAGGAAGACCAAGGAGGAGGCTATTGCAAAAATCCAGAATCTATGAATCCAAAGAGTAGAGCCCCCATTGTGTGGAAGTCATAGGTGGGCATATGGTATGGGTTGACTCAGAAGGGAGTGAGCTCTCTGCCATCAGAGGTGTATAAGTAGAAAAACACTTGGCAAGAATATTGAAGAGGTGAGCCTCATAACCAAAAAGTCATTTCCAATATTGGGACTCCATGATCCTTGCCTACAATCTACCCATACCCTCAGAGAGCCTAATAACTCCACAACCATGTTCACAATTCATGTTTTATTATAATAGCACAATATACTCACTGTAGAAAGTTAGAAATTAGAGATCTACTTAAGCCAAAGAAAAGAAATAAAAATACAGTTCTAACATCCAGAGATACTCACTGATAGGACCCTGGTATATATCCTTCCATTACATTTTATTAGCACATATATCATTAAATAGATGATAGAAAGCATATGGTTTTTTCCTAACTAAATAAGATTACTATCTTTATGGTATTTTATAATCTTTTAAAATTCAATATATGGTGAATATAGTCCCCTGTCAATTTATATTACCTTCCAAAATTAGAAATCCCCTATAATAGACCCTATAACAGCTGTGAAGTAATGGGTAAGGTAAATAACATAGAAACTGACAGGATATACATAGTGTTTGGAGATTTAAATGATAAGATCATGTCTTCCTCATGAATGTCTCCACCTATCTTTAAGATATTTTGAACCATCTCCCATTATAACATTCCCAGTTCTCTTCCAGTTCAGCACCCTTCCCTCCATCATGATAACAAGCTATATCCCATGTCAAGTGACGGGAAAACAATTAGGAGAGGGTGAAGGAACACTCATCATCCTAACTGAGCCTCAGAGGTCTCATCTTACTTTTCCCTTGTTACCTTTGGGCATCTTATGATATTACAGCAGTCGTTCACCCCATGAGCACTTCAGAGTTTCCTAATGACTGTGAGCTTTATTCTTCACCTTAGCACCAAAGGTAACACCTTGGTATTTCCTCAAATACAGCATCAGTAGATTCACTCAACAACAAATATTCACTGAGTTTCTACTATACCAAGCATTGTTTGTTGAGATTTGGGAGAAAGCAGTGTCAAAAGAAGAAAAATCTCTGTTCTGGTAGAGCTTTCATTCTTGTTGGAGAAATCAGATAATAAAAAATAATTAAGCATGTTTGATGGCGATAGGTGCAATGGAGGGAAAGCAAGCATGCAAGACACATAAGTAGCAATACAAAGGAAGGGCATTGTGATTTTAAATAGATTTGTCAGGGAAGTCCTTGACACAAAAGGTGGCTTTAGAACACAGACTGAAGCAAGGGGGGAAGGAACCTTATGGGTAGGAGGGGAAGAAAATTCCAGGCAGTAGCCCAAGGCAGGAAAGTACTTGGGCAAATTCTAGGGACCACATGGAGGTCAATGTGGGTGGACCAGAGTGAGGAGAAAAGTAATAAAAGATGAAGTCAGAAAAGGTAGCCAGAGGCGAGATCACACAGGGCCTTGTATATCCTGGAAAGTCTTGAACTTCTCTCTGAGGGAAATATAAACCCATGGTGAGTGTTGAGCAGGGAAGAGCGACATGACATAACTTGGGTTTGGGGAGGATTACCTAGTTGAGAATAGATTGTAGGGGACAAGAGTGGAAGCAGGAAGACCAAGTAGGAATCTGGAACAATCCAGGAGAGTGACTTGGAGCAGAGGGCAGCTCTGCGGGTGGGAGGGGCACTCAGATTCTGCACAGATTTTGAAGATGCAGCCTCAGGTGACTGTTTTGATATGAGGTATGAGAAAAAGAGGAGAGTCAAGGATGCCACCAAAGTTTTTGTCCCTGGAAACTGAAAGAATTGAGTTATCGTTTACTTAAAAGGGAGCACTGTGGAAAGAGCAGGTGTGCAGTGGTGGTAATTCGAAATTCAGCTTTGGACATTTGAGTTGATTAGCCATCAAAGTGCAGATGTTCTCTAAATAGCTGAACATGTTAGTCTGAGTCCTGGGGAGAGGTCCAGGTTAGAAATTAGGGACTTATCAGGACATAAATGCTATCAAGACTAGAAGATATTACCAAGGTAGTAAATGTAGATAGAAAATAAATAGGTCCAAGAGCTGAACATAGGGGTGTGCCAATATCGAGAGGCAGAGCCCACGTGGCAGAACCAGCAAAGGGGAATAACATCATACAAATGTTAACATGCATAAAGTCTCTATGCAAATGCCAGGAAAGACATAAGTGAAAAGTTCTATGCAAAAAGAAATTACACATTATCAGCTTTGTGACCCTGAGATATACAAGCTAATCCAGGACAACAGCAGTGTCCAATTCTGGAGGATAAATGAAATGTTGACCAGAGCTGAGCTGATCCTTACCTACTTAGCAGTGACTTCAAGACAACTCCATTAATTCCAATTAAAGCCACTTTCAAAGATGTTCAATGACAATATGATTTTAATGATCACATATTACATTATGTGAATATAAAGTTATTTATGTAAAACAATTTCTTCAATTTCTGGACTTCTATGTTTTTACACCTCTTGGCTATTGTAAATAATACTTCAATGAACATCCTGACAACCGCGTCTTCACAGACATAATTATTTTCTTAGAATACGTTTCTATAAGCATAATTACTAGATTGAAGGTGGTACACATTTTTTTAAAGACTTTTAATTTCCAGATTGACCTCCATAAAGTTTGTACCAAGTCACATTCCCACTAACTGGGAATAAGAGGCCTACGAGTTTGGTGTGATAAAGTGAGCCTGTGAAGTCAACAGCCTTTTTAGCAGAATGTTTGTGGACAGCCTTCATCTGATCTTTCCCTAGCTTCTAATGTCTAGACACCCCCTTGGTTCTTATCCTGGCTTGAGACCTTGGATTTGGGCTTTCAGGGTCTCCTCCCCCCACAACCCCGATTAAATTGCTCCAGGGTCTCATCCAGTCCCCGGCCCTGATTAACGTTGCTGACCCAGTCCCCATTCCAGACCGGGTACAACCATATTCCTGTTTTCAATCCAGCACCCTCAGGGCTTTGCCTCATTCAAGCCCTAGGAGCACCACAAAAGCAAATCCGCCCATCGAAGTTCTCTCACCCTGGAAGGGGGAGAGGTTGTTGGAGGCCATCTGTCCCAGAAGCTCATCTTCCAAAGACCGCTTCTGAAAGTTTGTCCACCACTAAAGCCTTTATTCTGGCCCAAGAAGAGACTAGTTTTCCTCACTCTCAGGACCCTGATCAACCTCAGTGACCTGGGACAAGAATGAGAAGAAAGAGTGGAACCTCAGTAATGACCTCACCTGAGATTCACAATGACCCTGCTAAGCACACACTGATACAATCCTATCGTGCGCATTTGAAAATTAAGAAAAGCTTCCAGTTTAGATGAAATGTCTTACTCCCCCTAAAAGAACAGTGCTTATTAAGATCAATGAAAAGAGGGGTGTTTGTTTTAAATCAGTATGACTAATGTGAAAAAACAGCTGGCAAGGAACTCTGGGTGATCACATACACACACGCTACCAGCTGGGAACACGGCAGGGCTATACCTGCCATAATTCAGCTCTTCCCCCTCGTCACTCAGCGTGGCACTGCAGCCTCGGGCTTTGCACCTCAGAGGCCATTAGGAAAAGCAGCATGACTCATCATCTTCTGCTTGTGTTATTTTAACTTCGTCATCTGGGGGCAGGTCTTCTGAGGCACTAACAATAGCCTGAGACTAGATTGATTTTCTTCCTTAAATAACTTGTGAATTTTTAAAAAACTGTTGAGTGTTTTTTTTTTGCCATTTCAAATAAAGATGCTTAAAATCTTAGAGTTGGACAGGAACTTACAGTTGGAAGGTCACCTAAAACAATCTCCCACCCTCATCAGACTGTCCTCTCTAACATTCCTGGCAATTATCCAGGCTCTCCTTGGGTTCTTCCAGTGATGGGAAGCTCACTACTCATAATGAAGAGCATTTGGTTTTTCAGATAGCTCTCATTTTCAGAGTATTTTCTTTATTGTATTCCTCCATAGTCAATCAGCGGTTTCGCATGTTTCCTTCCAGATTAATCCAGGAATAAATTATTTTCTTATCCACATAATACTTCTTCAACTGAGGCAGACTTTATTTTGTTTTGTCTTCTCATTTACAGGATAAGCATCTGCAGTTTCTCTAAATTTTCCTGTAGAATTCTCAGTGTCCCAGACACTGTCCTTTGAATGGATTTCTCTCTTGGAAAAATAGTGCAAAACTTTCACACGAGGCTGCAGATGTGGCCTGGCCAGGGCAGAGAACGATGGGACTCAGTGGGCACAATGTTCCCATAGGTGAGACTTTATCTTTCTTGGAAGCCATGTCACACTACTGGGCCACCTGAGTTTGCAGTCACAGAAGCTCCTGGAGTCCTTTTCAAATAGTCTACTTTGCTTTCAGGGTGTCCCTGGCTCTATAACACAAAGATTTGCTTTTTAACCTAAATCCACTATTTTATATATTGACAGCTACCAAATTTTAGCTTGTAGACTTTGACCCAGCCCTTCAGGTATTAAGATAATTTAACTATACCCACTGTCCCTCCCAAATTCATTCTCCAGGAATGTGAGAAGTGTCTTCAATGGCTTATCTCTGATGACAATTCTGGGTGTCCACGGATAGAACCAGAGCAGTGGAAACATCAATGACCTTTAGTAAACCAGCTGTTGAACTAGAGCCCAACGGTAAAAGCTTTCTCCTGACTGCCAGGGAGTTGTTTATCTTGATGGCATTCTCAGGACCCCCAACCCCCAACTGCCCATAGGATTTTTTACAAGATAGTGCTTTTGCCTGCACCAAGGTACTTCATAAGAAGCAGCCTTTGAAACCCACCACTGCATTCCACGTAAGGATGTCCTGAGAAGATGGTTTCACATGTGACATATGTTCTCTTTACAAGAACCCACAGAAGTTTCTCTCTACTCTCAGTACTGTTTTCCTTTCTGGTAAACACTTTTATTTATGATGTTTCCTCTTTTCTTGGGCTGTTCAAAGGCCCATGGCAAAATGTGTAAACCAGCTCCAGAAAGCGGACAGGAATAAAGGGTCTCCTGGCATAAATGTCATGATGCAACCACACCAGGGATTGTTATCAAGCTAGCGACTCTCTAATTTGGGGGGGTGGAGGGTGCATATTTCCTTTAGAAATGTGGAAAATTTGCTTATTCCAAGTTTTCTGGAATCCCTCCTATCCTCCATGTCTTTTCAAAGATCACTGATAAGAGCTGTGAATTCTTAACTGCCAGTTCTCTCAGTATTCTGGGGCAAATAATAAATGCAGTGAACTTTATATTTAAGTCCAAGAAAAATTAGGCATCATTCTTTTGAGAATGAAGTTTCAAGTATGTTGCAAGCTGTTAGAGTGTTTAAATTATAATAATTAGTATTTTGTGCAAATAATTACCCCATTATAAACCTCAAAAGAGAGGAGTAAGAGATAGTAAGAAATAAAAATGCATTTGAGTGCTCGCTATCCACAGGTACCATGCTAGGCCGTTTACATATTATTTCACATTTATAATAATGCTATGATTTTAGTTATTGTCCATTTCACAGATGAGAAAATGAGGTCTCAGAGAGGGTCCGTAGCTGCCCAAGATCACAGAAATTAACTCCAAAGCTGGCTCTTAAGCTGACAGCTCATGCCTTTCCCCCTGTATCAGGCATGTGAAACTGGGAGGAGCAACGTAAAAGCGGTTAGCCGGTTATAACCTTTAGCTGATTGGAAAATCACAGCCATGAGATTTGTGCCTTCCTTGGTAATCTTGTTCCTTAGGCACAAAAGTCACACCTGGACCTGAGAAGACCTACATGTAAGAAGAATTCTGCGTTCCTAAGAAAAGAAAATATTCTTTCACCAAGGTACTAAGATCTGGCCAAGTGGTTCATAGACTGAGGAAGAAATTCTCTTAGTAAGAGTTAAGCCCACATACCAAAGTATGAGAAAATAAGATAATGTCCTTAGATCAGAGTGAAGAAAAGAAATAAAAATCAATTAGATCAGGCAATGACAGGTTATAACTTAAGTTTAGTTAGGAAAAAGGTATCTAGACTTAGCTGCTTATATTTCTATAAATTTGCTTTAAACTGCAGCGGAAACCACAACAGCAGGGCATATAGGAGAAGCTGATCCAGGAAGCTGGGGTAGGTTCCAGATATTTCTCCTTTCATGATTCTGTCTAATTCTGGTGCCCAACTCAAGGTGAGAAGTTCAGGCCTTGATTTCATACAGTATGCTATCCCAGCATCTAGGAAAAGCAAAGATCCGATGTCTTCTAAAACCGAGATTAGGGCGTAATTAATGTATAACAGATTATATAACCCTCTGTAGAAGTAGCTCATCTTAAGAAAAAGTTTATAAATGTGTTGCTAAGAAGGATAGTGTGGTTCTCAAGTCTCTGTGGACACAAGAGTATTTCCCAAATTCTTCCAAGACAACTAAAATTCATTTCTAGGAGGACATGACCGCAGTCGGTGCAATGGAGGTAAAGATGGCAGTGATACATCCGATTGTATTTCTACTTACCTTACTCAAGGTTACCACTGATAACTGATAAAAGAGTGAATTGTATGGCAAACATTTATCAATTTTTATTCAGCAGTATGCAAGGAAGAAGGTGTTTCCATTATATATGAGCAACATTGATTCCTTACATGGAACCATCTTACAACAACAAGGGCAACCTGGTCAAATAATTCTGCCTTCAACTTTCTGTTCCATCTTATCCCTTCTCTCCTATGGCAACTGTATTCATCACAATGCCTGCACTCAATCAGATCCAAGCCTGGTGCGACTTCAGGAGCCCCATCCCATTGGCTATAGTCCCTATTAGATGTCATTCAGCTCCTAACCCTAGAACCTGGTACCTTTCATTTCCATTTACCTGGTAGAAGCTGCCACTACAAAAGCGACAGCCCTCATATCTTGAGTATCTACCATGTACCATCAGGCACTGAGCTTGGCCAGTTTCATTATTAATCACAGTTAAACTTCATCATAATCCTATAAGTTCAATTAATACCCTCAATTTAAAGATGAGGAAATGAGGTCAGAGAGCCAGTATGTGGCAGAACTAGACTTGAAGCCCAGATATGTCCAACTCAAAGCCAGTATTCTTTCTAATATGTCACACTGTCCCTCAAACTACGGAGTACCCTCTTTCTCTCCAGTACCCACTCTTTTCTCTGATCTTTTCTGAGGAAAGAAGAGCAGTGAAACCCCAACAATAACATCCATGGCTCACAGCAGTACAATGAAAATGAACCCTAAATGCCATATTATAGAACAAGAGAGAAATCTTGGCAGAGTATAGGTACTCTTAAAAGATGAACTTTCAAGCAAATTTTAAATGAACTAAAGATTAATGACATCCAGGGGACTACCTGGAAAGGGTTTGAATGGGAGAGTAGCCAGGGTCAGAACCATGTGAGAATCTGAACATCAGGGTCCCAGATCCATTGTCTGTCTCCTACCTGAGTCAGACTGAGACTCAAAAATTAAAAAATCAGCATTAGAATCAAGGTCTCAGAGGCCCAGCGCATGTGGCATGTGTCCTCTTGAGAGAGGCCCCTGGCTTTCAGAAGTCTAGAAATGTGTATAGAGAAATAAGGCAAAACACAGCAGGTGATGCCAGCTGGAACCTTCTCTGTTTTATCCATGCCTCGCTGGCAGACGGCTCGTTCCCAGGAGGTGGCTGAATCTCACAAGGTTCAGATGCTAGAGGAAACAAATAACTAATTGTGCTGAACCTCAGCCTGGATTCATTCTGGGGTGTGGACAAGCGTTTGTGTCTCCAGAGCTTGCAGTGAAGTGAAAAGCATGTATTAGCCAGCTCGGTGATCTGAATTGAACAGAATAATTGAACTGTTGCCAAATCTGTGGGCGACTAGATGTCCTGTGTGAGCCTGGACAGTCCTGAGGAATTGTGGTAATTGTCAACCATAGCCTATACTTGAAAGGCAAGGCGTGTCCCTCTTCCCCTAGTAACACATTATACATCTCTCCAGACTTAAACTTAAGTTTGATTAAATTCTTGTAGAACCTGTAGAACCTATGTATATGTTCATCTTCTATATTCTTCTCCCTAGATGAGTAACAAGTTTCGCCCCTGCTGTGCAAAAGAATATTTCCCTTTTATTTGCTTTAAAACCACCTATTTGAGGGCATTAAGCTCTGTCCTCCTGTTCTAGTTCAATTTAGAATTAGAACAGTGCACCCGTTTCTATAAGATCTTGTGCTCAGAGTTGGACAGGTGACAGGAAAAGCATGAAAAGATGGTTCCTTTCCTTCAAGTAACTTCCAAACCATAGGGGATGCAGACACAACTTTTTATAATAGAAAGCTATGACCAAGGTACAATTAAAATGACATAAGACCACAACTGGTGGTTCATTATATTACAGTAGTGGAGACAGCTTTCCACCTTGCAGATGGCGTAAGATTTCAACAGGAAGTGAAAATGGTAGTTTGAATCCTCTGAGATTCTTCTTGAAACGAGGTGTGATGCGAATGCAAAATGAAATAATCATTGTCGTAGTTGCAGGTGTCTAGGAGTTAGTTAGAAATTCAGGACTGTAAGCACAGACATAGAAGCCAGACGCCTGTGGAGGTAAGCTTACCTGTGGAGGCACAGATGACCTAGCAGGGGAGGAGAGTCGGAAGAGAAAGCTGAGCACGGGGACACCTGAGTCTGAGGCAGAGACCACAGTGGAGCCGGCAGCTCGGGCAGAGCAGTGGTCAGAAGGAACAGAAAGCTATCAGCACGTTGACAGACAAGGGCTTCTGAGAAAAAGATCACATAGGATCAAGGTCGAGAAGAGGGCGTAAGACTTGACATGTAGAAGCCATTTTCAAATTTCAAGAGTCGTTTCAGTGGAGCAATGAGGGTGGGACTCTGATTAAAATGCACCGAGACATGAAAGGGAGGGAAGGAAGTGTTGGGAGTTCTTTTTTTTTTTTTTCTTCAGCAAGTGGGGTGAAGGGGAAATGACATCTTGAATAGAAAACTGGGTCAAGAAAAGGATTTTGCTCATAGCAGTGGTTAGGCACTATGTAAATTAGTTGAACCAAGTGATTAGGGTTTACAGTCCAAGAGGGAGTTACCACAGAGAGAGCCAGGACCTTCGAGTTATACAATGCCTAAGTTATTTATGGACACTATGTGTGAGTTACAGGTTTATCATTTTAGCAGGGGTTTGTTTTTTTTATTCTTTAAAAAGAGTTCTTTAATTTACTGAAGAATTCAACAATTTTTCCATTTTACAATTCATTAGTGCTATTTTCAAATTTTAACTTTTCTAAGATTTGAATATATTTTTCAATAGATGTCAAAGACATTTGGCAGTAGCCAAGTAGAGGAGTAATTTGAGGCATGTTTGCTGTTGATACATACATGTGATCTTAGCCATGCATGGAAGGTATTGTTCGTCCAATTGTCACGTTGGATGTTATTTGCATTGATAGCTCAACCTAGGGTTAATTTTAGCTTAAAAATGACTTCTGCATTTTCACTTAAAATGTAATTCAAAATATCATACTATGTAGCAGCATTGAAATGAAAATTTTGTACATGCAAGTAATTTTTGGTCTCATACAAGACAACACAATTAAAGGTAGTAGAAAGTGACAAATTTCTCAGACAGATAATAGAACTTCCAAAGCTAGGAATGGGAGTGTGACCAATGCTGGTTGACTTTCTAGAGATGCTGTCATCCAGTTATATGTACACCAATTAAGAAAAAAAATTAACCCAGTAGAAATAGTTTAACCCAGTAGAAAAAGCAAGAGAACCCCTTTCAGCATGCTTTAAACTGTTAATTCTAAAGGTGAATAGTGGTTTTGTTCAGAACAGAAATGAAAAGCAGCGTGTCACCATGATGTTTGACAAAATTGTTGACAAGAAGAAACGCAATCATTTCAGACCATGAGTATAAAAAAAAGTGGGGTGAAGGGGAGATGACATCTTGAATTTTAATTTCTCTGGGTATGTATGATGTGACAGCACTCTCAGCCTCACATATCAGCCCACATGGATAAAATCTTATCCACCCAGTTTTCCTGATAATGGACAGTGAGAGGACACAGTGCGTTCCCTCCTCAGTCTGAAGCATTTCTGTGTCGTGCAGTAAAGCTGACTTGGAATGCCATAGAAAAAGACTTAGGTAGGTTAGACTCAGATTTGTTTTATAGTTAGTATAGAGTCTTCCCAAATTTTTGAGATTATGCTGTCCATAGTCCATGTTTTAATTTTTGTGTTTAAATTATTACATTTTTTCTTTGTCTTTATAGGCATTTTAGTAGGAAAGCTGGGAAAGACTTCACCAGGGGTTTCTAGCAACCTACATTTTTAGCTGGAACTCCTATAGCTTCTTAGTGAATAATTAAAACATGCCTGGGGAAGATATAGCAGCTAAATCAATGCTAGAGACTATTCACTAAAGATGTGAAATCTGACGATCTCAAAGTGAAGAGAGAGAAAATATTTCTCAGGAGCAAAGTAAAATTCCTAATAACTGACTAAGAGTCCTTACAGAAATGATGACAAAGAATGGTATTCCCAAAATAAAAGGCTTATACTGCCAGCTCAAGTTGCTCTCCACCCAAGCAGAATTAAGAGTACCATTCTGCAGGTTTGAGATTAATGTCACCACATCGAGTCTGAGCTATAATGCAGCAATGATGTTTTGAAAAAAGAACACCATGTGGCGGCCTGGCTAATCTTCTGGATGAGAATCAGTTGGAAGTTGGCAACACATATTGACATGTCTTGGGCTAACAGGAGTTCTTAACATGACACTGCAGTTTTTAGGGCTATTCAGAATTAGAGATATATGGTCAAATACAGTGTGGAATGTGGGCAACTCTAAAACAGTTGAATACTAAGCACCTAAGTCAAATGAAATTTTTAAAACTTGGGGTAGTTCAAACAAAACCCTAGAGGTAATTGGAGACCACAGTTAGTAGTTGATCTCTATTTGAGTGGGTTATGGAAAAAATGCTGCTAGATGAGAGGCCACTTAAGGTTGAATCTTGTCATAATTTTTAAAAAGAATTTAGGTTAAGCTCTTTATTAAAGGTTAAAAAAAACTTAAATAAAGGAATGGCGAGATGGCTCACTCTGAGAGTTGAAACTGCTTCCACCAAGAATAAAATGTTCCCCCACGAGAAATATGAGCTCTCCATGTCTAATGCCCTAAATAAAGGAGGCCCAATCACCTTTCTGAGGTTAATGTTAATATCCCCAACCTTTCAAGAGTTGAACAGCTCCAAGTTCTTCACCAGCCAAGGGAGCAGAATTTAACAAGGAAGAGCTTGCCTTCACCACGCTGAAGAAGGGCTAATACTTCAGCCTGTTTAAACCTAACTTCCCAAGTAAGAAGTGCCCTAAAGCGAGACAGGAACAGGGCTACAGAAAGGGGGTGGGAACCCCGCAGCTGAGACTGGGATGGAATCAGGAGGTAGGTAAAATATTTTTAAAAGCAGAACCTGTGTTCTAGCAACACATGGCAGGGAAACATCTTGTTTGAACTTGTCTGTCCTGTCCATTCGATAGGAGGAGCCCTGCTAATCCTTGGATAAAATTATTTTAGAGCTGAAAGAGAATTTAGAGATTATCTAGTCTACCCCCCTCAGTCGAGGACACTTAGGCCCCAAGAGATTAAAAGACTGCCAGGCTCATGTGGTAAATTAGTTGCAGGGGTAGAGTTATAACCCCAAGCCTCCTGATGCTCTCATGATGTTCTTCGCACTTCAATACCTCTCTCCTCACAGCTCTTCTTGTGGAAAGTCAAGGGGAGGCAGTGCAATACAGTAGAAGGAGAACTACAACAACTGTAACTTCTGAGTTCTAGTCTTTGCTGTCCTAGTTTGAATGACAGAATCCTAGAAGTCAAGACCTCATCTTGGCACCCAGAGCTAGAAACGCCTGTAATATCTATGAGCAACTGGATGGGCAGCCAGGCTCTTGCAAACCCTTCTCAGCGGTAGATATCTCATTGTTTTGGAGGGAGCTGATACTACTCCGTGACCTGAAATCTGCTTCTTTGAAACTTCTATTCTGATCTCCAAGAAGGAGCTTTCATCTCCTCTACATGGTAACCCTGCTCATTTAGCTTGGCAAGCATTCACTCGCAGCCCCATGCTTGCTAGATTCTGGAGCTGTAATCTTGAAATTATAAACTTGACAGTGAGGAACACATAATCTAGTCAGGAAGATGATCCTTAATCGCTATTAAGTATGATAATGCACGCTGATAATGCATGCCTACAAGTGCCAAGCACATGCAAACACTTGATAAATATTAGACACTCTTCTTATTAACTATTATATAACTCTTTTATCATCTCGTGTTCAGATAAAATTTCTACCTCCTTCAAGTGTGCAGCATAGAATGTGACCTGTAGATCTGGGGTTCAGCAAACTTTTTCTATGAAGGGCCAGACATTAAATATTTTAGGTTTTACAAGACATACATCTCTGTCACAACTACTCATCTCTGCACTTCCAGCATGAAAGCAGCCTTAGAGAATATGTAAATAAATGTGTGTGGCTGTGTTCCAATAAATCTTGACTTATAAAAACAGAGATTGGGCTGGACTTGACCCACAGGCCATGGCTCACCAACTTCTACACTAGATGTTCCATTATCTTTAGCACCTCCTTTAGTTTGTCAGCGTCCCTTTTGAAATGTGTCACTGACTCTGCTGACTTTTCCATCTTTCTTGAAACATCTTCCTCAGTCAGCTTCTTCGATATCACTTTCTTATAGCTCCTGTCAAACTTCTCTTTCTTCTGCTCCAGAGATTTCCATTTCTCTGGCCAGGATCAGCTTCATAGAAGTGAGATTAGTGCATTTGCACAAGACTCAGTGTTCAGAAGGATCTCTGCTTGGGGTTTAATGCACTGTAGTCACTGTCTGGAATCCCTAATAATTTTCTCTTTGAATTTCTGTTTTGAAAGTGAAGTCCAGTGGGAGAATGAAATGCCTGCCAGGCTTAGAGTCTCAGCTCAAGTTTGTCTTCCTCCTGCTACCTCCCAGAGACAGATTCTCACTGCCCACTGCTATGCCTCCTTGGATCCCAGGTCCTGCCTGGCCTCCCCACTCTACCACCACCCTGTGACGGTTGCCACTCTTTGTCCCTGGAAAGGGCTTGAACTTGGTACTGGAGGGATGAGGGTTGGGTACACACTCCATTCCTGTGCCACACCAGCAGCACCATGGCATGTATGGCAGAGGGACACTGACATTGAGTCTTGGCCCACAATCCTCTTGGCCTCCCCCATCCAGGTACTCAGTGTGTATTGTGGCACAGAGGTCTAAGGATCCTTGTGGGCAACACTCTGCCATGATTTGGGGCAGCAGACCATGGAGAGAGGAAATGACTGGCTCAACTTTCCCTAACCCAACTCTGATCAGGGCTTGGTGTGGAAATTCCACTTTGATAGAAGGAAAAACCATGGGGCAGGGCCTGCACTTGCTCAACAAGCATCCCTTTGCCAGGAAGTGCTCTTTCAGCCAGCTGTATAGGAGAGGGAAAGGGGAGAGGAGAATCCTCTCTCTTCTTTCTTTCAACCTTCCTGAGTTTGGCTCATGGCACCCTCCAGAAATGAGCCATGAAATATGAAATGTGTTATTTTAGTAATTTCACATACAAGTTAAATGCTCTGATGTTTGCATTTAAAATTGGCATTGCTGAAAGAAGCCAGTCCCAAAAAAACACCTATTGTATTATTCCATTTATATTAAATGTCCAGAATAGATACGACTATAGAGACAGAAAGTAGATTAGTGGTTACCTAGGGCTGGGGAAGGGGGTAACTGAGACTGGTAATGGGTTGGGGGATTTCTTTTAGGGTGATGAAAGTGTTCTAAAATTAGATCGTGGTGATTGTTGCACAACTCTGTACTAAAACCGCTGAACTATGCACTTCAAATGGGTGAATTTACTGTATGCAAATTATACCTCAAAGCTGTTAAAAAACTGGGGTTGCACAATATAAAGATGAATGATAAAATTTATGCCAATAATTTAAAGTTTTAATTATTCTTTATTGAAATGACCTTACATCACAAATAAAAGTCACCATGATGTCAAGAGAGAGACCACAGAAGAAAAGGAAAAGTTTTATAATATAACTTAAATAGCACTTTTTCCTCTTTTTGAATAATAAGTCCTATGTTTTCATTTACATTGGCTCTGCTTGTAACCTCTTAAATATTGGTGTTTCCCATGGGTTTACCCTAAACTTTTTTCTCACGATCTTCCCTGGCAGTGTCATCCATGATCCAAATTTCAGTTAGTCTATTCCTTCAGATCTCCCAAATCTTTACCTCCAGGCCAGACCATTCCAGTTACAAATATCCAAAGGCCCAGTGAGTATCTCCATAGGCACGGAAAACTCAACATATATATGTACACATACCCATAATCTGCACCTTCTCTGAATTTTCTATTTTCGTGAAGGACATTAATATCCACTCAGTTGCTCAAACCAGAAGCTCTGAAATCCTCTTGCTCTATCTCCTCTGATTCTGGGCTTACCCAGACTATTCCAATGGCTTCCTTACACATCTCTTTGTCTTTCATCTCAACCATCTGAAATTCATCCTTTCACTCTTTCCAAATGCAAATCTGACCATGTCACTCAAAATAGGTACATGTCTCACGGTTACTTATGTGACAAAATGAAAATTTATCATGACATATGAAACCTATAGATACAAAAGTATTTTAACTTTCATCTTAATATTTTATAGTAGATAAACACTGGAAATAGGAAAGTGCCCAATGAAAGAGGAGTAGTTAAGTGAGCTGTGGTACATCGACTTGATGAATGAGTTCACTGGAAATGTTAAAGTATTAATTGTAAGATAAATGGTGATATATTCACGTGATACTTTATTATATTAGTCAGTCATTTAAAATAAGATTTTAAAAAATGATTTCCAGTAGTATGGCGGACTAAGTACCAAAACTGACCACCAGTTTAAAAAAAAAAAACAAAACAAAAACTGAAAGGTAAAGATTTTTGTATCTTCTTAAATTAATTTATGATATGATAAGAAAATAAGATGCCCAATCTAAAGCCAAAGATCCAGAGAAGAAAAGGAAGCCCTGCAGCCGACTTTCACCTTGAGCATATTCACCAAATCCGTTCATTTCAAGTTTATTTTCCCAAACATCCTAAGGGTCGCTCAAGGTGGGAAACCCAATGGGCAGCTTTTTCCACAAGGCTGAGAGCCCAGAGGGCTATGCTTCCAGAGCTAGGATGAACCAGAGGGAAGCTGACTCCCACCTTCAAAGGACCATAAAGAGACGTTCTTGTGGGGACTTTCGTCACGAGTAGAAGTAACAGAATTTAAATCTCCCCTGAGGACAGTTATCAGCCACCAGCATTTACTTGGGTTTGCATCCAAAACTTCCATTAGGTTACATAGGTTTAGAAAAAATAAATTGTTAAAATCTTAACCTGACAATGTAGCTTAAAATGTCCCTGTCACACACCGATACCCCCAAAACACCTGAGACAAACATGAAAATTCTCTCTGAAAGAAACTACCTTCCTCGCTGCATCTGAGAATTTACCCAAAGTTCCATGGCACAAATCACAATCAAAGTTCACAACATGCAAAAGAAAGAAAGATGAAAAAACGGATGTCAGAATTAGAAGTGCAAATAACTTAAATACTGGAGTGAACAGGCATAAATTAAGCACCAAGGACACCTAATATGTCCAGGAAATTACAAATAGATTTGAAAATATGAGCAAACAGCAGTCAAATTTGAAAAAGAGTAAAAATAACATCTAGAAATTAAACATATAATCTTTGAAATTAAAATCTCAGCAGAGGGGTTTAAAAACACACTAGACATGGTGGGGAAAAAATCAATTAATTAAAAGAGATCTGAAGAAATTATTCAGAATGCAGCACAGAGAGACAAGCAGAGGGAAAATGTGAAAGAAAGGTTAAAAAACATAGAATGTAAAAGTCTAGCATATATCTATTTGGAGTTCTAGAATAGTTTTATAACCTTTTAAAATAAGTAATCTTACAACCATCAAAGCAATTGAATCAGAGATATAAATTTTCACATCTGGAGAAAACTCCAGGTACAGATGGCCTCAAGCAAGTTCTACCAAACATTTAAGAAAAATATAATTTTAAATGTATGAAAACTCTTCCAGATAAAATAAAAAAACAAGGAAATACAGTGCAATTTATTTTTTTCGTTTTAGAAGTCTAGCATAGCATTGATTCTAAAACCTGGCGAGGACCTATAACAAAGGAAAAGCATAGGCCAATCTCAATCAAGAACACGGCTGCAATTATCCTAAGCAATATACTAACAAATTAACAATATATAACAATGATTCATGAAACCATATGTTGTTTAGGAATATAGCCAAATATATGATAAAATTATAAAGAAAATCAAGGATGCAATAAACACAAGATTTAAGATGGTGATCATGTGACCTCCAGGAGGTAAAGAAGATGGGATCGAAAAGAGGCAGACAGGGAACTTCAAAGTTATTGATAATGTTCTTTATCTCAAATTGAATGGTAGGCACATGGGTGTTACCTGTTGATTTTTTTTTACAACTTATATGTAACCTATAAATTTTTGTATATAAACATTGAAGGAATATTACCGATGTGAAGATGCATATTTATTGAAGTGATCATTACAAATACTATGTAGTAACATAGAAACATGCTTTCAATATGTTATTTAAAAATTAGAATAGGCCTGGCCGGGCGTGGCTCAGCAGTTTAGCATCGACCTAGAATCCAGGCGATCGGGGTTCGATTCCTGGTCAGGGCACATGCCCAGTTGCAGGCTCGATCAATGACTCTCTCATCATTGATGTTTCTATCTCTCTCCCTCTCCTTTCCTCTCTCTGAAATCAATAAAGATTTTTTTTAAAAATAAATAAATAAATAAAAATTAGAATAGAAATTGTATATCAAAAGCTACGATTTCAACTACACACAAATCATGGTTGTGGATGGATGAAAACTGAATATAAACAAGGGAAAAGAAAAGATGCTTGATCTTTTAGTTTAATTTTTCTTCTTTATTTTTATTTCCATTAATGTGGTCATAATTCTGTGCCAATAATAAAATGATACAATTAAAACAGAAAATCGATGCTCTGGATAGATCTTCCACTAAAGTTATTTGGACCATTATCGGATAACCAAGACACCACCATTCACCTTGTGGCAGCTTATCCCAATTGCAAAGTATCCAAAGAAAAAATCAATCATGATTTTTGCACTTATGAAACTTGCTATATATAGCAACCAAAACATCTTCAGCAGCCTTCTTCATCCATGTTATCTTTGACCATAATCCTGACAGCCACAGAAACGTGGTGCCCAGACAGCTGAGAAAGGACACTGCCACGAAATCTTTCCTGTGGTGATCCCATATGACCTCATTTTGTAAAAGACGGAAGAGAAAGAGTATGACCAACTTACTCCTTGTTACTAGGGGACTAAGAAGATGGAATATGATTTAAGAAAACTGCATCAGTCTCTATTTGATTTGTAATCAAAACCATCCTTACTATTCTGCATTTAAGTATCATGAGTAATCTAAGGTCATCAGAAACACTTTATCTCAATCAGAAACACGTCATCGAAATCATATTAAGAAACAATCTAAAAGGTTCTCAAAGAGATATAAAAAGAAAACTTGAGGAGCATTAAATTTACAGTCATACCTGTCCAAATATCTAAAGTTTGCAAAAGAATAGAAAATAAAGTACAAATGAGTGATGGTGTTATCATGACTTTAAATCACAACCAAAGTGCTCATACTGTCAAACTTAGAAGAAAAAAATCACTACTGCTATATTGAAGTTAAGAATAAATTAGAGGCATGTAAAAGTCTGGAATAACAATATGCTATAAAAATTACTGATATAAAAATATGCCATTTAACAAATTTGATACTACAGAGACATAAAATTCTACATAGAGTCTGGAAGCAACCATGTGAACATAAGGAGGTAGCTGGGGTAATGCCAGCATGGTTAATTCAGAAAGAAACTCAAATTTATAACTGGTTAGGTTTAATTTCTGTTTTGAAGATAAATTACAATGCCAGAAATCTAAATGCTTGAGAAATTTTTCTACTGATATTTAAAGGCAAAAACTGGACAATATAAAAATATATTTTCAGTAAACATCTTCCCTCCCTTCTTTCCCAAATCTCATGAACACCTCAGTTCACACAGACATAGACACGGTCTTGCACACACATTTGTATACACACGTCCTAAACAAGAGTTTCAGTAATGAACAATTTTAAGTTACCAACTATAATGTAATATATAGATATAGATATAAAACACTGCAATTGTTTAAAAACGAGTTGTATAATTTTGGTGTTCAAATATTTTTTTAAAAGAAATTGATTTAGAAAACGTTGGAAAAGAAGCCCAGGTTGATTGACAGTTTGGAGTTTGTGTTTCCACCATCGGATCATAGCCAAAATGCAAATGCAACTAGGTTCTGAGAGACAGGAATCTGCAGAGTGTCTGAACCTTTCCTCTAGGTACCATCCAGCACAGGCATCCAGGCATCAACGATGACTTCCTAGCTTGTTGCTTCAGGAACCCCTTGGGTTAGGAAATGGAAAATAATCTTTATTCCATGCATCAAACCTAATACATTGGTGGAGTTGTTATTGGAAAGTAGGGTGTTGAGTTTATGTCTGGGATCAATACAGAAAGAACTGCAATGAACTGTTGGCCATGGGCACACAAGGAGAAAATGGTGGCAGAGGTGCCACGTGGGTACCATCTTGGCCCTAATTAAATTCTACAATTACCTACATCATTAGGAGGCAAAATACCCACACATATACACATCCTACAAGTGCATTTCTTTATTATATTAATCATTTAAATAAAAGTTGCATAAATCTAAACCCATTTTATATAATCATTCAACAAAGTCATTCAACAGTTCATTTAGGAAACCCACTTTTAAGTATCCAGTTGCAAACCGAGTCACAATTATATGTACCAAACATTGTTGTAGGTACCTGAAATATGGAATAAGAACTGGTTCATGCTCCCAACAAACTCACAAGCTAGACCAAAAGATGTAAAAACATCATCCTACCCAATTCCAGTGGAGGAATGGACCAAGTATTAAGGAGACACAGAGAAGGAGCAACTAACTCTTCCTATGGGAACTCACAGAGTTTTCTCAGAGGAGGTGACATTGCTTTTAGTCTTGAAAGGCAGATAGATAAGCATTTGTCAAGTGAGATTGGCCAAGGCATTCCATTCATCAGTTAATCAACAAACAGGGTGTTTCAGTTGTGCCAGCATCTGTGCAATTTACTGGGAATAGAGATAAATGCCAAGTCGTACTCTCCATAAGCTGTGGTCTGGAGGTTTAGAGGCAGATGAGTAAGATCCAATAAAGAAACAGACGAATGGTAGTAGGAGTTGGAATGGTAATAGGGATTGCAATTCAAAGGGATGTTACAAAAAGTTATTTTACAGAGTGAAGAATACCTTCATAAGTCACCCTCTCGGGAGTTCTGTGTCCACCCAGGATATAAAAAGCTGGTAAGAACTTAGTCCAACCCTAACAACAATAAAAGCTGGATAGACTACAAATTACCACTTCGGAACCATCAGAGTTGAAGTTGCAAGACAACCAAGTAGCCTAAATTCTAAGGATTGATGGGCCCTTCCAAAGTGAGCCAGGGAAGATGGAGGAAGCCACACTGGGTGCCGTACCAATGGCTAAGAAGAATTCAGCTAGAAATTTTTAACTAATTGCAAAAGATCTAGCTTTTATATGTGTGTGTGTGTGTGTATTTTTTTTAATCTTCACCCAAGGATATTTTTCTCCGTTGCTTTTCAGAGAGAGTGGGAGGGGGAGAGAGAGATAGAAACATCGATGTGAGAGACACATCGATTGGTTGCCTCCCGCTCACATGCCAACCAGGGCCCAGGATGGAGCCTGCAATTGAGGTGCATGCCCCTGGCCAGAATCAAACCCAGGACCCTTCAGTCTGTGGGCCGACACTCGAACCACTGAGCCAAACCAGCTAGAGCCAAAAGATCTAGCTTTTGCCTCTCCCAATTCATGGCGGCTACAGTGTAACTATTTGAAATAATAAGCTTGAATAGAAAGGCAGCAGCTTATTTAGGTTCAGGAATGGTGGTTTTCTTCAACCCTGCCAAGCCCTACCTTTCTAGACTCTCTCTATTCCCTCTGTTTCTGCTCTCAAACCAGCTAATTCTTGCCTGAGTTCATCTCACTCTTGAAAGATGTTGCTAAAAGCAGCAAGTAAAGGCCAATAGCTTAAAAGCTCTGGCTCATAACAACCTCCCCTGGAGTACTCACATGAAAATCAAATAAGTGATCTTGTGTTCACTGCACACACACAAAAAGCCACACACACAAAGAGTGGTGAAAGATGTTTACTATAGGACTCCTACACTGATTCATAAACCTCTGAATACTTAAGAATCTTCATCCATTTCTATTTCAAAACCATTACAACACTTAGAAAACAGGACTTGAAAGAAAACAGAGTCCCAAAATAGACCTATACACATACAGTCAAATGACTTTTGACAAGGCACCAAAGCAATTCTGTGGAGAAAGGAAAATTTCTTCAACAACTGGATTAGAATAGCTGCATATCCATACCAAAAAGGAGAGAGAGAAAGAGAGAATATCTTCACCCCTCCCTCACATGATACACAAAAAATCAATGTGAGATGGGTCATAGACTTAAATGTAAAGGTAAAACAATAGAGCAGTAAAGTTAGGGGGAAAACTTAGGGGAAAATCTTTACAACCTTACAGTAGGCAAAAACTTTCAAGAAGTATACAGAGCAAGCATGAAGCACAAAAGAAAAAACACTGTTAAACTGTACTACATCAAACTTTAAAGCATCTGCTCATCTAAAGACACCATCAAGAAAGTAAACAGGCAAGTCACAGACTGGGAAAAAATATTCACAATACACACATCTGACAAATATGTCCAGACCATACAAAGAAATCCTGTAGATCAATAATAAAAAGACAAAGAACTCAATTTTTTAAATGAGCATAGGATCTGAACAGACAGTTCACAAAGACATACAAATGGCCGATAAGCACATGTAAAAGTATTCGACATCACTAGTCATCAGGTTAATGCAAAGTAAAATACAATGAGACACACACACATACACACAGTAATTAAAAAAATACTAACACCACCAAATGTTGGAAAGGATGTGGAACAACTAAAATTTTCATTTGTTCTGGTGGGAGTGTAAAATGGTACAACTACTTTGGAAAAATGTTTAGCAGTTTCTTACATAGGTAAATGTATATCTGACTGACCCAGAAAGTCTATTCACAGATATTTCCCCCAAGAGAAATGAAAATGTATGTTTATATAAACATATGTTTATAGAAAGCTTTATATAAGAGCGTTCATAGAAATTTTATTCGTAATAGCCAAAATCTGGAAACAATCCAAATGTGCATCACAGGGAAAGGGAGTTTTTAAAAACTATGGTGCATTCAAGATTGAAATACTAACTACTCAGCAACAAACACAAATGAACTACTGACGCACACAACACAAATAAATCTTGAAAATACTATACTCAATGAAAGAAAAGTAGGACAAAAGAGCACATGTTATATAATCCCACTCTTAAGAAATTCTAGAATAGACAAAACTAAGGTAGGATGATGCAAAGCTGGTCAGTAGCTGAGGGGTAAGTATGGGAACTGATCAGGGGCATGTGGGAACATGATGGGCAGTTGAAAATATTTAATATTTTATGTCTTTATATGCAGTTGCCAAACCTGATTGAACTTAAAGATCTGAGCATTTCACTGCACAGCAGTCTCAACTGATTCACAGTATCACTTTCTGTGGTTTCAGTTACCCGCAGTCAACCAAGGTCTGAAAATATTAAATGGAAAATTCCAGAAATAAGCAATTCATAAGTTTGAAACTGTGCCTTTCTGGGGAGCATGATGAAACCTCTCGCCATCCCGATCCATCCCACCAGGCACGTGATTTATTTATCCCTTTGTCCAGCGAATCCACACCGAATAGGCTACTTGCCCATTAGTCACTTCGTAACCATCTGGGTTATCAGATTGACTGTCATGGTGTCGCAGTGCTTGTTTTCAAGTTACTCTTATTTTACTCAATATTGGCCGCAAAGCACAAGAGGAGTGATGTCGGCAATTCAGATATGCCAAAGAGAAGCTGTAAAGCACATCCTTTAACTAAAAAAGTATGTATGTCTAGGAAACAACATAGTGTATGTATAGGGTTCAGTACCATCCACAGTTTCAGGCATCCACTGGGGATCTCGGAAAGTATCCCCATGGATATAAATATAAGTTGTATTTCATTATATATAAATTATATAATGTATAGAAATTATACCTCAATTTTTTTTAAAAGAAAAGATTAATAAATTTTGCTAAAGACTTAGATTTCAGGTAACACCTCCCTAGCTGTAATTTATAAAAGTGTAAATTTTTCCTGAAGTCCAGACTCTACTGACTCCTGACATACCTAGCTCAATTCTCTCTATACTTCCATGAACCTGTGCTTAGGTTGGAGTGTGGTCACCCCTACCCATTTGAAATGTTGGCCCCAGATCCTTGAGTGGAGGGGGAAAGGAGCATTTCAGAATAAACTCTGAGAACAGAATGGGACAAATCCAAGGGGCACTACCAGAAGAACAGGGGTCTTACCACCCTGCTATGGGAAAGTGATCCAGAGCTGACTCACCAGATACAAAACCACATAAGGAGGTTATCAGGAAGTGACTCTTCACAGCCACCCCTCTCCGCTATTCGCATAGATTGAGAGGCGATGAAGATGTCTTGCCTCATGTTTTCCACTAACCATAAACTGAACAAATTACCCAATTCACTGACTGGAACCTTTCCATTTCATCTTTAAAGTACTCAACTTTGAATTTAATCTTGGCTGGATGAAGCCACCTGAGATTTGCTCTCACAAAAGTCTTTCCAAAGAAGAGAACACAATTGACTTTCACTTTAATGCTTTGTCTTGCAAGTGCATTAAGTCATTGGTGCCCACCTCAAATTGGTTTTACATCCAAATATAACCAGTTTGGCCCAGGATTCCTGACAACAGCTGGCACAATTGAGCATGCTACCATCCTTCAGAACTGAAGTCTTTGGGCATACCTGCAAGTAGACAGAAACCTTTCAGCAGAGAAAGTTGATAACTTCATTTTTAATGTGCTTATTTAATGCTGAGACAAATGTTAATGGATTTTAGAGACATTTGGAATAGGAATGAAAGTTTGGTCACAGGAACACACTGTGACTTCTCAAATACAGAAGCAGATTATTAATATTTTAGAGGAGAAAAGCATCTTGATGATTTTACATCCTTGACCTATTTCTTTACAAATGGATGAGTCTTGTAGAATCTGATCCTGGACAATATTCACTAGCAAAAGCTCCAACCTAAATGTAGTTTCTCTGCCTGTGACCTGTAAATGCAGGGATGGGAGGCCTTGGCCTTAAGTTTTATTTGTATCCATCCTTAAACAAGTATACTATGAAAGCAACCACATTACGGTGACAACACATTGTGGTCTACCCAGTAATCTCTTCCTGGTAGATGTCTATTGTTATTTAATTCAGGGAAGTATATATAAGATTGTAACAAAAAAGAACTTTGTTTAGTGGTTAAATTTCTGATTTCCTTGTAATAACACCCTTCCACCTCTGTGACCACTTCTCTTTGCAGGTCCACCCTACCTCGTCAGTTCACCTTACCCAGTGGCACTGTTCTATACAATTCAACTTCTAAACCCTCTATGGTTTTCCTTCATTATCCCCCCACTCACATTTTAGCTAGCATAACTTTATCATTAGTTCCCAGTCTTACCGCTATGATCCTTTTGTCTTTTTAAAATTCCAATCCTACTGCTTACTTTTCACTTGGAAAACCCAGCATGTCCCCTAGCCCTGCATATCAAGCCAGCACCACCACCTCCACCACCCCACACTTTCCATAATGTCCCCAATAACGCCACTGGGCTACAAGACTCTCATACCCAAAGCCATAACTGCTGATTATTTTTTCTCTTTCTTCATCTGCATCCTATCAGTAAAGTCCTGGTAAGGTCTCTTTCATAAAGTTCTCTCTTCACCGCCACCTCCATCATCCAATCCACAGTCTCTCTCCTGGACTGCTGTAGTAAGCTCTCACCAGTTTCCCTGAGCGTCCACCTCCCATCTATTCCCCACATAACAGCAAGCATGTCCATTCAAAACCGCAAGATTGAACACACCACCTCCATGCTACAATATCTCAATATCTCCTTATTGTCCTTGATATAAAAACAAAGAATCCTTTACTCTCTACTCTTTACTGTGGTCAAGAATATGGTGACAGAAGATTTGACTTTGGATGGTGAGCACACAATGCAATATACAGATGATACATCATAGAATTGTACACTTGAAACATAGTTTTATTAACCAATGTCACACCAATAAATTTAATTAAAAAAATAAGGCCACTATCATTAAAAACAACAACAGTGTTATCTGGCCCCTACGTTTCCTTGCAGTCTCATGTCAGCACTCTCTACTTTGCTTGCCAGAGATTAACCCTACTGGTCACCTTCCACTTTTTTTAATGCATGCTCCCTGACACCACAGGGCCTTTGCACATGCTGTTCTCCCTTTCCTCACCTCCCTTTGCATAGTTCACTCCTATTCATCCTCAGTTCAAACATCTTTTTTTCCAGAGAAAACATTCCTGATTTCTCTCTACCCAAACTAGATCAGATTCTATCCTATGATACATTCTCATATCATCTTGTGCTTTTCCTTCATAGCATTATCATAGTTTGTAATTAATCTTTATGTGAGTATTTGATAATTGTCTGATTCCCTTCCTGGTCTATAAACTCTAGAATGGGAAGGTTCATGCCTGTTTGGATCCCTAGTAAATCACAGGCATGCAGTATATTGCCTTGCACTTACTAAAAACTCCAAGAACATTTGTAGAATTAATGAAAGAAGGTCATCCATGTTTGTCTTTCTTTTTTTTTTTTACTTCCCATTGCCCACTGTTCAGATCCTTTTTAACCTCATGTTTAGGTGACCAAAATATTATCTGGTCTACCCCAAACCTCTCCCCTTTCGAATTTAATCTGCACATCTCTAGATCAATCATCCCAAAACATTGTTTTCACTGTTATTCTTTTCTAGTTACGAATTATTCAATGCCTATAGGTTAAAATAGGAAATCCTTACTCTAACCTTCCCATCTCTTCATGATCAGACCCTTGCCCATCTTTCCAAGTTTCTATCTCACTTCTCTATGAAACTGTCCAAATGCCCAGGACTGCTGTGCAGGTTGCCCATTCAGTAATCGCTGGGGTGCCACTTATATCAGAGTCTATGTGAATGGCACCTCTGGAGTCAGGCAGACACAAATGATGTGGCCAAGCAGAGCAGCTCCATGAACATCTCCTTAAAGGTCTGCTTTCTTACTCCCCACCTTTAATGAAACATTTGCTTTGTCTGGAATGCCCTCTCTTGGTCTCCACCTATCAATTTATAACCCACCTCTGTAGTCCAACCTCCCTTCTGTACCTAGTCACAATGATCTGCATTCCTAAGTTCCTATAACACACCTTATCTGTGCAATTCCCTTGATATATACTATAAGCTAAGTATTGGTCTTTAACTTTTCTTATTAGTGTGGTGTAGTGGAAAGAGCGCTAGAATTGGAGTTAGAGACATGCCTAGGTCTAGGTCAACAACAGCAAGGGCATTTCAGACTACATAAATGGGTGATCTCAGATTAAGTTGCTTACTTTCAAAGCCACAGTTGCCTGTCTAAGAAGAGTAACATACCTCACAGGCTGTTGTGAGGGTCCTGGAAGGGTCTCAACCCACAGGCTACTGTGAGGAGAATGATTTGCCTGAAGGTGCTTTGCCAACAATGAAGGGCTTGCTGCTAGCTGGTAACTATTTCCCAGCCAAACCAGAAACTCCTTGCCAGAAAGGGGCAGTGTGTCACACTCCTGTGTGTCCCTCAGAGTTCCTAGTAGAGTGTCTTCCACATGATAAGTGGTCAATAAATATTTGTTGTATAAAGGATAAAGTCAGCCTGGCAGCTGCAGGCAACAGATGACCGTGTCCCACAGCTCTGCTGCTCATGGCTGCCATCCAGCCTGCCATTGCTGTGTTCAGCCCCTCCCTCTCCTGCCACACCCACCGCTCAGCCTGCATGCCTCAGCCTCCACCAGCACCAAATTCGCTATGCACAGACATGCATGTAGGGGCCATGTGCTATGGAGTCAGTGGCTTCGGGGTACTTTTCACTTTTTCCACTTTCAGGAGAAAGAATGGGAGCAATGATACTACGCCAGCACTAGAAATTCTGCTGTGACACTTCGGGTACCAAGGGAATTAGTACAGAGAGCTCTTTCAGGAGGCCATTCAATTCTCTGTGAGTTTGATGCCCCAGGGAATGTGAATAGAGTGAAAATCACACCTCAGTCTCATTAACAGAGAACGTAAGGAGTTCTTACATAATCATTTAGGAGTCTATATCTCCACGAGAAAGCAGAGGTAAGGGGTGGGAATGAGGGAGAAGAGGTTATTTAAATATGGATGCTACAGCTCAAGGGTTGTTAGTCTCATAATTTCTAGATTAAATGAGGAAACCCAGTGCCCAGCAAGCTATAGTTTTGTGCTCATCAAGTCTTACTTTAAATCAGGAGATCCCCGTCGTGGTTGTAGTTGGAAAGTGAAACTAGGTGGCCATTTCTTCTGTTACACCAGGTTACAGCAATGCTCCCATTACCCTGTATTTCACTAGCTTTTGTAATTCCTTGGAAATAAAGCATTTTCCATTTCTGCATAAATAAATAAATAAATAAATAAATAATAACAGCCCATTGATAGACCAACTATAATTTCCACTTTAGAGCACATAATAATCCAAAGCCTGACTTCACAGATTATGAAACTGGGGCCTGTAGAGTATAGTAATTTAAAGGCAGAGCTAGGCCAGGCTTGTGTCCTCTCTCTGCATGTAAACAGAAAGTTAAAACATTTCTGCACCCTACGTTTTATTACTACTCTTTGCTTCTGGTTCTGTCTCCAGAGCAACAGGGACTCTAATTCCTTTTCCACATGACAGCCCTTCAAATTTTTCAAGAAAGCTTTATTTCATCTCCTGAGTCTTTTTTCCAAAAGAAGTCATCATCTCTCTCCCAGTCCTTTCAATTTTTCTTCATTTGGCATGAGTCTATACCCTTCAGCACCTTCAGCACTCAATTCCCCTAGATCGGAGACACTTTTTCAAATTAGGGACACCCAGAACTGAATAAAATCCCAGCAGTAAAAAGCACAGTGGGCCATGAGCTTCCCTTGATCTTGACACCTCACTTCTACAATGGTACACAGTGATTGTTTTACCTTTCTAGCAACCAGATCACATTATTGAACCTTTGTTATCCATCCCCTACCACAAGAATGTAAGTTCCCTGAGAATGGGCACATTGCTTTGTACAGTCTTATATCCCCAGCACCTAAATCATGTCTGACATATATTAGGCATTTACAAAATTTATTGAATTATTGAAGTAGACTATATTTTGACTTCCTACACACTAACCACACAAACATACATACACATTCAACAACTGTCATTGATTTCAAAGCCTTGTTAATACTATTTGTTTCATTTTTTTATAGCCTAGGAACCATTGCCTGTGATAACCACAACAGAAGCAAAATAGAAGTTGAGTTATTAAGACTTTTTTCTCTAATCTATTAATGTTGTTCCACTAGTTAAAAAAAAAAAAAAAAAAAAAGATAATATGTGGAAGTCAAGAAACAATAGAGCTTTGCAATCCAGAAAGCTTGAGAATTGGCTGTTAGCTCAAATGGCTCTTAGTCAGGTTGCTAAGCAGATAACTCCAAAATATGGAGCACAGTTGCCATTATTAGTATAAATTAAAGTGAAATTTAAAGTTAATAAAAACTTACATAACATAGATTTTTTATATTTAAAACACAGAATGCCCAATAATTATTCAATCATAAAGAGTGGATAAATTTTTCTTCTTACTCATAGGAAGGCTTTTGTGGTAGGTTGTTGGAATGGACAAAAAGTAATGCAGAAGAATTTTGGATTTGTAGCACAGAGTTGTAAGTGGATCATGGAAATGAAACTGATGTGTTCAAACTTTTCTTTTAATCCTTAATCAAGGATATGTTTTCATCGATTTTAGAGAGGAAGAGGGAGAGAGAGAGAGAGGAAGAAAAATTGATTGGCTGCCTCTTGTATGTGCCTCAACTGGGGATTGAACCCACAGCCTGGGTATGTACCCTGACCAGGAATCAAACCCACAACCCTTTGGTGCACAGGATGATGCTCGAACCAACTGAGCCACACTGGCCAGGACTAAACTAAAATTTTTTAAATGTATAAAATTGACCCTGTAGCAGAAGTACTAATGGTATGAGAGGCACAGGTTGGTCTATGAAGGAATGTCACACTTTGCTTAGCTCAAACTATAACCAAAATATCTAGAAAAACGCCCCTTTCCCCACAGCTTAGGACACCTCCCTCTCCTATATTAAGTACTCTATATATTCCCTTATTTTTACAACAATATTAATGTCATAAGAAATGTCATAAGAAATCTGTCTTCACTGTGCATGTATTTGCTAAGCGACCTATAAGGAATATTCAAGTTTGTTCACAATTTTTGGAGTGAGTGGTGAGTTCCAAGGTTCTTCCTCTGCCAGGCCCCATGGAGCCTCTCCTTCCTCAGCTTTGTGCTCAAGGTTCTGACCCTCTGGGCCATGCCTGCTCTACCCTGAGGTCTTCTGCCACTCGCTCCAGTGAGGTGCCCCCAGAAGCTGCTCACATCCCATGTCCCTCTGGCATAACTGCCTACCCCCACGGTTTGCTCATTCAAACATTTCCTCAGTAGCTCCCAGCTCTCTGAAGCCAGGCTTGATGGCCATCCCTACCTCCCCTCTGCTCTCTCACCTGCCAGGTCTCTTGCTCTGTTCCTTTATTGATCTTAGTGGGGAAATCTCTCTCTACAACAGTCTTCACTGTTCCCAGAGGGATCCATTACTTTTTCCCAAAGGTAATTTCTTCTATTATCTGACCTCCCTCCAACAGCTCCCTCTACAATCAGTTGTAGGGCTTTTCAAAGAGTAGCCTCAGACCCCCTGAATCACGATCCTGGGTCTGGGTCAGAAATTCTCAGTGCATCATATGTCATTTCTAACAAGCTACCTAGAAGATTCTGTTGCAGGTATAAGTTTAAGAACCACTGCATTTCTCCACCACGAGGGACTATCTCTGTGAATCCTTCCAGAGCAACCACTCTTCCTCCTTCTCTTGCAGAAGCCTACCACTACCCACAGGCAGCACTGAGGGCAGAAAAAGTCAGAGGCCAGGCTACTTTCAGTTTCTAAGAATGGCATTATTTTAGAAAATGAAGAAATGCCAAGCAGGGTTACAAAAATTATGATCTATCCTAAATGTTTACACTCAGTAAATATATATAGTGCAATACAATTGTGCTAGTCACAGATTTACAAAATATAAAATTGACGGTACCCAACAGCTAATGTGATCTGGTCATAGGACACAAGTTTAAAGTCTTCTGTGATGTCCTCCCCACTCCTACCCCCATTTGATCAGTATGTGTCAGTGGCTGTGTGTTTAACCTCATTTGGAAATAACATTTGATGCTGTTTTTCAATGTGAGGCTTTGGCAACGTGGCCCTCCCGAGACCCAATGTGACTGGCCCTATACATGATCATTTCAAAAGTGGCAAGAACCTCCTTCCTCAGATATATTCCTAGGTTTGTTGTGTATGAAAACAAAACAAAACACAAAGATCACTCTCCTGGAAGGGGGGTAGGCCCAATATGGAAGTGGGCACACTTGGGAGTACTCACTTTCTGAATGTCCCCAAATCCCCCCAAGCTCACTCTTTGGTTCAAGGCAAACCCTGCAGGGGTTACTGACCCAGCCTGGATGAGAAAACTGGCAGGTCAGTGTGCACTTGCCACTCTCTGTGATGGATACCTCTCTGCCCTCCCCTTTCTCTTCCCCACCCCAATCCTGCAGTCAAGTCTTGATTAAACCTCCCAGCCAGGTCTCCACTGTATTACAGGAAATTAAAGAAAGATGTGATTGATGCCTGGGCCGGGGTGACCCTACCGGTGGTCCTAGTAACAACTAATGAGAGATACCCAAAGAGGAAGTGAATGGCAGTGTCCCATGACCCCTCACAACACTCAGTGACACCTGGAGGGCTAGGATTTGGCTTCAGAAAGGGAGCTGGCGGGGTTTATTCTAGTTACGTAAATTAAAATTTTTCTTCATGCTCACTTTATTTTAATCAAGAAAATCTGAGCCTTTACAATCAGTGGCACTCGCTAGAGAAAAGGAGCTGTATAAGGAAGGGGGCTTAGCTTCTTCCTCTGGGCCTCACTCCCACTTCGCCCTGAAAATCCAGGATTGAAATTTACATTGCCTGGCTGACACTTACTGTTGGGGTCGATCTGGTCATCTATTTTCTCCCCCGGGGAAAATAAAAGTACTTTCCACACCTGAAGGCGTTCTGCTTTCCTACCATTGTACCCAAGTAAAGCAATGTCTCCTTGGTAACTTGTGCCCAGGATAAGAAAAGAGTAAAGCGGGGCAAACGCACCCAGCTGCCCGTCTGGACGGACAGGGCTCTCCAAACGCACTTTTCCCTTTACCCGCGGACGGACGTTCGGGTGCTGCATTCTGTCATAACTCTGCGGATTTATTTAGCTACAATGTTATCATCCCCATTAAGCCACAAGTAAGAGACAATTCTCTGCTTTTATTTATAACCTGAAGGGATTATTTTTGAGTTAAGGCTTTAAGAATTCAGATCTATCAGGAAAGAACAGCTTGTGTAATGAACTTCCTGTTTTCATCATATTTGGACACCGAGCCTCCTTGTTGCCTGTTATTATTACCCAGTTAATATGAACTGCCTGAGGTTTATTTTTAGCTGCGCTGACTCTATTGTAAGGGCTGCATAACTGCTTTCAAAATGGGAAAATGTAATTACGGGATCTAACACTAAGTTGGGGATATTCTTAGGTCCTTTCACAAGGCAATGGCTTAAAAAAATATGAAAATAGACCATTTTAAATGGCTAAAGAAAACACAGTTATTTGATCCAAAATAGCCCATCGATTCTTTTACAAATGAAACACTGACTTCACGGAATAAAGTCTCATTTTTGTTTAAGTCACCTAAACCTATGAATTTATTTCCAAGTTCAGAAGAGGGGGAGGAGAGTGGGGAGAAAAACTGGCAGAGAACAGAGGCAGGAAGGGTGTAAGCATCATTTACCAAAAGAGCAAAAGAGTGAAACTAGGCTGAAAGTACCAAAACCCCCAACAGGTTAACAGGCGAGGGTTGGGGGATGTGGATCTCAGCGCATCACAAGTCCCGCAGTGTGCGCCAAATGCCCCCCCCGTGGCTGTGAAGGGAGCCAGTGTTCAGCAGGCTACATGGGATTGCCCCTTCACATTTGGTGGCCTTTGAGGTTGTCACTTACACTGGTGCTGCCTCGATGCCCACATCCTCTGTGACCCCAGATCCTTGCCCACCCCATTACTCATTCGTTTGACAGAAACGTATTGAGCACTAAAAGTATACTAGACTCCAGGAATGAACTGGTAATTAAATCATCTTTGCTCCAAGTATGACAAGTGCATTGGTAAAGAGAAGTTCGGGGGATTCTACAAGCACAAAAAAGGGGATACCTAACCCAACCTGGACAAAACGGGGAAAGCTTCCTGAAGGAGGTAACATCTTGAACTGAGTCCTGAGGAACAAGCTGGGCTTATCCTGAAAAAAAATGGTATCATAAGCCAAGGGAAAAGCTGGGGCAGAGACCTAGATATGGAAAAGACTGGGGCAAGGTCAGGTAGCCTGACTAAAGTGCAGAGTTAAGGGCACATAAGTAGAATACAGGGCACATAAGTAGAATACAGGCTATAGTGTTAGGCAGGGGCCCTGTAAACCATAGTAAAGACTTTTAGCTTTATCCCGAGAATGATGGGAACAAGCTACTGTAAGTTCCTAAGAGTGATAGTATTTAATAAATATCCCTGTGGCCCTGGCTGGAGTGGCTCCGTAGTTAGAGCGCTGGCCTGCACACCAAAGGGTCTCGGGTCTGATTCCTAGTCAAGGGCATGTACCTGGGTTGCAGGTTTGATCCCCAGCCCCAGTGGGAGCACATTCAGGGGGCAACCAATCCATGTGTTTCTCTCACATCAATGTTTCTCTCTCCCCTCTTTCCTCCCTCTCTTTCAATCTCTCTAAAAATCAATGGAAAAAACATCCTCAGGTTAGGATTAGCAAAATATATATATACACACGGATACATATATCTCACTGTGGCTCTACAGATGTATAAATGGATAAATAGAATGCAGAATGTATGTACACACACACACACACACACACACACACAATGGAACCTTATTCAGCCTTATAAAGGACAAAAATTTTGACACATGCTACAAATGGATGAACCTTGAGGACATTATGCGGATGTGAAATAAGCCAGTCATGTCCGGTATAAGGCACCTTCATTCTTTGCATTCCTTGAAGCACTGACCAAACACTTATCTTTCTTTCCTAACTCCTGTCCTAACAGTCAGCAATCCTAGTAGCTCTTCCTTCAAAATAGATCCAGAATCCGACCACTTCTTCCCACTTTCTCCACAACAGGCCAATTGGAAATGAGCACGATCTCCTCTCTAGGCTTCCTGCACCCACTTTCCCCACATCTCCTCACCACAGTGTATTCTCCACAAAGCAACCAGATGATGCTTTTAAAGCATGTCAGATCATGTTACTGCTCTGCTTGAAACCCTCCAATTTCCCCATCTCACTTTTAAAAGCTCTTTAAAATGGTCTTCATGATCTGGTTCCCTATTCCCTCTCTGGCCTCCCACCTCTCTGCTCCCACACCCCTTTCCTGCCACATCGGTCGCCTTGCTTTCCTCAGACGCACGGAGCATGCACCTGCTTTGGGGTTCCTGCACAAAATGTTCTCTCTGCATGGAAGCTCTTCCCAGAGAGGCTCACGTAGCTCTCTCCTTCCGATTTCTACTCACATGCCACCTGGTCACACAATTTAAAATAGCAAATTCCACCTCCACATACAGAGCACCTTATCTCTCCCTTACCCACTTGACTTCTCTCCACAGCATTTAACTCCAACTGTCATACCACATATTTTTGTTTATTATTTACTGTCTCCCCTCTTCCCCACCCCTTCCACTAGAATATAAATTCTGTAAAGGCAGGGAGTCCTGTCTGTTCTGTTTACTGATGAATCCTCAGCACCTAAAAGGTCCCTAGAGCATATTAGACTCACATGATAAATGATGGAAAGAATGAATCAGCAAGTGAATGAGCATGTTCCCAACTAGATACATGGGTGTGAAATCTACAAAAACAATGCTACTCAATTTCCTATACTTTTTCCTAATAGACACCATCATTTTACCCACCAATTTTAACTAATTTCCTCTTAGGATCTAGGCAAAGGTATTGGCTTAATTCAATTATAACCCTTATGTCATAATTTCCTTAGATAGTAGAGCTGTAAGTACTGTAATAAAGTGGATCTCTTCAAGGCTTAAAAAAAGTCTATGAAGAACATGCACATCTAATTTTGAATTTTTATAAATAGTTATAACGATGAGTAATTAATTTTGATATTTATAGAAAATGAAATGCATTTCTTCCTTTATGAAAATCTAGCACTTCAGGAACAACAAATTCTTGGAGAAAAAAATCCCAATGGGATCATTAAAATTGGAAGCACTGTACCTACCTAACTCATAAAAGGCACAGCAACTACATGGGCACTAAATGCTACCCATGCTCCTTGTTGCGCCTGACTCTGCTCTCCGAGCTCATCGCTTCCTCTGATCTGTACCGAATGGCCAGTGGACAAGTGCTAGAGATGAACCATGAGTCTGCTGCTACCTAAGGCACAAAGAGAAACACCCAGTTTCTAACGCGTGTTACAACCAAAGAAAAGTTAATGTCCTAAACCCAGAAGGAATTTATCACCTATTTTGCTAATAATAGATTTTAGGTAACATAAGGCACAACATCCTCGGCAAAGATATTCGCAAGAACATTGTTCCCATGGACTGTTCGGATATTGAATCTCAAAAAGGCTCAAAGCATAATGTTAAATGTTTGACTCAGTGAGAGCGTTTCCATCAGGAACAGAGGTAATCCAGCCCCGCTATGTTGCTTCCTGATACCACAGCGAATCACAAGAACAGAAACGAGAGCCCCCAGAAGAGGAATGGAGAGAACTCCCATCCATTAAACTGACTCTCTCCAATACTACGCACCTTGGGTGAGCCTCAGGCAAGTGCACAGTTACAAGTCACTTCAGGACTGAATTCACTGACAAGTGCCTGAAGTGCCCATAGTCTACGACGCTGATTACCCGCGTGCTTTAAACACCAGATGTGCAGGAAGTGAGCTGACATTCTGTTCTCACATTTTTAAGAACCTGACTTGTATTCTTGCCATTCCATCTCAGCACTAAGCTAAGCTGCAGGGGTGCCTGCAGGTGATACCAGTACTTCCCTCAGAACGGAGTCAGAATCCACTCACACACTTAGACAAACACTTTTAAGGACCCTATATTGTAGATGATGATTGAGTCCAAGACCTTTCTTAGGGCAGGTGTAACCAATCAACCTTTTCAACTATTATTTTAATAAAATAAAAACAACAAAACACAACCCTCTCCTTGTGGCCCCCGTTGAACTAATACCTGGCATGCCTGCCAGAACGACTTAGCTGGGGGGAAAATGCTCCTACGGGCCAGAAAGAGTTGACTCCTTGGTTAAGGTTACTTGATATTATCAACGTAAATGTTGGAGACCATCTGCCAAAAGCAGCAGTTTTAGCTCTGATAGAGTTGATGCTGAGCTGCTCTTTCTAACAATAATTAGTCAGCTGCTTTTTTTATAGTATTGTTTATTATAAAACATTACAAAAACATTGACAAAATTCAAAATAAAAGAAAGAAAAAGCCACCCAAAATTCTGCCATCCTACAAACCAAACTGTTCCGTTTTCTTCATGCTCCCTTTCAGTCCCTGTCCATATGCAGACAGAATTTCACAGTGGTAATCACAGCACAGATACAATGTTGTAGTCAGGTTCGTGTTAAGGAGAACGTAGGATGCATTTTTCCAGTTTACTCCATCACCATTTCTACTACGAGGAACACTCAGCCCACCATTCCTAGTGGCCTCCCATGGGGTCCTAAGTGGCGAGAAGGGATTGAAAAGAAGAATCAACAGAATTAGGGGAAAAGGTGATTTTAAGTTCCCCGCTTAAAGGATGGGCCCTAGGGTTACACTCATAGGGAAAGGGTTGCTTGCACCCTTTGTTCCCGTGGCTGGCAACCTTTGTGAAAATCGCTACATTTCCACACCATCAGGCATGTTTTTTGCTATCTTAAGAAAGAGCCCTTGTAGGTATTTCCTCTTTACCTCGTTTGTTTTTAAGTCCTGCTTGGTATTTAGGACATGGGCACATAAAGACTTCTTTTCTCCCATCTGCCATAAGGATTTCTGTAACTTGGAATTTTTTTAAGTGTAGATACTACCTGCTGAATCCACATGAATGTGAAGTGATAAACCCAGCTGTCAAATGTTGGGTAGCTGGGTGCATCTTCTACGTGTTAATTTGTAGTTTTTAGTCACTGACGTTTACACCAGGCTGCACATCAGGTTCGTCTTGGAGAGGAGGAGGGAACTGGTAAAAAATATATAGATCCCAGGACTCACCTTTGATCTTGTGAAGCGGAACCTCTGAGGCTGGTCTACAGAGTGATGTTTGTAACATCATACATCACAAAACGTCAAAAGGCTCTCTTAATAACAGCTCTGATGATTATTATGGTTTGTGGATTTTTATGCACATAAAAGGAAAAGAACAGTAAGGGTTTGGAGAAGGGGTGGAACACGTGGGCTCTAGAAGTTCTGCTGAAATTTCTTTCTTTGAGCTAGGTAGGCCTGGAATGTGAATACCTGCTCCAGTAATCCCAGCAAGCACCCCCAAGTGAGTAGTTTCCTGCCAGTTGGTGAGCCAACCCAGCCTCCATCCATACCCAACCCAAGGGGCTGTGGCCACGAAGGAGGAGGGTGTCTGGTGGTGATAATATTGCATCAGTATTTACCAAAACAATTTTTTTTTTAATTAGAATGGTTTGACCCTGGAAAGCTTTCACTTTTAATTCTATGTTCTTATTATTAGAATTTTTATAAGCATGTATTCATGTATTACTTGGCTTTTTAAAAAATTGAAGAGTGGATTTACACTCATATGTGGTCCTTTCAAAGAAATGATCCCACCTGTGGTTCAATCAGTGTCCTGGCACTTAACCAATCAGATCACTCATCCCTCCTCTTCAGAGGAGACAAAGAAGGGCCAGGACAGAAGGAAACACTCTTTTCCTCTCTCTTTTTACCTTAGGCAAAGAAGAAAGGCTGTCCAGAAACAAAAAATAACAAAAGCAAAGGAGGAGAAGTGCTATGTACGTAGCCTGCTGTGTGTGAAAAGTTTGTGATTCACCACCCAACTCCTATTTACCAACCAGGGGCAATTTTGCCTACCAGGGGACATTTAGCAATGTCTGGAGTTATTGTTGATTGTCAGCCGAGAGAAGGGAGTACTACTGGCTTCTAGTGGGTAGAGATGAAGGACATTGTTAAACATCTTACAATGGCACAGGACAGCCCCCCCCCCTCAAACAAAGAATTATCCAGCCCAAGATGTCAGTAGTGCCCAAGATGAAAGACTTGTTGCAGTGGGAAGTGTTAGGTAGCGAGCAGCCCATAGAAAATAAACCTGAGAGGTTAATTTAAGCCAAATCACAGGAGGCCTTAGATTTTTATGCCAGGAGCTTAGCTTTTGTTCTTTTTTGTTTTTGTTTTTTTTTACTGTGGATGATGGAGAGCCGCTAAAAGGAAATTAACTGATCAAATTTGTATTTTAAATATATCACTCTGAAGGATCAATCAGAGGAGGTCATTACTGGTGGCAGAGAAAGCCCTTAGGATGCTATTGTAAAAGCCCAGAGAGAAGTGTGAGGGCTGGGGCCTGGCGTAGTGCTAGGAGGAATGGAAGGAGAGAACAGGATCAACACACATTTTAGGATGTAAAAGTCAGCAAGTGTTGGAAATTGAATGGATATGGGGAGGACAGGGAGGATACCAGGATAAATTCCAGGTTTCTCTTTCAGATTATCGGATGGATGATAATTAGATACAGGAAAAGATTTATGGGGGAGAAATAGTGTATCCAGATAAAAGTTTCACAAAAGTCTCAGTTATTCTTTGGAGGAGGTAAAATGAATAACAGAATCCACTCATTCAACAGATATTTTAATAGCCATTATCTGTAGAAAATAGTTTATACCTAGAACTATTTATAAAATAGTTATACCTAGCTCCTATGCAAGCAAGCAACTAGATTGAGACTTTTTAAAGAAGAAATGTGATGTTATTTTGAGGCTGTCTCTGACAGCCTTAATGGTTCTGCAGTTTCAGGAGATGGAAGGCTTCCCTTTTTGAATCTACAGTCAACTACCCTTAGTGTTCATCTTGAGGGAAACATACCTGTGGAGTTAATTAAGGTAAATAGGTTGGCAAGGACTTTAGTCAACTACTCAAGCAAGATCAAAATAATTCTGGTAGCAGAGATTTTCTTCAGGAGCACTTTTCAGCTTTAAAAAAACTAGATTTTTTTTTTTTAGAGTTGGGTGAAAATAATGGATTCTGAAGAGACAGCGTGGAAACTGAGATTTGTGTAGTAATCGATCCATGCATGTGATTTGAATTTCCTCATACTGAAGTGATAGCAAAGGAGGTAAAGTCCCCAATCTGCATTGTTGGTGTCCCTGCAGTGGAGCCCAAAATATTCCTGCATATTTTATGTAATTTAATTTTTGGAAAGGAGAAGTTGTTTCTAAAAGGACTGTAGCTTAATGAGTCTCTGGATTGCTTGATCTCAGTTATATTTAAGATAATATCTTGATACTATGGCCTGGAATTTCTTTCTGATCTCTTTTATGAAGCAAGGGATGAAAGTACTTGTTCTTGCACAGTCCAGCAACATAGTAGGATAACCACAACTTGTTAATATTACAAATAATTATTCACGAAGACTTCCAGAATAAAATATGTGCCCTAATTGCTTTGTTATCATAAATTTATTTGTCCATTTCAGTTTAGCCTTATGCCTAAAATCTCACTGATTGAGTTATGTGTAGGAACAGATGCAAGGATAGTTTTGAAAGTTCAAATTAAGTTTAAGAGGAAAATATTTACTTTCAACCAGTCTGAAACATCCAACTCGAGGTTGCAGATAAGCTCTGAAGAGCTAATTCTTCCATCATCAATAATGCTGCCCCTGGTTGGAAATGGAAGTAGAAGTCCACAGATTTATCCCACAGCCTGCCATTTACCATTATTGGACTATGATTATAAATGAGTTTGACCAGATATTTTCCTCTTTGATTCAGACAGTTATTCCTGGAGAAGTGCCTTAAAAGGAAGAATCTGACAATTGCAGGTTTCTGATGGATGTAGCTCTGGTGGAACCGCTGCCAATCCTGGCATTCAAGTCCCCTGAAATTATGTCAGCTAATGAATACTTAGAAAACATAAAGTTCAGAAGGCTGTCAAATTACTGTACAATTTGAAGTATCAGTACGTGCACGGTAGGAAAAACATATATGTTAAAACCTAGGTTGGGAGCTGGATTAGTTCACAAATTCCATCGTCTATAAAGCTCATTTTCATTCAGTGATTGCCTCCTATGTGCTGGCCACCGCTTGGGTTTTCACAACAACGTTTCTCCATTCATCCATAAAACAGTCCTTTGAAGCAGTCATTGTCATCTCCCATGTGCAGATGAGGAAGGGCTACAGTCCAAATCATCTTTCTAATAAGTGCTGGAGCCAGGATTTAAACCAGGTCTTCTAATAAATCTACCCTTTTGGCATTACACTCGTCTACCTCCTAAAACTCCAGTTTCAGGAAATTGAGCTCAGCTTGTCAATCTGAGTTCAGTTTTCTATCCGACTCTAGCCCCTTCTATTGAAAACTCACCATCCTTCTGTCTCTTCCCCACCCCCACAGACAATCAATTGTCAGCTCCTCCTATTTTGAGGGCTCCTGTACTGCCCTCAAAACCCTTGTTATTCAGTGTGGCTGTAAACCAGCATCATTGGCACCATGGGGGATCGTGATATAAACTCAGCATCACGGGCCCCACCCAGACCTATTGAACCAGAGCCTGCATTTTACAAGATCCCCAGCTGATTCCTATGCACATTGAAGTTTAAAAAGCACACCTACAGTCTAAGGGACCGGCCCCTCTCCATCCCTGCCCCCACCATTATCCATCAGGCTCTCAGAGCCTCTGGTCAGGAGTGTTTACCAATCTCCTAATTAGTCTTCCCCACTTTTGGTCTCTCCCCAATCCTTCACCACCCAATTCCTATTCATAAACCACCAACACACTGACTTTTCTAAAGAAAAGATTGAGGCACTCTCCCCTACCCCCTGGCTCAAAAACTTCCAGTTGCCCCTCAGAGCCTATGGAAAATAATTAAGTATGTGCTTTATGCCACATATGCTCCTTACACCAATTCTATGATAATAGCACTATTATCATCTCCACTTTAGAAAGCACTCGGAGACTGAGCAAGGTTAAGGTTAAATTGCCCAAGGTCATGTAGCTAGTCAATGGCAGAACCAGGATTAAGACTCCAGCAATCTCCTTGCCTGACCTCCAAAGTTCTCCACATTCATATGAAAAAGGAAGGGAGGGCCTTTGTCCAAGCACCCACTTTTTGCAGGAAATTTGCTAGGACTTTCCACTCCATTATACCATTTAAACCTCACAACCACCCTGCAGCAAGGTTTTGATGTCATCATTTCAATTTTTACAGGTGAAAATAGGAATTAGAGAAAGTTGAACCCAAGTTCAGTTAACTCCAAGTCAATATACTTTCCTATTATACCTGTATTGGGCTACAACCCTTTCCACCTAGAATGTGTTCCCTACATCTCTGAATGCCCTAATTTTACTATCTTTTAAAGCCAGTATAAATCCTAAGCACAGATTTTTCCCTTTTCTTCCATTCGGAAGTATTCTTTCCCTCCTCAGAAATCTTAATAGCTCTTTACCTCCAATTTTCCTTTGGCAGTACTTTGTATTTTCTTTCATGGTTATTTCTGTTTAAGTATGCATATGCAAGAACATTTTCAGAATACCGGACTCTACTTCCTTTCAGGAACTGTGATTATTTTCCCTAAAATTTTAGAAGATTAATCTAAGGAGACAAACGAAATTAGAGCCATGATGTTAAGAAAATTTAATACGAATTCATGAATAGGAAAAAATGCAAGTGTGATAATTGATGGTTGAAACAGAAATTGCTATCCTGAATAAAGACAGAATTTGAGAAACAGAAAGTTGCCATTTACTCTTTAATTTCTTTCCATAAAGTGAGGCAAAATCTTGTTATACATTGACTTTCATGCAAAATGTTTTCTGGATTTTCCACCAGTTTTTCCATTATTTTCTGTCACTTTCTTGCATCTTTCATTCTATATAATGTTTCCTATCAGCCATTATTTGTTATAAAAAAAATTCCTTCAGATGACTCTATTCTAATAATAGTTCCAAAATTACCTCAATATAATTCCAAACTTTTTTATTACGTAGCATAGAGCATCCCCACAAGCAGCCCACTTTAAAGGAAATGCAATATGAAGGGAAAGGAAGAGAAGACTTGGCTTAAATATCTTATTGGGATATTTCCTGTAACCTTAATAACCCCTGACAAGTAAGTTTAAAGGTTTACCATCCCATCATTTTTCCAAGGCATGTGTCGCATACTATATCGTCATCCAAAAAGTAAAATTCACATTTTTACCATTATTACTCATTATTACTTTACTTACAGAGTAACAGCTTTAGTCTACAACTAAAGACAAATTTACAACTCAATAAGTATTGTCATATTGACAGCAACAAGAAAATTTTAATTTCCTTGTCACTGATACTGACTCCCACATCTGAATAAAGGTCAGTAGTAATTATTCCAGTAATTCTACTTTCTAATGTACTTCTAAAAGCAGAGATTTAAAGCGTATTTCCAAAGTGTCTTCAGATTCACTTTAAGAGGGGGATGGATACAGTATACAGCTTTTGGCCTAAATCCTTTCTAGATAGAGCACCTCAAGGTGGTTTCCGTGGAATGTCCTGTAAGGCAAACTGTGAGGTATTGTTTCAAGTTGAAGGAAATCCCAACAGCCAAAAGCAAACTTTACACATATTGAGTTTTTTTCTATCTTGTTCAAAAGAGTTTTAGAACTAAGTGGAAGTACCATTTATTATACAGGGTGGGGCAAAAGTAGGCTTACAGTTGTTGGTATGGAAAACAGTACAGTAACTAATGAATAATAATATAAGAATAGGCTGTGTTTCATGCACTCACAACTGTAAACCTACTTTTGTCCCACCCTGTACACACAATGCTAAAAACTCAAAAGGGTGTGGAGTCTGTACAACTTAACACAGAACACACATTCCACGAGGGGAGGCATCTTAACTTCCTCACTGTAGATTTTCCCACACCTGGCACATACCCACGATATAGTTTTTGCCTAATAAAATGCTTGTTGAATAAATGAATAAACTCCCCTAATTTCAAAGATGAGGAAACTGGAGGCCGAAGCAGTCAAATCACCTAGTCAAAGTCACACAGTAGCTGTGAAGTAGTTCTAGCACGAGAACTTCAGTCTACAATTCCTCATTTGGTATAATTTCCACATGAGCAAATGCAGGTGTTGGGGTGGGGAGAGACGTGAAGAAGAAGAAAAACTAAAAATAAGCCTGCAGACCATTTTCAAACACCTCACCAGAAGGCAAAAATAAAGTTGTATATAGACTGGGGAGGGAGTATCCCCCCAAAATTGTTTAAATTAAGAACTCTCCCAGGAATAAATGAACAAACAAAAACCCAACCTGTCTAGTTGATATCCAAAAATAAAAATAAAAAAGGTTACAGGGCTTAAAAACTTACAGTTTTTAATAATAGAAAATTAGCCCATATAAGGATAAAAAAGAAGCCCCTGAAACATAGCAGGTTAGCTATAAACTGAAAACTAGGCCAAATATAACTTGAGAAATACTTTGAAAAGGATTCCAAAGGCAATAAAACACTTTTTATAACACATTTTTTTAAGAAGTGGGCTAAAAAATCTGAATAACAATTTAATGATCAGGGTCTAAAAGAGGTAGGCTCAGGGAAAAGATCAGATAGCAAATTGGGTAAATGAATCATTTTTCTTGGTCTTCCTGGAGAAAATACTGCTAGAGGAGAGATTCAAGCATCATAAGTGTCTTGAAACATGGAAGTCGGGCCTTCTATATCAAATGCTGGCAAATGCCCACGAGCGAGCTGGAAAAGGCAAAGAGGTTTCACTCTGTGTAAAGGACATATTTATGCAATTGGGGGGGGGGGGGGGATATGCTCAAGCCTATATCACAACAGCACTCCAACCCAGACACAAGACAGAAATTCCAGGAAGGACATTGCCTCAACGTGAGGCTGCAGCCAAAAATTCTGTTAAATATGCTGCTAAACAGTATCAAGTAGAGAAAAACAACCAAAAAGTGTTGCCTTCTTTTATTTAAAACTATGGTTTATCCATGCTGGAAGAAAACATCCATTTCTGACTACTGGTGTTAAGAATAATATAATAGAACTGGACTAGAAAAAGCAACAACAAAAAGAGGGACTAATGGTCAAGGGGATTACGGGACTAATATAAACTATCGAAGCAAAGTTTATGCTCTTGAGAGTTGTACTTAACCTAGGAATTACACAATCCCTCTGAGCTTTCTCTTCCAGTGTGTGAATGTGGCTACCATTTTGCTAAGTGCTTACTCATGTCCCAGCGTTTATATTCACTGTCACTTTATATACATTATCTCACTTAAACTTCAAAATAATATGAGGATGTGGGCATTGCTGTTGTCATTTTACAAACAAACGGACTGAGGTTTAGATAGGATAAGGAAAGTGCTCGATTTAACACACCAAATGAGAGCCTAAAAATGAATCAAGGCTGGTCAGACTTTTAGATCCAGGTTTTTAACCAACATGTTCCCCACCCTTACTCCTACCCATGCATTGGGCTGCTCTGTTGTTTCCTCCCTTTGTGTGTGGCTGAATTGCTTTGCTCCCATCTCACCATGACAGAACAAAAGAAATAGCTATAATTCTAAATACATGCATGATGGACCATGTCTTACTCGGCTTTGTATCTTCAGAGCTTAACCATCGCCCAGAACAAGGTAAATGTCCAGTAGGCGTTTGGCAAATTGAAATGAGTTGAATAAATATAATGCATATTATAGCAATACAGCACATTTCTGACAAGAAACATTGTTTTTTATGTCTGGGCACACAAAACCTGTACTTTAAATATTGTGATTTAAATAACTGCAATAGACATTTAAGTCTCAATTAGTCATTTCTACAATCAATATGTTGGCTCTGCCATAAAGAAATGGCCATTGCAGCAGTAGGAATAGAATAGGATCAGGGACCTGAAAATTCTTGGCGTTAGGTACAGTTTCAGGTTGGAAACAATTAAGACCAACCCTGGCTAATCACTGAGAAAAAGAAATTCATTGAAAGCTACTGGGTGATCCACAGAATCAGCATGAACCCTGTAGAGCTAGGCTTTCAATATAAGCAGAAACCAAGAAAGTATTGGTAAGCAGAGCCACGCCAAGGCCACATAATGGGAGTAGTCGGGTTGGTGCTTAGCCATCACCATGGACCTTTGGATGGCACAGCTGGACTGCCACTGCCTGCCCCTTAGAAAACTCTGCTAAAACTGCTGACACCACCACCACTGGACACTGGATGTCACGGCCGCCATCACCACAGGAAATTCTAAACTGTCCTTGCTTCTTCAGGTAACTCACCTCAGATGCAAATTCTTGGGCAGAAGACTATAGAGCTGAAGTTAGCGAGCCTAAACCCAAGCTGCAAGGGAGAAACAATATCTGGCTCTTTTGGCTTCCACTGTGGAGTGGGCCCTGCTTGTCCCCAAGTCTCGCACTAATTCCACAAACATAGAAAGTGAATTTGAATACTAGGTGACCACAACAGAAATATTTATATATGTATTCACTACAAAATTACCATCTGAGAAAACGATCTAGAACTGGATCAGGACTGACCTTCTAGCTAGCAGGGTCTCCAAAATCTAGTGATGGGGACTGACGTTCAAGGTCTAGCAAGTGGAGCGCATTCTCGGCAAATGGAGCACGAACTGCATGGGCACTGGACAGGCACGTTCCCACAGGGTCCCGTGAAGACACACTCCCTACGTCACAGACGGGCCATCGTGGTTGCATCCTTTGCAAAGTCCCTGAAGTTATGACATACCTGTGGCCACCATTTCTTGCCACACCTGTTCAGACATTTGTAGATTACTTCGTCCTAGGCGGCAGCGATGCTCTGATGCCTCCATAGTAAGAGCAACAGCGCTTACATTTACTCAGTTCTTACCAGGTGCCCAGAGCTGCGCTGAGGGCTTGACATGGCCAGAGTCGTTTTATTTGCACAGTAATCTTAGGAAGTAGGCATTAGGCTTACACCCATTTCAGGGATGAGGCAAATGAGGCAGAGAGGTTACTTAGCTGGCCCAAGGACACAGGCAGATGAGCAGCCGTGTCAAGGCTGGCAGCAGGCAGCCTGGCTGCAGAGCCTGTGCTCCTGGCCGCCTCCCTTTTGAGAGGATTTCCAGCAGGCCCTACTGGCTGCTGGGTTTACCATTTACTTCCTTAATGCGATCACCTGCTACAGAAAATCCGCATTTTACACATCTGGCATCACAGTTTTGTAGCACCTCCAATACTTCCACTTGCATACCTTTCTTGGCCATGATGGCTCAAACCTATTTACCAGAATGAAGCCATGAAAACAGTGTTGGAAAGAGAAGTCCCAGTAGAAAGAGCAAGCAAGCTGGGTGGTGAGTCCCACTCCCCAGCTTGGGCGGACTGAGCTGTTGATGGGTCTCAATGTATCGCACTTCCTGAGGGACAGTGAGGGGGGTCTGTGTTATCATAATGCTCAGAGCTGGCATGAATGTATACATATGTGTATTTCTAATATAAAAATATTTACGAAGTCGTCATTACTATTTCAAATTGGCATTGTTTGGGGTGTACCTATAGGTTATTTGTAATTTATTATGTGGTGGCAATATATTTATGTTTAAGCTGGCTGTTTAATGAACCGTATAGAACCTCTTTGTTAATATATAATCAGTTCTCATTAACTAATATATTTGATGTCTTTTTCCATTTCGCTATTTATTTTTTCCATTCTCTTATAATGAAAATTTCCAGAGAAAAGATGAAAGAACTGCCATGAACATCCATACACCTACCAACTGAATTCTAGAATTAGCATTTTGCTATATCTTCATCATATATAAATCTATGATTCCTTCTACCCACTCATCAATCCATCTTATTTTTAATGCATTTCAAAGTAATTGGCAATATCAGCACAGTTTCCCCAAAATACTTTGGCGAGTTTAATATTTATTTACAGTTCTTTTGAGATAAAATGTATGTACAGTGAAATGCAAAAATCTTAAGTATAATAGTTGATGAGTTTGACACATGCATAGCGGTATAACCTAACCCCTGTGGAGTTACAGAATATTAGCATTAACCCAGAAAGCTTCCTCTCGGTCTTTTCTCGTCATTCTCAGCCCCCACATCCCCAAAGGCAGCCACTGTTCTGATTTTTTTTTATCATAGATTAGTTTTGCTTGTTCCAGAATTTCATGTAAATGGAATCATTAAATATTTACTCTTTTTTATACTTCTTTTGCTCAGTATAGTTTTGAGGGGTTTTTTAAAAGATTTTTATTCATGTTGTTATGTATATAAGTAGTTTGTCATTTTTATTGCTAAGTAATATTAATTGTTTGAAAATGCCATTGTATATTTATCCATTCTCTTATAAATGGACCCTAGATTGTTTCCATTTTTTATTTATTATGACAAAAGCTGTTATGAACATTTAAGTGCTGTGTTTTTGTGGACATATTTTTCATTTTTCTTGGGTAAATACCTAGGAGTAGAATTGCTGGGTCTTGAAGAAGTTGTATGCTTAACTATGTAAGAAACTTCCAGACTGTTTTCCAAAGTGGTTAAACCATTTTACACACCCACCAGCGATGAATGAGTGTTGTGGTTGCTCCATATCCTCTCCAACATTTGGGGATACCAGACCTTTTAACTTTGTCCATGCTGGTGGGTATTCAATGTTAGCCCATTGTAGTTTTAAATTGCATTTCCCTGATGACTAATGATGCTGAGCACATTTTTCATGTTCTTATTATTGGCCATTTGTATATCTTCCTTTGTGAAGTATCTGTTCAAATCTTTTGCTTATTTTTATTAGGTTGTGTTTCTTTTTATGATGATGATTTTTTTATAAGATCCAAGATAAAAGAACTCTTTCAAGTCCATAAAACAAGATATATGGACTGGACTGCCCTGAGTCACATTTTTAGTAATTATATTAGTATTTAGATTAATAAAAACTTTAATTTCCTATTTAAAAAACTGAAACCCAATTTTTCAACAAATACTTTTTATTTTTTTATTTTTTTTTTAAATATATCTTTATTGACTTCAGAGAGAGGAAAGGAGAGGGAGAGAGAGAGATAGAAACATCAATGATGAGAGAGTCATTGATCGGCTGCAGCCCGCAACCCAGGCATGTGCCCTGACCGGGAATCGAACCCTGATCGCCTGGATCCTAGATTGACGCTTAACCACTGAGCCACGCCTGGCCGGGCTCAACAAATACTTTTTAAAACAAACAAAAACTCCTTCTTCTCATATTGAACCTGTATATACAGGTATCTATACAGTGGGTATACAAATGTCAAACTCCTGAACAAATGTTAAACTCCCTGACCTTATGAACACATTTCCGTAAAACAATAGGTACCACTGCCCCCCATTCTAAATCAGTGCTTAATGAAAGTCAAGTCATTACCTTAAACTTATACAATGCTGGATGTCAATTATCTCTCAATAAAACTGGAAAAAATAAATCAGTGCTTATAATCTGCTGACAATCTTTTTTTTCTAGATTCTCTGAACTTCAGAGTTCAAACCTCAGATCTTTCCATTCTGTTCTAGATAAGACTTTGGTCTCCTATCTCCTAGAGAATAATCTTGAGTAACCTTAGATGTGAATAAACCCTCCTAACTAATCTTCTAGCTGTTCTTAAGTCATCTCACTTGTTCTACCTGATTTCCTGATCACATTGTTCACATTGAACACTCCATATATGCTCAGCAAAAGTGTTATCAATGCAAGTCATCTAATATCATAAGGAATTAATAAAATAATATCAACAAGATATATGGAACAGGTTATATAGAGGAAGAGTTGAGACAAGTGGACTGCTTGAAACTCTAGGTTGCAAGGTAACAGAAATTCAGCTTGAATTCGATTAGGCAAAAGGGAGGAATGTATTGGTTTGAGTGCTACAAGAAGGGCAGGACTACAGCTGGACCTCAAAGATAAGACACTTCAGTATCAGCAACTTTGGAACCAGAAACCTGAATTCCACCAGAATTTTCTACCTCATTGCTTTTCTCTGCGTTTGTTTTATTCTTTGAAACTAGCTGCAGGCATATGATGAGGAAAACAGTTGCCAGCAGCTACCATACTTCATCTCAGCTTCACCACCACAGAAGTATAGACCATGCTTTCACTGGCCCCTAGTTCAAAAATCCAAATGAGTTCTGACCACCCATCAGCCATCAGCTGTGGCCAGGTTGTAACATATTTCCTGTGGTAGGTCCAGGAGAAACTGCCCAGGAGGCCGTTGAAATTGTATGTCCATCATCTGGGACAGAAGTCTGAGCTACAGGAAGATATGTTGAACACACGAGCAGAAAGGTGGTAATTCAAGTCATGCAATTGGACGACATGATCTAGGGGAGCATGCGGAATAAAAAGAGGCGATCTGCGAACAGAAGCCTGGATTGTATCACTTCAGCCTGTTTTTCTAGAGTTTGTTTCTTAATTATAAATGTACTTGTTTATAAAAATTAAAAATATAAGAAAAATGGAACATCAGTTGAAAATTTGGCATACACCATATAAAGGGACAATTTTTTACATGAAAAATACACACACACACACACACACACGAAGGTGTGGATGATTCACTTGGAGGGGTGTAATGACATTTGACAGAGCAACCCCCTCAAAGGACCTTGAGTAGAAATATTCTGCTTTCACCTCAAGTGGGAAGTCAGTATAGAAAAAGACAGATGGTATAACCCACACAGATATTTTCCCTGAAAGCCAAGTGCTAATGTAAGTACTTCTTATACTAGTTCTTTGATAGGGAGTGTCCTGAAGGCCGGTTGAATGGCCTATATTTTGCCCAGGTCGTGAAAGGCACCCATGATGTGAGAGATGCAGTGAGTTGAAGCAAAGTCGCAGGGCTGCACACAGCAGCAGCTATGGGACTGAGTGCCACAGAGAGTAGCAAGGTGTGGTGTAAGAAGTCTATGGCAGTTAAGAAAGGTGGATTCCAAAACTTCCTGTGGATTCATATCAATGGCTTGACTGACAGACAGAGTTGTTTACATAGTTATAACACTTGGGTATGGACATAAAGCCAACCACCCTCTTACTGACATAATATGCTTCTCTGACTTGGCAAATCTCTGAAGGGAAACTGAGTCTTGCTCTTGGGTTCTCAAATACACATTTTCAGAGTTGACCTAGGTACTGCAGGAAGCTTTTAAAAACTATCCAAAGCAGAGACTTATGAGACAGCAAGTCATAGATGTACATCACGTCCCCCAAGAAGACTATGACTCCTCAGTCCCGTCAGTCATCCAAGATGTTGTTCCACAGTTATTAGAAGATGGACAAGGAGTGAAGATGCCAAATGGCCTCACAATATACTGGGTGGGGCAAAACTACGTTTACAGTTTGTGAGCATGCAAAACATGGAGTATATTCTTATATTATTACTTAATTACAGTATTGTACTATTTTCCATACAAACAACTGTAAACCTACTTTGCCCCACCCTACATTATTCAGGCTCATCAAAATATGCCTGGATGGGTGTGGTTTACTTGCCACTTTTCCAAGGACAACGTTATAACTGTCCTGGCTGTCAGATTTCAGAAGGATTTATGCCCCATGTTCAGGAAGATCAATGATGATGATGATAGCTACCATTTCCTGAGTGCCTATCATGTGCCCGACCCTATGCTAAGAATTGTATGTGTATTAGTTAATTTAATTCTCACAACAGTCCCGTGGTGGATAAACAATGCTTAAGCAACTTCTACCACGTCACATAACTAGAAACTGATAGGGCTGGAGTCAAACCCAGATCTTACTGGTTCCCAATGCTCATGGTCTTTGCTTTATGCTGTGATGCCTCTTCTACTGAGAGCTGGTATGGACTGTATATGATGAACATGCTGAGGTCACAGTTGTCTTGTTAGAAAAGGTAAACACCATTCTTTTTCTTATTAAAGAGAACCAAGATAGCCCCACAGGAGATGCGGAAAACTAATAAATACTTCACCATAAATATTGTCCTCCTTGAAAAGGACTTCAGCCTTGGGTTGAAGAGAAAGAACCACTTTAGTCCTGTGGCAGTAGAAACTCGAGGTCTCAGCATGTGCCATCCTGGTAATGGGCACAGAGGTGGGGGCAAGGGAAGCTTGTCTGTTTTCCCATTTGTGAATTCTTACCTGCACATGGCAGAGTGTTTCAGAATTCCTGGCACAGAGATAGTAAAATGGATGGCACCTAGCCAGGTGCCAAGCAAATATTGGTGGCAGAAATGTGAAGTGAACTAAAAGGTGTCTGGAGCAGATTTCAGGGAAAGTTAAAGTAGCTTGAGCATAGAGTGAACAGTAGACCTAGGCACTCATGACTTATTCCTCAGACACAGTTTAAGGGGGCATATTTTTAGAATGTGGTCCCATAAATAGGGATAGCCACGGACAATGTCCAAGCTTTTGAGTCACATAGGGAGCCTGGCCTGCCATACTAAGGCTTCATCTACAGAGTCGCCCAATACCTGATCATGGAAGCTGGATTCTTTGGTTAGGAATACCTCTGAAATGCAGAACACCTCTTCCTAAACTGAGATCTAAGAGAGAGTAAGGGTCAGAAACCAGCTGTTCCCTCGCAGGGGTCTTGAGTGTGGACTTGGACTGCCAGCAGCAGTGAACACATGCACACACACACTTAGAGATAGGTGTATCGCTAGCATTGCCTCTATCCCAAGGACAAGTTCTACCAATTCAGAAAAGTGTTAAAGGTTTCAGTACCAGTCCAGTGTGAAGGGCTCTCCTGCAGCCTCCTTGGAATTCAATCAAGAAAACTGAATCATTCCATTCCAGCTCCTGGGCAAGACGCCAGGACGATCACTGACCCCCACCTAATGCTGAAGCCCATGGACATCACTGATGGCATTCCCATCTGCTGTCACAGCAGGATAAAGATAACCAACTATCACAACGTGCTTTGAAAACACAAAATGTCTAATAAAACTTTCATATTTTTCTGAAATCACTTTTTATTTAGTTTCAGTACCAAAAAAAAAAAGTCTCGAGAATTTTCTAGCCAGGAGTAATAATAATATCCTGCCTGTTGCTGTGGTGATTCTGTGTATTCTCTCTGTGGCTACTAAAATTACATGTGAAAATGACATAGAAGAATTATTTGGCCCCTATTGGTCACTACTGAAATTCAATATAAAGTTATTATTTGATCCTGTCCACAAATACAAATAAGAATATTACTTCCCTACTATTTCAAGGAAATTTAACCTTTCTTGGAGCTCTGCTGAAAAACAAGTTCTCAGATATTCAGTCTAATTTTTATGATGATTTCCAGAAACTTAAGGGACTCAGTCTTGAGATCTGAGAATAAATTAAACACTTTTTAAAACATTTTAAATAATTTTCTCATTCCATTGCTAAAAAATGATTACTTCTGAATGTATAAAAACTGCCCAGACTACCTTCCACAGCTACAACTTTCACACTGAAAACCTGCCTTACATTACAGAACGGGCATTGTGACAACTAAGTTTCTTTTTTTTAATTGTTTTTTAATTTTTATTTTGTTGATTTTAGGGAGGGAGAGAGAGAGAAAAAAAAGAGAGAGAGAGAGAAAGAGAGAGAGAGAGGAAGAGAGAGAGAGGGAGAGGGAGAGAAAGAGAGAAAGAAACATCAATCTGTGGCTCTACCCATTCATAGGTTGCTTTCTTGTATGTGCCCTGATGGGAGATCAAACCCGCAACCTTGGCATGTCGGGACAATGCTCTAACCAACTGAGCTACCTGGCCAGGGCCCTAAGTTTCTTTTAGCTAATAAATTAATTGGCAGTCATTTTGTATAAATCAGACATTTAAATATTTATATGCAAAATCAGAATTGTTTAAAATTTTGAAAAATATGCTTACCTAGCACACACACCCTATATTTCTTAGAATATTCCTGAATCATTTACTGTGACTCTGACCAGTTATCACATTTGTTCAACATACATTGACACAGATCTTTTGATTGGGTCAATTCTATATTTTTAAGATTTAGTCATATTTCAGATTTAACCAATTCCTTAAATTAACCTTATAATCAATTGTCACGTCGCTTTTCACGCAGAAAGGGGGGCTGGGGTTGGAACTCTGACAGATCCATGAGTAAGTGGCCTGGAATTAAACTACTTGTAAAGCAGTGTGGGTGAAATTCTTTGATTCCTACTACTTGAAATATTTTCATTTTCTTGATTCACCTCTCAGCTTCTCATCCTTATTTCTCTTTATGACCATTCGAAACCCCTCTCACTCACCTCACACTAATTCCCTGTTCCATTCCCTTTAGTGGCCTTTCAAAACTTTCTCTTCCTCTATGTTCCTAAAATCCCCAATCACAAGACTCCCGCTTCTAGCCTGCTACTATTCTGAGAAAATAGAAGCCGTGTGAGGTATTTTTCTTTTGACTTCCCTTGTCTTCCCCTCTGAATTCCTCTGTGTTGTACACTGTATTCCCCCTTTCGATCTTTGGCTCCAGGATGAAATGGCTCTCCTTCTGGTAATGTTATCCTCTCCATCTTTACACTGGATCATAAACCCTCCTGTCTCCTTACTTCCTTGCTCTTTCAATTCCCTTCCTTAATTTTTTTTTTAATCTCTCCTGACCAACCATCTCTTCATCTGCCTACTCAAGTGAACCCAGTTTTTAAAAAGAAACAAACAAAAATCTCTCGACCTTGCCCCTTCCCTCAAGTTTCTTCCTCTTACCATCACTTCCACACCCAAATTATTAGAAGAGTGGTCTACACTTGCCTCCTCCATTTCTTCACTAGCCCTTTATATTCCTTCTAAGATCACGGGGACTCTTACATGTCAAATCCAGCTCCATTCTCTCGAGCTTTCACAGTATTTAACACTGTGGGTGACCTTGTGTCTCCTGAAACCCTCTCTTCCCTGGGTCTTGTGACTCTGTACTGTCCTGGTTCTCCTAAGACTGTCCTGGCCACGCGTCCCTTTGTTCTTCCTTCTCCTGCCCTATGACACCCCGTATTCCCCATGGTTTTACACTTGGCCTTCTTTATACCACCTCACTCTATCCTTTGAAAGTCCAGTGCTTTGGGACCTGTTGAGATCTCTTATGGATCGTCAGTCCAAAAGTTCTCTTTCGAGCTGCTCCACATGTGTGTCTCTACCTGACAGTAGGGCCTCCATAACAGTAGGGCCTCCTCAGAGGCATAAATACAGAGTTTTATTCAGCCCTGTACTTCAGCCCGCCACGTCCACCGTCCAGGGCCAGGAACATGGTAATAGGAATGCAATAAAAGCTGGGGAAGCTGAACTAAACAGCATTTCCCACAGCACCTGAAACTGAACAGAAACAAAACGAACCAGCTGTCTGGCCCTCCACAGCCCAAAACAACCCAGCCTCCTAACTTCCCTATTTCTCTTACTAATATTTTCAGCTTCTAACTTCCAAGCCTTAAAATCTCAGCTCCAATTCATGTCTTTTTCTTTGTCTCTGTATTTAATAAACTAACATGTGTTATTAATTCTTCCTTTGTTATGTTTTTACACTTGTCTATTCATTTAATTTATTTCTGTCATACCCTCAATTCAAGGTCTTAATTACCTCCTACATATTTTATTTAATAGCTTTCCAAATCAATGTCTCCATCTTTCCTACACACTACTTCTAGTTTACTCTTCATTTACTCTAATATCGTTAGAAGTGTGAACTACTTCCAGTTCACACTTCTAATGATATTACTTTGCATCTCAAAAGTAGTTCATATTTATCCTTTGCCTAGCAAATTACAAATGTCTTGCCCTAGCATACAAAGTTCTTCATAATATGGCCCCCTAAAATACCTACATGCTAGGAAGGATTCAAGTTACCTCAAGAAAAGAGAATATTCAAAAATACTTATTGATCAACTGATAGCTGTCAGAAAACAAGCACGCTCTGAAACTCAACCATTCTCTCTCTCTATCAGTGTCTCTGCTTCTCTTTTCAGTTTCCCTTCTCTCTATTGCTCTGCTTCCTCCAGTTATTCAGTTTCCATTCCCTCATAGTTTTCAGCTAGTATACAGCACAATATGACAGCTCCCAGTACCTTCTAAACCCTGGCGACTCTCAACACTTCTTTGCAGTTTCTGTCCCCAGCCCCCCCACCACCAATTAGTTCAGTTTCTTGATTTGCCAGCTCCAGTTCTAAAGAGTTCAAATGCCCTAGTCTGTCATCTCACGCTAGATCACAGAAATGCCACCACACAACAGCCTATGGGTTGTTTGCACTTGGATCAGATGCCCGATCAGTTGGATCCAATCACATGGGGACAGGGCAGGATCACAGGTTCAGGGAATGGACCCTTGGGAAACAGGGCTGTGGGCAGAAAAAAAAAATTCCTTTAGAAGGAATCTCTCAGAAGGACAGGCAATGATCAACATCTCTAAGGCATTATCTTTTCCTGCCTTACTCTCCTACATGTACGTGGCAATCTTGTCAAACAGGAATTGCTATCTCAAAAACTCAGTCCACGATTTTATAATTTAATGCCTGTGCTCATGCTGTTCTCTCTGCTTAGAATAATCTCTTCCACCATCTTACTATCTAGAAATCTACCATCCAAAGGACATGAACAGACATAAAAGGAATTCCAAAACAGTCAATGCACAACAAAGAAAAAAAGCTATGAAAAATCAGTTGAGCACAAAGAAAAAAACCCTCAAATTAAGGTGCAATTTTTGTCAATTAAATTAGCAAAAAAATTTAGAATGATTAATGTACCTTATGATGACAGTTTCTTGTCTTCCTATAAAATATAGCTAAAAGGAAAGGCATTTAATTCCTGTCAAAATTCCACAAAGATGTCCAAATATAAATTTTAAAAAAAGGAAGCACACCTAAGATGAAGAATTTTTAAAGTAAATGTACCAGACCAAGTAATGCTGAGAATACAGTAGCAGTTAATCTTGTAAATGGCTGATGGTATTGCAAAATACTAGAATTCGTTTAGAAAGCAGTTTAACAACATGGTTCATTTTGAAATTACAGAAAAACTTAAACAGGAAAACAAAATTACTATCAACTGGGGAAAATAATTTTAACACTTTGGTACATAGCCTTCCACACCCTCTTATCACACATATTTTTCCTTTGCTTTTTTTCTTTTTAAAAAAATAATTGGACCAAACTAGTTATACCATCAACTGGCTTATTAGCATCTTTTCTTATTCATTATTTCATAAAACTTTAGTCTATAAACAGTATTCCAAAACATTACTTTTAATAGGCTATCATGTGAATAGGTAATAGTATATTCTTAGCAAAAAAATAGTCCTAATGCTAGACTTCAGATTTTGTCAACTTTTTCATAATTACCAATGGACTGTAATGAACATCGTAGTACATAAATCTTTTGTGCGCACCTCTGATATTTTCTTAAAACAAATGCCCAGAAGTATTCTTGATAAGGCAAAGAGTGCAACCATTTAAGAAAACTTTTTAATAAAAGAACTTCTAAATATTGATTTAACTAAAACTCTTATCTGACTATATTAGGATAAGGAAGGGGAAAGGAGGAGGGAAAGAACAGATGATATGCGAGAGCTAAAGCTCCAAATTTATAGCAGAAAGTCATTGGTGCATAAAATACAAAAATTTTTAAGTCAGTATCCTCACATTATTTAGAAAAAAGGAAAGCAAAACAGCTAATAATGAAGAACAGTGGACAGGAATCAGGTGTAAGAAAATATGGCACAGAATACTGCTGTTTCTCCTCACTGTAAGTCTTATTCTGTTTGACTTTTCAACCATGCATTTATATTGGTTTGATAAAAATACAAATTATATTAAAAAGATAAAGCCAGCAATATAACTCAGATATAAAATATAACAGATGCACAAGTTGGCTTAGGAGCCCACAATTCTCATAATTCTTTAAGTAGAAAAAAATCCTCTTGTGTCCATGCCATTGCCTATAAAGACCTTAAAATTTATAATTTTGTGAATTCTTACTGAGAACCCTCTGTAAACAAAGTACGTGACTAGGTGCTGTGGGCGATATTAAGAAATTCTCTAACTTTCTATTCTCTCCAGGGAGAAGACAATTGCTGTGAACACTGGAAATAGCCTCTCCACCATGACTCAGCTATGGAATGTTAGAAAAATGCCTATGCCGAAAATCTTCAAGTTTTCTCTCAAAAATTTTTTAAAAATAGAGAAAATTTAAGATACCAATTCCTCTATGTAGAGTTAAGAGAGAGGAGTAAGTTTTGCTTCAGAAAAGCCCTTCCATTTTTCCAAATACCAGAGAACGTGCTATTGGCAGTCCTCCCCAAATATGTCAGAAAATTGGAGAAATAAAAGGGAAATTAGGATAGTGGGAGTAAATGAAGTGTTAGACCCTTAATTCTCAAGCAAATTCCTCATAGATCTTGCCACGTGTCCTTGGTAAATGTTTAGTTCTCCCATATAGTTCACTTCATTGCAGGTGGACACAGAATTTTCTCATCATAGTGGCACCAGGTCTGAAGTATTTCCCCTCTTTATTTTTTTTTTTTTTTTATGTTTTAATTTATCTTTATTGTTGAAAGTATTTCCCCTCTTTATACAACTGATTTGCAGGATTCCTGTCTGGTGAGGAACGAGTCTCCACTGGCAATGGTTGTTAAGTCTCTGCCTGCATCATCTTATCTCCAGCTAGTACACAAAATGGAGCTATTAGGCCCAGACTCCTGCCTCTTGCTCCCTCCTCACAATCTCTTTCTGCCTCTCCCTTCCTCCTCTCCACTCCACAATTCTTTTTTTTTTTTTTTTTTTAATCCTTACCTGAGGATATTTTTTCCATTGCTTTGCAGAGAGAGTGGAAGGAAAAGAGAGAGAGGAACATCCATGTGGGAGACACATCGATCGGCTGCCTCCTGCACACTCCCCGCCCAGACCAGGGCTGGGGATGGAGCCTGCAACCGAGGTACCTGCTCTTGCCTGGAATCGAACCCCGGGCCCTTCAAAGTCCATGGGCCGATGCTCTAACCACTGAGCAAACCAGCTAGGGCCACAGTTCTCCTCTAACCCCTTCCTCTCACTCTCTCCTTCTCCCCTTCTTCAGCCTCATTCCTGAGTTTTTCCTTCGCTGTCTCCTACGGCTTCCCACCCTCACCCTATCCACATCAAAGAGCCGAGGTGAGGGAGGAGAGCCCTTCTGGTTCTTTCTCTCCTTCCCTGCATGGAGAAGAACCATAAATCCTACCTTTACGTAACAGAAGTCTAGTAACAAAGACATCTAACAAAATGCCAGCTAACATTTCAAGTATAATTCAGACTAAACTATTCCTAAGTTTATCAGAATTTCATGAATAATTTTCTCTGCATTTGAGTGACTATCATTTAGCTGTATTTATTTTGATTTTTTCAGTGGTAAACTAAATGTATAATTGTGTTCTCTATTTCTACATTTATTATTCTCCCTTTAAAATGTTGTGTCTAATGGCTATTATGCAATTTCAGCACCCATTTTCATCGTGCTTCCTTCCCCAACCTTTACCAAAACCTACCCCTCTCTCCCAAATAGAGGGTACTGGAAAGAGAAAGGTGAACGCTCCCTATCCTCACCTAAGCCTCTGTACTGATAGAGGGTCCCTGTGCCAAAGAGTAAACAATATAATGTTCATCCCTTGGGAGCAGCTACATCCAAATAGCCTATTGAGTGAAGTTCAAGTGCACATAGTACATGAACCCTCGAACTCTGAAAACTGGGGCTTGGAATCCCCCAAAAATCCAGCTTTTGGAATAGACAACCCATTTTCCAGTCAGAATAGAGATGTTACAAGAAAAGCCTGGAAGGAGAGGATGAGATTAGTTTATCTGATGAATTCATCAACTAAGAAATGGGAGAGGGCTCCAGAAATAGTTGGCGAAAAAGTAATACATCAAGTATTTAGATATTACAAGCAAGTCTTTACAGATAATCTAAATTTCAAAAAAATATGTTCAAAATTATGCTTAAAGTACGTATAATAAATCCCCAAAATACCACGGAAACAGTCACATAAATTAGGGTGGCGCCCACGGGTCTTGGACTAAGGCAAAAACCCCATCATCAATATGTGTTGGTGCACCAAACTACTGAAGAGTGTTTTTTATATATTCATGTCTTTGTCATAGTAATTCTACAAACTGTAGGTAAGTACAAAAGTACCGGAACAACTAGGTCAAAAACTGCTCCCACCCACACTTTCCCGAATTCTTTTGCAGTTTCATTGGCTAATGAACTCATAATTGATGAAAAACCTTATTACAAGCCCACTATATGCTAAGCTTTGTGCCAGGGAATTCAGGGCACTTCTCTGCCCTACATGATAGACAAAATATCAAAATTCTAAATGAAGATGGGATTAGTATTGCCTCAGGCTCCACTGTGCCTTGGCGTGGTACTATTACTGATTCTGTCTTTGTTGAAGAATTTGATATTTTGGTCATTATGAATTTTTCACATTAATATTTATTTTTAAATATTCCATTAAAATGTTATTTAATCTTGATTACTGAGTTTTTCAGTGCCCCGTTTAAATTCTGCACCTTAGGTAAATGCCTCACTCTCATCCTAGTCCTGGCCCTGATCAAAGATTACAAACCACACCAAGGGTTGGAATACTTTTGGAAAAGGGCCAGATAGTAAATATTTTAGGTGCTATGAGCCAGGTGGTCTCTGTTGCAACTACTCAACTCTGCCTCTCTAGAGCTAAAACACCATAAATAATATTTAAACAAGTGAATGTGGTTGTGTTCCAATAAAACTTTATTTACAAAAACAGGCTGCAAGCCACCTGTGTCCCACAGACTATATAGTTTGTCAACCCCTAATCTACACTGAATCCTCATTTAGTTGTCAGTGCTAGAGAGTAAAGTAACTCGCATTAATTATCTCCAAATAGCTCAAGCTTCCTCTTTCAAAGCCAATGATTCTAATTTAACCAATTTTGACCAAACTTTTTCTAAAATGAACTAAACACATCACCACTTCCTTGTAAATAAATAAATAAATAAATAATTTTAGAACAGAAAAATTTTTAAAGAAAATTAAAAGCACCCATAATCACACTATCTAACAATAACCACCTACAACTTTGGTGCATTGTCTTCAAGTATTTTTATACATATTTTAATGAAGATTAGGGTATTGGGCTGGGTAGGCCTGATTATGCTGTGGTAACAAATTAACCTCTAAATCCCAATGGCCTAACTCAATTAAGGCTTATTTCTCACTCATGTTACCTGTCCATCATGTGTCAGCAGGGCCTTTAGTCCATCAGGAATCCAGGCTGATTAGGAAACTCCACCACCTGGTAGCTGTATCTGGAACACGTGACCCATCAGTCATCTTAGGAGATAAAAGCAACAGCTGGAGGGTCTCACACCAGCTCTTTTATGTTTACAGGCTATTATCTATAACTAGTTACATAATTACAGGAGGTAGAATGGAAATGTCAAGGAGATAAAATGGAATGTTTGTTGACCATTATTAGCCTCCTTGTCACATTAAAAATCACATTATATATATATAATTTTATTCCTGTTTGAGCTTAAAATTATATCATAAGTATTTCCTGACATCATCAAATTGCTTCATAAACATGTAGATATAACCCTTGGTTACTGAGTCACTGTTTCACTATTAGAAATATTGCTATGTGCCAGGGATTTTCCTAAATACTTTATATGCATTTCTCATTGAATTCTTACAACTAGTCTATGAGGAAGGTACAATAGTATGGCCATTTTACAGTTCTGAAAATAGAGGCTTAGTGAGCTTAAGTTCATTTTCCAAGGCTACCCAGCTAGTAAGTGGCAGATCTGGGACTCAAATGCAGGAGTGTCAGACTTTAAAGCCAGTGATCTTAACCAAGGAGTGCAAACTGAAGGCCTACAGTCCAGTGTGAAACACAACACTGCTGCACTGGGCTATTGCCCAGAAAGTGCACCATCACAGGAGCGGCAGAGGATACACCAGACCATGAGGGCCTGGTGTGACCACTGACTTACGGACAATGGAAACAATGACAGATGAAAAAAGGAACCCAACAGGAGACTGAAAGTTTTTCCAGTTATTTCTCTTTCTTTCTCTGTAAGGATGATGACTGGCCTCTATGAACACATTAAGGTCCCTGGACTCTTAGTCCATTTTGGAGGAAGAGGGGACCCTAAAGATATAATGGGCTACTGCTACTTTGGAAATTTGGAGTTTAGCCATGTTACAATTTTTAAAAATGTAAAAGTAGTAAACATAAGAATCTCCTTTTAAAAACTTAACTATATCTAGCCTATACTTAATATATGTTCTCTCTCTACTGAAAGCAAGGATTAACATGTACAGGTTTCTGTTGTAAATAGTCTTTAGTATTTTTCATATACTAGTGTCTTATAGTAACTCTATAAATCATAGGACTATGTATATCGCCTATCTTAAAATTCTTAATGAACTAAAGGATTTATAGTTAAAAAACATTAACAATATAGCCATTTAAATATTATCACTACAATTGTTTTAAGATGGCAAACTAAACAACATATAAAATTTAACCATGCTGTCTTAGTCTGTTTGGGCTGCTATAACAAAAATATCATAGACTGGGTGGCTAAAACAACAAACATTTATTTCTCAGTTCTGGAGGCTGTCCAACATAGGGGTGCTGGCAGATTCAATGATTGGTGGGGGCTGGCTACCTGGTTATAGACAGCCACCTTCTCATGATCCTCACATGGTAGAAAGAGAGCAAAGGAGCTCTCTGGGGTCCCTTTATAAGGGCACTAATCCCATTCATGCGGACTCCATCCTCATGACCTAATTGTCCTCTGAAGGCCCTACCTCCTAATACCATCACATTGGAGGTTATGATTTCGACATGAGTTTTATGGAGACACAAGCATTCAGTCCATAACACAAACCAAGTTTTATTTTTGTAATAAATCCTTTCTCCAAGCTATCATGGAGAATATAGACACATGAGGAATTTCTAATGGTCAAATTTTATTTAGAAGGTGTATTAGTTTCCTAGGGCTGCCATAACAAATTACTGCCAACTTGGATGGCTTAAAACAACAGAAATTTCTTTGGTCTCAGCTTTGGAGAACAGAAGTCCAAATCAAGGTGCCAGCAGGGCCATGCCCCCTCTGAAAGCTCTAGGGAAGACAATTTGCTTGCATCTCCTTAGAGTATGGTGGTTGCTGGCAACCCTTGGCATTCCATGATTTGTAGATGCTTCACCCCACTCTCTGCCTCATCACATGGCTGTCTCTGTGTCCAAATTTCCTTCTTCTTATAGGGGCACCAGTCATTAGACTAGAGCCCATCCTAACCCAATATGACTTCATCTTAAATTTATTACATCTGCAAAGACCCCATTTCCAAATAAGCTCATATTCACAGATGCCTGGGATTAGGATTTTTTTTTAAATTTATTGGAGTGACATTGGTTAATGAGATTATATAGGTTTCAAGTATACATTTCTATGATACATGATGCGTATACTGCATTGTGTGCCCACCACTCAAAGTCATATTTCAACATATCTTTTGGGGGGACATAATTCAAAGCACAGCAGATGGCATAAATATGTCTTCAGGTTTTCCTTGGTGCAGGTGAAGAAAGGAAAAATGAATTACTCTCCAACAACTCTAGTGGAAGGCTCTGTGTTGAGTCTTGATAAATTTTTACCAATAGACTTACATTCAAATACTCTGTCATTGGGTTGAACACATAGAGGTTTAACTCTTGAATGGGTTTTGGCAAACAGACCAGGTATGTATACCCCATACACAGTATTGTTTATCAGTCCATCAATACAAAGGGTTCTAAGTTCAAACTACCTACAAACAAAATTTGGCAACCACCCCATTTGAAAATAAGAAACTGCTTGTAATTTTGACCATTACTCATTTTTCTCTCTTTTTTCTAAGGATAAGTACTCTGTTATTTGGCATAATACTACCTGTAAATGCTTTTGGAACTTATAATAATCCCTGAACTAAACGGTTATTAACCAATATTAACAGATGATGATGATGATGATAATGATGTTGCTGATAATGATCAGAATAAATCTAAATGGACATTGAAGAGTACATACACTAGCTTTCTGTTTTTATAAGAAGTGAATTTTCAAAAGTAGATAACTGCATTCAAGTATTTATTATTTCTTACATAATAAGTATAGATAGAGATCTGGAGCTTATGTTAAAAATAAAAAATCAACCAAAGCTCAAAATAAATATATTCAGTAGGGAACAATGGTCTTGTAACAATGTAGCCTTTCGAAGAGCACCTTGGAGTGATGAATCATTGTACTTGATGATCTTAAACAAGGTTACATATAATTAGAGAAGCATGGAAGTTAGGGGGCTGGAATTGTTATTTTACACAGAAACAGCACCAGACATCTAATAAACATCCAGAGGTTTGTATTCGTATTATGTAAGAATTACAACCCTAACAGAAAAAAATCTCTAGTCAAACTGTAAAATGATTTTTCACTTCCGCTTCTGAGTCATTTAAACTGTGAATAGCAAGCCAAAAATAAAAGTACACAATCAGGAAGGGAATCAAGCTAATTTTGTATTACAGATATAGACAGATGATAGATCTGAGATCTTAAGTTTATAATCCACATATACTTACAATTTGAAAAAATTTTGCAAGATATTCACAAACATGTGATATTGTATTTAGCTTTTGATCTGTATTATTAAAACTTAAAACTTCTAGAGACAAAATTTGATTTCAAATTATCTAGCAGAGGAATCTTTGAAATTATGTTACTTAATATATACTACTCTTTTCTTCTAAAAATTAAAATCTTGTACAAGATTCCTATCTCCCAAATTTCTACCTTCTTGTCGCTATTACCCTATGCCTGCCTATTAGGCATAACCTTGCCTGATTATGCTTCCTGGTTGTGCCTCGTAAGGTACTCGAATCTTTACTACATTGAACCCTTAACTCTGCAGTCTAACCCTCAGTTCCCATCCCTACTGCTTCTCTTTCGGCATTTGACACTGTTAAGGCCTGGTCCTCTCAGCTTCAACTGATCCCTCTCACTCTTCCAGCGCTCAGTAAGCAAGCCCTTAATGGGGGGGGGGGGGGGGGTTCTCCTTTACCAAATCAAATAGAACTGAAGACTGGAACTTATGAAGTGATTCTTCAGCTGCTTCCAGCCCTCTTACTACTTGTTTGCCCTCCCTTCTGGCCATTTCTTTACCAGGACCTAGGAAGCCAATCACAGTTACATCTCAAGGGCTAGAAACCATTCTTCCTGGGTTGTTTGGAACTACTGCTCATCCCCTAGAAACTACTGCTCATTCCCATGCCATTAGGCTGCACAACAGGCTCTATCTGTTTCCTCCATCCTGTCCTGAACCTAGGAGAGAAATCTGTGATATACAGATAAGGTTATAAAAACCTCTCTTCTCCATGAATCCTAGAAAATAGCCAAAGCTCCAGAAAGACGTGCCTATTTCTCCTTAAACCCTTGAACACTCAAATAGCTCTATCTCAAACTACCAATTCTGTCTGATTCCTAACCTCCCTAAAAATCTGCTTGCTTTCCACAGAAACTTTTGGTTGTTTTTCCTATAACTTCACCAAATCTGCAGGTGCTGGCTCCAATAAACTATAATTCCTCCACAGAATCCATGAATCAAGTCTTATCCAGATTCCCAACCCAGTGGGAATGGTATCCCTGCTTCATTCACTAGAATGAAAGAGGAGGTAGAATGATTTGATCGACTGGTCAAATCCAAAAAAAATTAGTGCACACCACACCAGGAACCTAAGGAAACTCAGAAGTTTTTAAGAAACAGTCACTTAACTTTTGATGTTCTACTCAGTAGCAAGACAATAACTATGTTTCTTTGGATCCCTTGGGTATTACAGAACAAGAATCCAAAGGGAGGCAGAAATCGCTAAGGGTGATCAAATCCCAAGACACACATGATAGTCCTCTAGCCCTCCATGAGCCTGAACCCCCCCCCCCCCCACACACACACACACACAGGATCTAACAGCCAACAAAACTCAGAGGCAGTATCATTGGGCAAGCTGAACCTCTACCCAGAGACCAGCGCACTCAAATGGACAAGGTAGCTTGACAGATATCTACAGAATAATTACAATTAAAGTACTCTAAAAATGATCTAAAGCAGTTTCATACTGAAAATATATACCCTATAAACACAGTCCTATATGTAGATAGGCATATCATTAACTTGAAAAAATAAAACCCATTAGTGAAATTAAGCAAGACAAATCTTTACCAGTCTTTGCCATGTTCAACCTCACAGCTCTGGCCACCTCCCTCGGTGTGATGAATGGGGCTGATAATGGAAGAATTATATCTACCACCAGACATTACATTCATGAGTTTGAGGCAAGAACAACTTTTCTCACTTGGAAAATCAAATTTGCTGAATTAACAGCCACTAGTCCAGTTGGAAGGATAAGTGTTATTACTTATAGGAACAAATATGACATAATAAGAACTAATGATTCTACAAATAGTACAGAAGCAGGTTTCCTTCTTTAATTCACCTCTCCCTGCTAAGGAAACTGAACATGATATACAATGTTTCTTGTCAACACTGGCGGTGTTGAGCCTGGCCATATGTGGAAAGACTAGTATTCATAAAGGAATTTGAATAAGCTATAGCATCACTTGATAACTACATTCTAAAAACACTGATTTTTGCCCAGCTGGACCTATGATCCAGGAGATCATGGTTCGATTCCCGGTCAGGGCACATGCCTGGGTTGTGGACTCGATCCCCAGTAGGGGATGTGCAGGAGGCAGCTGATCAATGACTCATCATTGATGTTTCTCTCTCTCTCCCTCTCCTGTCCTCTCTCTGAAATCAATAAAGATATATTTTTAAAAATAAAATAAAAAATAAATAAATAAAAATAAAAACACTAATTTTATACTATCATGGGACAGATATGACATATAAAAGAGATGCCTTAGGTAAATACACAACCAGAAGTTCAGTATCCACGTTTCCATACCCAAAAGCACTATGAAGCAAAAAAATCATTTTGATATTCTTAAAGTCAGTAACAGAATTTACACATAAATAGATATTATTATATAGATCACTAATCAGTGCAAAAGAGAACACACAATAAATTATGTAATCACAAATTTGTATCTGTATCTCTCATAAATAAATTTCAACTGGATAACTGTTACATGCAAAAATTCAGTTTTATATAATGCCTAGAGGAAAATATAAAGAATTATACGTAAAAAGGTACATTGGAAAAAAGTCATGTAAGTCATCTTAAAAGTCATGATTTTTAAAGTAAAAACTCTTTAGAGGAACAACAAGATGGCGGCGTAGGTAACAGCTGCACCCTCCGCCTCCTGCAACCACATCAACATTACAACTAAAACACAGAACCACCATCGCTCAGAGCCTCCTGAAATCCGGCTGAACAGAAGCCCCACAACCAGGGAGCTGAAGAAGCATCGAGACCGGGCGGAGGGGCAGAGACGCCGGCGGATCGGGGCTGAATCACAGAGACGTGCCGCGGGCCCACACCCGGTGCCGCGGTTGAAACCTGGGAGGGAAGCTCGGCGGTGGGGGTTTCCTGGAGGAGGGAGGGGTCCCAGCCCCACACCAGGCCCCCAGCCCAGGGCTTCAGGCCAGGAAGAGACGTCCCCACAATTCTGGGCTGTGAAACCAGCGGGGACTGTCCCTGAGGGTCTCGGAGGCTGCGGGAGCCCCAGCAGCTCCTCTAAAGGGCCCGGCACGGACTCAGTCGGACGCTCCCTCTGAGCCCAGCGCCGGGAGCAGCCTGAAAGGACCCAGGACACTCGGGGAGGAACTAACCTGCCTGAGATCCGGGCGACAGGTGGAGGGGCGGCTTCCTCCCAGGCAGAAGGGCTGGCGGAGGTCATGGCTCCTTTGGCGAGTCCTCCCCGCACAGCCGGCAGGCAGGCGCCATGTTTGAATCGCCAGCACCTGACTCGCACCTTTGGCCCCGCCCCGTGACTCCCGGAGGCCCCGCCTCTCCCCACCTGCAGCTCATCCAGGCCATTTCCAGGGGCTTTTCTATGCAAGTGGCCTCTCAAGCCTCATGCTTAGGACTTTCCTAAAATCTCTCAAACAAGCAGCAGCGTGCCCCATACAGCTTGATAAGTGGCCCCAGGCCTGCCACTAGCGGCAGCTGCACTGGCTCATAGCTTGGCCTCTCCTGGACACCTCCAAGCCCAGCACAAGTAGCAGCCAGCTACAGTTTGCTGTGTAGCTCATGCTGGGTGGCCCTGGGCAAGGCCCTGGCACAGGCTGACTTTGCACCTCCCGGGAGGCCCCAGAGACAGTGCACCTGGTGCTCAGACTCTACCACACTGGATTACAACCCTACCACATCCACGAGTGACACACTCAAGGGGTGCACTTGGTGAACACCAAAGCGCCACTGAAGTAAATCCTGATCCATAGGGGTGTCTCCAGCACAGCTGCTCTTTGGCTGTAGTTGCAGCTGGTCCTCACAGCTGATTGGTCTGGGGGTCAGTTCCTCCCAGGGATGCCAACAGCAACCAAGGCTCAACTACAACAGGACAGTGCACACAGCCCACACAGGGGAGCACCTAGACGGCCCAGCTCAGGTGACTGGGGAGGCTGAGCCACTGGTCCCTACAGGACACCTACTACACAAAGCCACTCTACCAATTCCAGGAGACATAGCAGCTCTACCTACTACATAGAAACAAACACCTGAAAGCAGCCAAAATGCGGAGGCAAAGAAACATGTCACAAAGGAAAGAACAGAAGAAATCTCTAGAAGAGGAACTAAATGAAATAGATCCAAGCAAGCTAACAGATAGAGAGTTCAGAATTTTGGTTATAAGGATTTTTAAGCAGACTGTTAGGGAAATAACTGAGAAAATCGATAACATAATAAAGTACCAATTTGAAATGAAGGCTACAGGAACTGAAATGAAGAATAATTTACAGGGAATCAACAGCAGAGTAGAGGATGCTGAGAATCAAATCAGCAATTTGGAACATGAGGAAACAAAAAACACCCAACCAGAAGAGCAAAAAGAATAAAGAATCCAGAAATATGAAAACAGTATAAGGAGCCTCTGGGACAACTTCAAGAGGCCCAACATTCGTATTATTGGGGTGACAGAAGAGGCAGAAAGAGACCAAGGAATTGAAAACCTATTTGAAAAAATAATTACAGAAAACGTCCCCTACCTGGGGAAAGAAATAGACTTACAAGTGCAGGAAGCACAGAGGGTCCCAAAGAAGAGGAAACCAAAGTGGCCCACAGCAAGACACATCATAATTAAAATGCCAAAGGTTAAAGACAAAGAGAGAATCTTAAAAGCAGCAAGAGAAAAGCACTTAGTTACCTACAAGGGAGCACCCATACAACTGTCAGCTGATTTCTCAACAGAAACTTTGCAGGCCAGAAGGGAGTGGCAAGAAATATTCAAAGTGATGAAAAACATGGAACTACAACCAAGATTGCTCTACCCAAGATTGCTCTACCCTTCTAATTCTATCATTTAGAACTGAAGGTCAAATAAAGAGCTTCTCAGACAAGGAAAAGCTAAAGGAGTTCATCACCACCAAACCAGCACTACAGGAAATGTTGAAGGGTCTTCTTTAACAAGAAGCTAATGAACAAAAGAATCTGATGAACTAAATAGATCCAAAGACACTGACACATGTAACAGACGATCATATTTCAGGGGAAAGAGGGAAGGGGGGTGGAGGGTGGGAAGAGATTAACCAAAGAAGTTATATGTATAACCCATGGAAACAGTTAATAACGGGGTGAAGGCCTGGGAAGGGGGTGGAAGTGGAGGGGATCAATTGGGGGGGGGAAAATGGTATACCTGTAATACTCTCAACAATAAAGATAAATTAAAAAAATTAAAAAATAAAGTAAAAACTCTTTAAAATTTTTTTATTGTGGCAAAATATACATAATCTAAAAGTTACAATTTTAACCATTTTTAAGTGTGCAATGCAGTGGTATTAAATATATTCACAATATTATGTTTACCAATATTTTGAGAATATTTTCATCATATCAAGCAGACTCTCTACCCAATAAGCAACAATAACTCCCCTCCCTCCTCTCTTCCCAGGCCCTGGTAACCATTATTTTATTTTTTGCTTCTATGAATTTACCTATTCTCTACCTTATATATGTGGAATCATATAATATTTGTCCTTTTGTGTCTGGCTCAAACTTAGCATAATGTTTTCAAGAGTCGTCATGTTGTAGCAGCATATAAGAATTTCAGCATTGTCCACTGAACGTGGATATCACTTTTTATCTAACCATCTGTTGATGGACACCTGGGTTGTTTACCTTTAGTTACTGGCAATAATGCTGCTATGAACACTGGTGTACACATACCTTTTTAAGTTCATTTTTAATCATTTCCAGTATATATCTAGGAGTGGAATTGCTAGGTCATATGGTAATTCTATGTTTAGCTTTCTCAGTCAGGAACCACTAAACTATTGCCCACCATAAGATCTTATTGTTATCTGTTTAATCTCTGCAATATCTAAACATGTCCCTTATTTTATTTGCTTCTTTTCTTATGTTTCAACATATTTTTCCAATTATTTTCTTTTGATTTTTTATTGTGATAAAATATACATAACATAAAATGTATCTTAACCATTTTTAAATATACAGTTTAGTGGTAATAAGTACATTCATATTGTCACACAATCATCACCACAGTCCATCTCCAGAACTCCTCATCCTGAAAAACTGAAACTATGTGCTCATAAAACAGTAACTCCCCATCACCCTCTCACCATTCCCTGGCAACCATCACTATAATTTCTTTTCTCTTTTTAATCTCCCCTTATCCCCCATGCTCCAGCCTCCAGTAACCCCCTTTCTACTTTGTATGAGATCGGGTTTTTGTACTCTTTGGTTTAGATTCACATATAACTGAAATCAGGAACTATTTGTCTTTCTGTGTCTGGCTTATTTCACTTAGCATAATGTCCTCCAGGTTCATTCACATTGTTGCAAGTGACAGGATTTCCTTCTTTCTTAAGGCTGAATAATATTCCATGTACCACATTTTCTTTATCCCTTCATCAGCAGACACACACTTAGGTTGTTTCCATACCTTGGCTATTGTGAATGCTGCTGCAGTGAACACAGGAGTGCAGCTCTCTCTTCCAGATACTGATTTCATTTTCTTTGGTTATATACCCAGAAGCAGGATTGCTGGATCCTATGGTAGTTCTACTTTTAATTTTTTGAGGAACCTCCATACTGTTTTCCATAGTGGTTGTACCAATTTACAATCCCACCAACAGTGGACAAGTGTTCCCTTTTCTCCACATTTTTGCCAATACTTGCTATCTTTCAACTTTTTGAAAACAGCCATCCTAACAGGTATAAGGTAATATTTCATTGTGATTTTGATTTGTATTTCCCTGATGATTAGTGATGTTGAGCATGTTTTCAGATACTTGTTGGCCATCTGTATGTCTTCTTTGGAAAAATGTCTATTCAAGACTTTATTACATTTTTTTAAATCAGGTTGTTTTTCTTTTGCTACTGAGTTGTAAGAGTTCCTTGTATATTTTAGATATTAACCTCTTATTAGATATATGGTTTGCAAATATTTTCTCCCATTCCATACGTTGGCTTTTCATTTTGTTGATTCCATGTACCCTAAAAGTATAAAATCAAAAATTAAAAGGTAAATACAAATAAAGAAAAATACGTATAGCAAATATGACTGACTAAAAGCAAATATATCAAGAGCATGCACAGCTTCATAAGAAAAACACTAAAATTTTGATAAACAAATTACAAATAGCACGAGTAGATAAGTCACAAAAGGAGAAATGCAGATAGCTAACATATATGGGGTTGTTGTTAAATCCCACTTAGGATCAAAAAGTAAAAACTTGAGTAAAAACTTTTTTTGCCTATCCAATTAGCAATAACTTTTTAAAACTGCTCAATTCTATGTAACCCTACCAGAGTTAACAGAAAAGAAAGTAACAGAGGAAGGAAACCTGCTGATCACAAGGCAAAAGTATTTAATGATCCCTCCGGTAAAAGAATAAATGCCTTAGGGAATTAATTACCTTCTCTCATACTCAAGTAGCACTGCTGTCAGAGGTCCTGGTTTGTTCCAACTATAATCCCAGGTAGCCCACCCTCTGAGATGTGTTCTAGACTTCAGCTTTCAAATCTGTAACTATTAAGCTCTATCCTTGCTGTGCTAGGCCTAATTTTTAATTACCTACACTCTTTGACCTTAATACCTAATCTTGTACCTCCCAGTCTTTTAGATGGAGTCCCACATCTCTGCTGTCTGTTCTCCTGAACTTGACTCCTTTTCCTGCTAACATGATACATACTAAACCTTATTTTATCAGTAGAAATCAGGGTACCACAAGTTAAAAAATCAAATTAAACCATAGACATAAGTCACATTTATGCAGATCAGATAAACTTTTGATGGGACCTACAGCCCCTTCTCTGTGAGTCATCTCAGTACCACAAAAAGCTGTGACCCGGTATTTCCAGGAGGACCAGTCATGCAGCTCTGCTGTGCAAATGAGTCATAAGAAACCTGGCCAACCATACTCGACATCCTCAAACCACCTCCCATGGAGCTGGTCATTTTCTGTCCACTCACTCTTGTTCTTTTATTTCCCTCAAATTTCTTTCGAGAAGCCATCCTTAACTGAATTAGTATGACAAGAATAACCTACCTGCTGCCCTATGGAAAGGACAAGACTTTCAAAAATCACTGCACTACAAAGTGATTCTACTATATGATTTCTACTTACAAAGTAAAATAGAATTTATTTTTTTTCTCCACCAGAAAACAGTCCAGATTCTCAACAGTCTCCAGTCTCAGTTTGGTACCATGATTGCCATAAATAAATTTCTTACGCACTAAAGCCAGTTTTGCCCTTTTCCCAGGAGGCTTTTGTAAAGCGCAACATAAATTCAGCTATCTCATATGATGCAACTGTGATTTGGGAAAAGCCAAGGCCATCATCAATACACAGCTCCATCCTCCCACACCAACAGCCCATCTAACTACCGCCAAGTCCCCAAACCCTGAAACTCCCACCCACAAGCTGCCAAACCCTCTGGTTGCCCTGTCACTGGCAGATGCTACAATGCTCTGTCAGTAAAAGGTTTGTGAAAAACTGAAAAGTGTACCAAATCAAACAGAATGCAAAGACATTTTTACTAAATTCAGTATTTCAAGATTCTGGAATAGTTAATGTTTAAGAATTAAGAGGGATTTGGGGACTCAGAGCCCTGTGCTTCTCTGTCTGACCAACTTCTAAATGGCTATGCCCTGTCTACCCCAAAAGGAATCAGAAAGGCAGTATGTGAAGACTTTGAACTTGTCCCATGAAAAGCATTATAGACATACAACTCTGTAAAAGCAAAATATTTTACTTACAGGAAGGCTCGTATGTGCCACGGTCATAATTTCTATGGTGAAGCAATATGGTGGACACTCACAAGTGGAGTGATATTATCTGCTAAGGGGGGAGCCACATCCTATTGTCATTTACATGCACTGCATTAAAACGTGCCCAAAGGTACTGACCTAGTGACATAGTGAGCGGAAATGTTATCATCACAGTTAGGTCACCTACATTGCTCACTAAGGTTTCACCACATCATGTAATATTTATTTCAGTCTGGAAAGCAATCTCCATACTCTGAGCCCTTCATCATATAAAGGGTGGGGCAATAGTAGGCTTAAGTTGTGAGTACATGAAACAGGGTTTATTCTTGTATTACTATTTATTAATATTGTATTATTTTCCATATGAACTGATATAAGCCTACTTTTGCACCACCCTGTATATATGGGAAAATGGAGGCCCAGGAAGTTTAAAGACTTACCTGTGTCAGAAAGCTCGGCCAGCAAAATGACTAAAATACAGTCTTCTTGATTCCTAGCCCTGTGCTCTTTCCACTTCCTTTCTGTTCCCCAGCTTATTGTAAACCCATTGTTCCCAAATGCACTTTCCCCCGTCCAAGTCTCACCTCTCTATGCTACTCCTATGTACTCCAAATCCCCAAAACTGCTTCTCTGACTGCTTGGGTTGAACCTCTCTTTTACTCCATGCCTCCTGGCATAGCGCTGTTCTCTCTGAGATCATGCCCCCTGAACCTTGGGCTTCTTGTCCTACCCAATCACCACCTCCTGTCTCAGATTTCACTACTCAGCCTCAGGCCTCTACTCTGATTCCTGAGGCCAGGCCTCCTTCTTACCCTGGGACCTTATGTAATGCAAGAGTATATTAGTTTTCTATTACATCAGTGCTCTATTGTGCTATAACAAGTTACTACAAAGGCAGTGTCTTAAAACAACACAAATCTATTATTTTACAGTTCTGTGGGTCAGATATCAACATAGGTCTCACTGGACCAAAATCAAGGTGCATTCCCTTCTGAAAGCTTTGGAGAGAATTCATTTACTTGCCTTTTCCTGTTTCTAGAGGCTACCCACATTCACTGACTCATGGCCCCTTCTTCCATCTTCAAAGCCAGCAGCAAAGCATCTCTCTGATCCTGACTCAATCATCATCTCTCTTTCTCTGACTCTCATCTCCTGCCTCCTTCTTCTACTTTTAAGAACCACTGTGATTACACTGGGCCCACCAGAATAAACCAGGATAACTTCCCCCTCTAAGGTCAGCTGACTAGCAACCTGAACCCCAGTTGTGACCTCGATTCCCTTTCCAGTGCAACCTAAGGGCTCCTCAGGTTCTGGGGATGAGAGCAGGCAACTCTGGGGCTGTTCATCTTTCCTCTTCCCTGCAGCACCCCCTTCATCCCTTGACACCCTCCACCTGACCTAGAGGAGAAAGGATTCTAGGCTGACTGAATCCCTATGTGACCATGGGGCATATCTTACCCATGTGCCCATGGTCGTTTGGGGATTTTCTCCTCAGAGGTCAGAAGGGACAATTGCCAGGCCACTCCACAGTCCTGTCTGCCCAGAGCTGGGGAGCATTGAGCCTAGAAATGGAGAAGAAAAAAGTGGTACCTAGCATGGAGTCCAAGGATCCAGAAACAACAGTACACACGTGCTATTGCTAAGGCTGGCCTTAGTGCTGCTCGAACACAATATAAACACACAGACCACTGAATGTGTAGTTGAGCCTTCAATAGAAAATTCCTTGGGAACAAACTTCATAGTTAAACTATGAAAAGCAACTGCATTGTCAGGTTATCTACAATTTTGTTTTATAAAAAAAAAAAAAAAAAAAGCCCCAACTCAGACAATTGTGGAAGACATCATGGAATCAGCCCAAGAGAATCCTATTAACCACCTTGTAAAGACTTAAATTTAAATTTTTGAAATAACTAAAGATTCACAGAAAGTTACAAAGATATAACAGAGAGTTCCTATGTACCCTTCATCAGTTTGCCCCAATGGTTGTATCTTACATAACTATAATACAATATCAAAACCAAGAAACTGACATTGGCACATGTGTGTATAGTTCTATGCAGTAAGACTGGGCTTGCAGCCCAGAAACTCATGGACACTAAGAACAACTGCTGACCCACAGACCTGTTGTTGCTCTCAGCATGTTTCTCTTGGAGTGGACGCTGGACCAGATGAGAGTTGGTTTTGCCACATTACCGCAGGCTGTTTTGGTCTTCCTGTAGGGGACAGTTGGCCTTGTTTACTTCATAGTGATAGAGAAAAAAGAGAATGGGCAAGTCTCAAGCACTGTTCACTGAAATGTAAATTCATGCAACCACTTTGAAGAGAAATTTGGAAAAAATTTGAAAAGTCAAGAGAAGCACATATACTGTAATCCTACTCCTAAGTATATGCCCAAGATTGTTCGGAGCCTCTTTATTCCTAATAACAAAAAATGTAAATAACCCAAATGCCCAACAAAAGGATAAACAAATTGTAATATTGTCATAAAATGAAATATTACCTAGCAACTTAAAGAAAACTTACTAATAATATACACACATACGAATTAATCTCATAAATATGTTGAACAGAATAACCCAGGCCCAAAAGTTACATGCTGTATGATTTCATTTACAAGAACTTTAAGAACAGGCAAAAACAAATCTAAACTAGGTCAAAATAGTGGTGATCTCTGGTGGGATGGGGCTATTGACTTGAAAGGTGACATGGGAGAACTTTCTGAGAAATATTCTATATTTTGATCTGTGTGGTGGTCATATGGATGTACAGATATGTGAAAGTCATCAATTGTACACTTGAAATATGTGCATCTTACTGATCTAAATTATACCCCAAAAGGTATAAAATAAAAACAAATAATACGTTACCAGTATACAGTATTTTAAAGATAAGCAGAAGGAGTAAGTAAACTTATTCACTTCCCACCACTCAGACAGAACTACTATTAACTGCTTTTCATAGCCATATATTTTTAATTTTCAAATCATGCTACTTTTTAAATGTTATTTTCTACTGAACATATTTATTATATAACTGTTTTTATAAGAGGTAACCTTTAAACTTTTCAGTAGCAGTAACCTTTCCTGAAAAAAATTTTATGTGAACCTTTAAACAATATTGCTCTGGTTAAAGCATATTTAGGAATTCATGCCCTGTCTGCTAGTCCTACTCTATGTCCACCTCTGGAAGCTTCTGAGCCATCTTACAAGTACCCCAGCAGTCTAAAAATCCCTGTCTTGGTTTCATTTGTAATGACTGCACTCTCGTTCATAAATGACCCACAGTTTACTTAACTCTGAAAACAAAAAAAAATCAACACCTGAGCCCTGGCCAGGTGGCTCAGTTGGTTGGAGCATTGTCCCATACACCAAAAAGTTGTGGGTTCAATTCCCGCTCAGGGCACATACCTTGGTTTCAGGTTTGATCCCCAGGTTGGGGTGTGTATGGGAGATAACCAATTGATGTCTCTCTGTCTCTCTTCTCCCACTTCCTCTCTTTCTAAAAATCAATAAAATAAAAAAAATCAACACTTGAGTATTCACAGCCTCTACTCTTTTAAACCCACAAAGGCAGAGAATTATCAGGTGGAAAATAAATATAGGAAAGGGAAAATTGGGGAGGAAAAAGATAAAGCGGGATCCAAAAGAGAATATGAAAGAAATTTTAGACAAAGGGGCAATGAAGTGAATTAGAAGCAGCTGCAGAGGATGGGGGAAAATATTGGAAGTTAGATGAATTTGACATTGTGAAGAGCAATTAGAGGAGAAAAGTTCCAAAAGGATTTTTCTAAGATAAGTGAATTAGTGCCCCATCCAATGCTGTTTTTTTTTTATGTTTTTCCTGCTGATTTAAAATGAGTTTACAACTTAATTACATGTAATGCTATACACACTTATGGCTGTTCTGTACTTTTGATTCTGTTCCTGTGATCTGCCTATTTCTGAGCCAGTTCTATGCAGAACAAATTATCATAGCTTCATAATTGTCTTAATAAGTTATAAGGCAAGTCACCCTCCATTACATTAAAAATATTTTTCTTGGTACCTTAAAATGTTTGTAATGCCATCTAAACTTTGGAGTCATTCTGGCAAATTCTCAAAACCTGTCATTGGAATTTGGTCAGAATTTACAGGGTAGTTTGGAGGAAATTCACATTTTTATAATTTTAAGTTTTTTCATCCAGAAATATGGTATCTCTCCACTTATTCTTCTTTGTCCTCAGGGAATTCTGTAGTTTTCTCATATATCCTGCATATTTCTTGCTAAATTAATTCCAAGGTCTCTATATTTTTTAATTGCAATTACGAAAGGAATTTTGTTTTCTATTGTATTTTCTAGCTGGTTTGTGTTGGTTCATATATGCATGTGAAACCAACATGCAGATATGTACATGTGTATAGATAAAAAAAACGTATGTATATATGAGGGGATAGCACATGATATGGTATATATCATATGATGTAGTATATATGTATGTATACTGACAAACACACACTAACCAAAGAGCCTACCAAAAATTCAAATTAGCTCTAAAAGTTTGTCATTTGATTAACTTATATTTTCTAAATATTTTCTAGGTAATGATAATTTTGTCCCTTCCTTTCCAATATTTATACTTAATTACTCTTTCTCTATTTAAAACAATGGCTAGAAACCCCCATAATAATGTTAAATATTTCAGTAATATTTGCCACCTTTAATGGAATGTTTCTAAGGTTCAACATTAAGAAAGTTTATTCTTGCCCAGCTGGTGTTGCTCAGTTGGTTGTCATCCTGTGCACCAAAAGGTCGCTGGCTGGGTTCCTGGTCAGGGCACATGCCCGGGTTTCAAGCTCAATCCCCAGTAGAGGGTGTGCAGGAGGCAGCCAATCGATGCTTCTCTCTCATCAATGCTTCTATCTTTCCCTCTCCCTTCTCTCTCTAAAAATAAAAACATATTTTTTTAAAAAAGAAAGTATATTCTTAGTTTCTCATAAATAGGCTTTAATATGTTAAGAAAATCTCCTTCTGGTCTCACATTACTAAGAGTTTTATATCGGTAATGGGTAGTAACTTGTATTAAATGCCTTTATGGTATCATGTTTGTTCCTCTTTTCATCTGTTTAATGTAATAAATTATATTAATAAATTTCATGTTGAAATTTATTATCCATAAATCCCAGATATAAGTCCTACATTATATGGTTATGGTATAATATGTTTAACATAGTATAAGAATTATTTTTTAATATCCCTATAGAATCTGTATATCAATTTTCATAGGTGAGATTGATACAGTTGTGTGTATACATTAGTTTTGCCATGTTTAGGTATCACGTCTGATTCAAAAAATATAAATTGAGATTTCTGTATATTTCTTATATCTAAAATATTTAACAACCATTGAACATTTCCAGGAATTACTCATAAAATCATCAAAGTCCATTGTCTTCTGGGTAGAATACATTTTTGACAATCTTTACAATTCCTTGTATGGGTCCTGGTATACACAGATATTCTTTAATTTTAAAATTTTGTTTTTTCCTTGGAAAATCATCTATTTTATCATGACTTTCAGGTCCATTAGCTTGAAAAGGAGTATTATCAGGTTCTCTTGTGATTTCTTATGTCCCTCATATCTGTGGTTGCATACCCATTTCCAATCTTACTGTTGTATTGATTTTCCTTTCTTTTTCCTTAGCTGCCCTTAATTCAGTTTTGTTTCTCAACATACTAACTGAATTTATCATTTCACACTTTATGTTTACCAATTTTGTAATTTTTATATTTAACTTTGTTAGTTTCTGTTTCCTACATCCTCAGTTGTATTTGTTGCTCTATTTTTTATTTTTTCAATCATTTAATTCTTCCCTTTTCACATTTAATATTAAAATACTATGTTTAAGGCAATAAATCTGCTTTAAATACTGCTTTGGCCATACCCTTAAGTTTTTAGGACCAGTCCTTATTATTATTAATGCATTCATTTTCTCTTTGCCCCAAAAAATGATTTAGGAAAGTATATTTTAAATTATTAAAGAGTTTAGATTTTTTGCTTTAATCAAGTTCAAATTTTTATGGTATTATAGTTAGAGACTGTGGCCTATACATTTTCTGCTTTTGAAAGTTAATTTTTCTATCCTAGCCCACAATATAATCACATTCTATAAATGTTTAATGTGGACATCAGAAAACAATGAATACTGTCTCTGTAGGGCAGAGAATATACATCATTGGTTTTTCTCATCCAAATTTTATATATCATTTTTGTATCCACTTATTCTGTCAATTACTGAGTTGCAGCTATCATGTTCATCTCAAATCCCCCTTATATTTATAATATTTTTGTTTACATATTTCAGTGCTGCATCCTCCAGATAGAAATATTTCTTATGAATTCTACCTTTTACCAATACAAAATGCATTACTTTATTTAATGTGTCTTATAATGCTTTTGCCTTGAAATCTGTCTAACATTACCACCAATTTGTTTATTTGTTCTTTATTATAATTTTTGCCCAACAGGTCATTGCTATAATGGCATATAGTTAACTGGGGGGTTGGTTTTTATAGAGATAAATATACATACAATGAAATGCCTAACCTTAAGTGTACAATTCAACAAGTTTTGATATATACACCTAGGCAACCACTCCCCCAATCAAGATATCAAACATTTCCATCACCACAGAAAATTACCATATGCCCTCATAGGCAACCACTGCTCTTATTTTTGTCAACATAAATTCTGACCCTTCTAGAATTATATATAAATAGAATCCTTCAATATTATTTTGTGTCCGGCTTCTTTCACTCAACAAAATATTTTTGAAATTTGCTCTTGTTCCTGCATACATTAGTAATTCATTTTTTTGTTCTTACAGAATAGTATTCTTTTACATGAATTATACCATAACATATACTTCTTTTGATGGATACTTGGGTTCTTACATGTTTGGGGAGAGTCTGAATAAGATTGCTGTGAACATTCTTATGCACGTCCTTTTGTGGGCATGTTTTTGCTTCTTTTGAATAAATACCCTGAAGTAGAATTTCTGGGCCACAGCACTGGTATATGATTAATTTTACAAGAAACAGCCAAAAATTTTTCCAAATGATTACATAATTTTATACTCCCACCAGAAGTTTCTCCACATTCTCACCAATAGTGTTGCCTATCTTTTTCTAATTTCTTAATGAGGTTTGGATATGGAGTAGGCAGTGAACAAGATTTGTGTGTAACAGCAAATTCAAGCCTGGGTTATCACTTTCACTTGAAGTCTTGGAGACAATCTCCAGGTTGTAGGAACACACACACACACATTCTTCATCTTTGGACACACAGTGTTTCTGCATGTTACAGGACACTGCATGGGATCCAGGGCCACAGTCCTGAAGGACCAGGTTCCCTGCTTTGAACATGTCTGGACAGTCTGTTGGTACATCATAATGGCCCAGACTAAACATGAGTCTGGACTGTCAGGCAAAGATAAGGTCCTGAAGTTTAAGCCTCTCTTTCACATTTCTAAAGGTTTTCTAGGAAGCCAGTGGGGAGGGGGATTGTCCAAGCATTGCTGTCTATATAAGTTTGAGTTCTTATAGATATCAAAATTATGAAGGTTATTTTCTCTGGACCATGGGCCTGGATATCTATAATTTTGCAGGTTTTAACACACTAATAAGTAATATCAAATAATTTAAATTAAAAATTCTAAAAAGTTAATTGAGTTAGTGGGAGAAAAGGTATGTAGGAGGGCTAAAGTATCAAGACAATTACTACAGTTTTTAATGGAACTGATGATATAAGCAAGGGGTTCAAAAACTGGAAACTAACAGAATTAAGTCTGCTGCCCACCGCCACCCCCACCTCCCAACGTTGAAGTCTGTAGAAGCCAGTGAATACCACGAAGGTTTTACACCCAGAAAGGGAGCTGAAATAATGAATTTGAGTTGTCCAGATATCTTCTATTTCCACAGATTATTTTCTCTTACCACTTTCTAACAGTAAGGAGTATGTCTCCTATGATTAATTTCCTTTATGAACTTAAATCTGTGGAAACTTTTCCACTGTAAAGTGATGCAATTGTAAAGGAAGATGGAGAAATACCATGAGACAGACCTGCCTCCAACCTGGAGATTTCCAGGTTGAGGTTTCCATTCATCTCCTTCCCCACCAAAACTATACTCAGGGTAATCAAACAAAGCTAGAAATGGTGTGAACTCTAATGTGCAAGTGGAGATGAAGGTGGGGCACGCTTGCTAAGAACAATTTGCTCTTATAAAAAAAATTTTAGGTAAGGCAATATTTTGGCCCTGGATCTCATGCCATTTTTCTGTAATTGAGTATTATTAAGGTATTGAATATACAATGCATCTTGTCTTTTAGTCTTTCAAGAACTATTTATTGAATGCCTACTATATCCTAGACATTGTGCAAGGAAGGGATAAAATGGTGAGTAAGGAAACAGAGGAAAGAAAGCTAAAAGGCTGTCATGAGTGGGAAGAGTAGTAATGTAGAAGAAAAAGTGAACTGCTGATGGGCTCCTTTAGTATCAAAGACTTTGTGCTTCCTTGGGTCCCTGGATCAGAAAAAACAAAGTAGTTATTCTGGATCCCTCTGACAGGAATGGCAAAGACAGTGTAGTGAGTGAGAGAGCGAGAAAAAAAGAGAGAGAGAGTGTGTGTGTGTTGGTGGGTTCTGGAGAAGATGAGGGAGCATAAGGAGAACACCTCAATTTCTGCCCAGCAGAAGTGGGAGGATGGAATCACTGATGTTCCAGAAGCTAAGAAAGGAAAATGTAAATTATTTTCCTTACGCATGTGGTTTGCACAACATCCTCCAACACAAGACTCCCACTTGGGTCCTAAAGTTGGAAAAATCTAGGGAGCATGAAGAAGAGGGACAGAGCAACAAGACTTGACACAGTATACCAGGTGTCAGCCCTGGCAGACCAACTCCTAAAGGGAGGCCTTTGTAAGACATTCTCCAGGTTCATTAGCCATGTGCATTATGAACATGGACTTAATGTCATTAACCTACAGTGCAGAGATGTATTTCTCACATAACTCTCTTATGTGAGTTACACTACATGTAGGGTAGCAAAGAATGAGTTTTTCAAGTGGGGGTCATTTGGAGAGTCCCTAAGAATTCCCTGCCCCAACTGGTATTTCTTATGTTGACTGAAATTTATTTTGTTTCACTGCTTCAGAACCCATCTTTACATCTCACTGTAACTACAGGAGCAGTTGTAACATAGTATGGTGATTAAAGATTCTGAAATGAGATTGCTTTGTTCACCCTGGGCTTCACCACTAATTGCTCTGTGACTTTGGGTATGTTTCTCAATAATAGCTCAAATTTACATTTATTGAGCATGTACTCATAAAGCAACTATATGGCCAAGCACTTTACATATATTTACAAGAATCATTAATCCTCAATATGAAGTATGAGGTAGATATCATTAACATTTTACAGATGAGGAAACTGAGGCACACATACAACTTCCAGGTGCAATACTAGTAAGTGGAAGAGCTGAAATTCAAACTTAAGCTGACTTCACTACTATACTATAATCCCCCCTCTTAAACCCTCTAGGGCACTATACCTACCTCAGAGAGTAGTTTTAAGGATTAGGTAAGATAATGCTTGTAGACTTGATATGAGTCTACAAGCAAAAAGTGTTCAATACTTATTACTGTTATTTCATATAAATCAATTCTCTAAAAAAAAAAAAAAAAAAAACTAGAGTGGTACACGGCAACTGCAATTTAATTTTACTGAGCTTCTATTATGTATTAAGCTATGTATTAAGTGCTAAGGTGATATAGTAAAGTATAAGACTTGATTCCTACCCTCAAGAAACTCTTAGAATTCCAGGCTTACTTACACTGCTCCCCTACATAAAAACCTGCAAGAGCTCAACACTGCTTTCAGGAAGCTCACATCCCTAGCTTAGCAAAGCAGGCCCATCACATTCAAACCCTTCTTGCGTCTCTGGCCTCTTGCCTTGCCACTGCCCCTCCACACTCCAGTATGAGCTACTTACTCTTCAGACACGCAAGACATTTCACATCTCCATGACCTATAACGTGCTGCTCTATTAGCCATGGAAATTCCCTTCCTTACCTCCGTTTCTCCAACTTCAATATTCAACTCAAATCTTTCCAGAATTCCCCATCCCCTGCTAGATTAGATACTCCTCCGTGCTCCCATGGAATCGTCCACACACTCATTGTACTGAAACTGTTCTGCTTATCTGTCTCCTCCACTATTCTTTTTTTTAATGTCTTTATTGATTTCAGAAAGAGGAAGGGAAAGGGAGAGAGAGAGAGAGAAACACCAGTGATGAGAGTCATTGATCGGCTGCCTCCTGCACGCCTCCTGCTGGGGATCAAGCCTGCAACCCGGGCATATGCCCTGACCGGGGGATCGAACCTCAACCTCCTGGATCCTAGGTCAATGCTCAGCCGCTGAGCCATGACAGCCAGGCTGCTCCACTATTCTTTAAGCTCTTTGAGGACAGACTGTCATAATGGGCTCTATCCTAGCTCTCAGAACAACATATGAACACTAGACACTCAATGAATGTGTAGAGAATGAATGAACAAATTAATGAAAAAACTGTAACTAGTGCTCTTATGGAATTAGAACAATTTAGTGGCAGAAGGAGTAAAGAATGAAATTGGCTGAGGGGGTCTATAATGCCTCCTTTTGGAATCTGAGTTTACTCTCTATGGGATGGTAGTACTTGAATCAATATATGCAGAGGACCTACCAGTAAGAAAAGATCTGAAGAAAGGCCTTTGAAGGAACTTTTAGGGTATAATAAGTAAACCTCCATGACTAGAATGTAGGGAAGAAACATGGAGGCTAAGAACATATTGTCAATAAAACTGGGAACTGCAGAGAATTCAGACCATGAAATCTATCCTCAAGCAATTTTCAATTTTAAAAAGTCACTGCCACATGTTATCAGCTCCCAATTCTTCTATTTGTATTTCTTTTCATTCATTCATAACTGACCCCTGATGACCACATCAAAAATACAGCTATATTTACAAGGAGAAGTTGTAGCAAAAGATAGAAATGGGGGAAAGAAAATAGTATGAAGAAAAAAATAGGAAGAAACTGCTCTAGATTAAAATATTAAGCAGATAGAAGTATCTCATCTGTATCAGAGCAGGGACCATGTCATCAGCAGTTTGATTATTCTTGTCATTTTTTTACTACACACATTTATGTAACAGAACCATGCTAACTAATTTAGGATGTAGAGACAAGAAATCCCTGGAGGCAACCAATATCATTTTAGAAAGGAAACCCTTGGCCCACATACTTTGCACTGTACCTAATTAGCCACTGGCATTACTTAAGAGTTAGTGAATCTGGTACAGCACTGAAGATAGGCTGCATTACACAAGAACAAAATGCACAACCACTTTACTCACTGTGCTCCCTGCTTTAAGCACTAACTCAATATTTACTGCACACCTGTTACGGAATAGACTGTTCTTGACTCAGACAGAAATACCTGGATAAATATGGTGTGATCCAGGCCCTGAGAGAACGCACAGAGTAGGTAGGCCAAATGTGTACATGATAACGCACTTCAGACTGAGATGAATGTATGAGAAACGTAGCTGGAAGCAAAAAAAGAGGCATTTATTCATCTTAATAGAAATGGGGGAAGATTTCAAGGCAGGGTTAGCCGGGACTCCTAGGAGAAGTTTCCATTATGTTTCTTCATTCTTATAACTTCTTTGAATTACAAAGGTGACATATAGTTTGCTCTTTCACCAGCTAGAAACAAGCCTTCGAGGCCGGAGAGAATGGGTAGGGCCACATGATGCAAGGAACCTGAGTTCCTGCATCACCATAGAGAAAAACTGTCCATCAAACAGAAGCATCCACAATGGACCACTACATAAGGGACAAAGTTCTATTATATTAAGCTGCTGAAATGTTGGTGTTTGTTATAACATCCTGCTTTACCCTAACTAATATACCAAGACACCTTTTTTATATAAACCCCAGATCAGATCAAGCGTTCACAGGACACACTTGGGAAATGCTTCCTCAGTATTCCAAGGTTACGTATGCCAATGATGTCACGACAGTGTCCTGCAGGAGCATATACCAAATGAGAAAGTAGAAAGTAGCAGCGTGAAAGGCATTTATGAATAAAATAAATGGTAAAATGCAGTTATTCAATACAGTTAGAAACAAGGTGGGAAGAACCATCGAGGTTTAGTAAAAGCTAAATAAGAAAGGCACTGGGAAATATTTATTTGAAGGAATACTTAGTGTATAAGGAATCTCAGCAGTGACTATGCTTTGACTAATATTTACCATTCCTCCACTACCTGCAGTTTCAAATTATAGATTTAAGCAAAACTCCAATTAAAAAAAAAAAAAGGAAAGTATCCTTCATTTCCTGGATTATCAATAGCTGTTTTTCATTTCTTTGTTTTTAAAATCAAGAATGGGTATTGATTTTCCTGGCCAGTGTGGTTCAGTGGTTAGAGCATCAGCCCTCACACCAAAGGGTCTCGGATTCGATTCCTGGTCAAGGGCACATACCTCGGTTGCAGATAGATCCCAGCCCCGAATGGGGTGTGTGCGGAGAAACAACCAAAAGATGTGTGTCTCTCACATCGATGTTTTTCTCCCCCCCCCTCTCTCCCCCCCCCTTCCCCCTCTGTCCCTCTTCCACTCTCTCTAAAAAGCAATGGAAAAAATATCCTCCAGTGAGGATTAAAAAGAAAAAAGAATGGGTATTCATTTATCAAATAAATACCTTTGCAGTATCTGTGGAAACGAGTGTAAGACTTTTTTCCTTTGATCTATTAAAGTGATATATTACATTAATACTTCCTAACGCTGAAATAGCCTCGCATTTCTAAAATAAACCATGTTTACTTAGTTATGTTATTTTTATATGCTATTGAACGCAAAGGAATTATCAAAACAAAATAATAGACCGGGAAATTCTTTAAACATGATTTATAAATTTTAAATATCAGTTGAGGAAGTAAAAAGTAGAACAGACCCTTCTGAAAAACAAATTTGTTATCTAGAAAAGCGAATGAGTTATCACACTATCCAGAGCAAAAATAAAAAGAAATGGAATTCTTGAAGGAAAACAGAACTAGAGGGCAGGTCTAGGAGGTCTAATTACAAATAAAAAAAGCCCTAGAGTAACCATAATGGAGAAAGCAATAATCAAAACATAATACAAGAAACTTCCCTCAGAAGGAGACTAGTTGTTAGATCAAAAGCATCATTGAGTACCAGGCAGGATAAGTGAAAAAGGCAAACACTTAGACATATTCTGGTGCAATTTCTGAAGTTCAAAAAGAAAAAACATAAACTTCCAAAATGAACAGGTTACTTACAAATGAATGAGCATAAGGCTAGCATAGGACACAAATAAGAACACAGCTCTGAAGGCCACCTGGGTTCAAATCTTGGCGTGAACCTGAGCAAGTTACTTAACTTCTTTGTAGTTCTATAGAATAGGGATGGTGATAGTACTTAGCTTCTAAGGTTGGTTGGAAGCAGTACTGGAGGTGATACATAGGAGAGTCTGGCACACAGAATCACTGCACTTCTGTTAACACTAAAAGCTATCTAAGCAGCAAAACTTTGCAGACTTTTGAGAGGGCAAAAGCCAGAACCCTCCCCAGAGCTTAACATACAGCACTAATGATCTAAAGAGCTGTACAAGGAGCTCCACCCTAAACCTCTAATGGTACCTGAACCTGTGCTAGTGAGAAGTGAACTGATGGGCAGGAGGAATCTCACTGATTAATTTTTATTAATGCAAACAAGGCAAGGACAACAGTTTTTTGGCCTGGAGTTCAAGATTATCAGAGACGAGTAAGTTGCTGGCTCTGTTGAAAGTAATAGACTCACAATGGAATGAATGCCTTAGAGTCAGTGAGGACTCTCCTACATTCAGGATCGTCCAAAAAGTGAAACTGTAAGGAACTTGCAGCTGCCTGACTCGAGTGTCATAAAAAGTTCTCTCATTCATTCAGCAAATTGTTTGAGCACATTTATGTGTCAGGAACTACACTAGGGATCTGTGAACAAGACACACCCAATCTCTTCCCTCAGGATTTTACATACATGGATCTTGAGTTATATGACCCAAATTAGAATGCCCATGTGATGTAAAAAACTGATCATACTAACTAAAGCCATTAACAAAATGCATCACACACACACCTTTTAGCCCAATTATACAAGAAACAAAAAAAGTCAATTTTTAATATTGTTAATCATGAATAGGCAGGTGTAAATTACTTTGTTAATTTAGCTCCATTTTTTTTCCTTTTTTTTTCCCCCCCTCAGACCCCAAATGCTGTAAAATTCTATATAAATATAAATTAATACCTTTATACTTTATCTGCAAATTCAAATGAGATTTGGAGACGTCTCCTTATTCAAGCCCACTTGCTATAACCCTTAACACAAATCAATACTTGCCTAATTTTAGCAATGCCATTATTATATCAATTCTTGGTATCAAATTTTATTTACAGAATTAAGCTATCACGAACGTACACACTGTAGTACCACTTTAGTACTAGTTTCATGAGGGTCTAATTACCACTAACCTTATCTAGTATATCAATTCCCTCAGATATCTTCTAGTAATGTCACACTAATTTAGCAAAGAAACTATCCAATTGGTTTATTGCCCCCATTATATTAACAAGTCAGTTCTAACTGACTTGCCTTAAACAATGTCTGTGAACTCACTTAACAAAATTATAATTCCTTCCCTAGCTGACCTTAAGTATTCCATACTGAATTTTTCTCAGCTAGGAATACTATTAATAACCTCTCCTTCCTATTTCTGGTTTTCCCCAATAGGTGGATCCTGCTCTGTTGCCAGACTTAGTTCTTCTTCCTGAAATCAAGTATGTTTATGAATATCACCATAAACTAAAGGTATTAGCTCCACAAACTATGCACAAAGGTTAATTTCATAACTATAATCTCACTTTATCTATGTACAAGTTTATATTTTCCAGAGAAATATTCCAATTTCATTTCACAAGAAAAATCATAAAATATATTCCAAATTATTGAGAGGCTGGTTCCACTGCAAGCTTCAAATTTCTTTCCTTTGGGGAAAGGAAATTTGACATTAAAAATAAATAAATGGCAGGCACTATGATAATGCAGTCTTGTACCAGCATCTAGTTTCTTGCGCTTCAATCATTCTTTTCTATATTAGAGTTGAATAGCATTCAGATCTTCCTGAGATCTGACACCAAGTATCATAAATATTTTATTCTATAAAATTTTGCCTCTTCAGAGATCTTTAAGTAAATTTAAAAGAATTCTTCCTGAACAGGAATTGAAACAGTAAATACTTCAATGGACTTTGAAATTTGTAACGTAATAATCACATGCAATAATTATCATCAACAGTATACATCCTTAAGATTAGATGTCCTTCAAGAATGCATTAGCTGCTCCTATCGAGCCACTGAATCGTGGGTAATATGTTATTGTAATATACTCAGCTTCACTACCTTTCCACAAGTAGCAATTAAATCACTTCTAAGATGCAAATTAAACATTTGGTTCCCAGGACTGCCAGTAAAAATTTCAAATCATACTTAGGAAATCCACAACCATTATTTTATATGAATACAAACAAATACTACTCTACGGCATTATCCATAACTTTAAATATAGCCTTTATCCCCCTACAAATGAGTTTATAAAGGTACCTACTGTGTCATCTCAAACAATAAGAAGCTTAGCAACAACAGTCTCCTAATTTTGATGATCTCTAACTGGCCTACATAAAAGTAAACTGTGAACCTCTTTCAACAAACATAGCCTCTACATTTTCCAGACAATTGATTCCATATGAAAGTGCCAAGATACTACTTATTCTGTGAAATATGTTAATTCTACCGATAACCAAAGCTGGAACTAAAGATCTTCCCTAATTGTTCTAATTCTAGATTATCAGGATTCTTCTTAAGAAGTCATCCACTCCCCAGTCACCCACCTTTGCAATCAACAGTAGAATCTGGCCCCTCGCCACTAGAGGGGGTATTTCTTCTATTGGCTTCTCTTTCCCCTAACTTGGCTTACCAGAATTTCTGGATGAACTAGAAATAAGCCTCAAGATCAACATCCTGACCTTTACTTCCCCTTCATATCATGTGGCCCTTTCTTTTCATTTTGGGCTGTAAATTGCCACAAAAATTTCAACTTCAATCCCTAATTACTGTTATTATTCTGCCCTATATCCTACTTCATTGCCTTTTCCAAAAAGACTAACAAGCTACACAGAGCTGATTCTAGAGACTCTGACATTAGTTCACTGGAAAATAATCAGAAAATCCAACCAAGCTTAAGTATTCTTTAAAAAAAAAAAAAAAAAAAGGTTTTTACCTTATTTTATTTAAATCATAATACTGTGAAAAAATTAGACAAGAATTAGTAACAAATTTCAAAGAAACTCAATGTCTTTAAGTGACTTGCCCAAGATTTTTCAGGTAGCAAATAGTGAAGCCATAATGAAAACTCAAGTGTCTGGACCCCTAGATCATTTCTGGTGCTACTTATTCTGTGCCATGAATAAAAGGCAGTAGATAAGAAAATGAACCAAGTACTAACCTACTCTTCCTTTCACGGTATCAGTCTAGACCAAATATCTTATTTAACTTAACTCACTATTATTTCTGGTAAATATTATATACAGTACATCTGCTTAAAACAGCTCCACTGACCACAAAGTAAAGTCACAAAGTGAAGAAGGAATATGTAAGAGAGATTTAGAAAAACAGAATCAGAGGGGAGAAAACAGAGAGGAAAATAAATTTATTAAACAATCTTGAGGCCAGGTATAAGATGCAAAATATGCAAGGGCAGGGACTGAGATCAAAGCAAGAAGTCAGAATCAGTACCAGGAAATGAAGGAATGAACGACAAACAGAGCAGTCACACCACCAGATATCTGAACAATTCAAAAGGCTCCACAAAAGGTGGGTGCTGGCTGGTTCCTTGCTGCTCTCTTGAAAAACCCTGGTCTAAGACAGAGCCCTGAGAGAAGACTGAGATTAGCCAGTTAGCATCTGCACCCACTTTATGAAGCTAGAAGACTGGGGAGGGAAGAACCCCTGATTTTATCAGAATAAAATCAAATCCATCTGATGTGAGCCTGCTTGGGACAAAGTGGGTATATAAACCAGAATGCTTTTGGCTGCAGATGACAAAATCCCAGATCAGGCTGGCTTACACAACAAGGAACTGTATTATCTCACAGAACTGGAAGTTCGGAAGTAAGGCAGACCAAGTACAATACAATCAGCAGTTCAGTAAGGTCATCAAGTGCTCAGGTTCCTTCTGTGTTCTGTCATCTTCTCGATCAGATTTATCCAAAACTAGTTTCTCCTAAGATGGCTTGGGCAGTTCTAGTCATTTTCAGACACAACATCATCAGGAGAAGAGACCATCTCTTTCTTTCATCTTTTTTTTAGGGACAAGAAATCCTTTCCCAGAAGCACTCCAGCCTTCTTCCAGACTTCCCTTCACATTTCATTGGGCAGAACAGGTTACAGGCCATTATTCCTAAAACCTTCACAGACAAAGGAAATGGAATTAACAAAGACTGCTTAGACTAATCATCTGGGGTGGAATGAACACTGCAGAGTCAATCACCATGACCAAACCATGGGCAATTTATAATGATGAGTATTACTGTGACACTGTTTTTACTCCATAACAAACCTGTAATTTAATTATGCTGCTTCCATAATCTTAACTATGAGGCATGTGCTCTGCCTGAGATTCAGATAATTACTCTTTGCTCATATCCCATATTTACCATTATAAACTTATTTATCAAATATAAAGCATTTTATAACTTTCTTGTTCAACTATTTTAAAAAAAAACTTTAATGCAACATTTTAGAGCAAGAATGGTAAATATGTTTGTCTTCCACAGCAACTTCAATAGATATAGCTACCTAGAATACCATTTCAATAAAGACCCAAAGCTGAGTTTGGATCGAATGAGAAATAGTGCCCTGACTGATTAGTGATGTCTACCACGGACTTGGATTTGGGCACAACACATGGCATATATTTGCCAACAGTGATTTAGAGAAAATCTCTTTAAATAATTTCCCTCCAATGATAATGACTTTCTCTTTATTTTTATTTTAGTGAGGACCCAATCTAATTGCTTCTCTCACTTAAGTGTCCCCATCTAATTTACATACATAAACACATAATATACATCAAGCATAAACTCCAAAAATTCTTTTATATATAATGGGAGATTCCACAGGCATTTGGAATGAGACCCTTTTGTAAGTCCATAGAAAGACTTGGCAGAATGGCTTCATTTACAAACTGTCACCCTTAAAAGAAGCAGGAAGGGTCTTTGGGGCCCAGTCTGCATGTGGCCAGGCACAGGGTTGAGGGCAAGAAGGAAAGAGAGAATGGCGATCCACTTCCAATTAAGGTGGACTGGCCCACACTTGCAAGACAAAAGGCAGAAAGGAACCAAAACCTAATCCTGGACAAAGGTGACGAATCAATAATTGGTGAATGTTTAAATAATGGCAGACTATAAGCAGTATACAGTTTATGTGTATAAAATGTATTTGAAAAGACACGAAAGGTCAACAATAGTTATTCCTGGGTGAGTGAGTTCATGGCTTTTTTTTCTTTTGTCCTTCTATTCCTTATCTACATTTTTTTAGTGTCCTGTACTGCACGTGCACTGCCTTTTTAATGAAGAGAGGAAAAAAATAAAGGAAACATGTTTTTATCTTATCACTCAATGTTTTAGTTGTTTCCATTAACCTCTTACAGCCTTGTCATTAAGATCAAGCTTGTTCAAATAGTCTCCTATTGTTGGGCAGCTAGGTGGTTTTAACTTGTTGGTATCACAAGCAAAAAAGTGCTCTTGTAGTTGAAAATTAATTTGAAATGTAAAAGAAGAAAAATCCTTAGGAAATTAATCAAAAGTGTTTAATTACCCCATAATACACTAAAGTTACCACTACTCAAAAAACAAGTAACTTAGGACATTCATTGTTTTACCAAATCATTGTTTTAACCAATCTGTACAGTTGACTAGTTTGCTTTCAACTAAACTGTATTTGGCCAAAATTGGTTTCAGCCAAAATAACTTCAAGTCAAACTGGTGTTGGACAATCAATATACTACCAGCATCAGGGGAAAGTCTGAAGGCAGAGGTAAGGAATATGATCCCCAAAAAAGGTTTAATAATAAAGAACAAGCAAGATGCCCAAGACAAGTATGACAAAGAAGGATCACCTGGGGCAATGATTCAAAGTGGAAGAGTCTTTTATCAAGGAGCTGTAAAACTAGCCCAGTTAGCTTCAGAAGAGCTAGTAAGGGTATCAAGTAAATTCCTTTTCATCAGCCTGCTTGGACACTTTCCCCTAGTAGAACAACATTGGGGTTTTCCCTAGATGAAAAAGCTTAATGTCCTGGGGTTCAAATTAAGGATGCATGTTCCCCAAATCATTTACCCACAATCACTTTCCCAAGTAAATGAGGTTCTGGAGTAGCCACTGCATGATGGGGAATCCAAACCACTTCTTCGGCATATTATGGTTCCCGCTCCAAATTACAAAAGGTCATACCCATACTGTCCGACAAAGCAGAAGAGGCGAGTGATATGAATTTGCACAGAGAAAAGTAATATGAATCGGACTGCCTCGGGAGTGAAGGTAGTGGCGTAGCCGCTTAATACGGCTAGAGAGAGCTAGAAGACATCTCTAGTTTGAACAGTCTTCTAAGGAACCTGGTTATAGTCAGGATTTCTTTTTAGCCAGTTATTGCTCAATAAAAAATCCTGGAGAGCTTTCTAGGCAGCCTCTGTTCATTCAAATATTACTTGTCTGCCAGGCTGCTTCTGAGGAAAGCAGGGGGGCAGCACAGTGGAAGACATCTCTGCCATTAAAGAAGGCGTACTATAGAAAGGAAAACAGAGAACTGTATTCATCATATTCAGGCACGGCAAAGTATGTAAGTGGGGGAGGAGGGCTATAGATTGAACAGTTTTGTTGTTTTTGGTAAGAAGCAAAACAATGGAAAGATGGACTATTTGCTAATGCTGTTGGGGCAACTGAGTAGCCATTTGGAAAAAAATTATGTTGGACCTATTCCTCAACCACACACCAAGAAAAATGGGCCAAAAACTTCACTGTAAAGCCCTGGCAGGGAGGCTCGGTTGGTTGGAGCATCTTCTCATACACCAAAAGATTGCAGGTTCGATTCCTGGTCAGGGTACATACCTAGATTGCAGGTTCGATGCCCGGTCAGGGCACATACCTAGATTGCAGGTTCGATGCCCGGTCAGGGCGCGCACGGGAGGCATCCAATCAACCGATCAATCAATGGCTCTTAAACATATTAAAAGATATTCAAACTCATTCATAAGAGAAATAGATATTAAAACTACACTACAATAATATTTTCACCTATCAGATTAGAAAAAAATCCAAAAGTTCAATAACACATTTTATGGGTAAGAATATGGGTAATCAGGCATTCTGGTACATTTCTGGATGGGAGTGTAAACTGTTCAATCTCTACGGAGGGCACTTTGGTTGTACCTATATAACTACTATGAGATACACTCTTTGGTCAGCAATTCTACTTTTAGTAATTTACCCTCCAAATATATTTCACAAGTGTGAAATAATCTATGTAACAAAAGTATTTATTGCAACATTACTTGTAATAGCAAGAGACTGAAAATTTCCCAAAAGTCCATCAATATGGGGCTGGTTAAATAAATGATGTTTTAGCCACAAAAAGACATGGAGGAGATCGCCAATTATACTGTTACAGTGAAATATATCTTGGATATTTTTCCACTATTACGGAAAGAACTCCACATTGTTAAGTGAAAAAGGCACAATAAAATATATAAGCTTCTATTTGTATTAAAAAAGGAAAGGAAAACAATTTATATTTGTATTAGCTTCAATATGCATTTTAAAACTCTAGAAGGATGGGAATTGAGTAGATAGGGAACAGGGGTGGAAGGGAAACTTTTCATTGCTAAACATTTTGTTGTTTGAGTCATGTGAATGTATTACCTTTTCAAAAATTAAATTTTAGAATGTTTAATACATTAAATGTTTAGAAGGTATCATTCAAGCTCCCAGATAATATTCTACATTTGGGCCCCTTAGTCTTTGGATAATTGATCGTAGACACGTGACTGCACCTGGAGGCCTTGAATAGTGGCATTCAAAAATGGAAAAGAAAGTCAGGGTTGCAGTTGGAACTCTCACTACTACACATAAAGAACTCACTGATGAACAGGTTGCATATGCCCAGGGAAGAAACAGTGAAGAAAAGAGGGAAGAACACAATCTTGTGAAAGTGTCATAGCAAAAGTGGCACATCAAAATAAAGAAATAAGCCAGAGATTAATTCTTGGGGAACTCGGGTCAAAGGTGGTATAATTCCTTAGGATACCTGAATTAGTTCTTAGTTCAAATATAAATGTCACAGAGTGGTGTAACTCAGGGGTGCTACCCTCAACATGGGCAACTAGAAGATTACTGCAAACAACGGGACAGGGAGGTATAGTTAACAGCAACACAAAAATGTACAGCAGGCCTTCTCTGCTCCTTTCTTATGCCTAACCCCTGGGTAAAACCCTCTCAGAAAAGTTAATAAGGCTGTGAGGCTAGTTAGGATAAAGAAAATAGAATATTTTGAAAAACGCTTCTTGAAAACTGCTTTCATTCATTTATCAAGTGTTTATAGAGGACCTATTTTGTGAAAAAAACTGTCCTAAGTGCGCAATAAATTTATCCCCCAAAAATAAATATGGCCAAGATAATTTAAATTAAAAAAGACATTTTAAAAGATTTTGGGGTAATATTAGCTTCTCTCAAAAAATTTTGAAATATGAAAAAGTCTAAAAAGTCAATTGACAACTATAAAGTGCTACAAAACTATGGTAAACTTTTATCCAGTTTATTCTATTACTCTTTTAAAAAGTGAAAATAGTAATTTAACATATGAATTTAAAATAAGACAATCATTTTCAGAAATTAAAAATAATAAGATAGTTTATTTCACTTTTACTAAATTAAAATAATATAAATCTTTAAAATACGGCTTTCTATTCTCATCACTACAATTGATAAAACAGGAAAATATAACTGGAAAATGGAACTAATTCAGAACAGATGTTAGGGAGGAATTTTTCCAGTAGTGAACTATAAACATGCGGAATAAATACTGGAAAATGTATTATGGTTTTAAAAAGTCACTTACTAATTACATGATCTAAGCAGGAAACCAAATACCTAAATATGTAGAACAGGCATTTGAAAAAATAGGCCTAAATTAATGGACAAAATGTTTTTACTATCCAAACTTACACAATACATGAACCTGAAATGTGTTAAAACTCAGGTACTTCCCAGTGCCTATACAGTAAGCTCTTATTTATCCATAAAGATGTACCCAATGGCAAACCTAACAAGTCTGCAAACAAAATTTATTCTTTCTGCTTGCTTTGCTAACATTTTTTCAACTTAATAGCTACTTGGTACTTTTCTTTTGACCTGCGTTCTGAATATTTCCCTATCTCCCTTTATTCACCCTCTAAAAGGAGATATAAAAACTTGCAACCCCACCATCACCAGCTCTTCTCTAAGAAAAAAGCAGAAAGGACAGTTCTGCCTTGGCTGCAACATTTAAGAAATGGCTTATTCCTAGCACACAGTGAAGATCAGAAAAGAACTGAAAAGGAACAAACAACAGAATCCATTCCAATGAAAGTTTATTAATTTGTATGAAGTAAATTTGTGACTCATACATATTCAAATGATTGTACAAAAACAAATTTCAAAGCTAAAAATATTAAATGACTTTCAGACTATGCAGGTTTCTGCTTGTTTCCACTTTACGGACAAGCAGAGGCTGTCATACTGGCAGTTCGTTAACTCTCTCAGGCCACCAAGATCCCATTCAATGGCTACAGTTAATTATCATGCAGGTCAAAGCAGTTTAATATAATATTACTACTATAAGCACACGTTAAATACAAAAAAAGTTAAGGAGCCTCCTGACTACAGCAATTGGGCAGTGACAGAACAGGCCAGAGTTGACCCATGAGTCACAATGTTTAACAAACCTAGAAAAGCATTTAACTTCACAAGCTGAAAGATCCTTAAAGATCATATAGTGAACCCAACACTATCATTTTACAGATGATGACATCAAGGACCCCCAAAAGGTTAATTAACTTACCCAAGGCAGGGCAGGTTCATAGCAGCAAAGCCAGATCCAGGCCTCTGAGAAGCAATCTAGTGGTCTCAGTAAATTACAGCATCCCACTCTTGGAGAATATGCTGAAGGAACTGAACTTGTGCATGTAAGGTAGTCGTGGTTTTTTTTGGGGGGGAGGGGGGTTTAGAGTTAGCTAATGAGAAAGAAGTATGCAGTTATATATGGAAAGAGATATTTACTTCATCTATCAACTGTAGCTAAAATGCAGACCTTATTTCACAGGCATAAATAATATCCTGAATAGATTTAACACACATGAGTAATAACTTTTCTCCCCAAACCACTGTGGCCTTCCAGAGTTAACCAGAGACTGGGGAAAACATGGCTAAGAAGTAAACTATCTTTTAAACTAGAATGCAAGCCTGTTCTGTTATTTACTAATGAATAGAAAAATACTACTTAATGAGATTTTAAATATTATTAGCACTTATACTACTAAGTAATCTTTACATACTGGGTTTTCACTCTTTTCCAAAATTTTCCATAACATAAAAAGTCTCCCCTGATCCATTATTTTTTCTTTATTAAAGTAAATTTTAATATTCTAAGTCACAAGGGCCTCTCTCTAAAACTTCTAACAAATCATAATTCCAAAACCTCTTTGCCTAGTTTGCTTCAGCATATACAGTCATACAAATCTATTTAAATATACTTTGGAAAAGGTGAGAGATTCAAGAATTTTTATATTTAACTGATTATAAATAGATGTCATGGTTCTCAATTTTCTAAACCTTAAGAAATTTTCCCCAAAGTTTTAGCATTTAACTAGCCTACAACATCCAGTTTATGAGAAGAAATAGCCTAAGAGAAAGTAGAAACAGAGGGAGGGGAAAAAGGGTAGAACGAGAGTCAAACCAAAAGTCTACCAGGAAAAAAAAAATCATAGCAAATCTTCCTACACAGACATTACAGGTACAAGCCAAACTGCAATTTCCTTGTATCACCATGCAGCTGTCTGGACTTGTGGCAGGCACTTGACAAGGTATGTTTGATCACAAGTATCAAAAGTTCAGGTAAAGAAAACAACTAATGTATGATCTCATATACATCCATTCATACAATTTGTTACTTATATTATTAATTCAAAATTTAAATGGGGGAATATTTTATGGATATTTTCTATCTACGTTAAACTTAGTTGCCACAAAAATCTCAAAGATGTGTGAGGCATGCTTCTGAAGCTTATAGTTTGATAGACGAATAAGCAATGAACACAAGAGCACAAAAACAAGGCAGTAAAATAAGGACTTTATGAAAGACTAAAGCACAACCTGAGTTAATTTCTTGAGCTAATTTTAGAGGAAGGGTAAAATTTCAATAAGCAGAGAAGGGGAAGAAGGAAATGCCATAAAAAGGAAAACTATGAATAAATGTGGGAGGGTAAAAGGATGTTTGAAGAACAGTGAGGATATCAGTTAGACTAGAACAGAAAAATCCTGTGGAAATTAAGAGGCCACAATGTAGAGGCTTTGGTGTTTTATTGTAGAGACAAGGTCCAACTGCTGAAGACTTTTGAGCCCGGGAGTGTAATAACAAAAGCTCTATTTCAGTAAGATTATTCTGGAAATAATAGAATTAATATAGAAGGGATAGCATGCGGGTAGATCAGATAGAAAACTACTATAATACTCCCACATTCCTGAGCCCATACACTTAAGTATGTAAGTCAACGTAGCTCAAGTTACTAAATTTTATATACATATCTTAAATACAGTATAGAACTTCTACACTGATTCTAGAAACTTGAAGTTACACACAATTTTTTTTTTTACCTTTCTTTCCTATATTCACCTTAGTTAACTTCTGGCTTGAAATTTTTATTTTACCTTTGTTCACCCAATCTTTGCATTAATGACTTGTCATCATTCTTTCATTCTTTACATATTAGCAAAATCAACAAGATTTATGTCATTGCTTAATCAGAAGAGCATTTGAAGCAACTGTTTAAGTCCCACTTTGTTAAAGCAATTGCTTTATATCACACACAATAAATTTCCCCAATTATGCATATTTAATTTTCTAAGAGAAAGAGTCGTTCTTGCAAACAGATTATACCTACAAAACCAAAATAAAATAAAAGTTAACTATCTAGTGAACCTGTAATAGTTACTTCATAGAAAGAGTCTTTAACAGATTGGCTGCCATAAATATTACGAAAGCAGGAACTACTTTCTTTGCTTTGTTTATATAATCTAGGCGACACATGAATGTCCGTCTTCTAGAAAAAGAGCAAAACCTGGTAAACTGTCAACATTTCATAGATTAAGATAGTCTTATTCTACTTGACTTCCCAAAGAGAGAGATTTATAAAGTATTAACTTTCATCTAATAAAAAATAGTCATCCGAAAGGTAATTTAGGTCATTGAAATAGTAATACATATGCCCTACAGAATATTATGCCTGACTTTTAGTAAACCAGAGTTTTGTAACGTTATAGAACAACAGACATTAATTTGAAAAAGAGAAGAGAATGATTCATTCCATTTGAGGTTACCTAAAGAATTGCATATGTTTTGGGACCTAGGATTAAGCAGAGGATGGTGTCCCAGTTTGTAACAGAGCCTTGTCTCTGCTTCCAAGACTTTCCATTTGAGTGCAAAAATGTTGCCACTTATCATTGACCACTGGAACCTCTCCAACACAGTCCAGCTTCCTACTCAGAGAAGCAGTATGCCAGCTGACTGGTTCAGGGCAATCGGACAACAGCTCTGAGCCTAATGGTCATCAAGAAACAAAGATGTGACCATACTCTGGAAGGGAAGATGTAAGAAGGTGAGAGACAGGGAAGCACAAAATTAACCAACATAGATGTCCAGAAAGATACACCTACGCAGAGAGAAATGCTTTACCTAGAGATATTCAGCAAGGAAGAGAATTATTTTTAATTCAAGGTAAACAAAGATACAAGTTTAAAATTGAGGGAGCCCAACTGATAGGAACAAACTTGGTTAGTAGTTTTATAACTACCTTAATTGGGCAAGGACCTTTTATAGATGAACATTTAGAAAATGTAGCTTATTAAATAAATTCGTTGAAAGGTGTCCTGTTTCCTAAAAACTGCACCTAATTTTAGGGTCTCTGCTTTAGTGCGACTCCAATTCGGCATGAGATTTCAAATTGAAGGGGGAATGGGTGGGGTGCAGAACTCTTGAAATTTTTACTGCATGGAAATAAAAGTATTTTTAAACCTTCTTGGGGGTGAAGAGTTAGGCAAGAATACGTGGAAATTGTCAAGTGCTTCTCTACACACCCACCCACCAGATACCATCGCAGCCGACTAAGGGAGTCTCCCTCTTCTTGCCTGACAGCTTCACTTTCTTTGAGGTCTGAAGCTGGTGATCGCACTGGCCCGTCATGGTATTTTCAGTTAACAAAGCAGTTACTCAACAGGGGAAAAAGCCACAAAGGAGCAGAGCAGCTGCTGCTGCACCCGTGATGCAAGTGCAGGATGAGCCCCGGGCCGCCACCGCCGCCTCGGCTCCTCCGTGACGTCCGGGAGGGGTATCCCCGGCTCTCAGGAAGTGGTGGCCGCGGGCGACTCCGCCCCCACGCTGCTCGGGTGGCCAGGCCCCCGGGTGGCGGGGCGGCCGAGCCCGCCGGCCCGCGGGAACCACCCTCCCGAGGACCGCGCTCCCCGCCGGCCGCGCGCCCCGCTCCCTCGCCCGCGCGGCCCCTCAGCGCGGACCCCGCCCGCGCCTCCCCCGCCCCTCGGGTGGCGGCCCGCGCGCCCTCCCCCCCAGCTCGCACCCACTCACCCCGACCCCAGCGCCGAGCCCGGACCCGCGTCGCGGGTCACCAGACGGGGTCGAGCCGAGTCCAAGATGGCTACTCCGCCCCCGCCCCCTCCGCACTCCCGGCGGGGTCAGGGCGCCCCCTCACGCCGCGAGCTCGCGCTCCAGTCCAGGCTAAAAATAGCCAGTGCCGACTATATTTGGTGCGGCCGGATCCCAGCCCCGCAGCGCGCCGCGCCCCTCCGCGCCCCGCCCCGCCCGGCGCGCCCGGCCGCGCCCCGCCCCGCCCCGCCCCGCCCCGCCTCGCCCCGCCCCGCGCCGCGCTGAATGGAGCAGGGGCGGGGTGACCGAGGGGAACCTACTCCGCTATCTGCCGCGCGCGCCCGCGGCGGGCAGGGCCGGCCGCCGAATTTAGTAACATCGCCTGCGTCAATCACGCGCCTCGCGTGCGTCAGCGCCGCGCGGCTCCGGGCCCTGCCCCCACCCCCGGCCTCTGAATGGATACAATGCAGCAGCGCCCTCCTTCCTCCCGAGGCCGGCCTGGAGCCCGCGGCCGCGCAGAGGCCGGCTCGGGCCCGCCGGGTCAGCCTGCGGAGCACCCTCCCACGGTCCCCTCCCCCCACCCTGTCTCAAGTGGGCGTGGAGGCGTAGAAATATCCCTGGGTCAGATATAGAATACTAGTTTTGATTTCAAGTTTCTGGGACTGGCTAGAACCTTCTTCGATTCTGAAACTTGTGCTTTAGACTAAGCGCTCCTACATCACCACCCCCGTGCTCCTCCCCCTCACACACTCTAAGATTGTGACCGATCAAAGAAATAAAATGTCACATCTGATTCAAGCGGACACACGGGAACCATGTCTGTCTGTCTGCACTGTTTCACTCAAATATTTTCTCAAAAAATTCAGTTCTTGAAAAGAGGATGCTTCCACTCAGAAGCAACCTTCGACAACCAGGAGCCTTTAACTCTCCTAAATTTTTGTTTGTGTTTTCGGCAAAAAAAATCACACTTAAATTCATCATTTCTAGTAAGAAATTGCTCTCCCTCACACAGTCGCCCAGGCTTTCAGCACACCATTTAATGACAAATGTGTCCCGGGAGACCAGAGTAAATCCCTTAGGGAGGGACTGACTAATAAATCTTGTTGATTGATTTCGTAACGTTTAATTTGGGAGATGAGAGGGGAGGCCCTCTTCAAAAAGTGAAAGTGCGAACTGAGGGTTCAGTTTCTGACGAGGGCGGGGCGGGGGGAACATTTGCAATAGTCAGACCCGCTCAGATGTTCAACAAGTGTGTGTGTGTGTGTGTGTGTGTGTGTGTGTCTATTTTACACATATTTAAATAGTTTCTGCTGCAGCGCGCGCGGTGGATGGTGGACGGACGTTTAGTTGGGTTACAATGGGTCCAGTTATAAAATGCACATCTTACGTATAAAGAAACAAAACCTTATCTTCCCACAGCCCTCTGCATCCCCGTGTGAAACACACAGCCAGACAACGATGGGAGGACAGGGACTAGCCTAGGCGCAGAGGGCCGGACAGACGTAAACAGTTCTAGAAATGCTGCTGGCAGTAAGCGCCGCTGCACCTCAGGGAGTCTTTGGTCTGGAGCTTGACTCCTGCGCCCGCTGCCAGGTCACTCGGAGCCGCTGGCTGGCGGAGCCTTCCCTTTCGGAAGGCTGTCCTCTCGCTTACCCCCTCGCCTGGCTGCCTGCCTGGGGGCAGCCTCGGAGGCGCGCCAGCAGCACTCCTCCAGCTCCGCTCCACCCGAGCCTGACAGCTGGGCGGTCCCGCCTGACCCGCGGGCGGGGCGCCGCGCTCGCTCGCAGACTCGTGCCCGGGGAGCAGCGCCACTGCAAAGGGGCTGCCAGCGCGGGTCGGAAAGGCCTCGGGGCTGGGGCTGGCTGCGCCTCCTAGTTTCCATTGTGCGCCCGGCGAATGGCCGGGGAACGCGCGCGCGCGCACAAGCACACACACACACGCACACACACACACACCCTCCCTCGCACACGCGGAACCGGCTGGGCCAGGGGAGGGAGGAGGAGGGTGACGTAGCGTCCCATGGCGTCACATTGACGTCTCGCATTCCAGGCACTCTATGGAGAGGCCGCTAGGGTTCCTGTGGCATAAATGACGTGCCGAGAGAGCGAGCGAGCGCGCAGCCGGGAGAGCGGAGTCTCCTGCCTCCCGCCCCCCGCCCCGCCAGCGCCCGCTCCTCCTCCGCTCCCCACACACAGACGCGCTCACACCCGCTCCCTCACTCGCACACACAGCCCCGGCGCAGACGCGCTCCGCACACACACTCCGCTCTCTCCCGCGCGCTCACACCCCTTTCGCCCTGCGCCCTCGCGGGTGCAGCGCCGCGCGGCCGCCGGACGCCCCTCCCGGGCTCCCTTTGCAACGCTGACAGCGGTGGCCGCGGAGGTGGGACCGGAGGCGGCGCCCTTGCACCCCGGTCGCGTCGGAGGCAGGACGCCGGCGGAACCCCTGGCGGCGCCCTCCCATGAGTCGGGGTCGCAGCAGCCCCTCCAGCCGCTCGCCGCCCCTGGGAGCCGCCGGACCGTCCCCCGCAGCCCTTCCGGGAGGCAGCTGTGACTCCCCCGGCGCAGATTTCGGGGCAGCGCTCTAGAAACTCGCTCTGAAGACGGAACCGCCACAGCACTCAAGTACGTATCTGAGATGTGCCCGGCTGAGTGGGGGACTTGCTAAAAAGTTGGCACCTTGGGAAGCGTCGCTCCCTAAATGGACAACTTTGAGTGTGGGGTTCCCCCCCCCCCCCCCCGCTCACCTCCTCGCTGCGGCTTTCCCGCGGAGCGGCGGGTGGGCTCGCATCTGAAACTTTTCCCCAGTAGCGGACCCGCGGGGATCCCGGCAGCTCGTGGGATCCCCCCCCGCCCCCCCAGCCGAAGGGGCGAAAAGCCTCTAACAAAGAGCAGGACCGGGATCTGTGCAGTCGCAGCTCCCGCGACGTAATTCAGGGTATTTCGGCTCTAGTTGTCATGGTAATGATGCTCTCGGCGGCGGCGGCGGCGGCGGCGGCGGCGGCGGGGAGTTTCGGCCCCGGGGACGAACGGCGGTAATTTGCCTGCCTTTTAACTACGGCTGAAAATCGGGGGCTCCGGCGGGTCCAAGTTAATACACCTAAGAGTGACTCGGAGCCGGCTGACCGGGAGGTAGCGTGGGAGGAAGAGGGCCTGGGCAGCGGCGGCTGGAGTCTGCACGCGCGCCCGGAGGAGCTCAGGAAAGGGCATCGTTGTAGGAATGCGGCTTATTGTATTGAAATGAGCCTGGGGCTCCACTGGGCACGTCTGCCTGGCGTCGCCACTGGCCGGCGCACACTGTCCCCTTCGGAGGTAATCGGGTGTCATTGCGGACCCCCGCGCTCCGACATGCGTGGGGACGGGGCCCCTCTCCCACGGGCTTGGCTCGGTGTGGGAAAGGCGAGTTTTACTCTTAGCCGACAGAGCTCGCGCTTTTGGAGAAGTTGCTCCGAGTGTTTTACTCTTAATAGAAATGAAAGTTCTGGGTGGTGAGGAGACGCTCGTGCCGGCGCAGCCTGCGGAGACGGCCTTCCAAAGGCACCTCCAGAGCCTGGGGCGGTCGTGAGGTGTAAGCACTTGTCCCTTGATTCCAAAGAACATTCTTGAAGATTGCCTTTTTATTTTGCCTCCAGATGCTCCAAAGGGATACTGCAGGGAGTTTGGTAATCAGAAATCTCGGGCTGTTTGTTGTCCCAAAGCCTTGGGGTGCCAGGAAAGAGGTACAGGGTGCCTGTTTAGTCATTCCATCGCAAATTCAATCCTGAATCTTCTTTTCCCACGACAAAGAAATGTTCTCTAGAACTAAATTGGGGGGAGAGAAAGCTGCCCAACGCGGCTCCTGGGCATAATGAATGGAGTCAGAGTGTATTCGAGTTATCTTAGCTGAACGAGATGCTCCAACGTGAGCATCAAAGACGCCTCAGGCCGCAGCAGCCTCCGCGCCCGCCCCCGCCCCCGCCCCCACCCACTCCCTTCCCTGGGACCTAGCGCTTGAAGGATTTCTCCCCGCGGTTTGTCTCCTCTCGCTCGGTCTTTCTGAGAATCTCTGTCTTTCTTTCCCTTTCTGTCGGTCTCCTCCTCTCCTCTCGCCCCTCCCAGCCTCCGCCCCCGCTCCCCAGGGTTGGAAACTCCGCGGAGGAGCCGGGGTCACAATGGTGCGCTTCACGGTTTCCTCCACACGCTTCACCACCGGGAGGGGAACACGGGGGTGTTCCTTTCGTCTGCCCACGAGAAAGAAAGGGGCTTTGACAGAGGTAGTTATTTCTTCCTAATTTACAACCCCGAGGCTCCGTGCTCCGGGCCTGGCGGCCGCGAGCAGGAGCCACCGAACGTGTTTCCAGGCGCGCAGGCTTTGCCTAGGTAACCGGACGTTTGGGAGGGTGTGGGGAGAAAGCCTAGGGGCGCGCGGCTCCGCGGTAGGAAACAGGGTTGTGGCTCTTCCCCGCGAACGCTGGTGCTCCAGGAGAGCCCCCTCCTCGAAGAGACGCGACCCTCACCCAGCAAGTCAGAGGCCAATCCTCCGAGAAAGGCTCCGCTTAAAAGGCCCAGGGGAAGGGCGGGATTGCGGGCACCTACTGGAGTAGGGGCTGGGAGGTTGCCGGAGACCCCCACTGAAGATGCGGGGGGTAGAGGGCTGGAAGCGCAAGCTACGGCCGTGGGAAGATCCGTCCGTGCCTGCGCTAGCTCGCTCAAGCTTTCCGTAGGATCCGCTGGGGCTGGGGAAGGGGCTGGGGCTGGGACTGGGGGTGTCAAGGGAATCCGGCCTTTCCTGGCGGTCGAGGGCTTTCCGGACCCGAAGACTCCGGGTACCACTCCTTCTCCAGGGAAACCATGGGTGCAGGGGCTGCAGGAGGCGAAAGTTACGCGACCCTCGCAGCCCGCACACCTGCGAGGATTTGGGGTTTTGTTTATTTTGGCTCCACGTTCCCTCCCCTGGAGCTGTGAGTGGGTCCAGACAAAGGGGGCGCTATAGGCCGGAGTTTGCAGCAGTGGAATCCTTCCTCCAGGCCCCTCGGAGCTGCGCTTTCAGCTACTAAGTTTCGCTGAAGCAACGCGCAGAGACGCTCGCCGCGGAGCCGCGCTGGCCCCCGCGGAGCGTGCCCCTCTGGGCCGCCGGACGGCCGAGCCTAGAAGTCGCCCACCCTCGAGGATACCTCCCGCTGTGTGCAGGGGGTCTCCCTCCGACCTCCCCTTCAGCTCCGAACGCCTTCCGCCCTGTTGCCTTGCTTCCAGCGCTGGCCTATTTCCACTGCGCCCTTTTGTTTGCTTGACCCCTGGACCCCGAAACTCGCGGCTAATAGACGCAAAGCTCCATTAGCATTTAGAATGAAAAGCTCAGACTTTCTTAATTCCTCGGTGCATTCATGCATTCGTTCCGGACCTTGTGCATTTCCTATGCAACGTGTAAATTTGTGTTTGAGGGGTGGGAGCGGGTGGAATTGGAAAACGACTATTTCCCTCTCGTACACACTCACTGACCCCCCACCCTCCGAATTTGGGCGGAACTCTCCTCAAGTGTTTTCCTTTCTTCGGTTTTCCTAACTTCGTGAGTTCGGAACCAATTGTGGCAGCAGAGGGATCGATTTCTGGGCGCCGTCAGGCTTTGCTTTTTTTAGCCTCGGTTCGGGTGCCACAAAAGGACGGTGAGCGCGGCTGATACGGACAACCTTTCCTCGGTACCCCAAGGTGGTGGGATGCTTCCCGTTCCAGGACTCCAGTCACCTTACAATTTTCTTGTAATTAACGTAGCCTTTCTAGAGGCCCCCACCAACTCCCAATACGCCCTGCCCAGGCCCCGCTGACTCAGCGTGGACTTACTGTGACCTTTCTTCTCTCTCCGGGTGCCCGCAGAGCCCACTGCGGAAGAGCGCAGCCCGGCCAGCCCCGGCCCTGAGACTGGACGCTCAGCGGAGTCCAGCAGCACCGCCGCTGCTTCGCCCAGTCCTCCGTCTCCTTCTGCTTCGCTCTCAGCCTCCGCTGGAGAGACCCACAGCCCCACCATTCAGCGCGCAAGATATCCTCCAGGTAGGTCTGAAGGCGCGACCCCTTATTCCAGCCCGCCTGGAGAGGTGGGTGGGGAACCAAACAACGGGCGCGCAAAGTGGTCTACGCGCCCAGCGCCAGGACAGTGACTGCTGGCCGTGCGTTTGGCAGCGCAGCTGGCTTCCTTGCAGGAAGCTCCTCTGGATACCACACCCTGTTGCTACCGAGTGGAGCAGTCAGATTCAATTAAGCACTGCATGTCTCAAAAATATTTTTCCTAAGAAAAATGCAAATACACCATAGATGAGGATATTTTAATACATTTTAACGTCTTCATTTTTGCTCTCCCTTTATATGCAGTTTATGCATTTAAGAGTTATGAGGTCACTTAAGAGCAATATAAAGCATTTTTGTGTGTATAAAACCCAAACCATTTGGATGCAGAAGTGTGGATGATTGAAGCTCTAAGGGAAAGAGAAAAAGCATTTGACCTGAAAACCAAGGAGTAAATTTGAGCTGGCAAAAGTAAGGTTTGCAGGCTTGGCTTGTAATACCTCTTTATGCATTTGTCAAAGGGACACCCGGTGCCAGGTGCCAGGCCTGTGTAGGCACCAAAGATATGCAGATAAATAGAACTCAGTCCCAGCAAGCTCACTGTCTAACTGGGAACCACAACAAGACACAAGAGCAGTAGGTAGGGACTGGCAAGGGAGAATGAGAGGAAAGACTAAAAGAGAAGTCCTAGAGGTGTGAAGGGAGGCGAGTAGATGAAACATCAGGCAGTGTTCTTTCTTTTAAATGATTAGTCTTTCATTTCACCCCAACAACTGGAAAGCAGGAGAAGTAATCCCTTAACTTCAAACTAGTGAGTGTTTTTAAGGCCCTGCTTGAAAAATTAAGGCTCGAACTGGCCTCTCCTCACCACTGCTTCTTCCAACAGGCCCTCATCACCCTTTTTCAAGTCAAGATTTCATCCCATACACCCATGACTCAATCAGATTTGGAAATGTGGGTAAGAGAAAGATGTCAAAGGAAATGTGAAGTACTCACTCTTCTATTAGTCACACCTTTTACACCGTCGACTCCAAAGAGACGTTAAGCACCTGGTTTTCCTCTGGTTCAGAAAAACCAACCACCAGAAATTGCCCATTTTACCATTTATATTTAGCCATAAAGAAAGGGAAATAATTAGATAAGTCATTCACTAGATCTGATCAGTCTCAGGGCCTTCTTATCCAGCTCAACCTCTCTGAATAATAGTAAGCACCCTGGATACTTTGGGGGCTCAATATAGTCAAACTGGCAGAGGAACTAAACCTATTAAGAAACTGCTTTCTTTTTTAAGGGGTACTAATTCTCCTGTCATAAAAAATATGTAAACTAACTTGCCTATTATGATAGCTGTAAACTGTTGTCATAAAACAGCCACCGATACATTTTATTAGTCAGAATTGGGGAAAAGCATATATATATATATATATATATATATACCGTACATAGAGAGCAGGTTTGGTGGGTGTTTTGTTGCTGCTGCTGATCTTCTTTGCAGATGGTGCAAACCCCCCAGTCCATTCCCTGGGCCTGCATTCCCCACCTCACCACCTAGCTGGCTGAAGTCACCAGCAGGGGTCCAGTTTGTGCAGGCTGCTAGCCCTATCTGGAGGACTGGAGAGGGGTGGGAGAAATCCACCGCAGTATGTGTGGGTAGCCTTAGTTGGCACTTATACAATGTTAGAATGTCACTGTTTCCCTTGGTCAGTAAATCCCATGTAGGACACTTTTTTTTTTTTTTTTTTACTCATAGGTTTATAAATCAATGTGTGTGACTTGGGAGACCAGTGACCTCTTCCCTCCAAAATAAACCCACAGGACATTCACTGGCTTTCTTTCTGTCCTTCCAACTAATGGCTGAAGTCACTCCAATTAATTTATAGGGCTCAAAAACACTTTTAAAAACGTCACTGGGCCTATGAGAGGAGACATCAGATTTCCCAGAGCTGGTGAAGGACAGGGCAAGGGAAGGAAGGTGGACACAGAGGCCCCCAGGAGGCCAGGTTCTGGCATCCTGTGGCCCCTTCGACTGTCTGTCAGGGATGCAGCTTTTTTTTCCCCAGCAGGAAGCATGGGGTCTTAGGTCTATGCTGCCGGGAGGGAAGGATATCCCTTCCGCTCTAGTGCCTAGACTTAAAGAGCAACGGAGGCAGTGCTGGCTTTCTTCTGAGAGACCCTCTCCCCCGCCCCTGCAGATATGCCCTGCGTGCAAGCCCAGTATAGCCCTTCGCCTCCAGGGTCCAGTTATGCAGCGCAGACCTACAGCGCCGAGTACGCCTCGGAGATCATGAACCCGGACTACGCCAAGCTGACCATGGACCTGGGCGGCACCGAGATCACCGCCAGGGCCACCACGTCGCTGCCCAGCTTCAGCACCTTCGTGGAGGGCTACTCGGGCAACTACGAATTCAAGTCCTCCTGCCAGTACCAGATGCAGCCCCCGGGGCCGCGGCCCTTGATCAAGGTGGAGGAGGGCCACGCGCACGGCTATCACCACCACCCCCACCACCACCACCACCCGCACCACCAGCCGCCGCCGCCGTCCATCCCGCCCCCGGCCGGAGCCGAGGACGAGGCGCTGCCCAGCACTTCCATGTACTTCAAGCAGTCGCCGCCGTCCACGCCCACCACGCCCGGCTTCCCCGCGCAGGCGGGGGCGCTGTGGGACGACGCGCTGCCCGCGGCGCAGGGCTGCCTCGCGCCCGGCCCGCTGCTCGACCCGCCCCTGAAGGCGGTGCCCGCCGTGCCCGGCGCGCGTTTCCCGCTCTTCGACTTCAAACCCTCGCCGCCGCACCCGCCCGCGCCCAGCCCCGCCGGCGGCCACCACCTGAGCTACGACCCGACGGCCGGCCCCGCGCTCAGCCTGCCGCTGCGCGCCGCGGGCACCCAGGCGGCCGCGCTCCAGGGCCACCCCTACGGGCTGCCCCTGCCCAAGAGGACAGCCGCGCTGGCCTTCCCGCTCGGCCCCACGGGCTCGCCCGCTGCGTGCAGCCTGCTGGGCGAGAGCCCCAGCCTGCCGTCGCCGCCCATCAGGAGCTCGTCCTCGGGCGAGGGCACGTGCGCCGTGTGCGGGGACAACGCCGCCTGCCAGCACTACGGCGTCCGCACCTGCGAGGGCTGCAAGGGCTTCTTCAAGGTGAGCGCGCCCCTCCCTCCGCGGCCGCCCGCTCCGGGGGGAGCCCCTACGCGGGTCCCTCCGGGTGTGAGGGGTGACCGCGGCGCTCGGTCCCTGCAGCCTAGCGCCTTCACGCGCGCTTGCTCGGGGCGGCTTGACCTGAAGGCCACGTGCGGGAGGCCGCCCCAGGCGGAGGTGAGGCGCCGCGAGCTCCCTGACTTGGCATTACCTTGTGATCCCTTTTCTGGGGAGAGCTTTCAGCACATTCTCAAAGGGATCTGGGACCTCAAAAGTGCAGAAACCTCCTTGCACATCTCGCCTGTCCATCCTGAAGAGAGGGGGTCTGTGGGCCAGACCCTAGCTCATAGGAAGAGGCAGTTGAATCAGACAGACCTGACTGTGCATTCTGGCCACTTAGTAGCTATTTTTCTTAAGTGTCTTGAAGGTAGATCTTGATTATCCTTGTGTCATAGATGAGGAGATGGAGACTCGGAGAGATTATTCAACTGCCCAGGACACACACTCAGGCAGTGAGAGAGAGGCAGGAGGCCAGCTCATGTTTGCATGACCCCAGAGTGCACATGGGCTCCACACCTCTGCAGCTGCAGAATAGGCCACTGACTAGATGCAGCTTGGGACAGCTGCCTTCACAGAAGATGGAAGCTGGGGTCTCCCCCATCCACTCTACCTCTGTGCCACACTCAGTGCCAGGTGTGGGAGCACTTCATGATCTCATAGACCCAAAGGGGAATTTTATAGTAGGAGGGTCTTCAGCCTCCCCCATATTTTACCCATGAGGAAGCTGAAGCCTAGAGAGGTGAAGCTTTGTGTAGCCTGTAGACTGATTTATCAGCATGTGGGACAGTTCCAGCTGGTTTCTCCTGACTCTTCAGTTCCGTGGCCTTTATACCACTCAGGGGAAGAGGCCATGCTCTCTTGCTGCTCTACCTTTGCTACTGACTCCCAGACTTCTTCAGAAATTTGTGCCACTCTCCCCACTCCCCTGGCCACTATCTCAGGCATTTGCAAACCCACAAATGTTCTCCCACAATAATCACTCCTAGCCTACAATGCTGGGCAGGGTGGAGGGAAAGGAGAAGCTGGATGCCGATTGGGGAACTAGAATATGGGAGGCCAACAGGATGTATCTGGGAGCAGGCTGGGCTTGGAGAGCACTCAAATAGGAGGCCTTGATCTGTCCCCTACCAATTATAAGACATTGGGCATGACACTTCTTTCTAGGCCTCAGTTTCCCTATCAGGTGAATAAAATTCAGAGAAGAACTGTGAAAATTAAATGAGACAAAACAATTATGAACGCACTTTATAATCTCTAAAGGGCCATAAAAACAATACTTCATTATAAATGAAAACTACCAAGTATTTGTAAAAATTCACATGTTTGTGGACTGGTATATGTACCAACAAGCAACAGTTATTTTTGATCTGGGGATAGAAGTCATGTGATTAATTAAATTCTGCAAGAAAATAAGAAAATGCTTGTGGAAAAACTTTGCAATGAAAGTGCCACACAGAAGGCATGTACAGGATTATGATATTTTAAATGTAGAACCCTCAGGTTAGCCATTTTTTCGGTCTTAACTACTCAGGCTTTACCAGGGTTACTTTCAAGGAACTGCATTCCTTTCACAGATTGATTTTTACATCATTCCAGTGGAAATGCTGAAGGGCAGTGAAACAGGCAGCCAAAAAGGGGAAAAGAAAGAAAAACAATTAAGAGAAGTGCAAGTAACTTCAAATATGACCATCCCTGAATAATTGAAAGTTGGCCAAAATGCAGGAGTGGTAATACATTCCTTGTCTGGAAATGTCAATTAAGTGTTCCCCAACAGCGTTCCTTTTCTGCAGCAATCCCTTGAAAACAAATCTATATTTGAAAGGGCGGGGGGTAGGATGGGAGAGAACCACCCCACAGATCTGTTAATTAAGGGAAGGGGAGCAGGTTTTACCCAGTGGCTTTCTACCATTAAATTGAATTCTTTAAAAGTGTGACATGAAATGCAGTTAATGATGGAATTCAGTGATTGAACTGTAACGATCTCTCCTTGTCCTTAAACTGTGCAGGCACACATGACTGTAGGAAAGGTTTCAGGTTATTGGAAAAATGTATACCTGAAGCAAAATGCCACCAAGCACTCAAATTGGCATATAACCTTGAGGACAATGGCAATAAATAGAGTTTTAGAAATTACTGCATGTTTGATGAAAGAGAGCTTCATTCAGGAAACACAAGTTTCCTACCCTTAAAAACTGCTGAGAATGTAAATGCTGGCAACTTGGAAGCATGTTTGTGATTTGAGATTGTGCATTTTAAACTAAAATCACCTACTAACACAAGGAAAATGGATCTGACTTTGTTAAGAGTTTTTAAGTTTTATATAAGCTAAGCAAAATGATCTCCTAAAGTGGAATTAAAAGATGATAAGGTGAAAACTGATAGATGGAGGCTGGGGATTGCTGAAAGTAACGATTGAAAATAAGTCTAGAATTTGGGGCAAGAAATAAATCACCAACCCCAAATTATCTGGATTTCCTTTTTTTTTTTTTTTTTTTAGGCTTATCAAATAAATTTCAACGTTCTGCTCTATTTGGAATTGTATAGATTCGGGTAATTTCTGAATGATTTTACCCTAAGTGGTAAATACATACATCCATTTGCACAAATGTTTTTAATTTTTTAAAAAATCAAACCTCTCTTATATATGGAGCATAAAATTACGCTCAATTATTTCTCCATGTCTCATTTTAAAATTATATGTGAGTCTAAAGAATAGAACATTATTTTATATCCAAGTCCAACTTTTATGAGATATATTTTACAATATGGCTATTTTGATATCTATGTCAATAGTCATTTATGAAATAACCTATGAATGGGAATTTTCATGGAAAATATATGGCTCTCATATTCCTTTCTTTCTCTCATTTTGCTTTTGGTTTTCTTTCTTGGATATGATAGTGGTTTTTAGTGTCCAATTTTAAGATTTTGATTTTAAATATAAAAAATGGCCATTTACCTTTTTAAAGAGAAAATAAACTACACAGGCAGATTAAGTGATTTTTTATTTTTATTTTTTTTGCATTCAAACATTATTTTCTATATGTTTTAACTAAACAGGTCCCGATTTTTGCTTTTTATGATTTCATCTCTATTGGGGAACAAAGCCAGTTATTGTGATATTTGACTTACAAAAGTGATAGCTAACAAAGTACATCCCAGATAATTTTGATTTTATTTTAATAAGGTCAGCAATAATCAGGGGAGTGGAACAAGTAGAAAATTGTTCCCAAAGGAATATTAAAAGTGGAGATAATCTAATTCTCCAAGGTATGATATGTTGACCTGGTAATTTCAGATATGATTTTATCATTCAGACTTGGATGTCTCCTGAGACTTGCTTCAGAACAATCCGAGATGATTTTCATTGTCAGCAGCTAACACTAATAAAATTGTTTTTCCTGCAGGCTAGCGTGTTAGGAAATTAAATTTATCTAATTATACGAATTGCACCATCGCTTTTCACATTGTAATTAAAATACATCTTGTCAGGTTCTACCTCTTCCCAGAAACTATTAGTTGACTATCTCTGTATTGTATTTTCTCAGAGAACGGTGCAGAAAAATGCAAAATATGTTTGCCTGGCAAATAAAAACTGCCCTGTAGACAAGAGACGTCGAAACCGATGTCAGTACTGTCGATTTCAGAAGTGTCTCAGTGTCGGAATGGTTAAAGAAGGTATGGCTGTAATGCTTTTTATACAACTTGCTTATATGTATTATTCTCAGATATCACTGAAAACATGTTAATATTTATGTTGGGATGGTGAATTTTCCTCGTTTCCCTTTCCTGCCAACATTTTGTTTTTATAGTGTATGTTTACATTTAAATATAGCTGAGGACCATTTATTCTAATTTCTCAAAATCAATAGAGAGCTTGTGTACATACATCTTTGTTCTATTTAAGGAGGAGATTTTTAGGGCTAATTCATTACCAAATGTAAGTTATGGGATGGCTTTTATGCTGCTTGTTTCAACTCTCATTAAATCATTGTGTGAATATTATTCCAAACTTACTGCCACTTTTAAATGGTTGGTCTCATTAACGATTGCTCGACTGTAAACTGTTTTGATTCCTATTTGTGATTTATGGCTATTCATGAATATCTTTGAAGACATTTCTTCTCTTTTTCTCTTGGCCTCAGTTGTCCGTACAGATAGTCTGAAGGGGAGGAGAGGTCGGCTGCCTTCAAAACCAAAGAGCCCATTACAGCAGGAACCTTCTCAGCCCTCTCCACCTTCTCCTCCGATCTGTATGATGAATGCCCTTGTCCGAGCTTTAACAGACTCAACGCCCAGAGATCTCGATTATTCCAGAGTAAGTTTTATAATGTCCTGTTTTCATATGAATGATCAGGGTCACTACTCATGATACTAGTAATAAGAGTTGATTGAATGACTTTGTGCCTGCCACTGTGCTGAACAGTTTGCATACCTTTTCCATATTTCTCACTTCATTTAGCAGTTCCAGGGCATCAGTTACCCATACCAAGGCTACATAACACAATCTGTCATTACTCCAGGATATTTGAAATCACTTTTGATGGTCAGTCCAGAGAATTTAGGCTCCAAAAGTGATTTTTTTGCGGGGGCCCCAAATTATCCGATTATTGATCTGTGAGGACTCTTCAGTGATTCTATGACAAACCCTCCCCAGCACTTTGAGTTGTCCCAGCTGGGAACTATCTCCACACTGAAAAATCAATCCAGCTCATTTGCTTGCCTCTGCACCATTCAGTGTGTTAGACTAGAGTCATCATCCTCATCAACAAACATTTATCCAATTTAATTGTTAGCTTTGTCCAAAATAGCAGATTGACCGTGCCAGAGTCTGGGTCACACTGATACTACCTTTGGGGCCTGGCTCAATTTTGTAAAGCGTATTTATTTTAATTGCGTTGTTTTGGAATTAGGTTGAACCTCATAGCTTGGATCCTCCTGCTTTTAGATAGCTTTACACAATTATCAAAAATTGGACCCAAATCAACAAATTAAAAGACTTTTTAAAAAATACAGTGAGTTTTCATTAAAAACTTGGATGAAGGCAGAGAAGGCATGCTGATCACATTTGCAGATGACAGAAAGCTGGGAGGGATCGCTAATATGATGGATGTCAGTATCAACATTCAGAGTGATTTCGACAGGTTGGAACAAGATGGGCTGAAACCATCATGAAGAAAGTTAACAAAAATAAATGTGAAGCTAATCTAAGCATTTATAATTTTAAAACATGCGAGGGTCTTGGCCTGTCAGTAGTTCATGTTAAGATCTTGGGAGTCTATACACTTACCATGAACCAACAGAGGATATGTGTGGTGGAAGAGAGAGATGCTAAATTACTTTAGGCTGCAGAAGTATGGTACCAGAACCAAGTTGAGGGTAGTTCCATGGGCTCTGTCCTGTCAGACCACACTTCAGGATTGAGTCCAATTCCAACCTGGGGTTTAAGAGGGACATGGACATACTGTTTTTGGAAACTTGTAAAGGATGATTGGATGAAATAACAATATGTAGACAGGAATGAAGAAGGTCACTCTTCTACCCTGTGGCAAAGAGGACTGTTGCTCCCAAGGACAGACCTAGGAGAAGGAGGGGAACCCTTTCAGCTCACTCTGAAGAGAGGGATGAGCTCTCTTAGCTACAAGAGCTGCTATGAAAGTGTGATCATCAACACAAGTAACTAAGGAGAACACGTAACAGGATTTCTCCCTAGCAGAGAGGTTATCTGGGATGATATTAAGTTCCTTCCAACTCTGAGATTTTATGATTCTGGGGTTTACCATATTGTCTCTAAATTCAAGTGATTATATATACCTATACATATAAAAATATGTGTTGTTAAGTAACGTGTTATTTAACAAAATTGAACTTGCTTTGTTCTCTAAAAAAGCATTAACATAAAATGAATGAAGCAAAATTAAATTGTTGAGTGCCTACTACTTAAGCCCCAGCTTTCTGTGATATAATTTATGGTTTCAGTAATTTTTTAAGAATATCATTCAGCCCTGGTCAAGTTGGAATGTTGTCCTGTGCACCAAGAGGTTGCGGTTCAGTTCCCAGTCAGGGCATATACCTAGGTTGCAGGTTTTAATGCCTGGTTGGGGCACATACAGGAGGCAACTGAACAATGTTTCCCTCTCACGTCGATGTTTCTTTCTCTCTCTCTCTGTCTGTCTCTCTCTCCCTTCCTCTCTCTAAAACATATCCTCGGCTGAGGATTGAAAAAAATGTCATCAATTGAAACTCAATTTTCATAATACCTTCTCCTCCTTAAAGTTTTATATTTTTAAATTTATACAACTGGAGGTGACCTTGAGATCAGATCATCTAATCCAACCCCCATATTTTAAGAGGAGTATACAAAGGCTTCCAGGGGGTTAAGTGACTTGTCTAAGGTCAGTGGCAGAGCATGGCCTAGATCCAAATCTCATCATTCAAGGTATTTGAATACATGTTCCTAGTTCATCACACTGCCACTTCTACTTAATGGCAATTTAACTAGATGTTTTTAAAAGAAGCTTCATTTAATTTTTAAAAATTACAATAATAGCATTATATATCCATTCGTTTTTAAAAGGCAAACCATTTAGAAGTGAAAAATGAAAGTCTCTTAATTTGTTCCTGTCTAATTTCACTCTTCAGCAGTAGCCGATAACAGCAGTAGTGTGTATCCATAATTTATTACATTTTAAATAAGAATGTGCCCTGTCAGGTTTGAGTCAGACAGTTGATTTGATGGAAACAATTTATAAAAGGTACTAGTTTCCCTCAGTGAATCAGGCAAATAGAGAAATGAGGGAATGTTTGTCAGGCAGGTGTGTTCCAACCTTCTTGTACCAGCATATGTGCCTTTAAGGTAGTAAGTGAGCAGTTTTCCTCATTTGTGGGAGGAGGGGGAAGAGTTGTGTTCCAAGTCCCAGAGGGAACGAGTGTTTTAGAGGCCAGAGAGAGAGCGCTCACTTTGTGAAGCGTTCCTGGCTCTGGGACCTCCTCATTTCCTTTGGGCCAAACTTCTCTCCTTCAAAACTGAGCTCAGATCATTGTATATCGGTGCAGTCAAAACATGTCACATTTGATTGGTTTCTTCTTGAAATGTTGCTATTCTCTGCCCCACAGTTGCTTTTAATTTAGCAGTACAAGTATATATAGATACTGGGCTTGGCTTCAGAACCTGCGTAATTACTAATGAGAAAATAAACTTAACATCCTCATTAGTTGGTCATTTCAAGTATTTTTCAGCAAAACTAGGATGTTTTCTGGTAATTGGTGTCACTTAGTGTAGTACCGATGCCAAACACAAGAGATATTGCTCAGATAAAACCAGGCCCCAGCAAATGGTATTTAAGTATGTCACCGAGATAGCTTGAGAAACAACATGGCTAACACATGTTAGGCCTACAAAGTAAACAGCATGAAGACTGCAGAGGGTGGTCTCATGAGGCTCCTCAGAAGATCCTCTCAAATTGCCACCAGTTTACTAGATGATTTCAGGCCAGTTCCTTCCCCCCGGTGGGCCTGTCTCCTCATCTGAATGGTGAGGAGACTGGACTAAGTGCACTCGCATGACCCCTTCCAGCCTTCTCACTCCCTGACTCTCTGATTGTTATGCCTGCTATAATTTCACTATGGGGACAGGTCAGCATTTCCAAAGCATGCTGCCCAGACGGCCTCCATCAGAAGGAGCCAGGGTATTTGCTTAAAATGCAGATTTCCCAGTCATGCTCAGGCTGGGAAATCTGTATCAGAACTGAGGAAAGGGACAGGCAGACAGGAATCTATATTTTGACAAGCACCTCAGATGATTCATTGGCACACTAAAATTTGAGAACCATTGATATAGTTTAATAGGAACAATTTTACCTTGAATCTCCTATTTCCCAGCTTTTCTTGGGCTGAGAAGGAATGAGCAATGGAGATAAAAATTTTCAAGAAAGCAATTAATTCACTTAACAAATATGTATTGATGCCCTAGCCAGTTTTGCTCAGTGGTTAGAGTATCGGCCCAAGGACTAAAGGGTCCCGGGTTTGATTCCAGCCAAGCATGTACCTCGGTTGCAGGTTCCCTGTCCCGTCTGGGCATGTGGGGGAGGCAACCAATCGATGTGTGTGTGTGTCTCTCTCTCCCTTCCACTCTCTCTGAAAAAAGCAGTGGAAAAAATATCCTCTGCTGAGGAATAAGTAAATAAATAAATATGTATTGAATGACTCCTGGGTGTCAGGCACTGTTCTAGAGCAATGGACACATTGTTGAGTAAGAAAAGCTCCTACATTCTTGGAGCTTACATGGCATAAACGAAAGAGAAAGTAAACAAATAACTGAGTGATGCCATTGGGGGCGGGGGGTTTGTTTCTGGTTTGTTTTTAAGAGGAGTTAATTAGATAAGAAAGGAATAAATGTGGGGGAAAATATATTCACTGCCAATTTTTAAAGCGTAAGAACCTAAGAATATGTATATATAGCTTGGCTTATAGAATGATCACATCTAAAATATATAAAGATACAGGGAAAATTAACATTGTAAGGGGAGATAAAATGTTCTTAGGATTTTTTCATGTTTAGCCTGGACTGACAAGTGAGATATGACAGCATCGTATTGCTAATTTTTTTAGAGCTGGTGTTCCCATTCAAATAACTTATTTTAGGACTAGGCTGTGCCTCAGATCTGACCTCTGTAGCCATATTATTGTCATACAAAATGTATAGGCTCATTTCAGTTTAAATAACTTTCATCGTTGTTTGTAGTTCTAGATTCTCATTCCAGATGCTTTGGTGAGATCGCCATTAGCCATTAGTTGTCAGTAAATGTAATACTGTGTCTTTGACTAGTTGTAAAGCGAGATTTTTAATGGATCAATGATCCACACAGGCTAGAATAAAAAGTTAGCATAAACAGGAGAAAAGATTCATTTCTAAAGTCTTTTTTATTTGGTCTATGTTTGATTGGAATGATCAATAAACACATATTTCTAGATTTTCTTTGGTGAACCCTAAGCCTGCCTGGCCCTGAGAGAGTAATGTAGGGGAGCACACAATCAGAGATGGGGGTCTGGTTCTTCCAAAGCCAGGTCCAGTATTCCTTGGTGAGATTTTTATAAAGTGGTAGGCCAGTCAGAGAAAGAATCTAAAATGTTTTGTTATGTTTCTTTAAATCTTATGTTCACTAGAGGGGATACTTGGTTTGTCCTTTCCCTCAGCATTAGATGCTAACCCTCTCTTCACCCCCACGTTACTGGTGGCTCAGGCTGGTCCAGTTTGGTTCCAGAATACGGAAACATGGACAGAATCGCTGTAGGTGAGGCCCAGAGGGCCTGGCTGGGGCCTGGCATGCCAGGTCTGCTGGCTTTTCTCCTTGTTGGGCCTCATCAGAGAAAACTGCACACGCAGGGCAGCAGGGACTGCATTTTCCTGTGTGCAGGATGCATGAAATGTGAGCCCAGCAGGGGCAGAGGCCTGCAGGGGACCCAGGGTGAAAGCTAAGTGCTCTCAGGATGGTGAGCAAATATTGGAAGCAGAGGGATTATTGAGTTTTGAGCCATGGTTTCAGGGAAGTCAGTGCAGGAGGGAGCTGTTAGGTCCCATTCCCAGGAAAAAGTTTGCAGCCTTTAGTCTTTTTCTCTCCATTAACACACTGTTTTAAAACAAAACAATGCTGAATCAAGGTCAAATTCTAGGCAATTACATCATACCCAGTGTGATTAGCAACATTTAGAATCATCACATGCAAGAGCCATCACATTCACAATCCTGGAACGCTCACCAGGATTGCTGATAGTCTGGGCCACAAAACACACTTTAGCAAATTTTAAAAAATAGAAATCATACAATGTCTGCTATCAAACCACAGTGGAATTAAACTAGAAATCAATAACAGAAAAATAACTGAATGCAAGAGTCAGAAGGAATCTTAGGGATCAGCTAGGGCAGTCACTTCCTACTTCAGAGGCGGAAACAAGCACAGAGAAGTTAAGTGACTTGTCTCGGGCTGCACAGCAAGTCAGTGCCAGGGCCTAGAGGAGGGCCCCATGTTCTGCTGCCTCTGCTCGATATTACCACTCATTTGGGAGTTCCACATGTAGTGCTGTCAGCTTTCTAAAGGTGGTTCTGCCCTGATTTTTCATCTTGCCCTTGGAGAGCATATGGAATTAGATTCATATCAGAGAGAAAGTAAAAAAGTAAAATAAAATCCCCTTTTTCCACTCTCTTGCAGTCAAGATAGTGTGTGTAAACTGAAAGGAGGTGGTGGGAAGATTCTGACACCAGGATCAGGCTGCCATCCTTGACTCTCCATAGGAAGGATGACTGGTTCTTCTCCCATGGTCCATTATATCACAGAAACATCCAGGGCTTCAGAAAATCTGGGCCCTGGCCCGGATGATTGGGAACAGAGGATCCAGGACTCTAAACTGGACCTGATGTTATAGGATCCTAGAAAGTCAAGCTGCAAAGTAGAAATCTTTTCCCATTTTAAATATGGAGGCTGAGGGACAGTGAGAATTTGAAGAGTCATAACCGCTATCAGTATCATCACTGTCATCATCTGTGAAACACATTCTATGTGTCAGGCCCTTCACATATATTATCACATTTAAGCATCGCAACAAACTATTGAGGAAGGCATTATCCCCATTTTAAGGAGGCGAAAACTGAAGTCATTTACCCCAGATAACTAAAGTAAGCAGCAGAGAACTACACTGTTTCACAAATTAGGGGCTTGGACAAATATAGAACTAAAGTAGCTCGGCTCCTCATCTGATGTTTCTTTTGTTACTTCATGATGCCTCTTGGGAAAGCACAAAGAAAAAAAAGGCCCAATTAAGACAAGTGCCTCATTTCCTCATACCTAAGTAGTTCTACAATAAGGGCCTGGCTGCGTATCGGCTGACTCTCCTCCGGCCAGGTTAGGGCGTTGTGGAAACCGAGGCACTCCCTTGACTCTTGACTCTTCTTTCATTGAACAATATTCAACAACTATTTATTGAGTCAATCATGTGCCAATCACTGTGTTGCTGACAAAACATGGGACCAAAGGAATACGTACCTGGAGACCTCCAATTAGAGCAAAATAAAACGCTTTTTTAAAACCATACCACGGGCTACCAGCTAGTAACATCAGACATGTGAGCAGCCAGGAGGGTAGGGAAGCAGAAGGCCACGTCTAAGTCTCGGCTGTACCACTGTTGGCTATAGAACTCGGGAAAGTCTCTTAGCCTCTCTGGGCTTCTCTGAGCCTCAGTTTCCTGATTTGTAAAATAAGAATTAAAATCCATACCCCAGGAGGATTAACTGAGAGAAGGGATGCGAAAGAGCAAGCAGCGGTTAGTGTGAAGGGAATGAGTGTGTATTTACATAAGCATTTCTGTAGATCTGGCTGTGCTGTTGGTTGTCCCTTGATTATTACTTTGCTGTATCAATCTTTCTGCCTGAAGTAGGAAAGATTTTCTTCCTGTGATTCAGGCAAGACCTAGAATATCCAAAAACTGGGTAAAGACTTTATTCCTATTTGTATATTTCTCCTCCAGGGACCCTCTAGATCAATCCTGTTCGACAGAATGTTCTGCAGTGATGGAAATGTTCTATACCATGTGTGGCTGTGGAGCTTGAAATATGGCTAGTGTGACAGATGAACTGAATTTCTATTTTAATTTTCAATAATTTAAGCAGCCACAAGTCCCGAGTCCAATAGCCCACAGCCTCCTGGGCCCTTCCAAGGAGACACCCTCCCCGCTCCTCTTCCTGCTTTGTTTTGTCTCACAGAAATCTGTCTACAGCAAGCAAAAATCATTATCTCCTCCTAGTCATTAATTCTGCCATTTCCAAACTTTGGTGTGCATGAGAATCACCTGGAGATCTTTATAAAACAGTTTCTTAAGCCTACTCTCAGAGTTACTGATTCTGTAGGTCTGGGGCAGGACCCGAGATGTTCTTTTCTTTTTTTAAATATATCTTTATTGATTTCAGAGAGAGGAAAGGAGAGGGAGAGAGAGAGAGAGAAACATCAATGATAAGAGAGTCATTGATCAAGCCCTCAACTCGGGCATGTGCCCTGACCGGGAATCAAACCCCAATCACCTGGATCCCAGGTCGACGCTCAACCGCTGAGCCACGCCCGGCTAGGCGAGCAGGACCCGAGATGTTCTTTTCTAGTCCATTCCCTGGTGTTGCTGATGCTACTGGTCCAAGGACCACACTTTGAGAGCCATGGGTTAATTAAGCATCTCATTTGGAGACAGCTGTGCTTCAGTGGAGTCAGTAGATGCTGGAGGCTCACTTGGACACAAACCCCTGAAGTATTTGGTTCTCAATGCTGGCTTCCCTTTGGAACCACCTGGGGAGCTTTTAACAGTCCCGAGGATCAGTCCTCAACCCAGACCAGTTAAATTAGAATCTCTGTGGTGATGATCCAAATGTGAGTGTTTTTTAAAGCTCCCCAGATGATTGCAGTCAGCATCGAAAACCACTGCACTGATGGGACTTCAGCAAAGCTCTTTGCCTGTTAAGTGGTAACAAAATTCACTCTGTATCATGGGGCCATTGTGAAAATGAAATAAGACTGTGAGTGCGAAAGGGTTTTATCAACTGTTGGACCTTAAGGTAAGGATTCAGGGATGGACAGCCTCGGAAGGGCCCGCCTGCGAACGCTGCGGTCGTCCCGGCTGAGTGGCGATAACGCGGCTCTCTCTCTGTGGTTTGCCTTCCAGTACTGCCCCGCGGACCAGGCCGCTGCAGGCACGGACGCCGAGCACGTTCAGCAGTTCTACAGCCTCCTGACAGCCTCCATCGACGTATCCAGAAGCTGGGCAGAAAAGATCCCTGGATTTACTGATCTTCCCAAAGAAGATCAGACGTTACTTATAGAATCAGCCTTTTTGGAGCTGTTTGTTCTCAGACTTTCCATCAGGTAACTACTATTATCTAATCTTCCGTCCACTCCTTTCTTTGAAGAAGTTTGAAACCTGCTGTGCTTGTACATGAGTCATCAGAGAGAAGGCTGCTCAGGAAGGAAATGTAAAATATGGTCGGCTGCACAGTGGGTAGTGCATTGGGCCAGAAGGCAGGACTGCTGGCTTCTACCCTCTGCTCTAATGTGGACCGGCTCTAAGACCCTGAGCAGGTCACTTGCCTCATCGGAAGTTCCGTTTCCTTCTTTGTAAAATGAGGAGGTTGGATTTGGTGACCTCTGAAGCTCCTCCTAACGCCAACATTCTGTGATTCTACAGAGTCCCATGGTGCATAAGGTATTTCCTGGGAGCAAGTATTTGTTTTGAGCGTTGCATTTACCTCACGGGTTTCTATTTACAAGTCACTGTTCTATTACACCAGACGGGGCTCTAAAGAGTCGCCACAGCTCCTTAACCCCCAATGTTTACTCCAAGAGAATAGCTCCTAGATCAAAAGATTCGGTTCAACCTGTCATACTCAGTGACACCGAACATAAAGTGGGAGTTCTTTTCCAAAGAGCTGGAACCTGGGATCTCAGCTCATCTCATAAAGTCCATGTGTAACATTTTAAATTCAATCTTCCTTGCTTCCTTGCAGTTATGTATTTTTAGGAGATGGTACCAACATTTCACAGAATATTATAGGGGGAAAAAGTCTCCTTCCCCCCCATTCTCTTTCTTACCCCCCTCTTCAGTTTTATACTGTGTTAGCAGAAATTCTTGTTTAAAGTGCAGTTTCCCATGCCTCATTCCCAGCTCTTTTGGTTGGGAGCTGTCTTAGAGGAAGTCTAGAAATCTGCATTTTAACTCATGCTCCAGTGATTCTGATACCAGTGGTCTGAGGTCCAGGTATCAAACTCTGAGACTGAGCCATTCTGTCCTGTGTACCTCTGTGGAGGGATCTGTGGGAGAGACATGCAATTACAACTAGAGTGGCAATAATTAGCATCATTACAACTAATCTTGTGTACGCAGGAGCCAGGCCAGAGATGTGACCATCATTTGTTAGGCAGGCAGCAAAGGATTAAGTAAGTAAATGATTAGCTCCATGCGGGCAGGCACTATACATGCTCTGTTCACCAAGTTTTCTCCGTGTCTGGCTCTAGGAATGGCACATTCTTGACAGAAATACTTGATGAGTGAATGAATGAAGCTCTGCGTCCAAGAGGCACAGTTAGAGAGATATTAACTTGTTAGTGCAGTAGGCTGAAAGAGATAGGTATGTGGAAAGAGATTTGAAAATTAAAGGAAGGCTAAGATTAAAGTTAGGACCACATAAAATTCAGAATTAATTACATCGAGCACTCCTCTTGTGTACCAGGCACTATGCATGGGCTTTCCAATCCAATGTTTTATTTAATTCCACAACAATCTTAGGAGGTAGCAAGTAGAACTCCTGTTTATACATAAGGAAAAGGAAACCCAGAGAGAGTAAAGGAGCGCCGAAGGCCCCACGGCTGAGTGGTGATGTCCAACTAGAAGTTCCAGGGCACATTTCATGAGAGAAGTAGAGGATGCTTATGGACATAATATAAACTGTCAGGACAGATTTAGAAATAGCCTTCCACAGTACCATTGTTAAAAGCAGAGAAGGTAATACAAAATAAGGACTCTTGATTTTAGGCCACTTTTTAGTTTGTGATTGACTTCTGGCGCTTGCAGGGACTTGGTGTTTTTAGAGTCTGCGCAATGGAATTATAGTGTGTAGCCTCAGGCCTTATCAGTTTTTGACATTTAAGAAAATGAGGGAACAGTCTCAGTTCACTGCAGAGAGAGGCGATGCACTGAGTTTCACTTCCACAGTTCGTGAGTGCCTGCGTCTCTGTGTCCTGTCCCAGGGTAATCCCGCAACTGAGTCTAGCAGCTTCCCCGGGGTTGGTGCTCACCTAGAAAGTTAGCATAGACAAGTGGTGGTGGTTGTTATCCCAGGAGCACAGTCTTATTAGTCAAGGGTGTTTGGGCAGGTTTCACAGCACCACAATGGATTCTGAACACTGCCCCATGGCCGTCTGGGTGCCTGTGTGTTATGATGCTATCCCATTAGACGGACTGAACAGACCTAGTTAATGTGTTTCTATCCCCCACCCCCAACTTTCTCTTGTAGGTCAAACACTGCTGAAGATAAGTTTGTGTTCTGCAATGGACTTGTCCTGCACCGACTTCAGTGCCTTCGTGGATTTGGGGAGTGGCTCGACTCCATTAAAGACTTTTCCTTAAGTTTGCAGAGCCTGAACCTTGATATCCAAGCCTTAGCATGCCTGTCAGCACTGAGCATGATCACAGGTAAGCACCACCCTGCTGTCACCCGAAGTGACCACCTCCCCCTTTCTCTCCTTTCCTGTGTTAAGGTGGATTCTGGCTTTGGTTGTCACACACACCAGAAAATTAAGAAAATGACTGGCACTTTTCTGAAATCTGTGACGTTAAACCTAGTTTAAACAAGAGACATATATCTGTAATTTATTGTCATGAATCTCCAGGAGAGAGAAGTCCTATTGAGCTATCATTGTCAACAAGCCCAATATGTGAAAATCTAAGTTTCCACAGGCGTTGTGTTGACAGTTGAACTAGCTGCTGTAGGGTTATTTTTACATGGGTTTCAAAGGAAGATTACCTTAACCAGCCTTTTCCTGTGGGGCAGAGGGGCAACTCTTCCCCTCTCCCCAGTCCTTGGCTATTGACCCAAAGTAAAACCAAAGAACTACACATATATAAAACACACACATATTTATTTATGCACAACTTTGTTTAACAACTTCGATTGGCAGAGAGAACTGAGGAAAATGGATATTTGTAAACAACAAAAATGAATGCCTCAGCTCAATTTTTAAAAGTTAAGAAACAGAAGCATAAAACATATTCAATTTCTATATTATGTCTTTCTATCCCTAGACGTCTCTCTCTTTCCATCTTTTGGGAGATAAAGAGTCCCAAGATGGAATGAGAGAGAGAGAATGAGAGAAGAGAGAACTAGAAAGGCATATCAGGTAAGCGAGGAGATCCCATCTTCCTGTGGCTGCTCCCGAGGCCCCAGGCCCCAGCTCCCTTTGTGCCTTGATACTTTCAGGGTTTCTGGTTTGACCTCCTCTGTTTTAGCCAGACTGGGGCCTGGTGAGGCAGTGACTACAGGTGGCGGCTCCAGGAGAGGCTGGCCAGACCTGGGGCTCACCTCCCATTTTTTTTTTTTTTTTCATCAGACTGGAGCACAGCCTAGGCTGTGGGACTAAGAATTGAAGTTCAGATTTGATACCCTCTCGACTGTAGAAAACATGTTTTTCAGGCAGATGATGAGTTTCACAGGGGAAACAAATGCATCCTTTGGCACAGACGGGCCCTTCTTTCTGATCATCAGACATGTGCATTGTTTCCTTGCACCTTCTTGGGACCTTTCTTTTAGCTAACGTGAGATATGTCTGAGCACCTTAAGGGGCTAGGCTGGTTCACCACTGAACAATTTACATGGAGGCAAAGGAAATTAAATGGCATGTGCTGCAGTAGGAACCAGACACTAGCTTGTTCCCTCGGTATTTGGTCCTGACTGAGAAACTCCCTTCTTTTGATGGGAGCTGCCAGGGACTTCCAAGGGAGCCATTAATGAAATAAAAATAAGGCAGTCTCTAAGGATATGGATTTGGTTTAAAGGACTTTCAAAGCGCGTATGGGAGACCCAAAGAAAATAAGCACATTTAAGGCACAAGCAGCCAGACTGAGTTCAGAATCTGCACTAGATTCACCCACGTTCCATCCTGGAGGGATGGTGACAGAGACCCTCAAATTAGACACATGCCTGCCCCTTCCCTTTGGGAACCCCAGGTGGTCCAAAATCAGTCTCAGGGACATGAGGAAACAGGTGGTGGCTTTAGAAAGCAGTATGGTGAATTTCTCCTTGGATGTTTGAGAGAGGCTCAGAGAAGGACAATGATATTAAAGGAATTAAGCGGCACTTAGAATGGGCCAGCTCTTTTATGGTGGACTTCCAGTTCCTGCCCCCCAGTCCTGCCAGCCTGTGCAGAGCAGGTTGTTTAAGGTGCTGTGGTTATAACATACATAAGCCCCTCTTCTTTCATTTCTGGGCCTGACAGTACTCTTTTTGTGATTTGCTGGTTGTGAGGGGGTTTGAAATGTGTGTAATCATCAGTAAGTGGCAGAAAAGGCGATGGCTGGGAAACAGCGGGGCACATTGTTGTGGATATTAATTTTCATTTGAATATGGGCTCCCGTGAAATCTTGACTTCTGAGTAAGCTCCGTTGATCATAAAGGATGATTGTGGAATATGAGTTGGGCTATTGGCATCGGAGAACAAACAGCCCAAAATTGTCTGTTCCTAAACCACAGAGAACTCATGAAAGGAAACAGGGTCTTGCTTCCAGGAAAATTAAGAATCTGGACCGTATTGGCCGTTTGCACAAGCATGGCTTAATTTTTTTTCTTTTTTTTTCTTCTTCCTCTACCTCTCTCTATGTGAAAAACTGGGTGGTGAGGTGGGGCAGGAAATGGTTTCTTTCAGATCACTCTCCTTCCCTACAGTAAAAGGGAGTTCCCCACAGTTATGGTTAAATGTTTTTAGGCCCCCAGTTCATCTACACTAACCACTCCTTTTTGCCAGTGCCACGTCCCTGACATAGGAGGGATGGAAATGCTTTGCTTCTGATGAGGTGCTAATGAGGGGATATCTAGTTGCAGTTAATTATGATTAATAAGTAAGAAGCCCCCAAATAGAAAGTTTGTGTGGAATTGCCAGTTTATAAATATCCATTCATTAAACAACTGTTGAGGGCTATCTGTATTTCAGACACAGGGTCAGTCTCCAGGGGTGCAAAGATGAGTCATGCATGAATTCTGCTGTCAGAAAGTGTATAGGCTACTAGGAAGTCATATCTGATTATGAGGCAATGAACTCGATATATGGTGGTGAGTGTTCAGGTCCTTAAAAGGGACCGATTCAGTGCAGGGGAAGTCCAGATCACTGCTAACATTTTGGGGGTGTAGAGAGGTGGAGGTGCTGGTCATGAATGGCCTCCCAAGGAGGTGGTATCTAGACGTGGCAAGATACAGGACACTGCAGTCAAGGAAACGGCATAGCAAGGTCATGGCAGTGGAGTGCTTCAGCACATTTTGGGGGAAAACGGGTACAGTGGAATTGCACTGAGCATTTGTTAAATCACATATATAATCTCAATAGCAAGAAGAGAAAGAAGAGTGCAAGCCGTTGTGCTCAATGACTGGTATGTCCTGGAGTGAGCATGTGAGTGAACCCGCTGTGGGTCCTGGTGTCTCCTATGTGGTAGGCGTGGTGCTGGAGATTCAACAGTGAGCAAATAGTCCATGCCCCCATGGGGCTCACGTTTAAAGGAGGAGGCAGGCAATAGTTACATAAATATCTGATTTCAACCTGTGTATCTTTAAAAGAGAAAGAATAATCTAGACTGGGAGTAAAAGGAAAAAACTTCCTTGAAGAAATACTGTATGTGGTCTGTGATTTAAGAATGAGTAGGTTTTACCTAGGTAAACATGGAAAAACATGAGCACAGACCTAAATAGCTCTATCATTATTATTATTTTTTAAAATATATCTTTATTGACTTCAGAGGGAGGAAGGGAGAGGGAGAGAGAGAGAAACATCAATGAGAGTCATTGATCGGCTGCCTCCCGCACGCCCCCTGCTGGGGATCGAGCCCGCAACCCGGGCACGTGCCTGACTGGGAATCCAACCGGGATCTCCTGGACCCTAGGTCGATGCTCATCCCCTGAGCCAGGCCCCACCGAGCTAAAAAGCTCTATTATTTCACTCAATCAATCTCTCTCCCCCCTCCTCTCTCGCCTCCTCTCTCATTCCTTCCCTCTCCTGTCTTCCCTGCCTCCCTTCCTCGCTCTCAGTGGGGATGGATAGCTAAATGCACAGGAATCCAGCAGTGTCTTTAGATACTCACACCGCACAGGTTAGGAGTGTGATCTCTTGTCTGTTTTGTTCACTGCTCTAACCCCAGTGGCCATAAATAGGTACTCAATAAGTATTTGTTGAAAGAAGTAATTAATCAATTAGTTAATTAGGTGCACAAAGTGTAGGAGGGAGTTCCGGGGAGGCTGAGGTCATCTCAGAATGAAGAGGGACATTCTAACACAATGTTCAAGGCAGCCTGGTATAACAGAAATGTTTCTGGTCTTGTTAATTTTGACCACGGGCAAGCCACTTAACTCTCTGAGCCTTACCTTATTTATTAAATAAAGATCATCTTTATCCTGCCTAATTCAAAGGGTTATTGTGAGGGTGTAATAAAATAATCTAGGTAAAAATGTAGTAAAATAATAAAATAATCTAGACAAAAGTAGGTCTACACTTATGAGTACGTGAAACACAGTTTATTCTTCTGTTATTATTTATTAATTATTGCATTCTTTTCCATATAAACAACTGTAAACCTATGTTTGCCCACCCTGTGTTTTTATTATCAGCTGGAACGGTGAACTCATAGTCCAGCTGGTGCTGGGCATTTTCTGTAGCATCTTGTAGTGGAGATTCTTGTCTTAGGTGGGAGTTTGAACTAAATGACTGAAATTCTTTCCGATGTATATACACTATGGTTTTGACACATAAATTCATTACTTAACCATTTCTAGAAGATGTATTTTAAAGTTCTGAATACATAATAAAGCTGAGTTAAAATATGAAAGTATTGGATAAAAATGATGTAGCTCAAAATGCAAGAAATACTGAGAAAATTGTTTTGTTTAATGGTGGGCAAAGATCTTAAACTAAAATCTGTGTGCAACTCTCTAGGAAGGGGAAAAATTCAAATGTCTGATTTCCTCCAGAATTTGTGAACGCTCTGAATAGTCAGCTCTGCAGCCCTGTTTACCAAGCTGCAAGAAGGAAGGGGGTCCCTTAAACTAAAATGTCAGTGATTGGGGTTTTGAGGAATTTGAAATTACTAGGAAGCTCCCAGACACTTAGTGACTCCCTAGTGATTCGAAAACCTTGCTGGCTGCTGGCAGTAGTTTGCATGGAGACTGAATTTTATCTCAGCCCCTTTGAAAAAGTAAAGAAGCCACAAATCCAGTAGCTGTTCAAAACAACAAAGAAGGTGCCTTTGGCTTCTAACAGGAGTGTCTCTGAATTCCTCAAGGAATTCCAGGCCCAGGGTTGATCCAGCTGGCAGGAGGTATCGATCTCCACTTGAATTCACTGAATAAATAATGGTTGCCATAGTTATGGAGCAGTCACCACTGGTTGGAGAGCAGGGAAAACTCCGAGGCACCTTTTGTGAGTTTGGCCATGAGAAAGTCTGGTTACAAGGCTCCATAATCAACCCCCTCCCGAAATCCAGCCAAGAGCATTGCTCAGTTTCTTTATTCTGATAATGAATATGGGATCTTGAATATAATTCAAGGCATGAGGCACCGAGAGGAAGGGAAAGCTTAAATGAATGGATTGATATTTTATTCTGGGAGAAGCATCTCTCCCTGGGTTATGAACCTAATTTGACATATCTCAGTATTAATAGAATGTTCTATCAGCAAGATGATTGTGTGATCATGTTGCAGCTACTAGAGGGCTTCACAAAGGACCAAATCCCCATTTGTTCTATTTTAACATTGTTTATTATACAAAAAAAATCAGCCTGGAAATTTTAAAAGAAAAGAAAGTTGAGTTATCTGACAATCTCATCAATATTTTCACTTTTCTGTTCTTTCACCCTTCTCTATATGCAGAAATAATTTTTACATAGCTATAATCACGGCTTAGACACCACTTTATGTTCTGTCCTTTAATGTGACGTTATGTATTTTTTCCATATTACTTCATAGCCTTAGTATTTGTCCTTTCTGATGTCTAAAAAATCTTCCATTACGTGGACATACTATTTTTTACTTAACAGTTTCTCTGTTCTTCCACCCTTTATCTTTTCCCGGCTTTTAAAATAGATAATGCTATCCAAAATGTCTTCATGAATACAGTTTTATTCTTCTGTTGAATCTCTCCTTCAGATAAATTCCCATGAGTGGGATTACTTGGTCAGAGGCAATAAATATTTTGTAGCTCTTGAAATATACTGTCAAATTTGCACTGTTTTTTTGGTTTTTTTTGTTTTGTTCTTTTGCTTTGGGGGGCAAATAAAACTTTTAGACATCACCATTCCAGGCTGGATTACTCTTAAAGTTCACTCTTGAGTGCACATATTGAGTAAAGGTAAACCATAGGGGACAGATCTGCAGCTGGGCTGATTAGCTAGTTCCCTGGGGAAAGCAAAATTATATACTGCAAAGCTTGGGAATCGGGGGACTTTATTGCTCTTTTTTTGACCCTGCCATTTGCCACGTGTCAGGTATTATCTTGGGTGTTGACTGTATTGTGCATGTAAAACTCTTCAGTTGACAGGATACTTTCATGTAGCATCATCTTAGCTGAGCCTCACAATAACCTATGCAAGTGGGTTTTATCACAATCACACTTTCTCTTTTGATTTACTGTGTAATATTTAAGACACACAGAAAGAAAAGAAGAGAGCATCTACCATTCTGTAATCCCTATTGTTCCTAAGAGGACATTGAGCCTTAGAGAGATTAGGTCACACCGCCAGTAAGTGACAGAACCAAAACTGGAACTCGGCTCTGACTCCAAGTCCAGTGCCCTTTTCTCTGTATTACGTTGCATTGAGATGAGACATCCGCTTATTACAATCCATTGAGATGCTGTTGGCAATTTTCATGGTTGGACTTGTATGTAATTATAATACCTCAAAGTTGGAAGGGACCTTAGAGGTCATTAAATCCAACCTCCTCCTTTTAAGATGGGCTCTAGCGAGGGAAAAACTCACCGAGGACTTTTGTAAGACCTCAGTAGGATAAGGTGTGCAAAATAACAACCATCCTGTCATTCATTCAGTATGGCTATGTGCAGGAAACTGTGCTTCCTCTGCATAATTCACCTAAGTTGGTCTTCCCAGAAACCCTGAATTGCGTATGTTATTATCTTCATTTTATAAGGAAACCAGGGCTGAGAGGTTAAGGGACTTGCTCAAGGGCACACAGTGAGTGACAGACTGGGATTCAAACCCTGGTGCTGCTTGATACCAAAGGGCATGAAGTACCTCTAAGAGGGTGGGCACTTTGATTGTAAAATCCCATCCCAACTGGCAGAACGGAACCCAGGCCTTGACTGGGGAGTCAGGTTTCCTAAGATGTAACTGCCTCCTAAACTTGCCCTTTCCTATGCCTCTGCAGAACGACATGGGTTAAAAGAACCAAAGAGAGTGGAGGAGCTATGCAACAAGATCACAAGCAGCTTAAAAGACCACCAGAGTAAGGGACAGGCTCTGGAGCCCACCGAGCCCAAGGTCCTGAGTGCCCTGGTAGAACTGCGGAAGATCTGCACCCTGGGCCTCCAGCGCATCTTCTACCTGAAGCTGGAAGACTTGGTGTCTCCACCGTCCATCATCGACAGGCTCTTCCTGGACACCCTGCCTTTCTGAGTAGGAGCAGCCTGAGCGGGGAGCCGCCTCATCTGCTAGCACCAGCTTTCTAAGCTGCAGATGGGCCTGGACACCTACCATTCCTGTCCTTCCTTAAGAGAGAAAGCAGCTCCTGACAAAAAGAAAGACTTTATTTTTCTGGCACTTTTCCTTACAACCTAAAGCCAGAAAACTTGCAGAGTATTGTGTTGGGGTTGTGTTTTATATTTAGGCTTTGGGCTTGGGGTGGGAGGGGGGTTATATAGTTCATGAGGATTTTCTAAGAAATTGCTAACAAAGCACTTTTGGACGATGCTATCCCAGCAGGGGAAAAAAGGATAATATAATTGTTTTAAAACTGTTTCTGGGGAATACAATTATAGTTGCTTTGTATTTAAAAACAAGAACAGCCAAGGGTTGTTTGCCAGGGTAGGACCTGTCTTGAGATGATTGCTTTAGAATATACTTCCTGTATCAAGGGTACGTATGTGGTGCAAACAAGGCAGAAATTCCCTCGTCTTAACTTCTTTCTTCCTTTATTTTAACAGATGGTGAAAGATGGACAATAACCTATAAATCAGACATAGCAAAATTATAATGGCTGTTCGCTTCCATATACAAGTGCAATTTTTAAAGTGCTGTCTTACTAAGTCTTGTTTCTTAACTCTCCTTTATTTTATACAGAAATAAAAAGGAGGCAGTCAAGTTAGCAAATGACAAGTGCTAATTTCCTAGCAGAGGCTTTGTCCACCTGCCCTACAGAACCCTTCTGAGGTATGGCCCATCCTAGATTCCAGGCCATTCTTAATGGATCCAGATCCCTCCCCTGACTGTCCAGATGTCCTGAAGGGAGCTCAGATTGTAAGAGGGATTGCATACAATTGTTTTGGTTGTGTTCTATCAACCCATCCACAGTTCCCTAAACTTCCTTCAGTTACAGCGACTGACTGACACAGTCATTCGGAAGCCCAGGACTGTTCAGTGACTCTCAAGTGTTTGATCCCTAGATGAGAACATGCACAAATGAGGAACTGGATCATACAGGGTAAACACCAGGGGTAACAAGGTTTTTTAATATGTATACTTTAATTTTTGTTACCAGTTAAAGAGACAATTTTGGAGAGCAAGCAAGTCTTATTTTTTAAAAAGTAGTATGAATGTGAGTACTAGAAAGGATTAGTGGGCTGCGTTTCAACATTCCGTGTTCGTACTCCCTTTTGTATGTTTACACTGTTAATGCCATATTACGATGAGATAATTTGTTGCATAGTGTCCTTATTTGTATAAACCTTTGTATGCACGTTATATTGTAATAGCTTTGCCTGTATTTATTGCAAGACCACCAGCTCCTGGAAGCTGAGTTACAGAGTACTTAAATGGGGTGTTCACAGTGACTTGGATACGCCAATTAGAAATTAAATAAGCAAATATATATAAATATAGCAGGTTACATATATATTTATAATGTGTCTTTTTATTAACCATTTGTACAATAAATGTTACTTCCCATGCGGTTATTTTATGGTTCATTTGCAGTGACTTTCAAGGCAGTACTGTTTAGCACTTTGATATTAAAATTTTGCTTATGTTTTGCTAAATTCAAATAATGTTTGAAGATTTTTAGGTCTAAAAGTCTTTATATTATATATTCTGTATCAAGTCAAAATATGTTTGGCCATTTTGCTAAGAAACAAACTGAATGTGAAACCAATGTCACAGTAGCTATTGTTAGCTCTGAATCATTTTTGCTTTAGTCTTTTTAAAGAAAAAATAACAAAACTATGCTGTTTATATTGTCATTAAATTATACAATCAAACAAATGCCAAATGAATTGCCTAATTGCTGCAAAGAGAAACCCAGATAGCAAACCATATATGTTTTGTTTTCCAAGAGTCATTCTGATATTTGATCATATATTATGTTTGTGTGAACTTTTATGAAAGATTATTTTTATATCAAGATGATAGCATCTGGAATGTTAGGATCTTGGAATGTTAGACTTGGAAGGGGCCTGACTTGTCAGCTAGTCCATCCCGACCCGAAAAGAGGAGAAACCTGGGCCCCAGCGAAGGGTAAAGAGATACCCAAAGTCAAACAGCTAGTACCAGAATCAAGACTAGGACCTAATTCTCCTTTTCATAGTCTTTTTACTCAACTTACTGCATCTATAGGAAAACAGGCTTTTAAAAATAACCAGTAATACTTACATTTTATCTAATGATAACCATGAATATAGTACTTTTGCATTAATTTTTCAGCTTATATGCAAACATGATAAACATTATTAAATACCAGGAAAGCTAACATTTAACATAAGGTAGCTTCAGACCAAATTCAAGTTGAATTTGAATAAATTAGAAGTACTGTGCATACATAACCCTTTTGTGTACCATTAGTATTGGAACAGTCCTTGTTTTTTTTTGTCATGTCTGAAAAAAACAACAAAAACACGAAACAGAGCCCCAGAGAAATGCTGTTCCTTTTTATTTTTACACCCATCAGATTTAAGGAAAAGACTTTTTAGCCATGATATCAATTGGTTGGAAGGAATGAAGAAGGTTTTTATAGTTCCAGACACTAGTGCTGAAAATAAAGATTACAGCCAGTGTTCTTTTGTCTTCCATAGTTATTACAACTATGAGCACCTCCCAAGTCACCTATCAATTCAACTCTTTTTTTGTCTTGATGTTGACACACGTTTTTACAGAGTGGATGACCAAACTAGCTCAGAAGAGGACAGCAAGAATTAAAGCAGGTGATTCTTCCCTTGCGGGAAAGCTCTCTCAGTGTGAACATGCCTTCCGTGGGCAGAAATCAGGAATCCACCAGCTGTTAATGGAGAGTGCCTTGCTTTCATTTCAGACAGCAGAGTTTTCCAGAGTTTCTCTGCTCCTCAAACAGCATTGCTCTTTAGTATGTATTAACCTGTGGTTTGAAAGAAACGCTCTTGTACATTAACAATGTAAATTTAAATGATTAAATTAAATTACATTTTATCAATGGCTACTGGTGTGTTGAATGAGCATGCTTCATTTAACAGTATTTTCTTAATCATTTATATAATAGTATTTGCTCTGCACTCTTAAACACATCCCCAAATGGATTTTTTAAAAGGCTTACTAATGCTGAAAAATTAATAGGCACTCCAATTAGAAAAATATTAAACCTCGCTGATTGGGAAGGACATTCTAAATTCAATAACCATTTATTGACTACTTCCTGCGGGCAAAGCACTGTTGGGTTCTTTGAGGAGATACAGACACACAGCGTATGAAACTAATTTTCTTTCAACTGTACATAACTTCAGTGGAGTTAACAATTTGTTGTCTAAGTGTATTATTTAGGATTCTGAAGGATTTGTTTATATACCAAGATGATGGGATATTGATTGTTTGTGAACCAGAATTTACAAGAATCCAAGTTAGAGTTCTCAAAGACTGATCAGTACTGTGCCTTTTTGCAGAAGCCCTTACTACCACATTACTAGACGCCCCTCTCTGTGGGCAACACAAATGCAACTTTTATTCAACTCTACCCCAAACATCATCTATCGAGTTTGTGCAAACACATTTTCCTGTGTGTGGATGGTTCAAAAAGAGAAATTCGGAGCTCTCATGCTTTACTCCATCGGTTTATGCATAAAGTAGTTTCTGTGACATCTAAGTGCCATGTGTGATCTAAAAGCCAAACCATTCTTCCTGCTTCTCAGCAGTTCCTTCGTTTCCTCAGCAATAAAATAGGATTGGTAAGAAAAAATGAGAGAGATAATGAAGCATCATCTTGCATGTGAATTTAAATACAGGGGCTTGGCCAAAGAGAGAAAGAAAAAGAAAGGGACACTAGGAAACAGAAGTTTGGTTTGAATGGGCGAGGAGGCAGGAAGGTCAGGGCTAACTAAAGGGTACCTGCCTGTAGTTGAATTTTCGTAAGTTAAATACACAAAGATAATACAAGAAGCTAGATGTTGACTTTTTTTTAAAATTGTGGTAAAATACACATAACACCATCGTCACCATTTTTAAGTGTACAGTTCAGTGGTGTCCCAGACATTCACGTGTTCAACCAATCTTCAGAACGCTTCATCTTGCAGAACTGAGACACCTACAGGTGTTGTGTGAACATGTTTCATTTTAGAGTAAACCCGTAGGAGTGGGATCGCTGGGTAGGTTTCACCGTGTAAGAAGCTGCCAAGCCTTTTTACATAGAAATAGAATATTTAGCCAGGCACACGGCCACTCAGGATAAACATATTTCTCAGACTTCCGTGCAGCTAGGGGTGGCCTTGGCAGTCTGCTCTGGTCAATGGGATGTAAGTGACAGTGTCATCTGGGTACTGTGTCGTATACGCCACTCTCTCCTTCCAGATGGCATCTGACGGCAGCCTTCGAGAGACAACATTATTATTGTCTGGCCCCAGAAAGTGTCTCTGTGGGTGGAAATTTCCACTTGGAGGAGATTCAAGAGTAGTATCATGATAGGTGGTATTTTAAGACGGCTCGTGGGCAGGCCTGGTCTTGGAATATGTCTGATTTGTATTGTAACCCACGTCAGCTGAGCCGCTGCTCTTCAGGATCTAGAAGGGGTTGTTTTGAACTCCTTATTCTACCAATGGGGAGGCCCAAAGACGACCTCAAGATATCTTCAAATTCTGCCGATTTTTATACTAGCCTTGGCTTTAGGGTGCCGCTTCTGTTTGCTTAGCGCTGTTTATGAACTGTCTTGCTATACTTCTTTTCGGTGTCACCCCTATTTCTGGAAGTACAGCTTGGATCTTTTCCTTAATTTCCACCCCAAAATCATGTATAAGACTTTCCCAGCTTCTAGAAACTCATCTTAATCGATAGCTGGTGTCATTCAGCTCTTCTTGTCCATCCCTCTCTCCACCTTGTACCTGGAACGTGAACGCCACCTTAGACTACGGAGCTAAGGGTGCCTCCTGGGGATGGTAGAAAAATGAGCTGGAAGGAAGCCAGGTCTTTGAGAGTTTTGTGGAGAATGGCCACCCTTTCGGTCTTGGGTTGCTTATATTAAACTTTTCATGAGAAAGAAATAAACTCCCTGTTTAAACGACTGTTATTTTGAGTTTTCCCATTATTCGAAGATGAACTATAACCCCAACTAGGACCCACAAAATGCAAGAAAAATAGCCCATCTGCAGCGTAGGTTTTTTTTAAAAAAAGTGTCAGGCATATTATGGATAGTGACTTAGTGTGAATCAGTCATGTTTTCAGCCTACCAAAATATCCCAAAGGCATCTTAGGTCACAATTATTTGTTCATTTATTAATTCCCCGATTCATTCAACTTTGAACCAGGTCCTGTGTTTCTGCTTCTTCATAACCTCATAGACCGGATGCAGCCTGCCCCCTCATGGTCATAATTCTTTCTATTTTGTGGTTTCTCTCTTATCACCTTCTAATTTCACTTTCATCACTAACCACCTTACTCTGTATTTTCCAATTCCTATTGCTGAGAGAGGAAATTTACTAGGTCTAGCTCAACTTTTCATGCCAGGCCGAATTAGGTCCCTGAACAATCTATGGATTCTTTGCCCTTGGTTCACCTCTGGTCGAATCAGCTGTGGTTGATGAAGAACAGGCATTGACCCTTCAGAAAATATTGTAGCTTGAATAGTTTCAGTCTGAAGGGGCTGTTATTATAGTGGCACTGTGACTATCACGTCTAGTAGAGTGGGAAGCTTGACTTGGTTCATGGGACCAATTGTAGAGGACAGTTTTGGTAGAATCATTCCTTCTCAATCTCTTTAGTGCTTAGCACATGCCTGGTTCTTTGAAACCCTTAGAAAATGCTTGTTGAGTGAATTCAAGTTACATATTCATTGATGGGGGTGGAAGATGGAAAACATCAAAATCCCAAGAGACAAACTATGTCTTGATTTCCAAAGTTGTTATCTATGTAGAGCCAAAGTGTCTAGTTTCATATTTTTCTGAACTTTAATGCAGAAAAAAAAAGAGAAGACGACAGAGAAAGAGAGTGAAAATCAGCATAACCTCAAGGAAGGTTTGTTTCTTTCCTTTAGAAAGCAGCTGTCAGTTTAACTTATCCCAAAATACTGTCAGTGATGAGCATGACTGAAAATGCGTTTTATCTGTAATTAGAGAGATTACATTAAACACTATTATTTGCAGACACACATTGAATTAACCCTAATCTAGGCTAGCAAATAGTAGAGCCTGCCTATTTTTTGCCTCAAAATTTTTAGAAAATTGTGACAGTTGACACACGAGGGACAATGCTGACGAGATTTCTTTCCATCAAATGCCAGACAGTAATTGTAATTGCCTTTAAAAATGTTTTAAGCAGTTTCGTTAGTAAATCAGAAGTTGCCACAAATCATGCTGATAGTTTCTAAACATGGGGTTGTTGACTGTGCATTCCAATATGGGTTTAATGAATTGATTTTCTAAGGAATTTAACTTTGCATCTGTTTTCAGGTATAATTAATTCACTCTGATTAATGTGATTAGCATGGATATCAGTGGATTACACATGATCCCCTTTATTTATTCACTTATTTTTAATCTGCCACACTATTGGCAAATTATATAAGTGTTTTGGGGGAAACATCTTGCCAGTAGCTTTGATCACATTGGATTTCTACAAAGCAGAATCCTGGCAAGAATTCACTGATTATTCACAGACTGTGAAGCAATGTACTCTTGTCTGAGGGACCTATTAAGGTTTACACAGTCCCTGTCTTTAAAGAGTTTATAATCCAGAGGGGAAGATGAGACATACATTCTAATGAGAGTCACTTGTAAGAAAAAAATGACTGTCCTCAGATTCTTCTTTCTCTGAGTACCTCTTCTCTCCCCTGCTCTCCTTAAAGATGCTCTCCTTACCTAGGGTATGCCAATGGCCTGCTTCCCACTACCCTGGGCAGTCTTTTCACAGCTTCAGCCACCACTCGTGAATCTATATCTCTAACTCAGTTCTTATCCCTGAGCTCCCAACCTGGAGGCTCCAGATGCCTCCAGATAACTTCACCTGCATATGCCACAGGTACTTCCAATTGAACACACCAAACCCAAATCCGTGATCTTCATTTAAGTTGGGCCCTCCTGTCTTCCCAGTCTCTGTAAATAGCTCCTCCGTTCACCCAATCGTCCAAGCCAGCGATTTTTAACTGACGTACCGCAAGAATTTTTAAAACATGCAACACCTGACTGACTAGTCAGGGACACTGACCTCTTTCCCCTTAGGCTGTCAAATTAAAAAATGACAACAGCCAACACAACAATAGTCATCCAGTGTGAATGAATCAACATTATTCCCTTTTCTTGGTCACACTGGCAAAATATTTTTTGGTGTACCACAGAATTTTAGTAATTAGTTTATATGTGCCATGAGATGAAAAAGGCAGAGAATCACTGGTCCAAGCTAAATTATTGTTGTGAGTCTCAGAACAGGAAGGTACTCATTTATTCTCCATGGTTCTCAAAATTTAATGTTCATCTTTCATGTTCATTGGAATCATCTGGAAAGCTATTTAAAACAGTTTTCTAAGACTCATGTCCAGAAATTTTGATCCAGTAGTCTAAAGCGGGTCCATGAATTTGCATTTCTAACAAGCATGTGAGTGGCACCAGTGCTGTGGGACCAGGAACCACATTTTGAGGACAACTGCCCTAGAGAATGAAAAGAGCTCAGGCCCATTTCTATGACCCCATCAAATTATGACTGTGTGAGTAATCATTGCCAAAGAGTGAAAGCCCAGGGAGCAAATCTCCTCTGCATCAGCCAGAGGCAGTGTGAATTAACAAAACAGCATGTGATTTAAATACTCCGTCATCCATCAACTGTGTATGGAGGGCCTTGTCTCTGCTAGGCACAGTGCCAGGCACGGAGACACAATGCTGAGTAAAACCATGACACAATCCATTTCAACAGGTCGACTCAAGCAATTCATTGAAACTTAGATGTCTCATCTGTAAAATGGGGATAAAATGCACTGTGTTTACTTTATGAGATACCAAATAGAGGACTCTAGTGAGTGCTTTGTTCAGCACCTTGCATATTGATTCTCAATAAGGGTACTTAATAAATAATAATTAGTTCTTTTTCATTAGAATTAGTCACTCTAAAGTGCTTTCAAATATTAGTTGTCACACACAAAATATTAGTTGTCATTATTTTTAGCATTATTTCATAGATTCTGTCAATGAGCCTACCCAGGTAGTTGGCTAGACTTTAACAATATGAGAAGAAACCCCAAACAACTGAAGACATAGTGAGACTTTCATGGGAGAGCCCACAGTTTCTTTCTTTAAGATTTTTGGTGCTTAAATGTTAATAATAGTTTCCAAATTTCCCCCCCAAAAAGACTCTTCCACATTGGCATACTGCTTGATTAATTATAATTTTCCAGATAAATTGGAGTTGGCTCAGAAGCCAAGAGAAACCACAAAATATGATCATTCTTACTGGATTCTAGGATTTCAAGTGTCATCTTGCCTGAAAGGAAGTTTCTTTTTATGGAGATAAAAAGAAAACTCCTCTTTCTTATTAAAGACTAAATGAGGTAGAGCCAAACAATGGAATGCTATAGAGCTTTGGGAATGATATTAATTTAAATTTATTGATATAGAAAAACATGGCCAAGACAGCAGCATGTGTCATTTTGATTTCTAAAAAGATTAGAGGCTTGCCCCAGCCCGCGGCTTAGTTGGTTGGAGTGCCATCCCTTACACCAAAAAGGTTACAGGATCGCTTCCTGGTCAGGGCACATACCTAGGTTGTAGGTTCCACCCCTGATTAGGGTGGGTATAGAAGGCAACTGATCACTGCCTCTCTCTCACTTTGATGTTTCTCTCTCTCTCTTTCTCACCCCCCATCCTCTCTCTCTAAAAATCAGTAAACATATCCTCAGGTGGGAATTAAAAAATATATATTATAGGCTTATTTATGTGTCTCTACATAGAAAGAAAAGTCTGGAAAGCTATACTCTTCTCTGTGAAATAATTATGATTAACCTCCAAAATTTAGGCTGTATCTTCTAGATTTATTCAATGACTATATGTGGTGTAATAAGTATTTAGAAAAGAGAGAGAGAGAAAATGAGTCCATACGTCCTACAAGGAACAAATAAACCTGTGGAAGCCCTCAGGCAATGTTTCTCAATCTGGATGCATATTAGTATCACTGGGGGAGTTTTAAAAGCATCTCAATAGCCAGGCTGCTCCCAAGACCAATTAAATAAAAATCTCTTGGGCTAGAAGCCAGGCTTCAATCCTGTTTAAAGCTCCCTAGGTGTTTTCAATGTGTAGCCAAGGTTGAGAACCACTCTCTGAGGAGAACTTCTGAATTTCCTTGCACTTGGTATATCATGGGTTCCCACAACCAAGCTAGGCCCCAAGAGAAACATCAGTGTTCCTTGGCTCCCAATATCAGCATGATTTTATTCATATTTCAGAATAATTTAGAAATGGATCAGGGCTAGAAATTACTCTGACCACTGTGTGGATTTAAGGAGAAATGGTGGACACAAGATATGAGTTAGACTACCTGGGTTCTTTGTGATGCCTGCCATCTGATAGCTGGGTGACCCTGGACAGGTTACTCTTCTCTGAGCTTTGGGTTCCTCATAGCTCTTGCCTCTTTGGGTTGTTGTTAGGATTAAACTAACTAAAATCCATGAAAAGAGTTTTGTAAAATGTATAGTACTATATAAGTATTATTATTTTTAGTATTTATAACTAATAGTATAAAGAATGTGCACAGGGAAAGATGATATCTGAGGAAGACACAAGATTTCCTTACTCAATAGGAGACCAAGGCCTCAGGATGGACAGGGAGATCAAAGCTCAAAAAGAATTAAATAGGGGCAAATCCGTGGGCTGATATTAAAAGCAACCTGACAGGTGGGACTAGGTGTGGCTCAGCAGTTGAGCGTCGACCTAGGATCCAGGAGACAGTGATTCGATTCCTAGTCAGGGCACATGCCCGGGTTGCAAGCTCGATCCCCAGTCAGGGGCATGTAGGAGGCAGCTGATCAATGACTCTCTCATCATTGGTGTTTCTATCTCTCTCTCTCCCTCTCCCTTCCTCTCTCTGAAATCAATAAAGATATAAAAAAATTTTTTTAAAGATAAATAAATAAAAGCAACCTGACAGGCCAAACATGAAACACTCCTTTCTCAGAATTCCAGAGAAGAGACTCTGAGAAAGATCTTTCCTTTGCTTTTCTGATGGCTTCCAGGAATTTATACCAAAGTCGTGATGTCCCAGGATAAATAAGTTTTCTTCTCATAATTAAGCCAGAGGTTCTGAGAATGGACAGAGGACAAGGCTGAATTCATTACTGAGATTGCTTGCAACTTAATTTGGGTCCCAAAGAGGTGGTCCCTATGTGTCATCAAAAAAGAAGTTTTGCATCTAGACAACAGTCTACGTATGTTTCTAGGTTGACTTTTTCTTTTCCTCTGCACTTAATTTATTCTCTGAAAATCATGGACTCTGAAAAGAATTTCAATGCAACACTGTCTGTGGGAGGAGCTCAGCATTAGATGGGGCCATCTGAGATATCATTCAACATGGGTAGTGACTGAAGAAAGTTGAGAGCCCCTTAAGAATAGGGACTGTGACTTTTCATCTTCCTATGAAAAGTCATGTCACATAAAGCTAGACCCCCCCAAATACATAATGAATCAATGCATAGGAAGTGCCTCCTGCAGGCACAGTTATTAGCTGTGGTAGGAAATTAGTAAATACTTGTGGAATGAATAGCACTGTAACCAGGTCTAACACACTAGAAATGTCTACTGTTGTTCACTTTAGCCCACTATTGGCTGCAATTTCTCACAGTTTATTGTCCCATATTCTCAGGGTTAATATGGGTCTACACTGAAGATAAACCATAGCATTTTTATGGTGCATTCCAGTTGTATTATTTAATTGAATCTTCACAACTTCAGGAAGCTTGACTGTTGTAGCAACCCAGGCAAGAGATCAAGGAAATCTAAACAGCAAGAGAGACAGTGGGAGGGAGAAAAGTGGGAAGCTTTCAAACCAAGTTTCTGCTTGGACACCTGGGTGGATGATGATGCTATTCACTGAGATATGCAGGAGGGGTAGTTTGAGGGAAAATACGGCGCGTTTAGTTATGGACCTGCTGAGTTGTAGGTGCCTGTGTATCATCCAGGTGGCAGTGTTGAGTAGGACATTGGATAGGCAGGTGTGGAACTTAGAGGAGACATCTGGAGAGAGAGTCTTGAATGCCATCAGCACACAACAGTAATAGAAATCCAGGAAGAAGGAGTGTCAGTGGGAGAATGGTGAGAACAGTTTCTGGGAGCAGGATGTGACGGAAACCAGCCGCAGAGGATGGAGGGGAAGGTACAAATGGGCACAGCGCCGAAGAGACGGTAGTGTGGGAGGGGACATGAGGGCCAGTGAGAGGTTTTTAAGGAGAGGAGAAACATGTTCAAATGCTAACGGGAAAGGATAAGATGAACCTGCTAGGCAGCTCGGTATCTGTCCATGACCGTATCTGGTCTCCACTTTTACTTCTGTCTTTCAAATATAGAACAAGTTTCTCTTTATCAACTCTATCTCAGAATCGTACAAAATGAAATTCTAGGAAATGCAGTCCTCAGTTTATCCAAGTCTGTGTAGCACAATCCAGCACAGTCCACCCCTTGTCAACTTGGTATCTACGCACACTTCTTTAGACACATTTAACTTGCAAATAAAAACACCAACATGACCATGCTTTTGTATAACAAAATTCAACTATCCATTCAACTAACATACAAACTTCTCCTAATGAAAGGATACACGAAGTCCACTTAAACCGTTCTGAAGAGCAAAACTTTGCCATCCATCTGGCACTAAACTGAGTCTTCAAAAGGCTATTACATAATTCAATCAGATCAGCTACTTCCAGGTGATGGGAAGACTAGTACTGCACCACTCATTCTCTGTAAAATGAGTTCTCTGGTTAAAACACACACATAAACACACACACACACACAAATGCACTTCCTCTTCCATGGTGGAAATGGCCCAGTGTATAATCAGCCTGATGCCATGCCTGAAAAGTAGTGTCATATCCCCTGTTAGCAGCTGGGACTCAGCAGTGGAGGTAAACAGACTGGCTTTAATGAGAGGAAGTCCATGTTGACAAGATGACCTGTTCTGTGGACATCAGTCAGCCTCTTTCCTCAGTCACTCCTGTCCTTGCCCAGTCCACTCCTACATAAAGTGGCCATGATTATCTTGTTTGTCTGATTAAGATCTTCTCTGGTAAGACCGCTCCTTGGTGAGCATTAACCTGGGCCACAAATAGTATCATATTCTGTCCTTATTCAGAGGGGTCTATCCTCAAATCTCTTCTCCATATTTCATTTCCTCCAATTCTCCAATCATCTTCCTTCCAAATCTGAGACCAATCAACCAAACCATTAGCTATTGCTCATAAATTAATGCACATCCATACCTTTGGTCATGTCTCCTTCCGGGCAAATGAACTAACCAGGTGCACTGGCTGGAGTTTGGCCACTGCGAAGATTTCTCTTTCACATTGTCATTCATGGCCACACGAGTGGGAGGGTAATGCTACAGGTATCCAATTTCAGCTTCTGCCAACTTTTTTGGTAGAAATATTTATAAATTTGTCCCACATGATCAGAAAGGTTGCCCCATGAGGCCAAAGGGGCAGATTGAGAGAGGAGACACCAATATAGCCGAAACAGCATTTATGGTCATCTGAATCACTTACTAATGAAATTTACTTGTGTCTTCAGGACCTGCTTGAGCCTCATCTCTTACATATCACTCCCATTTGATGAAGTGCTGCTCTACACACCCAAGATTGTTGGGTCATACGTCACCCACTTTGCGATTGGCATCTCAGGTTTCATGGTAACTGGTGGCCCATAGTCAAGTGTTTCGTCTCTTGTAGGGCCCAAAAACAAGCCAGAAGCTGTTTCTCAAAAGAATACTAATTGGGAAGGATGACAAATCTGCTTCAAAATCTCAAAAGGCCTTTACTATTATTCACCTACAAAGGCTTGTTTAATGCTCTATAATGAAGCTTTGTCAAGACACTCTAAGAACCATTAGATCTTCTGAGTCAGACAACTGCTTCTAGTGGTCTTTACCAATGGGCATTGAGAAAAAAGGATTTGCTGTATCAATAGCTACCGAGGATATGTTGTTTTACTTCAGTAAAGAAACCACATCTGGAACAGTTGGAGAGAAAAGTTATTGGCAAAGTAAAAGAGAGCAAGAACAAGTTGGAACCTCTGCATCTGTCCATCGACACACCTGACTACAATGACCTTCAGACACTAGTGGCTGCTGCTCTACTTCCACCTTCCATATTGGGGCGAATTCTTTTGACCAACTCTAATTCTGAGTCACAGAGTCAAGGGAATAGTGGGAAACGCAGTTCCCAGCTTACCCAAGCTGACCCAGCACAATCCAGTATACTGGGTTTTGTGTAGTTTTATTTTCTATTCTTTAACAGGCACATACATATACATTACGTTTATTCTTTTGCATGTATGATTTAGTTCATAATTTAAAAAGAAGATTTTAATACCAATTTAAAAGTTGATGCATAGAAGCTCTTGCAACAGGGAAATTTGTTAAAAAATAAATTTATCTGTGACTGGGAAAAATTACATTTTATATATACCATACTCTTCCTTCTTCTAAAAAGGAGATTCCTTTTCTGAGTGCTGAGATGAGTCTGAGGATGCAAATTGGAGAGGGAACTATGAGATGGGGGGTGAGGTGACAGTTTGGGATGAGAGGCCCAAGAGGAGTGTGTGTTTGGCGAAAAATCCTGGAGGGAGGAGTAAGATTTTTTTAAAAGAAAGGGAAGTTGCTATCAACATGGAAAACTGGGGAAAGGACAGAGACATTTAAAGGGGATTTTTTATTAAGGTTTACAATGTGATTTTGCAATATAAAATCCCTTCCCCTAATCCCATTAAATTTTCAGTAAAATATCCATTTCTCACCTACAGACCTGTATTGGGAGTATGTGAAAGTGCTGAGTGCAATCTCAATAGTGGGCTTGGAGCAAGAAGCCTGCTATGTCGTTATATTGGAAAAAAAGCAAGACACTGTGATTAAATTGCTGTGGGCAGTTTCTGCCCTGCTAGAAGACACCCTGAGGCAGATTATCCTTTCTTTCAAGGAAATAAAGCGCTGAACTGACCCTCCAGTTACACAAACATAAAACAAGCTTCCACCCATTGTTCTCGGGAAGCACTGTATTGTAACCTGACTAAAGGTTTTTTTAGCCTAAAAAGTTAGGTGACTGTGGTATAATATAGATTGCCCCAGCTAGGTTTTAGAAGCCAGAATTATACATCTACAGACTTTGTTGTTTCTTTGGGAGAAATGTTTATTTTCTTTGTATAGAATTCAACCTGATTTTCTTTCCCTAGAAGCAGTTGCTTAGTCCTGTGAAGATGTATGTGCCCTACGTGCAGAATAGGAAGCTGTGAGGGAGAGAGAGAAAGGGCGGAGGGAGGCATATGCAAGATCTTCACCTAGCCTTCGAGTAGTCTTTTGGAAACCTGGGCTCGGTTTGATGAATGCCAGCCGTTTAATGTCCTCCACATGGGACATGTGGTTAAAAGCATGGGCTTAGGAGTTAGACCACCTTCATCTGAATCCCCCTCTACCTTTGCTTTGAGAAAATTATAATGTCTCTGTTCTTCATTTTCCTTATTTTAAAATGGAGGGATGCTAGTTGTTATTCTATAAGGGTGCTGAGAGGATCAAAAGGGATATCTAGAGAGCTTAGCACAAGCTTGGCACATAGTAATATCTCAATAATTTTTAGCCATTGTTATTATCTCGGGGTTAAGGCTGAATAATCTAGAAAATACTGATAATGTGCCATCAATGATACAGTATAAGTGTCTTGTAGAACCAGCAAGAGAGGCCCCACTCCTGTGGGTAGGCTGCAGTCTCTTCAAAAGAAGTAAAATTCTCACTGCACTCATCTCAAGATGTGGATCCCACGGGTGGATGATGGCATGCGATGTGAAAGATAAATAATGTGAGAAATGGGCCATAAATGAGTGAGGCAGAAATATTAACAATGAAGTCCCAGATCTCCTGGGAAAAATGGAGAACCACTCTCTGAAATTAATGGTGGGGCTTCTGAGATGCCAGAAATAAGACCCTCAAAAACGTAAGAGATGAAAGCTGCTTAAGCTCTGGTTAAAGGAGAAGTGTCAGAATGACATATATATATATGATATCAGAAGCACATAGTAATTTACTATTATTACTCCTTATAAACTTATGACAGACAGGTATACCACATTCATTTATTATATTAAGTCAGTTTTATTTTTTAATGTTATATCTATTATTTATTACACTAAGTATCCAGTATCTTAATTCATGTTATTTCTGAACTTAGGTCATACTTTCAGGAGTTTGTCAAACTATTTAGTCATCACTACCTGGAACATTTTAGCACCAGGTGGCAGCAAAATCTGAGAGCTGAGATAAAATTCTTGGCAGGAAAGTAAACACCTAATTAAGAATTTATCTCAAACCTCAAGATGGTTAATAAAGAGTAGCAAATGCATTACTTCCCCACTCCCCTTCTTTCTATTAAGGTATCTCCCTCCCTCTCACTTTAGTGAGTGATTACCCCAATTGTGCATACACCCTCCCCCTACGTCCCCTACACTCATATATACTCTTGCAAACAAAGAGGATACCCACCAGCCAGCCAAGTGGATTGTGCTGGAACTTAGCTTCAGAAAGGCAAGAACTAGGATAGCCCAGAAAGCCAACAGAATAAACCAAATTGGAATCTATTAGGAAAATCCAGGATCTAAAGGAACAGAGACCAAGTTCAAACACCAATTCCAGAGGGCCAGAAGCAGAACCAAAGTCAGGTAACTTAATGAGACAAAGAGGAGATGCAAAGCAAGAGCAAGTAAGAAACATCATGGCAACTTACCTTTAGAGGTCAGCGAGGGCAGGTCCTTGCCTGGTCATTGTGAGCTGGCCTAAGGAGACAGAGAAGAAACTAGAGTCATGCTCTCTTCTGAAATGTATCCAGCTGTTGACTACAGCACCTCTACAAGATTCTCCATTCTCTATGGGCTGGCTAAAGAACAGAGTTCTGGGATCCTTCTCTGATTTTACCCTGTACTCGCTGGGTGATCCAAACTGGCTGTTTCCAAGCTCCCTCAACAGATGAGAGTCAGTGCTAATCTAGACTTGCCAGAAGAGACAGTAGTGATTTGGGATGGCAGTTTCAATGTGCTCTTATTTAAGAAGCACCGCCTTAGTCACTACAGATTTTATCTTCCTAGGGCCTAGTACTTAAGCTGTCAAACTGGATAGAGATGCATACTTTCTAAACACAAATACAAAATCATTTTAAAGTCCACTAAACAGTTTTTAGTTGGAAAGTAACTCAAAATTGCCGAGCAATGCTACTTTCAGGTGCCTCCTTAAACATGATATACTTTCAAATAGTATTTTTCAATGATTATATTTTATAAGCATTTTAAAAAAATAGCTGTTAGAGCTTTTAGGCATTTTCAGTCCTTTTTCCTACTTGTTATAAAGACCCACAATTCAGTCCTTGGAACATGTATCAAATTCTCAAATTAGATACCATCATTTGAAGAATCTCTAAGAGGTTTGAAAAGGGATTTATTGTAATCTTTCTTTATTCCTGAAGCTTTCCACACAACTGCATATTTCACTGTATGGCTGTAAAATGAATGTTCACGTCATATGTCTAAAGAAAAACAACAGTCTTTGTTTCATGGAGCATTTCAGAAGATTCACAGCTGTTAACAGGTGGGAGAATTCCAGCTTTTGCTCTTAGGAAGAAAGGGCCTATTGTCGTCAGTAACTGCACTTGAGAAGTAGCTGTGTTTATTTCTGGCCTTGCAAACCAAGAGGTGGACTGTCTTCACAGAGTGGATGTTTGTGGACAACTAGCTACAAGATGAAATCAAAGTACTCCATGCTAAAGAGTTGCTAGGTGCCCAGAGAGACCTCAAAAGTATCCTGGTATGATTTGCATGTTCCAGAGACTTCACCTCTGGAACCTGATTTAGCAGCATGGTCAGAGCAGATCTCTCTCTCTCTCTCTCTCTCTCTCTCTCTCTCTCAGATGGATATCCACTAACATGTTCCGGTGCATAAACCAGGAAGCTTGTTTATTAATTTATAACTATGGACTTGGATCCTCTGATAAGTATATTCTTTATCTATAGGCAAATCTACATAGAAAGCCTAATTATTATCAAAAGTCTGCTGCACATAAGCATAGACTCAGGACAAGAAGAATTAACATATGAATCTTGTACTTACTAGCATTAGCTTTGAAATATAGCCCAATATACTTGTCTCCATCAGGAACGAGACGGATTGAATCCCTCACAGTTTCTTTATCTGGACTTGATCTAATGGCTTTTCTAGTTCTCACCTTTCATATTCAAGTTCAACTTGATTTCCATTTTCTGCTGGTGCCAATGGAAGCATACTAGGATCTCAAAGGATCAGACAAACCACTACGGTAGAGGACTGTGGCTCAAGACACATGAGGAGGAAGGAAGAGTGGCCTTGATTATGCTGCATGACTTTAAATCTCTAGACCCAGATATATTCTATCCCCTAACATGCAAGAGACACAACACTGCTTATTGCCTTCTGAAACATTCTGAGACATCATAGAGTTGAGAAGAGGTGTATGAACTCTAGAAACAAGCCTTTGTTCTGAATTTCTAAATAGAGAAATGATTTGAGTCTGAAAAAAAACAACAGGAAAAGTAAGTCTAATATAAACCTCTGGGAAAGTTTAGGCAGATTGTTGAGCATAGAGAAGAAGGCAGTGATCCCTAGATAACAACATGAGTTCACTACAAATGCATTAGCCATTCAACCAGTTCATCATTTATATTCTTGGTTGGGTTATCAGCAGATATATTTACTCATTGGTTTATCAGGTTAAGATCAAATCCAAATCGTAAAATCAACTAGATGGTATTTGATTTTCTTCCTATGTTCCAAATCAGTTAATATAATATTGCAGCAATTACTTGTTTTTCAGAAGTCTGGGTAAAACTGCAGTGAGTTCATCTTAACCTTGTGCTCACTCCACCTCCTGAAGTCACCTGAAGGCAACTTTGCCTTTATTTGGAGCATCTCTAAATTCCTCTTTTAGAATTCCCTTCTGAAGTTTACTTTCTGTCTTCAGAATAGATTTTTTTTTTTTTAAATTTTAGAAATAGTCAAGTCTATTAAAAAAAGAAAAAAGATAAACTTTGATCACCTAGTCAACTGAATGAGGGAGTAGAAAATGAGAAGGGCAAAGATTAAGGGTATACATATAAACCAAGGAAACTGATTTACTTGGGAGTCTTAGAAATTGGACCTAAAAGCAATCTCTAAACAGGGATTTTTATTTTATTTTATTATTAACCATTGCCATGCAAAATCATGCCATAAACATCATAAGTCTTAAGCAAAAAAATGCAACTGGGGCAAAACATTCAAACACTTTGTCAGTGACACGTTAAAAAAAAAAAAGAAGAAGAAGCCTAATAAAAACATGTGCAGTTTTGCACATGTTAGGTGATTGAGTTCTTAAATGCTATAATAAATATGGAACCTCACTTTGAAAAAGACCTGAAGTTTGCTTGTGGAAGTGGACATCAGAAGGGTTTTAGTCTGTGAGTTACTGTGACGGGCAGGAGGGAAGGTTGCTTTGTGTCGGGGCGGGGTCTCAGGGAGTCATCAGGGTGAGGCCAGCAATGTTTATCAGGCCCAAACAGACCTAGGTTAGGCCATGTGAAGGGAGGGCTATGCACTGTCTGGGCGTGGGAGGAAAAAATGGCCCTGTTTTAGAACCACACGACCCAGTCTGCCCTAAATTCTGCCCGGACCTCCTGGAGAGCTCGAGCTGGGCAGGGCGGACTGCTACCAAGTGGGGACAAACAGGGCTTTTTTAATGGAGGAAAATGTCCTTAATACTTTCTAAGTTTTAAAGATTTTCTTGCTTTCAGATGTTTAAGAATGCAAGTTTAAAATGATAAGGGAGATGGAATATAGGAAGACATGCAGACTTTTCTATATCTCCCTTTCTTCTGATCTAGCAATGTAATCCGAGCATTACCAATATCTTATAGTAACAGAACAGGTTTCACTCCATTTCAAACACATTTTTATATGTATGATTTTTTAAAAATTGGGATAACAGACTTTATCTTCTAATGTTCTGATAGGCTATGAATCTTAGCTCCTTTATTTAAACTTAAATAGAATTTTAAAAACACATAAGAACAAAGATTTAGGTAGTTTTAGGTTTGTATCTTAAATTCTTTTGAAAACAAAATTCAAACTTTAACACTAAATGCAAAAATATTCAGTTACCAATAGGTCCATTTTATATTTGTGTAATATTATGCATGACTTTAACCAAATTTTAAAAGTTAGAAGATCAGCAATAGTACCAGAAAGAAATGCATGAAATGGTACTTTTCTAATATGTCTCATCCATGCAAGTTTCCCCAGGGGACATTTCAAATATTCTTCACCAGCAGTCAATTGAATAAGAAATAAAAAAATAAGAAATGATCTTTATTTATAATTTAACCTTATTCCAGAAGGACTAAAGATGACTTACAAAACTACATAGAATTCAACAAGATATTTTATTTTTTAAATGTTTTTACTGATTTCAGAGAGAAGAAGGAAGAGGGAGGGAGAGAGAGACAGAAACATCAATGATGAGAGACAGTCATTGATCAGCTGCCTCCTGCATGCCCCCCACTGGGGATTAAGCCTGCAACCAGGGCATGTGCCCTGACTGGGAATCGAACCATGATCTCCTGGTTCATGGGTTGATGCTCAGCCACTAAACCACGTTGGCCAGACATCAACAAGATATTTTAAAAGCAAGGGAAGGATAAAAAAGAAAATGAATGTGGAAAAGTAAGCCAGGGCTAAAGTGAGTGTTCACATTCATGCTTTGATGTCCTGTGTACTTGTTAAATTTGACTTAGGCATTCTAACAGCCATTGCAAAGAAGGACACAATCAGTTCCGTGATTCATAAAGTTTTAGAAAATAAAGTCTATTTATTGGGGGGCAACATTCTAGGTTCTGAAGTCTGAGGATCGAAAAGCTCAATCGCCTGCTAGCCTAAAATATTTCCTGGTGGTAAACCAAGCTGGTTGAAAGTGGAATTATGTATTTGTCAGGAGTACTGGAAAATGCAACTCAGAACATTTCACTCCTCTGCTCTAAAAGGTTCAGCATCTCTCCACTGGCTATAAATTAAACTTCTTGGTCTGATATTTGAGAGGCCATCCCCCAAACCAAATCAAGATGAACGCCCCGAAAGCAGACGACATTTTTTTATTCAATACCAGAGTAGGTGTCAACCAATGCTCAAAGGTGTTATATAGAGGGATTCTGAATCAGCTAGGAAAGTTCATGGAAACCTCTCCAGCCCTCATCTCTCTACCTGTAAGGCCTTCTCCTGACATCTCTACCTGTTGAATGGTGGCCAGGATCTTCAAAGTTAATAATACTATCTTCATCACTGATAAGAGCGACAATAACATCATTTTGCATTTTCGTAGTGCTCTATTGTTGACACAAATATGTTAATCTATTCTCAAAACCAGCTTGCTTTGTGGTCCAAGTAGGGATCATGATTGTCCTCTTCAATGAGGAAGTCTTGTAGAAGGTACCTCCTTATGAAGTGGTAGATATCACTTCCTCCTGATGTCCAGAGCAGGGTGTGGTCTCTTCCTCTTCTTCAAACCCTTATGACGTTTGGTTTATACATTTCTTATGACACTTACTAATAACTCCATACATTTTATATAGTGTGTCATAGTTTACAAAACACTTTCTCATGCTAAATTCCCATTTCTTTTTCTTTCTCACAACAATGTCTTTTAGAGAAAAAAAGTAATCTTCTCCTTACCTTGAGAACCCTGCTGCTCTCTCTACACTAAAAATATAAAAAGTAAAAGCTGTTCAGTAGCTACACCACCCGCACCTATTACCACAGTCATTTTATCACCCTCCAAGAACAACAGAAACTTAGCATTTTTTTAGGTCCCTACTCTCTGCCCGGTGCTGGGATAATTTTTTTTTTTTTAATATATCTTTATTGATTTAAGAGAGAGGAAAGGAGAAGTAGAGAGAAACATCAACGATGAGAGAGTCATTGATCGAGCCTGCAACCCGGGCATGTGCCCTGACTGGGAATCGAACCCCGATCTCCTGGATCCTAGGTCGACGCTCAACCGCTGAGCCACGCTCGGCCGGGCTGGGATAATTTTTTATAGATAATACTATTTCAATTTAGCTCTTCTTTGCTCTTAGAGTGTTAAATTCTATTCTCCCTCAAAAAAAAAAAAAAAAAAAGGCCAGCCAAATTCTAGAAATAAATATGTACTTTCCTTCTCTGTGGATACTTTGACTAATGAGGAAGAAGGGCAGTGATGCTCAGAAGGAACTGTCACCCTTTCTGAAACTCTGCTGCAGTGACTGATTTAGGGACCAATTCTGGCTGGAGTTCAGCAAGATGGTGCAACCCATCGGGTGGATCAAGAATGTGTTGATGAGAGCTGTCAGTTGGGGAAATTTCTGATGAAGACATCACCGGGGAGGAAAAGATGCCAATACAGGTAGGGCTGGGGAACAGAACCAAGATGAAGGCCACTACCAGGAATCCCCTGGGTCTAAGGACAGGAACATCCCTGTGCCGAGATGTGGCATTACACAATCCCAGGGGACACTCTTCACATGGAATGCAATGTGCACGGTGCTGTTGGAGTTGTGCGGCATGGGGTCCTCCCCTTGGTGTCTGGCTCTGTCCCTCCATTCCACTGACTGAGTGCTGTAGGCGATGTCCATGTGGGAGACCCTCAAGAGTACTAGGAACTCTCAGGCTTTCATAACTCATTTGAAGATTTAGTGCTTGGTGTTTTTATTTCAGTTCATTTTATTACTTCCTGTAACTTCCTGTTAAAGATGTCTGTGTGGGTGTGAGGCACAATGGGATTCTCTAGATATATCGAGTGGGAACATGAGGTCCAGTACCATGTCCAATGTATGATGCCTCCCACAGCATGAATCAGACTCTGTGGCAAAGATTGACCCAGAAAGAGGTCAGCTTCACCCAGACTCTGTGGCCTCCACTCTATTAGCTATGTTTTCCTGAGGAAAGCATCACTTTTTGAGAAAAGTGAATTAGAAGTTATTCTAACTTATATCTGGGGCCTGGCAACTATCTCCCACCTGCCCTTTAGGGACTGTGGTTCTCGAAACTGACTGCACTTTAGAATTATCTAGAGAACTTTAAAAAAAATATGTTCAGGCATGATTTCTATTTTCAGAACAATTAAACCATGATCTCTGAAGTTGGGGCCCAAGTAACTATTTTTTAAAAGGCCCCCAAGTGGCTCTGTTGTGCCATCAGGGCTGCGAATCTATGCCTCAGGTGGTTTTCTTTCCTTCCTCTGATCTCACCCTCAGTGACAAACTGAGCTTCAGAAGGTTTTCCCAGCTGGGTGAACTCAATTGTGAAATGAGCCAATGAGATCGCAAAGTTGACGAGACATGCCATTTAAAACAAACAGTTATCAAGGGTCACATTCCAGCTCATGTACTGGGAACACAATAAATAACACAAGGTGCCTACCCTCAGTGTTTCTGCTCTTGTTGGAAAGACAGGTATGTGAAGACTGTACTGCTGAGCAAAATTAAACTGAGGTACTGTGGGAGTGCGGGCTGGGGAAATAAGGAAAGGTTTGGGGGCAGAACAGGATTTGAGGTGGATCTTTAGGAGTCAGGCATTGATCAAATGGGAAGAAGGCAAAAAGTATTCCAAAGAGAGGAATAGCTTGAGCAAAGGCATAGGAGCAAGGAAGTGGATGGGACACTAGGAAATTATAGGAACCTGGTGGATCTTCAGAAAATGGTGAGCTATGAGACTGGACATTTAAATGAAAACTTGGAGGGCATCAGAAGCCTCCACAAGGAATGGATAGGACCTGTGTGAGTCTGAATAATGTGTGTCTTCAATGAACAGGGCTGCAACAAAGGTTTAAAACTAAATAGTGCCGTGACCAGATCTGAAACAAATGGGAACACAATCAACACGAACTTTGGTAAATACATCTGAGGTAGTTTACTCATCTTGCCCTTGGGTAACCAACCTTCTCTCTGATTATCCACTCCCACTACTTTGGGAACCTGAACTCACACCTGTTGCATTCTTTGTGCCTTTTACATAAGTTCTCTCTGTTCAGAATGCTCTTTCCTCCCTTTTTTGACAACTTCTACGTATGGAAGTCACCTTCTCTGTGCTTTTTTCTATAGCACTTTTACAGGGATAGCTAATCATATTGCTTGCTGGTTGTACTGTATTTATTGAGATGTGTGTCTTTCCCACCAGACTGTGAGCCCCTAGAGGACAGGAATGGCATTATTTTTTAACTTTGAATCACCAGGACTCAGCACAGCGACTGGCATGTTGGCCTTGTAGACTTACTGACTGAATGAATGGGAAAGCACTTACCAGATGTTGGAAATATTCAGACTTAGCAATTATATCCTTTAACATTTGAGTACAAAGATTCAGAAAAATTTTTACATATTTAAAACCATTTGCTCAGGCTTCAAACATTTCTATTCTGAAGTGTTCACTTATAAAAGCAAAGTTACAGTTGCTGAGTCTATCAATTTATTTCGATACAGCAAACAATATTTGTTTCTTTAGTAGTAACCTGCAAACAAAATATTAAAGTTAATGTGTTTTTGGCTAGTGGAAATATAAGGAGTCCCTGCAATCCGCTAAGGCCTACAGAAAGAGGGAAAAATCCCCTAGGGGGTGTGACAATGGGATTTGGGAGCTTGCTGGGCTGAGAACAGGGAGGGTGGGGCTCTGTGAATTTTGTTGATTTCCAACTCCTGAAATGTATTTCACTAGTTGGGGGATTAAAAGGTTTACTGGTGAGAGTGTCAATTGTCAAAAGGATTGAGAGTAGATTCTATAATCCTATAAAAGAGAGCTCCGGCAGCTTCTCCAACAGGAATCTAGAAATATTTGGTATCTTGGAAATAATTTTTGCCCTGTTGTTTTACTCTTAGTTCTATAACAATCTCGCTGCTTTAGAAAGAGTGGCAACTTTCATGAACTTTATTTTTGCACTGTTGCTCTCACATCCTATTTGCAAAGCACTGTAATTCTTTGATAAGTCCAAGAAAAGTAATTGATTTTCAGTTTGTCCAGCTTTATTGTTCTCTTAGTCTGTTCCAAGAACTGTGCTAGGTTCTAAGTAAATCATAATATAGGGTGGGGCAAAAGTAGGTTTACATTTGTGAGTACTCAAAACACAGAGTTTATTCTTGTATTATTATATATTATTGCATTATTTTCCATACAAACAACTGTAAACCTATTTTGTCCCACCCTGTATATACCTTTCCTCAAGAAATAGCATCATTCAGGTATAATGGACATACAAGAAATTCAGATATACTTCAAGTGTACAATTTGGTAAGTTTTGGTAACTAATACCACAATCAAGATAATGAAAGCATCCATCACCCCAAAGTTTCCTCGTGCCCCTTGGTAATCCTCTGCCCCCACACCATTTAGTTATATATATATTTTAAATATATTTTTATTGGTTTTAGAGAGGGAGGGAGGGAGGGAGGGAGGGAGGGAGAGAGAGAGAGAGAGAGAGAGAGAGAGAGAAACATCAATGATGAAAGAGTCATTGATCGGCTGCCTCCTGCCTGCCCCCTGTTGGGGATTGAGCCTGCAACCCAGGCATGTGCCCAGACCTGGAATATGAACCAAGGTCTCCTGCATCATAGGTCAATGCTCAACCGCTGAGCCACGCCAGCCGGGCATAGTTATTACTCTTAATTCTTTAAATAGGTCCTGTAATTCCCTATAAACACAAACTTGATTCAGCTGTTTTTGAAAGTGACCTTTTCTCTCACATCCTTAATTGGCAATTGTTGTTTAGGAAAGTTGTTTCTCTAGAAACTTTATTGAACTTGTTTCAGTTCATTCCTTTGGGTTTGCCAAGTAAGCAATCATGATACCTGAAAAGGTGTGTGTGTGTGTATATATATAATTTACTTCCTGGTTCAGTTAGGACCTCAGGAAAATATTTGTTGGCTAGTTGCAGCAGTCCTGCTCCGAACAACTTCAGTGCCCAGAGCAAGAGTACAAAAGAAGTCCATACACCATATGTTTAAATATTTAAAGTTTACAAATCAAGCTAACAAACTGTTACAGTAAAAAGTTCTATCCTGTTACAACACACCTAACTTACAGCAAACATACATATAATAAACTAGAAGGCTTGGTTCAAATATAGAATCCTTGAGTGCCATGCCTTTATTGTACATGAGATAGCTTTTTCAGAGCTTAACTTGCATTACCTTTACTTCAAAAGATCTTGTTTTCTGACCTTTGCTCAGAAAACATTTTCCCATGATACTGCCTAACATTTTAATTTTTCTCCTTAGCATTAAAATTTTATAAACATCTCATTCCTAGAGTAAAACAAACAACATTTTATTATGCCCTCAAAGAAAATCCAAATTGCTTAGATTTTTAAACTTATTTTAGAAATTGCCTGTCAAGGCTTTCTCACAGGCCCTCAGTGTCTGTGGTGCACAATTTCTGCCTCTGCACCCACGGCGCTGGAGGACCCTAAGAACTGAGTTTCCTGAGCCTTGCCCATCCTTCTGACTTCTGAGGACAATATCATCAGTGCATAGATTCCAGCTAAGCAAGTCATGCGAACACCCGCAAGCCTATTAAGAAGTCTGGGCATGGCGCTGAGGCCATGCCCCGCGGCCTGCACAGGCTCGGGGCCAGCCGCCGGCTCGCTCGCTCGCCGCTGGCAGCGGTTCGGCAGGAAGAGCTCGGAAGGAAACGAGCGAGCCAGGCGGGGCCCGCGCTCTGTCCTTCGCTGGGTGCGCCGGCACGAGCCACTTAGCACGCTTTGCGGAGCCCCGGCGTCCTACGCGGCAAAGCTGGAGTGACCCCGGCACTCAGGCCTCCAGTTTTGGGGGAAATCACAGCCTGCCTGGGCTTCCATTTCTGCGCCTGTTACAGGTAAGACTCGTGCCCTCTTCGCCTCACAGTTTTGGGGGGCGGTGGAGGGGGCGAGAGGGAGAAAGCACAGCCTTTCTGAGATTCAATTTCTAAGAACACACGGCGAGCCCGCCAATAAAATTCCTGGAAGAACAGAGGAAAAGGAACAAAAAATCTTGCAAAGTGCAGAGGGCTATACAAATGTGAAGCGTCTCATACTTAAAACACAACAAACTGACCTGAAAAGTGTTTACCCGCCTCTTTCCTCCGGGCCCCATTGTCGCAGCCCCGCGGCATAAAACAAGACCCGTTTTTAAAAAGCCCCGCCCGCGTGGGTTCCCACCTGCGCCCGGCCACGCCCGGAGAGGCCAGACGGGAGGGGGCGTGGCCTAGCCGAGGGCCCGCCGGCCGCCCCGCCCCCCGCGCCGCGCCTGCGCCGTGCGCGCCGACCGCCCCGGAGCGCCCGGCGGGAGGTAAGGGGCTCGCGGGAGGCCGCCTCAGAGGCGTCGGCTCGGGTCCTCTCGGGGGCCTCGGCGCGCGGGACAGGCGCCCCCGGAGAGCGGGGCTTCAAGTCGGAATTGCGAGAGCCCTAGGGACTCCGCCCGGCACCAAGAAGTGTCGGTTTCGTTTCTGGAAGCGCTGTTCGAAACGGGTGTCGGGAGGCGGCCGACGGGACGAGCACGATGGCCTCCCGGGGTCGCGGGGTCTGCCCTTCCCGTGGCGCGCGGTGGGCCCCAGGCCCTCGGGGGCCCCAGGCCGGCCCGCGCGGCCGTTCTCTCGTGTGGGCGTGCGGTGTGTGTGTCCCAGGTGCGCGGGGGGCACCGCGAGGCCGGGGAGTGAGGGGAGGCCGGGAGCGCGGGGCCGGCCGCCCGTCAGCCGGGCCGGAGGTGGGTCCGGACGGCCCCGCGTCTGACGCGCTCCTTTTCTAAATTCGGAATCCGAAGCCGGGAGAGGGGGCCATCTGGGAGGACCAAAGGCCTTGATTTTACTTCCCGAATCCAGTCCCCCGTCCCCGGCCAGAAACACCGGGCGGCGTGCCCGAGGAAATTTGGTGCCACCAATGCGAGGGGTCGTCACCCTGCGGGGGGGCGGTGTTCCAGAGATTTTGGCTGATTACTGAGAAATGGGGTTTTTCGGTTTTTAATAATCTCCGAAGTAATTTAGTTAACCCACCAGGACTTCTTTCTCCGGGAAGCATGAGTGTTACGGCCCTCAGCCCACGACGGTAGTGTAGTGGGCACTGAATGGTCAAGTTTGCGGAGCCTGGGGACCCTCCCCGTGTTAGTGTGGTGAAGAGGATTGCAGGTTTTTACTTCTAAATGTTTGCCCTGCTTATGTAAAACGTCAATTTAAGATTTTATTTTTAAATAATTTTAAAAATACAGGAAAGCTACAAAAGTAGTAACAGAGTCCTCTACAGCTTCCTTTAATGTTAACACCTAATATAACTGGTACAGTGATCAAAAGTAAGAAGTTAACATAGGCCCAGTACTATACTAGTTTTCTTGAGAGGTCATCATTTTTTTTACACTCGTGACCCTTCTCTGTTCCAGGAGCCCATCTAAGATCCCACATTGCATTTGGTTGGCATGGCTCCTTGGTCTCCTCCAGTCTGTGACCATTCAGTCGTTTTCTGTCTTTTGTGATCTTGATGCTTTAGAAGAATCCTGGTCAGTTATTTTGTAGAGTGCCCCTCAGTTGGGTTTTGTCTGAATTTTTCTCATGATTTGTTTGATTAAAGCTGTGCATTTTGTTGATACCACGTGCCCTTCTCAGTTAATCATTCGAGGGGGTGCATGATAGGACAGACACACTGCATTTGATAATGCTTTTGATTGCTTAGTTAAGGTGGTGTCTGCTGGGATTCTATAATGTAAAGTTACTATGTTTCCCTTTGTAAACAATTGACATCCTGGGAGATAACTTGTAAATTATGCAAACATGCTGTTTCTCCTCAAACTTTCACTCTCTGACTTTTGCAGCCTTTGGTGGATCTTGCCTTTGGTAATTAGTACTGTGATGTTATGATGGTGACTTTCTGTTTCCTTCACTTCTTCATTTATTAATTTAAGTTCTTCTGTAAGGAAAAGCTACCCCCTTTTCCCATTTATGTATTGTTATTTATTTGTATCAGTATGGACTCATTTATTTTTCTGTTGGTTATTATCCTACACTTTTGCTATTTATTTTAGGTTCAAATTGTTCCAGCTTTGGCCATTGGGAGTTTTTTCAGTTTCTTGTGCCCTTTTGACAAACCTCTATCCTTTTTTGAGAACTTCCTTACTTTCTGGCACCATAAGATGCTCCAGGCTTATCTTGTGCTTTCCCTGCCCCAGCCCTGGAATCAACCACTTCTCCAAGGACCCCTGGTTTCTTTTTTTTGGAGAGTGTTATTTAAACACCAAGATTTAGGCAGTAGGTATGATCATTGCTGCTGGGGCGTCATTACTTCTAGTACCTGGCATACACACACATATATAAAAGCTATACATATATTCCTATAGTATATACTTTGCATAGTAGAAGGAAACACAATAGGCAGTGTGATAAACTGGGAAACATTAGACAAATAGTTGATAATTTGAGTCTATTATGTTAAATATAGTAAAAAGATACCTTGCAGTAAAACATACATTTCACAGGCGCTGGCAATTCATGAAAGAAGAAATGCAAATGGCCAATAAATCAATCCCATTAGTAATTTAAGACCTGAAAAATAAAACAATAATGAGGGCCATTTCTGTCACCATCAAATGTCTAAGAAGAATGATAATACCAAATATTGGCGTATGGGTAAATTAACATTTTGATGTGTTGCTAGTGGGAATGTAAATAGGCACAACCTTTTTTGGGACATTTGATATCAAAAGTCCTAAAAAATCTGTATACCTACTCATTCTATTTCCAGGTATTTAATTTAAAGAAATAATTGTAGATGGTATTTTGGTTTATGTGTAAGGAGGTAATTACACTGTGGCGTAGCTTATAATGGTGGAAAATTAGAAACAACCTAAATAGCCAACAATAGATGATTAGTTAAATTATGGAACATCTATGTAGAGTAATACTATGTGCTATAAAAAGATGCATTGTAGCCCTAGCTAGTGTGGCTTGGTTGGAGTATCATACCATACACTGAAGGGTGGTGGGTTCGATTCCCAATCAGGGCACATACCCAGGTTTTGGATTTGATCCCCTGGTCAGGGTGAATGCAGGAGGCAACCAATCCATGTTTCCCTCTCACATTGATGTCTCTCTCTGTCCCTCCCTCGCTCTTCCTCCATCTTTCTCTCCCTCCCTCCCTCCCTTCCTCTCTAAAATCAATTTTTTTAAAAAAATTATCCTCTGGCGAGGATTTAAAAAAAGATGCATTGTAGAAAAATAATAATTTAAATGGAAACATTTTTATTATATGTAATCAGTTTATTCAAAATCATTTTCTTTGTTCATTTCATTCATTTATTCACCCAGTAACAATATACTTTATTATATTGATTGATCTTTGCCGTTCCACTTTGTTGAGTTTATTTTCTTTATTGTTAAAGTATGCAGTTTAGTAGTTCTTTTAATGATGGGCTTGGGAATAAATTCAGTCTTTGTATATCTGATAATTATTATTTTGCCTTCACTTCTAAATAATAATTTCCTTGGGTATATACCAATTCCCTCAGCACTTTGAAGATATTCCTGTCTTTTGATATCTTGCTTTGATGAAAACTTTGCTACTTTTATTCGTTTATTTTATCTGTCTTTTATTTTTGGTTTGCTTTTTAAGATTTTTCTCTTTGTCCTTGATGTTCTGCTATTTCCCTTCTATGTGTTCAGGTAAATTTGTTTTTTTCTATTTATTATACTTAAGGCTTATGTGCATTTTCAATTTGAGGTCCTACATCCTAATTCTCAGCTTGTTCTTTTTGAATAATGAATGCCTTTTCACCACTTTATTCTTTCCTTATGGGACTACTTGTTATTGAGCTTCTTGTTTTATCCCTTAGGTCTCTAATTTTAATTTTATATTTTGTACTCTTTATTCCTCTGTGTTCTGATTGATATCTCCCAAACGATAATTCTCTCTTCAGCTACAGGGTGTACTATTTAACCCATCTTTTGAGGTTTTTGAGTAAAAATTTTTAAGTAGACTTTTTAGGTTTATTTTTAGATTGGCCTATTACTGTTTCATAAAATTATCTAATTTTAAAAGATTCTATTCCTTCCTTTATATCTTTGAATATTTTTAAATGTACCTAATTTAATTTTCTTTTTAGATTGCTTCATTATCTCTAGTCTGTTAGTGAATTTTTCTGTTTTGTTGGGTCTGAGGACTAACTATTTTGGCAGTTAATTTCTCCATGTGTCTCCAGTTCCCACTCACTGCTGTAGGACTCATTTTTGGTGTCTAGAGATTTTCCTTTTTTTGTTTTTGAGCTCAGATCAAAAATAAAATCCAAATTAGAAGTAAATAAGATAGCCTGTATACCAACACTTCAAAATTTTCAACTGTAAAAGAGAAACAGAACATTATTTAGAATAATAGCTCAGTGTTTCTGAAGTGATAGATCTCTCTGATAGTCTCATGAAAGCAAGGGACTCTGTCCTTTAAAAGAACTCAAAATACATACACAAATTTTCATAAAGAATTAGTGATTCCACAGAATCTTTTTTGTGAACCTCTGTCTTTATGGATCCTGTCTAAGACATAATAACCCAATGGGATTAATATGGTCAATTATTATTATTTTTAATATGGAAGAGGTTGTGGCTAGTGAGATGGCATGGAACCGTGGTGCAAAACAGTGGTTTTTAAGCTTGGTTAAAATATAGTAAACTCAAGTTTATGAAATAGACAAGTGAATTTTCTCCAATTGGAGCAAGTATGGGGTCCCGGAGCCTGCTCACTTGCCAATCCCTACTCTCTCCTACCCTGCCTCAGAGGCATATCCTCGGACTTTCTGGAACACTTGCAGAAAACTCCTGGTGAATTAGAAAGAGCATTTGAATGTATGCTAAGGAATCCTGGGTTCTTATTCTAGCTGTGTCACTAATTTTTTGTATTGGTTGTAAACAATGCTAACTGCTTTGTAAGAAAGGGAAGAGGCAATTTAAATTGCCTCATGGATGAGAAGAGTTGCATACTATGTTATATATAATACTTTACATAGTTACATATATATATCATTTATATATATACTTTAAATATATTTATCATTACATAGATACATTATTATGACATTAGAAATTAAGTTTGATACAAGCAGAAATATTAAGAATGAAATTTTTTCTTCCAATTTTACCATTTGACACCTTTTTAAAAAAAGTTATTCAGTGTCCAAGATACATTGGGCCATGAAAACTTGGGCAGTATACTCCTAGTTCTTAAAAAAGGTATTTACATGTGCACGTGCACACACACTCATATATGTATATATGTGTGTGTGTGTATAGATATATATATATACACATATATATCTATATCAAAATGGGAGTAGGAGTAGGGGATGGGAGAAAAAAATGGAAAGAGTAGTTAACTATGATGGGTGAGCAGGTGATTGTTGATTTTATTTTATTCTTTTTTATATTTTTCTAAGCATTCTAAAGGGAATATAGCATTAGTATATTGAGGGTATATAACATTACTTTTGAACAGAGAAATACATTTTAAAATAAAAGGTTTCTTTAAAAGTCACTGAAATTCAGCATTAACTTGAATATGTATTTAGAATAAATTATAAAATTACCTAATAGTTGGCTTATAAAAATAATAGGAACTCATTTAAAAACATTCTTAAATAAATATTTCCCTTTTAGGTTTTTCTATATGAGTAGAGAAGACAGTTGTTGCAAGTAGAAGTGACATAACATTTTTTAGGATGTCTGAAGATGAAGAAAAAGTGAAATTACGCCGTCTTGAACCAGCTATCCAAAAATTCATTAAAGTAGTAATCCCAACGGACCTGGAGAGGTTAAGAAAGCACCAGATAAATATTGAGAAGGTAAGTTTTTCCATTTTCTACCACAAAAAAATGGTTACATATTCTGATTTCTATTTATTGTACATTTTAGCTAAATTCAGAATATTAAATAAGCTTTGCTAAAATATCTAGCTTCTGTTGATTTAACAACGGTATTTATTCTTTAATCTGGTTTTTGTTGTTGTTGTTGTTTTGCAAATACACCTCTCATATTATTCCTTTTTTAGGAAGGAATATAAGAATGGGATCTGCATCTTTTTAGTTGTACATACTGATGTATTAAGCAGTTAATAATTGAAGTGAACTAAAATATGAAAACTGCAAACTTTGGCTAAGGGACGGGCCTACCTTAATTTCATTTACCCCATGGCAAGTTTTTTGAATCTTGAGTGTGTATCAGTAACTCCTAATCTCTTCAGGTGCATGTAGAATAAAGGGGCAAATCATTATGTGATATGAGGGAATTTCCCAAGTTCACTGCTTTGAGGAAAGCCCAAAATTCAGAAATATTGCCTAGAGGTCAGTTTAGGAGATAGGTAGAAGGAAGAACTAGTCTCTGGGACTATGGTGGATGGAGATTGCTTAGAACCTGGACTGGCTGTGGTCTGGTGGAATGATTGTGGCATTTATGGGAACATCAGATTTATTGAGCACTGAGCATTGATTTTGATAGGTTATATTGCCTTCTGTGCTGTGGGATAGGTCAGTGGTATTTGCTCTTTCAAAAGAACCTCCCCCAGTATAAATTTTAAGCTGAGTGGCCCTCCATTGATTTGGTGGTGGGGAGGGTAGTGGGCATAGAAGTGGTCATTAAAGCCTTTCTTTATAAACAGTATCTATCTCCCTCAACTGACTACCTTATACAAGTTATAAGAGTGTAAACTTTCTCTTCCATAGATACCACCTGTCTTCCTAGTATTTAACTATTTTTTAAAAGTATAAAAAATAAGTGCCAAGAATATTATGATGAAAATTTCTGTACAAATATGAAGGTATATAATGGGGTGAAGGCCTGGTAGGGGCAGAGGCTGGGTGGAGGGGAACAAAGGGGAGGAAAATGCGGGACACCTGTAATAGTGTCAACAAGAAAAAGACCCCGAAAAACAAGTGTGAAGGTATCTAAAATTCAAGATTAATATTTTGTCATCCCTTAATTTCTTTATCCATAAGCAATAAGTACTATGACTTTTTAAAAAAATCTTCAAGGATATGTTTATTGATTTGAGAGAGAGAGAGAGACATCTGTGTGAGAGAGAAACATCGATTGGTTACCTCCAGTATGTGCCTCAACTGGGGATCAAACCCACAATGTAGGTATGTGACCTGAGAGAGAACTGAACTCATAAGCTTTTTGGTGCACGGGATGACACTGCAACCAGCTGAGTCACCCAGCCAGGGCAGTACTATGACTTTTAAGGATGGGGGAGTTGTCCAGGAAGCTGGTTATTCTGGTCAGGAGCAGAAACAAATTAAAGGGTTCCATGCTTTGATAAATGAGGAAGGCTCATTCTTTTAGTACTATAACAGTATAGAAATAGAGTTGTTTACTTTTGATTAATCATATCAGGTGGGAAGTTTAATAAGGTTCGTTTCAAATTCATGAGCTCATTCTGAACTGCTTGGTTATGAAGATGAGTAGAATGTGGTAGAATTGATTATGAAAGGCAGAAGTAAGTAGACTATGGTCTACTGAGACCACTTTTTATTGTCCTTTTTACATTTGAGGTTTGGCATGTTTTAGATTTCCTTTTTCTTCTATTTATTCCATATGAAAGTGCCTACTGTCATTACCCTCAGAACTTAACCACATGTACCGTCCAGACATCAGTAGAAAAGAACCCTGAGAGAAAGGTGGGTTGGGATAGGAATGGGTCTATTACTGACTTGATTAATTGTACCAGACTTCATAAGAAAATTATTCTAGAGTTATATTGATCTTTCTTTGCCAGAACAGTTTTTCTTTAACTTTTTGTAAAATTTTTACTTACTGTGAAAATGTTAGACAGTATCAGAATAATTATAACTTACAATATAGGTGATGTCTGAGCTAAGCAGTTAAACTCATACTGATCTATGTTTTATACCATATTCTGGATCATTCTGCTGTCTCTAGGATTTTTAATTTAGTTATGAAAGTGATTTTGTATCTATGTAAGATTGAATAGCATATTTTGATAGATAGTTTATGGCAATGTAAAAATGTTTAAAAGCAGCAGTGTTCACTGTGGACAAAAGAGTTAAGAACTAATTTTGGACTTCAGGTGTGTAAAGGTGCCTCACTTTCAAAAAGGCATATTCTTCCTGGGGGAAGAGTGTAGAAAGATAAAATATTTATTATGCTAGCCATCAGTCATCCAATATGAATTTAAAAGAAGAAAGTCAGACTGAAGGGAAATTGAAGGTAAGCCTTAATGGAGTGATTCTGCAATATCCAAAAACAATGAGAGTAGTGTGCTGTGGACACCTGGGACTATATTCCATAGGTCCTTCAGCATTACATTTTATTATACGCGATGGCCTTGATTAGAATGTAGTTCTGAAATTTGTATTAGCATTCACTTTTTTTAGCTAATGTAAGATAGATTTAAGCATAGTTAATGGGAACAACAAGATAGTAAGCATGGAACATAATTTTTTTTGTTTCATATTTTAGGGGGTTGAGGGAAAACTTATTGTGTAGCATGTACTGTATTAATTAGTATGTGGTTAGAGTGCAAGAGGCAGAAATAAGACAGAAGAGGTTTTTGTTTTGGTTTTTATTTTTATTTTTTTATTATTATTATTTTTGTTAACCCTCACCCAAGGATAATTTTTCCCTTGATTCTAGAGAAAGTGGAAGAGAGGGCTTAGGGAGAGAGAGAGAGAGGAGAGAGAAACATCGATGTGAGAGAGCCACATCAATTGTTTGCCTCCCACATGCATCCCAACTCAGGTGGGGAACAGGAACCTGCAACCTGGGTACATGCCCTTGACCGGAAATTGAACCCAAGACCCTTCAGTGTGTGGGCCAATGCTTTAACCACTGAGCTACACTGGCCAGGGCAATTTTTAATCTCATAGTTACGGAGAGAGTCTAGGGCTACAGTGGCAGCTCAAAAGTCATTAAAGACCTGGGCTCTTTTTAACTTGCTGTTTGATCCTCAACTTGTTTCTTTTTTTTTAATTGATTTTTTTTTTTTTTTTAGAGCGAGAGGAAGAGGAAGAGAGAGAGAGAAGGGAGGGAAGGGGAGACAGAGAGAAACATTGATGTAAGAGAAAAACACCAATTGGTTGCCTCCTGCACGCACCCCAACCGCGGATTGGACTTGCAACCTGGGTATGTGCCCTGACCAGGAATCAAACCCCCCAACCTTTGGTGTACTGGAGGACACTCTAACCAACGGAGCCACACCGGTCGGGACAATTTGTTCCTATCTTGCATGTGAAATAACAGCTCCAGCTCCAGCTCTCACATTCTAGCTAAGATGAAATAACCAGAACCATATTTTTTCTGTTTTTTTTTTTTTCTCTCTCTCAATAGTCTCTCTCTCAGTTTTCTCTCTCTCTCTGCCCCCCCCCTTCCACACTCTAAAAATCAATGGAAAAAATATCCTTGGGTGAGAACTAACAACAACAACAACAAAAATTCTCATTCTTCATATTGTAAACTCTTTGGAGATTAAAAAAAAGACAAAGTTCATAGTCTCTTTCAATAAAATAAATAGTACCTAGTGATTTTTGTTTGTTTTACCATTTGCCAGGATATGTAATATTTTTGAAACCTTCGTACTTGTATGGTCTTTGGATAGTTAATTGCCATTACTAAGTCAATAACATTTTTAGCTAATATGTTTAAGTTTGGGTAAGTGTCTAGGGTTTTTTGTGGTAACTAGAAATAGTCATTTTAATGATTAAAAAAAAAAAAAGTACCTTTCCCCTCTCTTTTGTGTAGTATCAGAGATGCAGAATGTGGGACAAGTTGCACGAAGAGCATATCAACGCGGGACGTACAGTTCAGGTAAGGCTATTTTTAGTAAATCAACATGAACAAGACAGACTTAAAATTTTACTAAAATGAATACCCTTGTAGCTGAATTCTTTTATGCACATATATAATTATTTCCTTAAGGATTTATTTTTACCAGGAATTACTGAATGAAATGTCATAAATATTTTTAGGATTTTAGTTCATATTACCAAAATTTCCTTCAGAAATGATATATCAGTGTACATTCTCACAGTCATGGCATTTTCAAAAAAACCTTATCAACATTAATATTACCCATTTCTTGAGTTTTTGCTAATTAGTAGATTAAAATAATGTTGCATTTTTTTTGGTGTTAATCTGTAATTTTCCTTTTAGTGCTTTGAAGTGTGAAAGGTTTTTTCGTATACTTCTTGGATGGTAGTATTTCTTTTGTAAATTGCCTGTTCATGACCCTTGCACATATCATACTATGTTGTTGTCTTTTGTAAGAGTTTCTTATAATTTGAAGATAATGCTCTTCTCTCTGTAATACTGTTGAATTAATGTAGTGTTATAATTATTATTTGCTAGTTATTGGCTTTTTAATAAATAAATTTTGCCCAGCCAGCATGGCTCAGTGGTTGAGCATCGACCTATGAACCAGGTGGTCACAGTTCAATTCCCAGCCAGGGCACATGCCCGGGTTTCGGGCTCTATTCCCAATAAGGAACGTGCAGGAGGCAGCTGATCAGTGATTTTCATCATTGATGTTTCAATCTCTCTCTCCCTCTCTCTTCCTCTCTCTGAAATCAATAAAAACATATTTTAAAAATAAAACAAATTTTAATTATTTTAAATTAATTTTTTTAAATAATATATTTACATAGTTAAAAGACAAATAAAATTAAAAGGCTTATAAAACCCTACCCCTATCCATCTCCAAGTCCTACTTGGAAGAAACCACTTTTTTTTTCTTTTTTCTTTCTTTCTTTTTTATTAAATTTATTGGGGTGAGCATGGTTAATATGAACATATAGGTTTCAGGTGTGGGTTTCTATGTTACAAGATCTGTATATTGCTCTGTGTGCCCATCACTCAAAGTCATATGTTCTGTCACCATATATTAAGACCCCTTTCACTTCCCCACCCTTTTCCCTCTGGCATCCACCACACTGCTGTTTGTGTCCATGAGAGAAACTACTTTTAATCCTTTGGGTCATTTTTCCTGGTTTTTAACTCTTTATTTCTAAATACCGTGTGTAGATTGGTATTTCTTAATCAGGTTTAGGCATGATCGCTTCATTTCTTGCCGAAATAGGTGGAGACCTAGCTTTTCACCTTGCTCTTTACTTCCCTCCCCCTTACATAATTACATGTAACTTTTGGTTAAATTAGTTATTAGTATCTCATTATTTGATTATGAAGATATAGTTTCTTGCTAAGCCAAATTAGCAAAATATAGTACATACTCTTTTTTAAGTTAATAATTGCCTTATTTTTTAAATTGCCTAACTTTCTGTATATTTGTAGTTTTTTCTAAATGCTGCAGCACATCTCTGCCATATGCTATCAGTAATATTTTTCATATGCTTAAGTACATCATTTCTGTTCTTTAGCCTGAAGACTGTCTTCTGAAGCCCTTCTTCCCCCAGTTTCAATCTGGACTCACTTTCTAGGCTCGCTGGAACTTCCTGAGCTGCTCCTCTATGTTGGGTCCCTGTTTTCCTTAATATCACGTCTTCCTCATTTTTGGTTTACCCCAGTGTTTTGTTGGAGTACATCTTTCAGTAGCTCTGTAAATAAGGGAACCTTGGTGGTAAAATTTTAAGTTATTATATGAGTGAAAAATATCTTCTTCTCTCATGTGTGATTGCTAATTTCAATAGATATATAATTCTCTTTTAATTATGAAGGTGTAGGCTTTCTAGTTTAGTGTTGCTTTTTAAAATGTTTGTATCATACTGCAAGGCTATAGTAATCAAAATAGCATGGTGCTGGCACAAAAACAGATATATAGATCAATGGAACAGAATAGAGAGCCCAGAAATAAGCCCACACCTATATAGTCAATTAATATTTGACAAAGGCAGCCAGAACATAAAATGGGATTAAGACAGCCTATTCAATAAATGGTATTGGGAAACTTGGACAGATACATGCAAAAAAAAAAAAAATTAAACTAGACAACATTCTTACACCATATAAAAAAATAAACTCAAAATAGATTAAAGACTTAAATGTAAGACTTAAAACCAGGAAACTCCTAGAAGCAAAATAGGCAGTAAAATCTCTGACATTTCTTCCTAGCAATATTTTTTTATATATCTGATATATCTCCTAAGGCAGAGGAAACAAAAGAAAAAAACAAATGGGACTACATCAAACTGAAAAGTTTTTGCACAACAAAGGAAACCATCAACAAAACAAAAAGGCAACCTGCTGAATGGGAGAGAATATTTGCCAATGATACATCTGATAAGCGATTAATGTCTAAAATTTATAAAGAACTCATACAGGTCAGCACCAAAAACCAAACAGTGATTAAAAAATGGGCAGAGGACCTGAATAGACACTTCTCCAAAGAGGATCTACAGATGGCCAATAGACATATGAAAAGATCCTCAACATCACTAATCAGAGAAATGCAAATTAAAACCACAATGACATATCATCTCTACCTGTCAGAATGGCCATCATCAGTAAATCAAAAAACAAGTGCTGGCAAGGATGTGGAGAAAAGGGAACCCTTGTGCACTGTTGGTGGGAATGCAGATTGGTGCAGCCACTATGAAAAACAGTATAGAAGGTCCTCAAAAAATTAAAAATGGAACTGCCTTATGACCCAGTGATTTCACTACTGGGAATAAACCCAAAACACTAATTTGAAAGAACATATGCACTGCTGTATTCACTGCAGCATTATTTACAATAGCCAAGATATGGAAGCAACCTAGGTACCCATCAGTAGACAAGTGGATAAAAATGAAGTGGTACATACATACAATGGAGTATTACTCGACCATAAAAAAGAATGAAATCTTAACCATCTGTGATAGTATGGATGGACCCAGAGGGTATTATGCTAAGAGAAATAAGTCAGAGAAAGACAGATACTGTATGATTTCACTTAATGTGGAATCTAAAAACCAAATAAATGAACAAACAAAATTGAAACTGACTTATATAGAGAGAAAGGGGGTTGGGGGAGTTAGAAGAGAGTAAAGTGGGGGATAAATGGTGATGGAAGGAGGCTTGACTTGGGTTGGTGAACACACAAACAATATACAGGTAATGTATTATAGAATTGTGCATCTGAAACATAATTTTATTAACCAATGTCACCCCAGTAAATTCAACTTAAAAAAGAAAAAAAACCCAGACATATATACATACAGAAAACATACTGATAGTTGCCAGGAGAGAGGGTGATTGGGGGACTGGGTGAAAAAGGTGAAGGAATTAAGAAGTATAAATTAGCAGTTACAAAATAGTTACAGGGATGTAAAGTACAGCATAGGGAATATAGTGAATAATATTGAAACAGCTGTGTATGGTGTCAGGTGATTACTGAAAGCACTTTGTAAAGTATATGATTATCTTAACTAATATGCTATATACCTAAAACTAATACAAGATAATGTTGAATGTAAACTGTAATTGAAAAATAATTTTTTTAAAATGCTGATATCATCTGATTTCCCAGTCTTTGTTTAGGACCTTTTTTTTTTTTTTTCCAATCTGTTTATCCCTGGTATTTTGAAGTATGATGATTATGTGCTTTTTGTGTTCGACCTTAAGAACTCATGTTGTTTAGTTCTGGGAATTTTTCTTAAGTTATTTATTTCATAGTTTATTCCTCTGTGTTTTCTCTTTGTTCTTTTTTTCCCTTTTTTAATCTTTTATTGCAAGAGTCAGCAAACTGGCTCACAGGCCAAATCTGGCCTGCTATCTGCCCCATTTGTGTACACATTGTCTTTGGCTGCTTTCACACTCCAGCAGCAGAGTTGAGTGGTTGCAACAGAGACCATATGGCCTGCAAAGCCTAAACTATTTACTGTCTGGCCCTTTGCTGCAAGTTTGCTGATTCCTGTTCTATTGGATGTTAGGACTCTTGGATTGCTTGTTTAATTTTCTCTTCTACTTTCTGGGAGACTTCCCTCAGCTTTATCTTCAATTCTTTCTACAGAATTCTTTATTTCTATTATTGTATTTAATTTCCAAGAGCTTTTTCTTGTTTTCTTTTTTTCATAGCATTTTGTCTTTGAATATAATAACTTATGCACTTCTGAGACACTAAACAGCCAATTGCTTGTCTGCTGGTAGATTTTACTTAAAGGTTCTTTGGCAGGCTGGTATTTTCCTTGGAGGAACCTCCAAATATCAGTATCTAGAGGCTGTTTTAGTTTAGTTTTCTAAAGAAGAATCCTCATAATCCCCATAGGGCAAGTAAGTACTATTTTTCAGTTATAGAAGCAGGTTAGGTGAAGGCTGCTGGGCTTTCATTGTTCAGTGCAGGCTTTCACATAACTCCCCTCTTTTAGCCCTATACCTGGTGTTTCTAAATCTAGAGTCTTTTTCTCCGAAGAATGAATCTCTTGTCCTCTTGCATTTCAAAAAGGTTACTGTAGCTTCAGTATAGTGACTAGATTGGGATAGAATTAGGTGAATGCAAGAGGTCATTTAGGCGGGGTTACAGAGATGGTGGAGGTGGAGAAAAACAGATTGATTTGAGGTGTAGATAGAAATTTGACTTCTCTGTATATATCTGTATTTTACTGCTTGCTAACTAGTTTATAGGCCTAAAGATCAGGGACTGTGTCCTCCTTATTTGTATATCCCACACTACCTGGTGCTCTGCAAGATTCAGTGTTTATTGAATGGTCTTAAGCATTAATAATCTCATTAATGTCAATGAGATTATTATGACTTGTATTTCTTACCATCTTTACTGTTTAAATGTTATTAAAAATCACTTACAAATTTTCTTGAGATAATTATTATTGTCAAAGTTTTTGTTTACTGATTTTAAATATATATATTTACATTATTGATCTCCATCTGGCACAAAAGATTTACATGTGTCATTAAAATAGTGTGACTGAAACTGTTGTTAGATGTGGATATTTGCTTAGTTTTTATTCATATCTTCCCTGAATTTTATATATAGATTAGTTCTTTGCTAGTTTGTGTAAAACTTGTTTTTGGACAATTTAATGAACATTTATGATAGATTTTTCTAGATTTATCATTATTAAATTTATAGAGTAAGAGCTATCTTTACACTTTCATTATAGTGTCTCCATTGGAAAGGAATTATAAATTTAAATGTAGTCTAATTTATCAATCTTTTCTCTCATGGTTCACACTTTCTGTGTCTTGTTCAAGGAATGTTCTCTATCCTAAGATCAAGAAGATATTTTCCATTGAATGTTTTAAATTTTTTGCTTTTAATATTTAAATATTTAATCCATCTGGGATTGATGGTATGAGGTAGATATAAATAAAATTTCATTTTATTTCATTTGGAAAACCAGTTGTCTCTTACTATTAACTGATTTCTGCAGTGCTAATTCCATATATGCATGAGTCTATCTCTGATATTTCTGTTCCCTTCCACTGGTCAATTTATCTATTTCTCCTTCAAGTTCCACATTATCTTAAGATAGTCTTATGATAAAGTTTGATATCTTATAGGATAATACTTCCATCTTACTCTTCCTTTTCAGGAGTGTTTTGGCTATACTTTGCTCTTTAGTTTTCCGTATAAAATTTCCAATCTGCTTTTCAAAGTCTATATACAATCTTATTGGAAATTTGGAAGTTGCATTGAATTTATTCATCTATTTAGAGAAAGCTGACATTTACAATGTCTAGTTTTTCTACCTAAGAGTATGGGATATTCTTGTACTTATTTCTGTCGTCTTTAATATTTGTGTTTCTTTATGGTTTATATTGAACAGGTTGTGGTAGATTGTAGTTTTAAAAAACATATGCAAAATGTCTTCCATCCTACATGGTCTTCTACAGTATGACTTCCCTATTCCTCCACCAACAGGTGGAATCTAATTCCCGTCCCTCTGAAACTTGGCTGAGGCAGAAGTAATGTCGCTTGACTTTTGAGGCTAGGTCAGACAGACCAGATAGCTTCCACAGGTTCTCTCAGGATGCTTGCTCTGGGGAACTTAGCCATCATGTGAAATGTCCAAGTATCCTGAGACCCACCCCCCCATGTGGGAGATAGACACAGCTGAGCTCTTAGGAATTACCAGCCTCAAGTGCCAGCCACATGAGTGAGCCATCTTGGACATCCATTGCAGTTGAGCCTTCAGATGACTATAACTTCAGTCAACATCTGACTCAACTACATGAGAGACCCCAAGTGAGAACTACTCAGCTGAGGACTTCTTAAATTTTTGGTCTGCAAAATCACTAGCAAAATCAAAATGTGGTTTTAGGCCCTTAAGTTTTGGAGGAATTTGTTATGTAGCAACAGATGACTAGAATACATACAGGGTTTATACTTGTTTTGTTTATCTATTTCAATTTAGTTCATTAATCTATTCTTAAGTACTTTACAATTTTAGGGTGTGTGTTGTGTATTTGGGAGAGATATTAAATGTTTTTCTTTTAAATTATGCTTTCCATCTTTTGCTATATAGAAATATAATTAATTTCGTGTATAGAATTTATGGCCATTTATCTTTAAACTCTTGTTATTTCTAATTGGTCTAAATCACTTTGGACTTTTTATTTATAGTTTTTTTCTTCTCTTGTTATATCACCCATTGTTTTCCTGATTTCTTTCTTCTTTTGATTCCTTGTATGTGGCTCACTGGTTATTGGAAGAAACAATTGGTTAATTATAAACAAACTTGTTCAAATTTACCTTTTAAAAAAAAGACCTTATAAATGATAATTGCTCCCTCCGAAAAAGAATTCTTAATACCAGTTGTACATGTTTTTTTTGAAAGTAAAATCTCATTCTACTGCATTCCAGGATGGTTGTAAGGATTGTTGATCATGTGTGCAAAGTGCCTATACAGCTTTTGTCATACAGTAGGTATTTAGTAAATGAGAGGAATTAGTAATAAGCTCAATTTAAAACTCTCACTTTTAGCTGCTAGCTCAAGCTTAAAAAAAGTTGGCTTTTTGTTGTTTAATATAAAACACATGTGATTACACTTTCCCCCATTTTGGTTGATTTGTTATACAAAAGTATAAAATGTGTATTTTAAAAAGCTTAGTCTTCCCTACACCCCACCCCAAATACTTAACATATAGTAATAATGCTAGCTGATAATAGAGGATTATGAAAAATATATCACATTTTTTGCTTTGAGGGAACTTAGCTGGATAGGAATTCATGAAAAGTTAAACATTTAAATCATAGTTTAAAGCTTTAGTAAAAAAGTTAATATAAGTTAGTACATGATTGTCTAATATATTATAGAGACCAGAAGTGATAGCGTGCCAGCTATCTGAATGCTGGATAAAGGTGGTATTATCCTCATTTTTCAGATAAAAGAAGGTTGAAAAACAGATAAATTTAGTGTTTGTCTAAAGCAGCCATTTTCAAATGGTATGCTGCAAGAATTTTTAAAACATGTAATACCTGGCCCTGACTGGGTAGTTCAGTTGGTTATGCTTCATCCCTATACACCAAAGTTGTCAGCTTGAACCCCAGTCAGGGCACAAACAAGAATCAACCAATGAATTTATAAATAAGTGGAACAACAAATCTTTCTCTCTGTCTCTTTCTCTTTCTCTCTCTCTTTCTCTCTCTCCCTCTACCCCCCCTCCCTACCTCCCTCCCTCCTTCCTTCCCTTTCGCCTCCTCTCAAAAAAAACATGTAATACCTGACTAGTCAGGAGCAACCGACCTCTTTCCCCTTAGATTGTCAAATAAAAAACTGACAACATCCAATACAATAGCAGCCATCCGGTGTAAAGGAATCAAAATTATACCTTTTTTTGTATGTGTCAGATCGGCAAAAAATACATTTTTTGGTGTGTCACCGAATTTTAGTAATTAGTTTGTGTGCCATGAGATGAAAAGGTTGAAAATCACTTGTCTAAAGGACAAGGGTGTAATAAATGATAGTTCAAGAATCCAATCTGGAATTACTTTTAATATTAACTCAGGTGGATAGAAAATGGAGTACTACACTTAATACTTATATAAGTAGGTCCTCATTAGATATCTGTTGAGTAAATGAATGGAGGCCTTTTTCTCCTTTGATTTTTTACTCCTTTTGGTTATCCAGTTATTTTTTTAAGCTATACACACACACACACATATATATAATTTTCAAAACTAAATAAAAAGTTATAAATTTCTTACTACTGTAATAATTCATCAAACAACATTAACCTGGCTTTTACAGAAACTTGATCAGCCTAGTTTCCCATAGCAGTGGTGACGCAAAACTTGAGAACACAGATTTCTGTCCACCTTCAAAAATCTGATTCAGTCGATTTCAGACCACATTTAGAATGATACTGCTGTGCAGAGAGGTCTATCACTGTTTCAAAGGTTGCATGATTGCAAAAAACTAAGATCAGCCATGGAACTTGTAGAAATAAATGCGACATTCATGATTTTACTAGGAGAAATATAGAACACTTGAGCTATCTACCTTTTAATTAAAAAATTTTTTTAAAGGGAAAAGCAATAGAAAAGAGAGAGAATGAGGAGGAAAGAGGGAGAAGTGAGGACAGTAGACAGAAGTTAGGAGAAAAGAAAGGATTAGATAGAAGCAAGGCCAGGTAGAGAATGGAAGAGAAAAGAAAAGAGTAAGTTCCAAAATGAATGCAAGAAGGTAACTTGTTTTAGGTTATTATAAGCTTCAGAAAAATTTAAACTTCAATTGTGTCTAAATATTCTGAGCTGATTAATTAGGACTTAGGATCCTTGATGTTTACTCTGACTGTAGAACCTTAGGGAGGAAATAAAATCTAAGGCACCATCAGTGATAAAATATATCGTTATTTTGAGTACGTCTAAGAAAGAAAAAGTGGTGCCAGTTAAGAATGACACAGTGCTTTTTACCGTCTATTTTAAGATAAGTTCCAATTTCAGAGAGGTTATAATGTGGAAAAGATACTGTCTTAAAATTGATGAAATAATAGTATTTAGAAAGCTTCTACTCTTCTACTTCACTTTTGTCTTTTCCCAATCTATTCTTTTTATTTAGTATGTTCTGTTTTCCCAATAGTATCCTTTAGGGACAGCTCAGATCTTACCTCCTTCATGAAGCCTGTGAAATACAGTAAGATGTTTCATGTGCCCTTTGAGCATGTTTCTTATGCCCCTTTCAATTTTGAATATTTCTCCTTAATAGAGAATCAAAAACAAAATAGGAGTTAAGTAGTTCTGTTTTCTCTATATCATCTGTTAACGTTATACCATCTGCACCAAGCAGTAGGCCTAAACCTTCTTTCCTGTTCCTCTTGCTCTACATGTATTTTTTAAATCCTTTTTATTGTTCTTAACATTTTTTCACCAGCCTCCGCTCATTCTGGGCTCTTACTTTACTTACATGATTCTCCTCATTTCACACCACTCTTTTGTATTCATCTATTTCACATGCCTTTCTTTTTATTCCTTTTTTTTTTTTTTAAGTCTCTTAAAATTCTAAACTTATCATAGCACGCTTACACAACTACATTGGATTCTTAAGATGCCACTTTTCTTATCAGATTAACTTTTTTTTCATAGTGTCAGAATTTCGCTTTTTAGAAACTATCTCTCTCTCAGAAAAGATTCTGTTGCAATATAATTTCTGCCATAGCATCATACAACTATTTTCTCTCAACTTGATTCACTTCCCTAAAGTATCACTATTTCCAGTATTCCTTTTTTTTTTTTTTTTTAAATATATCTTTATTGATTTCAGAGAGAGGAAAGGAGAGGGAGAGAGAGAGATAGAAACATCAGTGATGATCGAACCTGCAACCCAGGCATGTGCCTTGACCGGGAATCGAACCTCGATCGCCTGGATCCTAGGTCGACGCTCAACCGCTGAGCCACGCCCAGCCGGGCCAGTATTCCTTTTTGTAACTATTATGAATTCCAAGATAGCATGATAGCTTTCTCTCATGGGTTTCATTCCCACTTCACTAGTCTATGCTTTTATTTCAGGACCAATTCCAAGAAAGTCATTCCTTTCATTACTTTTTGTTGTTGTTAATCCTCACCTGAGGATATTTTTTCCATTGGTTTTTAGAGAGAGTGGAATGGAGGGGAGGGAGGGGAGAGAGCAGAGGGAGAGAGGGAGGCAGGCAGGCAGTGGGGGTCGGGGGGAGAGAGAAAGAGAGAGAAATATCAATGTGAGAGAGACACATCAATTGTTTGCCTCCTGCATGCCCCCCACTGGGGATCGAGCCTGCAACCCAGGCGTGTGCCTTGACCAGGAATTGAACCACTATCTCCTGGATCATAGGTCGATGCTCAACCACTGACCCACTCCGACTGGGCATGGAGATCTATAATTTTTAAAATCATTATACTGAGATCATTCTTAAAGATTAATTCTATTTAATTGTCAAAGAATAGTAGTTTTATGTTTTTCAAAGTATAGACCGTTGAAAAGGTGGAAAGCTCCCCATTTTATGAAGTTAGCACACCTTAAACCTGTAAAGTAAGTTTAAACCCAGTAAAGATAGTATACACTCTTCACTTATGCACACATACATATACATTTGCTAAAATTCCAAATAAAATATTAGCAAATTGAGTTTAACAATGTATTAAAAGATTACACACACACACACACACAGAAATATAAAGTAAAAAACAATGAGATAACGTGTAGTACTGGCAGTATGTGGGGAAATGGGTACTCATATTTTAGTATGAATTGTTACAAACATTTGGGAAAAAGCTGTAATAGCTATTGAAATAAAAATGCACATTATCCCTTGACTACTCAGTACTCTCAGTTTTGGGAATCATTTCTACAAAATATATATTAATAATATTTACTCTAATACTAATATATACTGTTATAGTATATTAGGATTTATAATAAAGAATATTTGTTTCATAGTTTGTAATAACTAAAAACTGGACACAAAATGAATGAACGTTGATCACTGGAGGAGTGTTTGAATAAATTATATTTTATCCATATTATGGAATACAGTACAACCATTGACCAGGAGGTATATATGTGATGATACTGTTAAGTTGGGATGTGAAATGACAAATTATAGATTATACATTTTTTGTAAAAAGAAAAAAAAAGGCTACGTATATTAGTGTTGGCATGAGCGAAGCGAAATGTGAGTTAAGAGAGGTAGTGGGATTGGTGAAGTGGGGAAATCATTAAATTTTTCTTCATTATATGTTTCTCCAGTGTTTGATATAAAGGAAAAATACTAAATAAATTCAAAGTACGAGGATGTGAGTTTCTAAAGAAGCTGGTTTTGGCCAGAGACATGAAACATAGAAAAGTGTTATGCATACCTTCTTTTGTAATCATTTTCATTCTTAACCATTATCACAAATTACCTCTGAAAATAAAGATATTTTATACTAAGATACATGGTGGCTTTAATGATTTTTTTTTTATAGCAACTCCGCTCCAATATCCGAGAAATGGAGAAACTTTGTTTGAAAGTCCAGAAAGATGACCTAAGACTTCTGAAGAAAATGATAGATCCTGTTAAAGAAGAAGCAGCAGCAGCAGCGGCAGAATTTCTCCAACTCCGTCAGGAATCTGTAGAAGAACTTGAGAAACAATTTAATGATGAAGAAACTATATTACAGCCTTCTTTGACCAGATCTGTGACTGTTGGTGGTAATGTACTAGTCTTATTCTTGATCAATATGATACAGTTAATTAAAGTTCATCTTCTTGTATAGATATTGCAGATATTGTATGTCTTCAGGGATTGCCTTCTATTCCAGTATACTGAATTCTTGGACTCTGAGTGTGCCTGGAAATGCATATCCTAGAAATTTTGAAGAGTAAAAATTTTGAGGCTATGCTATATAAAGTGGGACTTCAGGGCTTTAAGTACCTATATGTCTATATATTAAAAATAAACTTTACTGTATTTTCTAAGGAGAATGTCATCCTTGTCTACAGGGTACTCTTCCCTCATCTCCAACTGCAAGGGTGGCCTAGTCATCATGTTTCTTTCTTAGGCATTCTGATTTTCACAGGGGATGTTAGAGCTATCACCCAGCTCAGTTTTCTGAATTTAACTGACAGCATAAAAAAAAAATCTGTATTGGAGGTTATGCCATCAACTTTTATGAAGTGACACTCTAAGAAACAGCCCAGTGAAACTTCTCATTATATCTCTACTAAGGATGTAATTGATAATTGTTGATTGTATTATAGTAATGTCTATATAAGGAAGTCTGAAAAAAATTCGTAGTTTAATGCATAGTAGTACTTCAATGCAAATGGTCTTTTTTTTTCCTTCAATTTTATGGGTATTGAATGGCAACACTGCTAAGGTTTTTCTACTAGAAAGCTTAAATCCAAAATCTTTAACTACCAAAAGCCAAATTTTTAAACAATCCTGGCTTTATTTTATAATTATTGCCCTTTTATGTTTTAGAGTTTCTTTTTAATTTTTAATTTATGCCATCTTGTTACATTTTATATATGCTGTAAGCTGCCCTAAATCTTTATGGAAAAGGTGGGGTATACATAAATTACAAATTAACATAGAATCTGAGAGATTCTACACCTGCCCAGTTTCCCTCTTTTCCTTTACTTAGGAGGCTCCTAATTATTTTTAGCCTGATATTTTCAGTGCTGATGATCCAATAATTTTTAGAGAAATAGAAACATTTAGGCCATCATCCTGAACTTCTGGGTAATCTTGCTTTTATTGTATTCTTAGTACCTAGCACATAGTAAGTATATAGCACATAGTACATAGTGCTTGGCACATAGTGGACCATTAATAAATGTTTTTAAATATGAGTAAATCTTTTTAGAGACAGTTTTGTAATTTCAGATCTGCTATAATCATGTCACCCTGTGTACCTAAAGTGTTGTTTTGGGAAGAAGGAAATGTTAGCACTGAACCCTTAGTTGAAGAGTTTTTGGAAAGAATGCTTTTTGATAGTTGGTAGTTACTATTTAATTATCACATATATATATATGATATATATTATTATATAATAAATATATATAATATATATGATATGTATAATTATATAATAAATATATATAAATATATAATTATATATATCATATATAATTATCACCACCATATTGATGGGGCTGTATGCTGTTCGTATCATTTAGTACAAACTGATATTTTACGTGCATATGTAGAGAAACTGGGCTTTATCATTCCATGTGATTAAGGGCGATCTTATCCACCCAGATATTTTGACAGTTGTGATGGCAGTAATAACAGTGAAGATATGCTGGTTTTTCTGGAAAGCATTGCTGGCATCAATCTTTTTTGCTATTTAGCTTTGAATTGTCCATCACTGGCAAACAAATTCACTTCTGAGAGTTTACTTACAACATGATACTATTCTAATACTTCTTTTCATTTTTATTTTGTTATTGCATTATTTGTGTTTCTAATAGTAGGACTGTTTGGGCTCAACAAACTTGGGTTTATATATCATCAGAGGATTGGGTGATTATTAGAAAAGGCAGTTTACCCAGTTTGCTGGCAATTAACTTTCTGCAGAGGAAGTTGACTAGTATTAAAAAAAAATGTTGGCAAAATTTGAGAAGCATGTATACAGAGGAAATGAAAAAGATTGGAGCAGAGCCAGAAGATGAGAAAGAAGAAATAACAGGTGAAGTTTATTTTCCAACTCTGTCGATTCTCAAACTTCTCAGTTCATAGAACACCAAATTGGCCTAAAACCTAATAACTTGAACACTGGGAGAAACTAAAAAATCTGTGCCACCAATTCTGGTTTAAGACAGTCATTCCATTTATAAAATCAAATTCCAAAGTTATACCTAAAACAATGTTAGAATTTCAAATTCTGAATGGTCTGCTTGTCACATTGCGCTTTGACTTTGCATCCATTTCCAAAATTAAGCAGTTCAAATTAACTGCTTCACCAAGTGCCTGAGTTTTACACCAGATATGAGAGTTTCTTCAAGGTTGCTTTAAATCCAGAAATATTATTTAAAAAATAATTGAGAGGATGGGAGGAGAAGAATATGAAAAGAAAGTACTAATTTGCATAAAATTTTAGTAGTGGGGTAGGAATTGGATTTGCTTCACATGCGGCCTTCTTTTAGCTATAGAATCTTTCTGTCATTCTACATGTTTTTATCCAACATTCTCTGGATTTCTTTATTTTTGCTTTAGATACTCATAGTAGTGACAGCCTATACAGGAAAAAAAAGTGTTTGATTTGCATAGAAGTTAAGTGCCTTAAAATACTTTTTCCTTTAAAAAGCCAATCTGATTCTAAATAAACTGGTTGGAAACATCAGCAGAGATTCAGGAGCAATGTTGTCACATTTCCATGAGTGAGATCAAAATACAAAAATAGATTTTCATTTACAGATAGAAATAAGAAGTAGAATAGGGTGTTTTATGTTCTCTGGAGAATTTTTGCTGTTTCTTTTGTCCAGCTTCTGCGAGTTCCTAAAGCAAATCTTTCTGCCAGTCTTGCTCGATTTGAGAAACTCCCTTCTGTCTCACTTGTGTGTCTAGTTTCATTCTTAGCATATTTCTTCCCACCACGAGAAGTGATGAGCCTACAGATTTGAATCGTATTTAGAAAGGTGTACCAACTCATGCAGAGTGCATCATTGCTTCTCTCCATCTTTGTCTTTCTTACTCCGCATTCAGCACACAACTTCACCAGCACTATAGGAACAGAATCTTATTACATTTTAAATATTCACAAAAGAAATGAATCCAATCTTAAAACTTCTGGGAACTTCAGACCACCATGTTCAATTTGATGAAATATTAGATTTTATCACAGGTATATACATGTACTGAACTGTTTTGTAAAACCTGTAAGTGGTTTTTGTATATTATTCAGAAGATGTGGTTTCAATTGGTTTTAATTTTCTTAACAACCCTCCTTTGCAGGTAAGTTAAGCCATGACTTAGAAGTCATTTTATTTTGATAGATAGGTTTATGTAGGTGATCATTAAATTCATTTCAATATTTTTAAGCTGTCAGAACATGAGAAAATCAGGAAATGCTTTTGAATTAATTTAGATTCATAATGATACTTTTTCTAATATAGTAAAGTTTAGTGGGAAAAATGTTTTTTAAACCAGAACATTATTACATTGAAATCCCAAATTAATACAGAGCAAATACACTTAAAAGTTATTACTTTTTGAAGTAACATTTAGCCTGCTTTTCAGAATGCATGATAAATGCTACAAATCTTTGAACTCATTTTACTCTTTCCTTTAATTTTTTCATCCCCAAAGACTTTCAAATATAGAATAAAAAGTACTATAAAGAAGAAGGAAAAAAAAAAAGATGAACTGGATGCTGCAATAGCTGCTCTCTTGGGTGTAGGTGTTGTTCCTTCACGGAATCCATGCCTGAATCTGCGGTATACAATTTTGAGGTGCCTCCTGTGACCAGTTCTGGTGCTTCTTGTTCTGCTTGGCAGGGTAGCCGCGCTTGTCATAGGTGAACTACTGAAGGTGGTAGTTCTTCAAGCTACAGCGGCGGTGCAGCGTGTGCGTCTTGTTGTGGCACTTACCTACCGATGACATTCTCTTTGTCCTCTCGCTTCTGCTGCTGAGACCAAAGAACTATTGGAAATTTTTTATATATTATGTTGTAATTCTTAGTAGAATCACTGCCCTTCATAAAGTATGGAGAAAGAAAGAAGGGGCGAGGGGCATTGTGAGGAGGAGAAAAGGAGTGAATGAATGGATGTTTAGACATATATAGAGAAGGGAAAAGTCTTATGTCTGTGTTATTAAGCTTCTCACTTCAGCGAAATATATCTTAATGTTTGAGTTTATAATCAATCATAAGATTTTAAAACTGGAGTTTGAAAAACAGTGATGAGCCCTGCCGGGCGTGGCTTAGCAGTTGAGCGTCGACCTAGGATCCAGGCGATCGGGGTTTGATTCCCAGTCAGGGCACATGCCTGGGTTGCGGGCTCGATCAATGACTTTCTCATCATTGATGTTTCTATCTCTCTCTCTCCCTCTCCTCTCCTCTCTCTGAAATTAATAAAGATATATTTTAAAAAGAAAAGAAAAAAAACAGTGATGAGTGATATATTCTGACACTTGCAGTTGTTTCCATGTAGATAGAACTAGCTGAGATTATTATGCCATAAAACAATAGCAATTTTTACTTATGTGGACAGAATAAAAGTTCTTTTGCCTTTTTTCCTGCAGCTATAATATGTCTCAGTGTTTTGCTTCCTCATGTCTATAGCAATTTGTAAAAGTTCAAAGTCAGTGGATGACCACTGAGGTACAGATTTTTAATACAAGCTGGACTAAGTGAATTATGGAAGTTGTAGAAATTAAAGGGTTTCCTTTCTTAATTATTAGTCATGCCTTGAATTGATTAGTGATGTTTAGCCTTGTAAGTTTACAGCAAGATTTTCCATGGAAGAGAACAGATTTCTTTGTTCTAAGACTTCATTTGAACTAAGATGCATACGCAGTTTGGTTTCAAATGAGATGTAAATGACTTAAACATTTTTTATTTTTTACTGAGGGAAATCTTTAATGTTTGCCTAAAATGTCAAACATTTCCCATCCCTTCATTTTTAGATCAAGAATTATATATGATAATTTCTCCTCATTTTGTTATATATCCTGGCATAATTTACTTGAATTCTCTCTAATAGTACAAAGATTATGCCTTACAAATATTTAGAGTGGGTGTTGTGTTTATGATTTATGCTTTACATTTTGTATGTTAATAACAAAGTTATCATTATTCATCATGCTTCTAAAGAAGTTGGAGTTCTTCTTATAATAGGAATATTAAGTGGAAGAAAGATCTTAGAGTGCTTCATTTATCTCGATTGAAGTTAAAATGAAAGTATCTTTATGCGACGTTAGGACATGGGGTAAATAACTCTGAAGCATTTGTAAAGATCATAGAGAGCTTTTAAAATATTGGATCTTGCAATAATGTTGTAATGTAAAACTTACTCTGTATCTCATGTTTTTGCTCTTCCTTTAAGATAAGGAAATGTATTCAGATAAGTTAAGATTCAAAATTAAAAGAACACGATCAATTCTGATAAGCTTACAAATTACTTTTTAGTCGACTGACTATGCCCTTCCTAAACAATTTAAACAGATTTTTTTTCCTCCAGAGGTAAAACATTCATAAATTATGAAAGTGAACTAGTAATGCAGTTTTATAAAATACCATTTCTATAGGCTAGGATGGAAAGAGAAATTGAGAGAGAAGTTGGACTTAGTGTTAAAATGACTTACTTTTTGGATTAGATCAGGTGTCACATGTCACTGTCATTTCCCTGCTCACAACCCTTCAGTAGCTCTCCACCATCTACCAGGTAAAGTCCAAAGTCTTTAACTGGACTACAAGACCCCTTCTAACCATCTATACTGTCTTATACTTGTAACTTTATGGCTTTTACTTTATGCTTTGGCAAGACCAAACTGCTGATTTTATGTTAAGCTATATTTCTTTCTTTTTGGCCTTTTCATGATGGTTTCTCTACCTAGATTTGTATTATCTTCTTTGCCTAGTAAGATCATCTTTTTTAGGAAGCTGTCCCATAAGCTGCACACCACACCAAACTGGGTCAGATGCCACCCCAGCACGGAATGCCCACAAAGCACTATGTGTATCTATATTTACTTAGATATTAATGAATTCTCTTACTGATTATCTCTTTGTATCTCTAACTCTTCTAAATATGTTCCTTGAGAGCAAGTACTTTGTATTACTTTTTCATCCCTGGTACCCAGCACAATACATAATGGGTGCTCAGAAAATACGGAAGTGGCAGGCATTGTTTTAAGCTTGAAGTAAGGGGGACAAAAGGAAAGTAGACTTTCAGATCTCTTCTTTACATTTTCACTGCTACTGTCCTAGAGCAGATCATCATCGTTTTGCACCCAACATACTGAAAAGCCTTCCAACTGGTGTTTCACTCTCTAATTTTTTTTACTTTTCAACTCCGTCCTTAATCTATTCTTCACACCATAGCTATGGTTGGTTCCCTTTCTAAATCTGGAATCTGATACGGTACCCTCCAGCTTCCCAATAGTCTCCTATTCCTTTTAATAGTTCCATATTGGTCTTATGAGGAAGACAAAATTCTTTAACATAGTTCACAATGCCATGAGTAATATCACCCTCAGATTTCCAACCTCAACCTTTGCTTTTCTCTTGTCATAGAGTATGCTTCAGCTATACTGAACTCCTTTCAGTTCCCAAACCTATGCACATACTATTCTCCTTGACCTGATACTCTCTGATTCTCCCTTTACTCTTGCCCCAGTTCAGTGATATAATTTCTGCTCATCCTCAGGCTTTAGCTTCAGAACCTTCTTGGACCACCCTCTCCTCCACAAATCTAGTTAACTGTCTCTCTTCTGTGCTCACATAGCATTCCATACTTACCATATCACAGTTCTTATCAGACTATACTGAGCTTGCCTGTTAACACATCTGTATCACACATTATATGGTAAGCTCCATTAATAATAGTAGCAGCAGCAATGGCAGTAGTAGTAACTGTTAACCACTTACACTTGATATATAAGCCAGGCACAGTACAGAGAATCATCTTATTTTATAAATGAGGAAAATAAGTCAGAGAGATGAAATACCTTCCCAAGTCAAAGAGCTAGTAAATAGCCAGACCAGGATTCTTACCCAGGTCTTTCTGATGAGGCCCATACTCTTAACCACTGTACTATGTTGACTCCTTGGAACTGTTTTTATGGTTTACCATTGTGTCCCCAGCATCTTAGCACACTGATTGGAATGTAATAGGCACTGTATAAATATAAGTTTAATGAATGAATGATTGATACCAGTACAAGGAAATAAGAAAGATTTAAAGGTCAAGTTTGGGAGCGTAAATTAATTCATCATCATAACAGTGTTTAATGAGGAAAGCCTTAATGGGTTGATGACTTTTTAAAACTCAGAAAAGGATTAGAAGTATTGGAGGTATGGGCCAGAAAAATGATTTTGAAGAGAAGAGGGGTGACAATATGTACAAAAATGTACATATGGTATTAGGTGTTAGTTTTTTGTGTGTTTTTTTAAAAATATGGGGTTTTATTTTATTTTATTTTATTTTTTAAAAATATATCTATTGATTTCAGAGAGAGGAAGGAGAGGGAGAAAGAGAGATAGAAACATCAATGATGAGAGAGTCATTGATAGAGCCCACAACCTGGACATGTGCCCTGACCGGGAATCGAACCCCGATCGCCTGGATCCTAGGTCGACGCTCAACCGCTGAGCCACGCCCGGCTGGGCGAGGTGTTAGTTTTGATGACAAATTTGTTACCCAAAATGACTGATTTTCGTTGTTAAAAACACGTCACTTTCGTATTTTTAACAGCTTGAGAATCTGATATTACTAAAATAGCCAAAGAAAAAGGATACTGATTTAGCAGTGGTGGCTATTAAACCTGGGTATCTCTTCATGGAACACTGACCAAATAGAATAGTTTTCCTTTGGTACTTCTACATCTAGTCTTAGTTATTAAGAGTGGGTGGAGAGTATTTGTAGCCATTTTTTTAAGGTAACTTTGTAGAATAATTAAAGAAAAAATATTTGTTAACCTGGGAACAATCTGCCTATAGATAAACCTGTTTTTATAGAATGATCGATTTACTTTCAGCCTGAATTTAATTAGTAAGCATTTTCCATGACAGTTGTTTTATGGAGTAGATTCATGCTATCACCATTTTAACAAAGCAAATAAACTCTAAACATGAGGCTATGTTCATCCAGGAGCATTGCACACTACTGAAACTGAAGCTGATCCTCAGAGTATGACTCAGATATATGCATTGCCTGAAATTCCTCGAGATCAAAATGCTGCAGAATCATGGGAAACCTTAGAAGCGGTATGTTAATTTTTTTTTTCCTTTTGGTAACTGTGAGGCATAAAAGTAACTGACTTCCTCTTTCTCTCTCTTTTTAAGGACTTAATTGAACTCAGCCAACTGGTCACAGAATTCTCTCTCCTAGTGAATGTAAGTATATAACTGTTTTTGGCTCAGAGATGTTAGATTAATAGCTAAAAGGTTTTTATCAATCACTAAACTTTTGATTAGAATTTTAATAGAAGTTATAATTTTTAAGACTGCTATTGGGTCATGGATAGAAGTCTAACTGTTCTCAAATTCCAGATCAGTTCAATAAACATTTTATTAATCACTTGTTATATAAAAAGTACTGTTTTAGATCCTTGGCACTGGGGGTCTGATAAGATTGGATATAGAAATAAATGAAGCCTGCTCCCTGCTTTCAAGGATTACAATGGGTAGAGATAAGCTTGGACCCCCAAAACTGAAATTTCAAGCATGATTGTTAAATGCAAAAATAAGGTATGGCGAGAAGTATTATAAGCTCCAAGAAGAAGCATTTAATTCCAAGGGAGGGAGGCAGGGGTTGTGAGGTGGAAGCATTAACGATAACTGCACAAGATAGGTAGCATTTGCTTGAGCCCTGAAAATTGAGTAAAGTGCCCACAGATAGGGTGAGGCGGTGCATTTGAAAACAGCTGAACCAAAACATGGAATATAGTACATTTCAGGAATGACAAGTATTCCAGTACAATCAAAGCATAAGGTACCATGGACAAGCAAAGCAAGGAGGGTTAGGATAAGATTCAGATGGCATTGAAGGCCATCCCAAAGAATTTCAACTTTACTTTGTAGGAGCCAATATAAATTTTTGAGCAGGTTAGAGTGGTGTGATCCATCCAGTCTGTGCTTCAGAAAGATCACTGTTGGCAGTGTGACTAATAGCCTGGGAGAGAGGCAGATTATAGGCAGGATGACTAGTTAGGAATCGATTGCAAGAGTTTCACCAACAGCAATGGCATTACAAGTATAGTAGTTCCCCCTTATCTGCAGTTGTACTTTCCACAATTTCACTTTCTATGGTTTTAGCTACTGTGGTCAACCGTGGTGTGAAAATATTAAATGGAAAATTCCAGAAATAATTCATAAGATTTAAATTGCACATAGTTCTGAATAGCATGATGAAACCTGGCACCGTCTGCTCTGTCTAGCCCAGGACATGAATCATCCCTTTGTCCATAGTATCCATACTGTATATGCTCCCTGCCTTTAGTCACATAACAGCCATCTTTGGTTTATCAGATAGACTGTCGTGGTATTGCAGTGTTTGTGTTCAGGTAAGCCTTGTTTTACTTAATAATGGCCCCAAAGTACAAGAGTAGTGATGCTGGCAATTTGGATATGCCAAAGGAAAGCTGTAAAGTGTGTATATGTATAGGAAAAAACACAGTATATATATATATATATAGGGATCAGTACTGTCTGAAGTTTTAGGTATCCACTGGGGATCTTGCAACGTATTTCCCATGAATAAGGGAGGACTGTTGGGTAAAGCTAAAGGACAACTGAGAAGTATTTCTGGGGTGGAAGTTGGAAAAAGATGGAAAAGTCAAAGATAAGAAACATTAAGGCTTTGTTATGCATAATCAGGTAGCTGGTGATACTGTTAACATAGATTAGGGAACATAAAGTAAATTTGGTGGAAAAGATAGAACAAATTTTCTGTTACTATTTTTCTAAATTATTTTTTCTTCCCAGGAATTATGGGAAGGTTGGATGTATGAGTTTTGTGTGTGTGTATGTATGTAAGTACATGCCAGAGCAAACCTATTTCTGCTTATGCTTCTGGCTAGATTTAGTTCTTTGTTCTTGATCAAACTATGATCTGGGGGTTATACATTTTTTACTTATGGTTCCCCTGACACCTGGCTTTAAATTATAAGAAGGTTCTAGATTACACAATCTCAGAATTGTAAGGAAAGGATTTAAGAGGTCATCTAACTAATCTAATTCTTCTACTCTTGCCCCAACTTCTCAATTAGATGTTTTTTTGTCTCCTTTTGAACTATTTCAATGCAAGGATGCTTCATATTTCATCCATCCCATGTGAAGGCTCTAACTCTTAGAAGTTCTTCCTCATGTAAACTCTGCCCTCTAATAATTTCCCTCTGGTACTTTTGCTCTCTGGAGCCATATGCTGAACAAGTTTTCTCTCCCATATAAAAGCTTTTCAACTTTTTGAGACTAGACCAACTTCTCTTTCCTCACTCTACCCCACCTCACCATATTTTCTTCTCTTAAAAAGGCTTGATTCTCTAATGTATTCCTAGAATATTATTTCTAGACTTTTCAGTACTAGACCCTTGCTCTGCTTGTTTTCTAGTTTGTGGACTTTTCTCTTGAAATGTAATGCTTAAAATTGAATACAGTAAATTGTTTAAAGCATTTTCCTTTTTTTTATGCCTCTAAGTCACAAGAAGCAAAATGTTTGAAGTTTCTGAATTAGATACCTGTACAATCTATAAATATACTTGTATATAAAAGAGAATGATACAAGAACCCAAAAATATTTGTTGTTTTTACAATCAAGATTTATTTAATTGTAATGCATAATCTCTGATCTAATGCAGCTTGTAAAATCTGTGCATGTCTGGTTATACAAATACATACATTTGTCAAAAGTCATTGATATGCACACATGAAATGTGTGAGATATAGTGTATGTAAATTATACTTCAATAAAATTGATTTAAAAATCAAACTAAACATGTAAAAAGTTTTCATTCGAGACAAACACATTAGAAGTTCCCTTCTAATGCGATAGGCACATGAAAGGAAAATTAACAGTTTGTGGCCGTTTAACAGTTACATATACTATTAGGTTATGTAAGCAGTTCCTAACCCCTAATCTAAGGAAGGTTCGTGCAGGAAGGATTTGGCTATAGCCATAGCTCTATACAAATGTCCTATTTATAATAATCTGTGTAAGGACAGATTGTTATTAGGCAATAGCTCAAAGGAGAACCCCTGATTACTATTTCCAGAGTGACTGAGTTCTCATGACCACATGGTCAAAGATTCACAGAAGCTCCATTTAGGCACCAAATGACTTGGGAACATAACCAGAGTGACCACATCCTCTCATTATCATCACATGGACATGATAGTATCTAGGCAAGTTAACCATTTATTTATGGAGCACTTTCTATGTGCATAGCACTGAGCTAAGTGTAATGAAGAATAGAGAATAGTATAAAAAAGAACCTATAGTATAGTCATGGTAGTTGCATAATATTGTGGATGTACTTAATGCCGCTGAATTATATACTTAAAAATGGTTAAAATTGTAAATTTTGTGATATGTCAATTTTTAACCACAATTAAAAAAAGAACCTACAAAGCCATTGAGAGATCCAGGTGTGATCCAGTAGATGTTAATAAATTAATATGTACTAGGCACCATCTTCATTTTTCTTCAACCTTTATTGCTCAAGTGCCCTCTTTCCTGTAACTGTGAGACCTACCCTGTTTCTAGTCAAGGGGAATTTAAAGGCTGCTGGGCCAGTTGCTCAATAGCAGGTCACCCTAGCAGCAGGTCCAGTTTTGTCTCTACATTTTGCCTTATTCCCTATGGACTTTTAAATCCAGTTTTACTCAGGATGCATAAAAGCTGGGTTGTAGTGGATTAGATCAGATTCCTCCATTTATTATCTATGTGACCTTCAGGATGTTATTTGACGACAATAAGCTTTGTAAAATTGATGGGAGGACTAAATGAAATGATGTCTATTACTTCTTATCCCCTTCCCTCCTACTGCCCCAACTGCATTCCTGCTTTCGCTCCTCCATTATTTGATTCAGTTAAGCTCCTTGCTTAGGATTCTGCTTTTGCTACCAACATTACCTTTAGATATTTTAGCACCATAGTTCCTACAGTTCTTTTCCTATTGCTAAATCCCCTGATATCAGCATCCTACTTACCTACTTCACTTATTGTCTACTCTAGGTGAATATAATCCTGTATTCTGCCAGTATATCATAGCACTTGTATGTTTGTTTCTGGGCTTTTCTGTGTATGTGATTGCATATGATTCAGGATAAAGATTACATACCTTCAGAGTTCAGAACCAGGATAGCTCAATGTTATCTGGATGGGTCAAGATGTAAGAGTAAAGCTGGCCTTGAAAGCTGGCTGCAATTTGGAGTTAGTAATAAAGAAAAATATCTGGAGTTTTGGCATTTGCTTCTTAAAGAAATCCGTAGCTTTTCAAGCACAATAATAAAACTACACAACTATTAGCAAGACTAGTCAAGGAAGAGCATTTTTATTGATGTAAATGGATTTGGAGATGAACTTGTTGAATGTATTACTATTATTTGAAGATGCTGGGCCTGTAACTGTCCACAACAGCATTCCAGAGAAAAACAGTTCACCCTGGCTGGTGCGGCTCAGTTGGTTGGGTGTCATAGGCGCACCAAAAGGTTGCCGGTTCGATTTCCAGTCATAGCATGTGCCCGAGTTACAGGCTCAATCCCCAGTAGGGGGCATGCAGGAGGCAGTTGATCAAGGCTTCTCTCTCTCTCTCCCCCTCTCCCTCCCTCTGTCTCTCAAAATCAATTAAAAAATCTAAAGAAAGAAAGAAAAACAATTCTTCATTAGTTTTGAAGTTTGACTTCAAATGCACAAATTGCATTCTTCTTGACAAATATTAACTTAATAAATCAAATTTTCTTCACTCCTAATTATGATTCACTTATTTTTTTAGGCAGATATGGGACCTAATTCAATGTTTCTTAAAATGAAATTCATAGACGTATTTAGTCTTTTGAAAATTTTTTCCTTTAAAATGGGAAAAATCCATGCATTACTCTAGTTTGAGAAACACTACAGTGACCCTCATAAGTGATTTAATTCATTGTTAAAGGGATGCTGAGAACATATATGAACCACCAAAGTATATAATGTCAGGAAGAGTGTTTGAAGATGTCAAATGTGGGCAGCACAGGCATATGAAAGCAGACATAAGCAAATCAGAAGCAAGAAGGGGAGGATGGCAGACAGAGCTGAGGAGGCTTCTGAGCCACTGTTGTTGTACTGAGATAAGGTTGTGCATGTGTGGTTTGGCCCAACATAAAGAGCCAAGGACATAGTGGACAAGTGGTGACCAGATTTGGCTCTGAATGGAGTCTGGCTGGTCATGCTGTGGAACAGTGATTGACAACTCTGACACCAGCTGCCTAACTCTAATTGTTCTGTCATTGAGTCCTCCTTACTCAAGATGCTGAATCTGAAGATATGGGCAAAGTTTGGGATTCAAACCAAGCAAAATAGGGGAAGAAGGCAGATCTGTACAATGGAGGGAAGACCCCAGGATAGGGGCTGATCTACAGTCTGCCTCATTTCCATGCCCATATTTAAGCAAGCTTCCTTATGTCAGTGAATAAGTGCTTAGAGGTGTGGGCTACTCCCCAGGGTGAGACAGGCCTCATTAAGTACTGGTGATTGCAGTGATGGGGAGCATTACAGTTCAGATAATCAGTAATCCCAGGCCTTGTTTTGTCTTGTAGTCCTTACTCCAATTATTCCAAAGTATTTTTGTGAAAAAAATATTAAAACAAAATTATTTTAGAATTTTACGTTATTTTAAAAAAAAAGTCATAGGACGTCAGTATCCAACCTTTTAGGAAGGAGCATTAAAAGAGATTTCCCTGCGGTCTTGAGATCACATTTGGAGTATTAGAAATAATAATCCTGGTAGGCTCTGCCATCTTGATGGAATTCTTTTGGGGCTGAGAGAAAAGAGACATGTTGGCTATTTTCCCTTTACCTCTCAACTCATCAAGATATGGAAGTTGATGATAGAGCTTTAAACCTGTGATTTATCTTCTAGCATAGACTTTCAAGCAAGAATGGAAAGTGTTGGGGATGACCCAAAGGAAACAAAGATAGGGTATCAGTAATCCAGACAAGTGCTGGTCCTTATGCTTTTATGGGTTGGGCGGGCGAGGGGAAGGTAACATTAAAGAAGTTTTATTGTCTGAGGAAAAGAAACACTGAATGAATTAATGCTAGGAGAAATCTAATATTTTATTGCTCTAGAATTTTCAAGCATCATATCTCATTTTATCCTGACCTCAACTCTAGGCGATATAAGTATCATTATCCTCACTTTTTTTTTTTTTTAAATATATCTTTATTGATTTCAGAGAGAGGAAAGGAGAGGGAGAGAGAGAGATAGAAACATCAATGATGAGAGAGTCATTGATCGAGCCCACAACCCGGGCATGTGCCCTGACTGGGAATCAAACCCCGATCGCCTGGATCCTAGGTCGACGCTCAACTGCTGAGCCACGCCCGGCTGGGCCTATCCTCACTTAAGAGATGAGAATACTGACACCTAAAGCTCTTGAGTAATTTGTCCATGGGCACATGGTGATAGTTGTAGCATTTGAACACAGAACGACTGACCAAAGGTTGTGCCCTTAATCCTATCATGTATGTACACTAGTGGTTTTTAAAGTGTGAGAATCATGGACTCATCATGCAGCATCAGCATCACCTGGGAACCATTAGAAATGCAAATTCTCAGCCTACTAAATCAGAAGTTCTGTGGGCATGACCCAGCAATCTGCGTTTTGAGAAGTCCTCCAGGTGATTTTGGTGCACACAAGTGTGAGAACCACTATTGTATTTGTCTCTCACCAAGATGTTAGAAGAGAAACTGTTAAAGGACTTTTTAGGGATTGTGTTAGAAATGTCAAGATGGTGGTGGAGAATATAGGAATGAAGGGATACTATGAAAGGTCTAACAGTGGAAAAGATCCATCCTTGTATGAAAAGGGAAGGAGCCAGTAATGCTGATAGGAAGCAAATGGGGGGTGGGGGATTAGTTGTGTTTGGGTTTCATGTTCTCAAATGAAATGATTACAGTTAGAAGAGTGTTATATCTGCTTCAGGATAAGCGAAGAAGTCAGTTATATAAGGGCAATCAATTCAGGATTAAAGTTGAATTATTTCACAGTTTTTGTAGAAGTTGGCATTTAGCTGGGGTCAAAAAGGGATTCTCTTCTTTTTCCTGTGAATTAAAAAACACACATACCTAAATAGCCTACATATCGATGTGATGGTGGTTACATGGGTTTGTACATTTGTTAAAACTCATACTACACCCTTCAAATGAGTGCATATGTTTAAGTTCTGCATAAATGAAATTGATTTAAAAATGGGAATGTGTTTTTGTGGCAAGTAATGAGTTCCTGTCACTGGAAGTATATGTATGAGCAGAGGTTCAGTAACCGCTTGTCAGAAACGTAGTGGGGCTTCACACATCTGAGGGGACTCTTGCACTCTGACCTAAACATTCCTTCTACCCAGAGATTCCATGAGTCACAATTTCTATTGTGTTAGTACAGGTGTTATCGTTTTATGTAGAATAATTTATTAATATATTTGATCAGAAGCATTTTAACTCATCATGATTTTAAAATGTATTACATTGTACAGGTGTAAACAGGACAGTAAATTCACTCTCTGCTCCTTACTACATATCAGAAGTAAAAAGATTTCATGGCAGATCAAACTATATTGTATTCTTATTTCTAAAACATAATAATTTGTATTTATTGGGTCAGAGATGTTTTACTCCTAAGTCAAATTTGCCTGTTTTAAACTGAATCTTCAAAGAGATAAGTTAGGGAGGTTTTTTGTTTGATTTTGTTTTTTTCCCATCAAACCCAACATGACATGTAAATGCTTATTTGGATTTCTTTTCTCCTGGAAAACAGATTCATTTGGAGAATGTTTGTACGCTTGAATGAATTTTAGTGTGAGCTGCTTTTTCCTGTAAAGGTGCCACCCTTTTATTACCTAATAATTAAGTCACCCTCTTTTTTTCATTCAAGTGAATTTGTACTTTGGAAATAGTTTATCAGATGCTATTAATGAATCACTATTAAGACTGCAAGGCTGCAGTGCACAGGCCCCTGATTACAGGAATTAAAATAGTGTGTATTGGCTCTCTGCTGTTCCGCAGCAGGAATGCTCACTCATAATTCCTTTGCATCTAGTCTCAGCAGGAGAAGATTGACAGCATTGAAGACCATGTCAACAGTGCTGCTGTGAATGTTGAAGAGGGAACCAGAAACTTGGGGAAGGTAAGATTCTGCTCCTGCTGGCAAATCAATGTTACTCTGGCTCCCAGGAATTTGTAGTATTAACCCAATTGATCTGCTCTCTTTAATCTTGAGGGAACCAGCAATTAAGGAAATAAGGAAGAAATGACACATAGGTAGGGTAAGAAATCAATGGCTGTAGTAATGTTCTACTCTAAAATTCATTCTGTTGGGAGAGAAATTTTTTCAGAGAGAATAATCTGCAGCCCCACTATAAGGCATTTGGTGTTAGAAGGGAATATTTGCAGAGGTTCAGGGAGAGGAGTAGAGAGGCTTGCCAGAATCCAGTAGGGGCAAAAATCTAAGGACTTGACAGCATTGGAGTGGGCCCAATCTATTTTCCATAGAATATTGCTTTTAACCCCAGGTACAGAGCTTGGAATAATCTCTGTGCAACATAAAAGCCTTGAGGGTATCTGTGGCTGCTGAAACTGTTTAAATAAGCCTGCTAGGTAGTTAGTGGTTTGATTGTTTTGCAGGTAAAATCAATATGTAGCAGTCCACTCTTTGTAGCCCATTTCTCTAAATTCTGAGATCTGGAGTGATTGTAGTACCTGTGGAATACTTTCTCTGCCCCCTCCCCCCAGTACAATCTCTAAGGTTAATTATGTACCAAGAGTTAAAGAGGCAGTGCCAGGAGTAATGAGAGGAAAATGCACATCACCACAGGCAGATATTCTCAACTCAATTTCTAAATTGAATTTTTTTTTTTTTACAGGCTGCAAAATACAAGCTGGCAGTTCTGCCTGTGGCAGGTGCACTCCTCGGAGGAGCAGTGGGGGGCCCTATTGGCCTCCTTGCAGGCTTCAAAGTGGCAGGAATTGCAGCTGCACTTGGTGGTGGGGTGTTGGGCTTCACAGGTGGAAAATTGATACAAAGAAGGAAACAGAAAATGACGGAGAAGCTCATTTCCAGCTGTCCAGATCTTCACATCCAAACTAACAAAAAATGCAGTTAAAAAACCAAACTTCGGTATTATTGGCACCAACATATCTATCCTAATGGACCTTTGCTGCTATTGGACACTCAGCTTTTGGAACATGATTATATCAAGATAGTGGCTGTAGATGCTGAAGTGGGATTGGACTGTGATAAGTGGATATGTTTTTTTGTTTGCTGGGATGTTAATGGAGTTGAGGGGCCTGAACTAAAGGGTGTATAATGCTTGTCAGGTAAAGTTTAAATCTGCCAGGGAGCAGATTTTCTTCCTGGAAATGTGAAAACTGAACCCATAATTTTGATAAGGACATGAGATGTGTGGACATGTTGGGTTATGGAAGAATAGTTTCTTTGATAACCCTGATTTGGAGACCCTAAGGCTAAGCATATTATAATTATGCTTTTTATCTTCTAAATGTAGGAGATTGTTTAGGTCTGTTAGCAAAGAAAAGAATGGGAGTTCAGGAGCCTTTCTTATCAAATAGAGAAATCCAGATCTGGCAATGGCACAAGTGAAGTACCTGGTGGAGTCCATTCGGTGAACATATTGCAGTTTGGTTCAACTATATTTTCTGATGAAGGAAACTAATAGTGAAAGAAAGGCCTAATTTCTCTCTCTCAAACATCTTAATTTGTGACACTAGCTCCTTAACTCTTCCCTCTAAATAAAGACAAAATCTCAAATGGTAGGAGACAGTATTATTAAGGCAGCGCTAAGCTTGCTTTGTCAGCTTGTCTCTTCACCTGAAAGAAAGATCTAGTGCCCTCTGCCTTCCTTCCCTTGTACTTTTCAAAAGTTCTTTGACTTGTGGGGTGAATTCTACCTATGTATAATGAGGGCTTTTCTCATAATCTGCTTTTTTAAAATTATCTCCCATCTCTATTCATCCTTTCCTATAATCTCTAGGTAAGATAGGGAGGGAGAAAGGGAGATCTCTAAATATTTCCAACTTTGTTAGGAGTTTGAGCTAAAAAGTAAGCAGGCAGGGAATATGCCAGATCATTTCCTGGGGCATCTTCCAATCTCAAGGGGCTGATGTACCCGCCACACAGGGAGGGAGTTTCTAACTCTAGGTCTTTTCAGCCAGCCCTTGGTGAAGCTAAGAACTAGCTTTCTACCTCACATCTCTTACTACCATTCTTTTCCCCAGGCTTTGCTGTCTGCTGTGCTTTCCGTCCCTCTTCACAGCTGCCATTCTGCTTGCCTTTTCTTACATTCAAGGCGATGGTGGACAAAGCCTGGTGCCAACACTCAGCCCTGAAGGAGGATTTGTGGTGCTAATCCCAACACTTGACAGCAAGCATGGCCCAGCCCAATCCAGTGTCTATATCAAACAACAAAAAGGTTTTAAATTTAGAAAGAAAGAATGTAAGATTACAGGCAGCCTCATCCTGCACCTCCACTCATTTGAAATAGGAAAAGCCACCTTTTGCCTTACTCCGCACTCTTCTCTGAGGACAGAGGGATGGGAACCAACACCACAGAAGATGTGAGCTTTCTCTGCTCAGAAGCCAGAGTCATCAGGGAGTTGAATGGTTTATCACTTCTCTCTTGCTGAGCTTACTCTTAATAACTTTTATTGATTGCTACTTTTTATTTCTGTGTCTAATCTAAAGAGACCTTTCTCCTTCATACTTTTTGACTCTTACCAATAAATTCCAAAGAGAAAGCACCATATCTTATTGTCATTAAATAACTAGAAAATGTCAAATACTGTATTGCTACCTGTTGACTTGTATCTTTAATATAATGTCAAGAAGGAAGAACTTTGAATAAGTGTCAGATTCTGATCCAGTATTTGATATTGAGACCTGTAACATTGGGATCATTATTTTTGAACTCCACCTTTTTTATTTTCTGATCATTGTTGTCCCTTTAACACAGGGTGTTCAAACCAAAGTGAGGATCAGAATTACCTGGGGTGCATATTTAAAACAAGATTCCTAACCTTCAGTCCCACAGGTGATTCTGATAATGGTCAATCTGGCCTAGTCAGCTAAGATTATACATTTAAGATACAGTTACATCACGCTTCAACTATATCATTGAAATCAGTAATTTTTAGTATTCTACTCTTCAACATTGCCCAATCTTCAACACTGCATAGTATTCCCACTCTTCCAACCCAAAATTGTTTATGCTTTTAAGCCCACAATCTTAACACAACTAGGGACTCATTATACTGTCAGGCTGGTTTTATACCAGGACCTGAAGGAGAGAGGAGGCCCATAATTGATGCTCATGTTTTGTTTTGGGCTCTCATTTTTACTGAGCCAGTGTGAGACACCATTGTATGTGTTCATAAAGGCCTTTGATTTTTACTACTCGTCCGGATTGGAATATTTCTGTAGCAGTCTTCATGATTAGGCAATGTACAATCCTTTTAAGTTTTATTTAAAATTATTCAGAAATAGTATCTAATTTTCATAATAGAACCTAATAGCCAACTTTTTTTAGAAATTTCTAGAAGTGTTTAATCAACTATAAGTTATATATCTATGAACTCTAGTGTTAGAAGTATATATTAGTCAGTATGACACACAAACTAATCTTAAAATTGAATTTAATACCCAACAGTATCAGATCAAATTCATCTTCTCTATGATGCATGTCTTATTTTTACTGCAACAAAAGGTAAGGGACACTTTAAGCACTTTGATTAAGTTCTTCAAATTTATAGAGGTTTACTTGGGTAAAGGCAGCACTCCTAAAGACCTTTTGATAAAATAATCTGATAATTTCTCTGCAGAGCAGAGACTGAAATTTTTTGGTTGTAACCCACCATAAAAAATGCACTTCTATCAAAACTCAGCATATGTATAATGGAACAATTCTTACCATTATGTGCAGCATACTGATGTTTTTTATTGTTTCAGTTTTTAAAATATGCTGGTTGCAACATACTCAAGTGATTTTATAATCTACCAATTGGTTGAAACCCTTAGTTTGAAAAAAACAAAACAAAACAAAAAACACCACACTTAAAGGGGAACTGATAGTCATTGAATATCTTGTTTGCCAAGCACTTCACTAGGCATTTTACAGGTAGGAAAACTGAGTCTCAGAGAAGTTAAATAATTTGCAGAGGATTCTTCAACTACAAATGGGTGAAGCCAGGATGTTAACTAGGTCTACCGAACTACAAAAACTATTAATCTCATACTATGCTACTTCAGTATATAAAATTGAGGTGGGCCCTTCATTCTGCTTCAGCCAAACACCCATATATTCTGTAAGGCAGGATTACTTTAAAATTACATGTGCCATTCATTTGCATTTTTTTAAAAAAATTATTTCCTCAAAGTTTTTAACATTGGCCAACGCAGAAGTACACAATGCTGAGTTTGGTCTTAAGACTATAAAATTAAAAGTGTTTCAAGCCTACCCACAGATCCTACAAATTTCCTTACATTTGTGGGTTATAACCATCACTTGAGCAGTGATTTTTATATTTAATTTAAAAAATAATGTGTTTTTTTAAGAAAAATCTATTATAACTCGTAGAATCAAATGATGATTATGCTTTAAAATGGTACCCTTAGGAGCCATGCACGTCTCTGTCGTGACGCTGGTATTAGGACAGCTTTGAAACTTTTCTTTTGGAATTGCCTCCAAAGACATTTTGCAAATCACACATAAAAACCATCTCAGTGTTTGTTAGTCACAGACTATACTCCCTTGACCTTATGACTTCTCCTCTCTTCCTTCCTTAGTTTTGCTTTGCTTCTGCCGGCTTAGCTCTCCTATCCACCTGTGCTGGAGCCAGTAACATAAGGATGCCCAGAAAGGGGGGATGCTGGCCAGAGTCGCTGGAGCAAGAACTTACTTTTAGGTTATAGTGAAGCTGAGTGCTGTAAAGGGGGAATGCTGCAATCCTAAACCTTCCTCTGTGGGCTGTCTGCCTGCCCGTAAGTGCCGTAAGTAGTTTACACAGGAGTAAGAACTGAATACTGGTATCAATTACAAGGGGTTGAGGGAACCTGAAAAATAAATGGATAATGCACAACATTTTTCTCCAGTGGAAGTGCAGAAACCAAACTACCCCATACTTTTTAAAATTGACAGGTCTTTCCCCTTTGCCCTTCCTTGCTGCCATGTGAAATCTTTGAGAGGAAGGATGAAGAAAAGCCTGGGAATAGGTTCTCCTTGGAAACGGCATATTCTCTCATAATAAAGTACAGTGTGGCTGTGGCTCTTAAGTCCTTGTGAATGTCAGACAATGTTCTTAAATAGTTAGAGGCCTAATAAAAGGTAGGGATGCTTCCCTGCTAGCCTTAGGTAATGTAAACAGTTCAGGTTCTGTTTGTGCTTTTATTAATATTTTATTTTGTTTCTAGCAGGTGGTTCTCACTATATTCATTAATTTGATCCCAATTACAGAGAGACTTCCTGGGTATTATAAACAATGGTAAAAGATCCATATGTTATCACCCACATCACTGCCCTCAAAGAAATCATTTACTGTAGGTAACAAGGAATACATCTGTGTAATATTAACAAAAATAAATCGAAAGCGTAAAAGGTGTCAAAGGCAAATGATTTGCCCAAGATCAAAGCTAGTTATCACAAAAGCTAGAATTAGAATCATGGTCTAAGAAAAAATTTTCAAAGTAATTTAACTGAGTTTTTGTTATGCCATATCAAGTTGCCTGCTGGAGCTTGTGGTCTTTCAAACCAGTTTTAACGTTTCAAATCAGGCAATAGCTGTAGCAGAAGGAAAATTGGATGGAGAATCCGGAAGTCAGAGTTCTAGTTTTGGCTTTGTCTCCTGTAGTAAGCGCTTTCTCAGGGGTGGCTGCCTTCTATTCTAGCCAGGGATTCCCCGATGGTAAATTTTAGTGGTTACCAGCTCAATGCCTCCGTTCTTTATATCTAGGCTCTCACTGGGTCCTGTCAATTCTGCTTTGAATGTTGGTTATATCACCTCTAAATATATTGATGGCCAGCACTCTAATAAAAGGCTGTTACCTTCTTCATCTTTTCTCACTTTAAGCCATTCCTTACATCAGTGCCACAAGAATGAGAACCAGGTCTGGCTTTCATTTTTCTACTGAAATATTTTCAGCGGCTTCCACTGAATACCTGACAGAGTTCAAATCCCTTAGGTTGGCATTCATAGCCTTCCATATTCTGCCCCCAGCTTTCTCTCTCAGACTCACTACTCATCATGTGATAATGCCACTGACAGCCAGATATTCCACAAGAATGATTTTAAGATTTCTCTGTGGTAAAGGTACAAACTGGTAACATACTATGTTTACATTTTCCCAGACTAAAATAACTTCTGTAAATGACATTCTACAAAAAAAGTCAGCTGAGATTTAAGGTCTTGAACAAGCCTAAAAGTTGGTTCCTAAGGAAAAGAAATCTTTTGTTCCCCCCAAAAGAAATTATGTTCAATTTCTTAACTTCCAAAACAATGTCAGTCTTGTCATCTGTGCATCTGATAGCCAAAGCATGCGCATTTTTCTTCAGCAGCAGATACCCCAGCCTTGAATGGACCATTGTCCAGCTGCTGTGAGAAACTAGTCTAATAAATATTTGACAAAAACAGTCAAGAGTACATGTTATTCATACATTTCTCAAGTACTTGAGATTTTCTGTATTAAGGCTAATCTCTCAAAAGATGTTTACCTGGGTTCCATTAATTAAGCCCCCTAAATATATTTTCCATTTTGTTGTTAAACCCTTGGTGTTAGCAAGGGTCAGCACAAGAAAAGGCCCAGTGGTGAGAATTTCTACAAATTCTGTAAAGCTTACTGAATTTATTTTGTTGTTGAGGTGCTTGTAAGGAAACATGCAATAAATTCACTCATTCAACAAATATTCAACTGAATGCCTTTTGTGTATTGAATGCCAGGGCCACACATAGAAAAATATTAAACATATAGAAATCTACCCTCCTAAACCATTTGGGCTAATGACTTCAGATGCCTAAAAGCAAGTAAATCACAATAAAACGTGTTAAGTACCCTAAAAGAGGAATGAACAAAGTAATGAGAGCACATGGAACAGAGTGACTAGCTCTGCCTGGAAAGTAGTGGAAGGCCTTGTGACATGTGGTGTTTGAGCAGGACCCTAGAGAAGACTGTGCCGGACTGAACACAGGTGTGGACTTCCAAGTGGCAGAAGAATTGCATGTGCAAAGGGTTCAAAACACGAAGGAGCATAGTGTGCTTAGAGAAAACCTGCGGATTCAATGTTGTGAGTGATGAAGCTGGTCAGGGTAGTTTGTTTTTAACTTAATTCTTTGGTTAAAGGAATTAATGTATTGCTTTGTATCAGATAAAACTAGAACCCTCTTGAGTCCATTTTGCTCTCATTGCCAGAGACATTAGTAATAACCTCACATTTGCCTGGATTCCTGGAATATCTGGCATATTTGCTTCCCTTTCCCACATGTAAGAAATGATTTGTGCTTTCTTGCCTCTCTGCTGTGAGATCCCCTGCTTAATATTTAATTCCTGCTTTCTTCCTGTCCTGCTATTTATTCCATAAACATTATTAAAATGAGAAAATAGTCATGAAAGTTCCCAGTGTCCAAGACCTTCATAGTCCACTTTCCCACCTCTTCATGAATATGTTGACCACTGCATCTCTGTGGCTCCCATTTTCACTTGCTGGTAATTCTGCAATGTTTTACAACTTCATAGGTGTAAAGTTCTGTCATTTGTGGTGGTGGTGTCTCCCCAACTGGATTGTGTCAGGGACCATATCATCTAATTCTTGGAGTATTTCATGGTAGGAAGTACAGTGATGAGAAGAGGAGAGAAACTACACTCCCGTTAGTGACTCCCACGTGAGGCCATGGTATGTGTGCTGCTGTGTTTCAGGGATATGATTGAAATGGGAAAAAGCTTTCTAAGAGGTTTCAAGCCTTTGCTCAGTACTCACTTTTGTATATTAACGTAGGAGTGAATGATGCAACAGAAGAAATTGGGAAAACATCTCTAGGACTTGGAAGTCATGAACTGAAAATTTCAGAATTTGGAGGTAAAGGTATTTCTCTTTTTCCAACCATAAGTCATGTCTTGGAAGAGGGGGTATAGGAACTGCATCACTGAAGAAATAAATGATGTACCTCCTATCTTACCATAAGATTGGTACAGTCAGAATAATAGGGATCCAAGAAGGATTTATAATCCGAGTATAGGAACAGTAGCAGCAGGAATTTAATTGCTGTTAGGCAAGCAGAGATTGGCAAAGGCAGAGCTGAAGGATTGACAGGGTCTGAACCAAGGTCTCGAATACTCAGGTTCATGTACTTATTCCACTAAACAGCCTCTCAGTGACTTGCTAGGAATAAAGTGTTCAGCACTTATTAATTCTCCATGGACATTAGTTCCCTATCTTTCCTCTCTAGGTTTTATTGTTCATAACAGATTGCTGCCTCTTTTCTGGGTCAAGAGGGAGTCAATAACTCAGGACTTCCTTGGCCTTCCCTTGTTGCCCCCCCCCCATTGACACCTTGCCTATCTTACAGAGTGGTCGTGAAGATTAAAAGAATGTATGTCAAGTGCCTAGAATGGAGCCTGTATAAATGTTAGTTGCTGCTGTTACTGTGTCATGTACCTATAAGAAGGGTGTTAGGGAGACACCTAAGATGAGTGAATACTTGATAAAAAATATCAAGAATTCTTAAAATGACTCTTCTAAAAGGCTCAGTTATTAAGGTATAATGATGACGTACCTGATAGAAATCTTCTTAATCCCTATTCAAAATATTCAAACATGAAAATGTGTAAGATCTGGTTAGTAGTAGGATGATCATACATTCCAGTTTGTCTGGAAAAGTTTTGATTTATATCTGATGTCCTGGTGATGATATTACTAATGGTTCCTTTCACTCTTTATTATTGATTTAAGAGAAAGAGACAACAGAAAGTGAGAGACACGTTTGACTATCGTATGTGCCCTGACCAGGGATCAAACCCACAACCTTGGTGTATTGGGACGATGCTCTAACCAGCTGACCCAGCCAGGGCCCTTTTCACTCGTAAATGTCCTGGTCTGGATGAAAAAATTGTACAGTCCCCTAGTTAGGAGGAGAATGAAAATAGGTGTGGAGTTACAAAAAACCAAAAAGCATCTGTGTTTCAAAAGAAGTTATCATTTGTAGGCTCAGATTAAAACACATTCTAGGGTTAGTGGGAACTTACTGGTGTGATTATAAAGTACCACCAGAAATCTCTAAGGAACCAGAAAACAGAAAAGATGCCAGAACACTGAGCTTGGACAAAACTCTAAAATTTAAGGGGTGAAGTTGGAGTCCAGAAGCCACATACCAGGGAATTTACCTTCTAAGCCTAGAAAATTTCTGAAATGGATTCTTAATGTTTTAAATCAGAAAGCCATGCTTATTATGAAGACATGGATGATTGTGAATTATGAGGAATTGGTAAGTTAGAATAGATGCCCTGCTCTACTTCCCCCACTGTATGTACAGCCCAGAATGCTCTGCTCTATTCCCCCTCCTGGGAAGTGGTTAGAGCAAGAAAACAATCATAGTATCAGCCTTCCAAGATTGAGCTCATCCTACCTAGGCAAGTTTACACCTGGCATCAAGAGAGGGAGATACATCTTCTTCCTTGGCACCAATCCCATTAAGTAAAACACAGGAGAACAGCACAGATAGGCAAGCATGTGATCTTTTACCTGAATGGCCCAGAGTTGGGAGAGAAACAACAGGGCAGCAATACCTAACAATACTTTGTTGTAACAGTACTTACTAGTAAAGAATTGTGACAGCTTCTGTTACTGTAATTCTCCTGGGGGGAGAGAAGGAACCTGATGGGTTTAAAAATATATAGACAGCTCTCTGTTCCTCGTCAAGAAACCACTTCCTGTAGGAAGGCTCCCCTAATTCCCAAGGCTGCACACACCCCTCCATCCCACTGAGGTTAACTCACAGCACAGCACCTGCAATGTTCTGTTAGAATCACCTTTTTACCCATCTATTTTAACTTTGAGCCCTGGGATGATAGGGGCAGTCTTGTTCACTGTTGTATCCTTAGCCTGGCCACAGTAGATAATTAATGCTTGCTGAATGGTAAATGTTTTATAAACCATACAATGTATTTTGTCAGCTCACTATAGTCTGTCCTTCCCCAAGGCTGAGTGACTAAGCTAGGGGTCAGGTCTACTTCACAGAAAACGTGGTGCTCATGTGAGTTTCCAGCCCCTCTGCAGGACTCTGCATGGCTCAAGAGGGCACTGAAGTGCCATTCTCATAGTATACAATTTTAATCTATTCCAGGTTAAAACTGAGGACCCCTAGCCAATTTAAGATATGGAATTAAAGGTGACTAGACAGCAGGTAACAGTGAATCACAGATAAGGTAGTAGAGTCCATTTTAGGTACGGTGATGCTTTCTTGTCCTTTATTCATTTGTTCATATATTATGTAATTTGGCTTTTTCCCCTATCGGATTTATTGATCACTTACAGTGTTCTAGGTTGCTGAGAATACGTATAGGGGGCCCCCAAAAATTTGAATAATTGTAAAGGCAGTGTTTATTAAAATACATTTCATTTGCAAAATTGAACTATTAGCTATTAAAGTGCGTATACATTTGGGGGGGGGCCCATAGTTTGGCTTCCAGGGCATTTGCATGGTGACAAGGAAAAGGGATACATGTACTTCCAACTTTGTATTAGACTGGGTACTCTAAAACACATAAATAAAGGCCTACGGAACCACAGGTGGTGATCACTGTCCTAGGCATTGAAGGATGGATAGAAGGAATTTACTAGGTAAGGTAGGGGAGGGGAGAGGAAAGGGGGCATTTTAGAAAAGCAATTTGTAAGCTGCAGTTTTCCTCTCCTAGTGACACAAAAACCTATTGCCTAATGGCAAGCTAGCCCTTCCCCAGTGTGTTCTGCAAGAGGGAGCTGTGACATTTCAACTAAAGGCAGGTTTGAGTTATTAGCACATGGATTCATGTAGCTTCCCATCCTGATTCAATTTATCTGAAAAACGAAACTGGAAGAGCTTGTGACTCCGGTTTATCTGTATTCTACGTAAAATGTTCCCAGTATGGTATTTATGACAAATTGAATTAGTAAAATCTCAAATATAGAAATATTTTATAAATATAGTTTTATTACTTGGAAGTACATACAAAAATTCAAACACAGCTTAAAAAAAAACAGTTGCCAAGCAAAGGTCTTATCCAACCTGTTTTAGTGAACACATAAAAGTTATAATGAGCGTAAAACAATTTAGGTCCTGAAACACCTTATTGTCCTCAAGGTCTTTAAATATTGGACTTAAAAACTGATTTTTGTTTTATTCTTTACAGCTATTGAAATATTTTCCCTAAATATAAACTACTAACATCTCAGTTTGGTTCATGAGATTTTCATTTAGAAAAATAGGTAAAACCATTTACTATATTATTTTGAAAACTGAAATACTCTATGTCCATTTCTAACCTTCTGTCACCTTAGGTCCTCCATGGTTTCTCAAAAGTTCCCAGTAGTTGCTAACAGAGAAAGCACCTGCAACTTCCAGCAGCTCTCTGGAATACTGAAGTTTGGGCCTAAGAGCCCTGAAATTATTTAATATTTTTTTGTTTTGTTTTGTCATTTTATTTGTGGCCAGCCAGACTATTATCTCTTTGAGAAAAAACAAAAATTCACTTAATTCTGCTTTTCCTGATTGTTAATCCATGACATTGCTTTATCCATTCTTTTTGCTGCTTTTTTCCCCCATGCCTTCTTGGCAACTTCAGTATTTTCTGCAAATTTAAGTTCATCCTGAGCTTTAACATATCAAAGTCATACATTTCACTCTCATTTTGGCCTTTATGATGCCAGTTTTTCCTTCTTTCGTACATGATTTTTGACAACTTGACTTCATCAGAGAGCTCTCTTTGAGATGCTTTAGATAGATGCCCAATCTCTAAATGTTCAGAATTTCATCCTTTTATGGCCCCCTCACTACTGGACCAATTTTTGAAAAACTGGAAAGGGGCCAGCTTCTAGTTCTGGTTTTACACTCAGCTGTGTTCTTCAGTATAGTCTTTCATTCCCTTTTCAAAGCTGAGGAGCCTGTGGCTCAGTGTAGACTGGATAAAATGAGAAGACTTCCACCAGTAATACTCCGATTCATGGTTCAGACAGGAAGAAGTCTAAATTGTGAGTTCTAGGTTTCTGAAGTTGTCTTTATACATCCAGCTGATGACAAGTCTCTATGGAGCCTACATCTTTGCCACCTCTCGTATCTGTTCCTCTCCATCTCTGCTGTCACTGTCTTAGTTCTGGTCATTGTGTCTCCTCTGCTGGACTCATTTTAATATACCTAGACCTGCTGCCATAGTATTCTTTCTCAGAATTAAATATGAACATACTTCTCTGCTTAAAATCTGTTGATGGATCTCTGTTGCCTATAAGGTACAGTACAAGGCCCTGCAGAATCAGCTAGCATTTCCCTAGCCACAGGCCTCCTCCCACCCACCACATACTAGCTCTGTGACAAGAATTTATTTTCAATAATGCATTTTGCTATTTCACACTTAAGCTTGTTAATGAGTTTTTATAAAATTGTCACAAATTCCTGGTGGGTACTGAGTCTTCCAGGGATACAAAAAGTTCCCAAGGTCATTTTACATCCCATTCATTCAATAAACATTTTGATGATGACTGCTAGTGTCTAGAAATACTGGATATTGGAGATACGGACATAAAACTCAATATCCTTGCCCTCAGTGGCTTGTCTAGAAAAGACAATGGTAGTGGCACTAAGTCCAAATATGTGTGAATGGTAAATAATGAGCCTCTCAAATCCACTCACTTTTTTAACAGCCACTCGATTATCTTAGATCACATTGAACACGTGCTCCTTGAGGCCTTTCTACATTAAACGCTCTCAAGCCAGGGCTCTGAAACCCAATACTTGAGTGTTATCTTTTATTATTTTTAAAAGACAATTATAAGATTACAAATTATTCCAGTTAATTGTATGTGCTATTTGTGGTTTTGTGTACTAGTTTGTTGAATATTTGTGAATTTTCATTCTGACCACCTCAGATTTGGTTCATCCTCTAACTTGAAGACTACAAATCTAACTTCAAAGTTATTAATTAAATGCAATGAAGGTCCAACCATTAGGAAGCTCTGTCCTGCTTTTCTGGTTAATCTGGTAAAATATACTAAACATGCCCCTTATCACTTTATTAGTAACATTTATTATTTCGAACAAAATGATAAGTCATGCATAACTAAGACTTCTAGGCTGATTTTTTAAAATAACAATCATTAAATATCCATTATAAATATTCACTTTATTTTGAAAGAATTGGAAGATGTTACATATATTACATACTACATATAATGGCACATGTCAGCCTTTTAAGCTTAAAAAGAATCTTTCCCCAAACTGGGATTGACTTAGACTCCAAATATAAAATGACTCTTGGCCTATAGCACCAACCCAGGCCCAGAGGAAAGCCAGTTTTTAACCTGTCTGTCCTCTGGCATTGGGCTTCCTGATATGACTGAGGGTCCTCTCCCTCTGGTTTTGTTCCCTGGCAGTACTGAGGCCTGGCACAGGGATCCAACTGACTGTACACTGCAGGCCTGGAAATCAGAGAATCTAGAGGGGGTAGGGTCCTCTGACAATTTCACAATGGAAAAAAGCTAAAAACATATGTACCTATTGTCTTTGATCTATACAAGTAATAACAAGACTACAAGATAGGAGGTTAGAATTCTTTTTGAAGTTCAATTTTTGTGCTGGTTTTTCTCTTTGGAAATCAAAGTGTCATGATAGGAGCAGCCTTAAAAGTGATATAGTTCAATACTGGTAACCTGCTCCACTAGTATTTTCCTTTCCAAGATTTAGGTATAATTCAAAGTTTTAAATATCATCCATATGCCACTTTGTTAGACAAACACATAGAAATTTAATAACACCTTTCATTTTCTTTTTCCTAATGCACAAGGAGAATTCCTGCCAAATGTTCTGGCTTATGGCTCTCCTCCTCTTCAAGTTATACATTAAGAATCCAAGATATACCCCTGTGGAATTTTCATAAGCAGTATCCAACCAATTAGTAAAACACAGTACACAGTGTGAAAATTTTAATTTATTCCCCTCCCAAGTATCCAGAGTATGTGCTCCCTTAGCTTTGAGAAATGTGATAATGAAAATACCAACAGAATTGATCATATGTAAAGAGCAAAAAAGCACGAAGTACACAGGAAACATCCCTAAGTCCTCTGTGACCTAGTAGTGCAAGTTAATGGTATGTTTCTGGCAATGTCACCTTTCACTTAATTTATAAAAATTTTACAGGACAGATTTAAAGCAGATAGGCCTCAGATTCTTGTTGTCTTTTTATTTTTTAACCCTAAAAGATTTTTTAAAAGAGGCTATATTAAGTGACAATGCATTCTGAGTCGGGGGAGAAAAAAATTAAAAACCCAAAACTTCTTTCAGTTTATTCAAAATAAAAATACACATAGAATTATGAAAATATAGGTTTACTATTTCCACCACGTAAGTTGATGCTGCTGTTTGAAAGGCTTTCAAATTGTTTTTCAAGTTTTTAAAGCTCATCTCGATCTCTCAATAAAGTATACCTATATTCGCTGGGTGCTAGTTTCTGGAAGGAGCTCTCAGGGGGACTACTTGCTACATCTTGGCCATCCTATAAGAGAAAGAATAAAACATTCTTATATCAATATATTTTATGGAGTTATAATATTTCAATAAGAACATTAAATGAGTGGTAGTTGCCCTATAATTATTTGCTTAATAATCAATAAAAGATAGCTACTGTATGCCAAAGACGAGTTAAGTTTGAAATCTTCCTTTCCCCATTTCATATGCCTTTACTCAGATTCTCCAGGGCAGGGCTGCCACAGAGCCACTGAGAATGGATCTGTTGACAGTTCCTGTGGTAAAAGGAAACAAAATACCTGACACCTGGGCACTTTCCTAGAACATTCTATAGAGCCAGCACAACTCTTGACTAGGGCCTGAACCCCTCCTTCTTACAAATGACTGCTAAGAGAATTAAAGGCACCTATTCTGTAGCCAGAATTACAATTACCTTGATGCCAGAAATGATCAAAACTGAATTAACATAAGGAGGAAAACAAACATTTCAGTACTGCAAGAAATTAATTTCTGCATTATTTTACTTGGACACAAACAGCAGATAAAAATACACAGTAGAACTATAAGAGTGACTTCCAAGAATTTCTAAGAAAAGGTAGTACAGTCTATACTTTATTTCCACACTGTAAGCTCTTCAAGAGCAAACATGATTGTCATTCTTTTAATAACCCTTATAGTTAGCATAGGCACATAGTACATATATTACATCCTATATCTATTGGCACATTCCCATTATAATGGCAAACAATGTGCCCACAAATTTCCCATATGACTTTGTCACGATCCACTTCCCCAATATATTCTTAATTTATTTTTTGTTGAGATATATGTTTGGTTTAATTTAGCTGAAATTATATTACTATAAACAAACATGTATTTGGTGCCATTAGTACACAAAGATGAATAAATAAAATACAAGGAATTCAACTGTCTAGTAAAGAAGTTGAAACAAATTAGGATAATACAATAATGATAAACTATATATTTTCTTAATCTGATGAAAATAATCACTTTTGGGTTATTGCCAACAATCTGCCTGCTTCTATAGTTGCTTAATTATCAAAGAAAAATCTGACCTCAGATTTCAAGGAAAAAAGCATGTTATCAGGTTCTTAAAAGGAACTCCTGACTCTCAACTTATTGTGACTCAAAGTAAAGAGAAATTCACTTAGTCTTTATTTTTCTTTTATATGTGGAGTTCTTTGGGCAAAACAGAGGGTTGAAATTTTGGCCATATGAAATAGAGTTTGATATATATCATCTTCCTTCTTGGTATAGTGAGGGATATAAATCAATAATCAAAATGCAAATTTAGGGATGTTTAACAAAGCAGGAATATAAAAATAGTAAAATTCTCAGTTAAAAAAATACATGTCTGTATATGTATGAATATATCTCAAATACAAAATGTCAAGCATTCTAAATCTCATATGGAATGGAAAGCTGCATTAAACCTTAAGTTTTGAGCATTATGAATACTGTATTGGTGAGGGGGCTCTTAGGATGGTTTAGCAAGAAGACCAAATCACTCTTTTCTTCATAGTGAGGTCAGTCTTCCAGCCACAAAGGACAGCCCCAACAACTGATGGAACCCACTGATTTCACTGGCCTATCTGCTTCCATCTCCTGTCTCCTATTTGAAGCCAACTGTCTTTATCCCTTTCATAGCCATATTCCACAGAAGGCATACTCAGACCAAAAAATTATATTGTAACAGTCTTGCAACTTTTCTGAGGGTCAAAATCTTTAAAAATTAATTTTAAGAGGAACATAGTTTGCATAGTTTGCGTATTATGTTGAAAAAGAGCTCCCAGTGAAAAATAAGAGTGCTACCTGTCCTTGGGCTGTGTCAGTTGGGTCAGGACCATGATGGAATTCTCTGTGAAGTTTTCCAGAATGTAAGTCAAGTACAAACTGCTTGAGTCTTCCAGGAGTTCTAAAACCAAAGTCAAATAAAAATTTAGCTTAAGCTGTTAAAATGGACTTATCTCTATTTTACCAATCTAACATAATTTTTTAAAAATTTTCCTTATAATGCCATCATCCTACCATAACTATTACAGGCCAAGTACATGTCAAACATTTTTATACAGTTGTAACCTTATCTAGATAATCAGTTTTGTGCTCTAATTCCTGAACTTGTTACACAGAAAATTTTCTATGCTTATCATTTTCATAGATGCATCAGTCTTGTCAAGCTGCTGTCATAAAACTTACAACATAACTGTCCCTTATTGTTGGGCATTTATATATTTTCCTGAATTAATGTAACTAAAAACACTTAAGTTCTACAAAATCACACTGAAAATAACAGGGCTCAAGTCAAAAACAGTATTACCCACTTAAAACTATGTAGCTTTATCACCAGAGTCCTACAAAAAGCCTAGAACAAAAATATTAGCACTGTTTAGCCTCCACCAGCATTTAAGCCTGTGTCAGCCAGATGATCCTTGGTGGCCTTAACCTGGAACTTGTAAGTCCTCCTTAGAGGCAGGTCCTTGAGGGCATTCATGGTCAGTAGAACCAGTTTTATCAAATAATCTAAGGCAGGGTGTAGCTTTTTCACGTGTTTTTCTTAAACATGGGGGTATTTCTTAACTTTTTTAACCACAGGGGCAGCTTCACTGGATAGCTTAACACTGTGAAAGGCAAAAGCACTTCTCAAGGCCATGAAACTGGTGGGGTTTTTTTGTGGGTTTTTTTAGGTCATCACACACCACTAAGGCATTCTCTTCAATGGTGGATATGCTTTTTCTTTGATGGCTTCAAAACATTCTGAGGGGAAAAAACATGAACCAATACAACTCATTGTATATGACATCATTCCCCTAACTACCAATCAGGGTATACACAAATTTGCAGTACAGAGACATGCTTTGTAGCAAAACTGACCATTATAAAGCCTATGGTAAAATTGGTTTCATTATACGTCGTTTTTGCTTTAAGTTACAGTTCCCAAGAACCTACTGATGACTTTAAGTTACAACTTACATATCAGCCCTTTTTTTGGTAATTATTTCCTTGAGTTGTAGCCAATAAGGTAGAAGCATTGAATTAAAGAACTTTTGACAAAGCGTGGGCAAATTATACATACAAAACATCAGCCAGTTTTTGCTGCTACTTGTCTATCTGTTTATTCTTTGAAATCCTGACAGCACCTTTGTCTTTTTTATTAAAATTTGCTTTGCCAATTTGATAAGTAAAAGACACCTGCATTTTAATTTCCATTTTTTCAGAAATTAAGCATTTTTCCATTGTTGGTTTTAATTTATGTTTCTTCTCACATGAATTGTCTTCTACTGAGACTGTGATATTTAAAAAATTCATTATATATATATTTAAATAGAAACCCTTTGTTTTTCATATCTGTTAAAAGAATTAAAATACTGGTGGACAAACACTTAATTCCTTCAGTAGAACTGACTGATTTTTTAAATCATTTTTTGGTAGCAAAGAATAGCTGGCTGGTGTTGTTATTACCAGTTTCTTTTTCTTTTTATCCTTTCCTGAGGCCCTGAAAGTGCTGTTTCTTCCCTTCAATAACTCCCACAGAGATGTACTAACCAATAACTTCATTGTACACCCATTTTGGCTCCCCACTAGCTCCAATGCAACAGAGAACAGCAGGTGCCAAATGCACAGTTTACAAATACAAATGACTGTCAGGTAGCTGTATTGACAGAATGCCTCTGAAAGGTTCTCTGGTGCTGAAGCAACTGCATATGCACCAGAGACAAACACTGAGAGATCGATTTAAACTTAATCTGACATCATCTACTGTCACCCACAGCAAAGTACTAAAATATAACCATTCAATGCAAAGAATTGCAAATGATTTACAATGTTTAAGATAAAGCTCCTGTTTGTTATTTTATAAGGTCCAAAGATGATCACAACCAATACAGTGTGAATTGCTTCTGCTAGTCAAGAAATGCTTTATAATTAAATCTTAAAAGTAACAAATTCTTAGAGAACACTCAAAATAGATTTTTTCCTAATTTGAGTTTTTTCGCCTTGTCAACAGATGAGAAGAAAGAATTGTGAGCAAAAGACAAAGACAAGGGAGATAGGATGTATCTGAATTGATGTGGTAGAGAAACAGGCTACAAAAGAGCTCTTATCTAGCTTGTGGGCAGAAACTATCCATTATTAAGTAACAATCAGTGAATCAACAATATATTGTCAGGAAAAACAGACAACATAGTTATCTGCTGAAAAGGAAAATAAACGGACCCTTGCCATAATAAATTCAATTGTTTTTTTCACACTTTAGGGTAAATTTTTCTAATTAGAACACCTAGGTGTTTCCCATCCTCCAAACACTTTTTCATTTGTTTACAATCTTTATTTTTAGGTGATGCAAAATTTACACACAGTTAAGTGTATCATTAAACGAGCTTAGAGAACTGCGTGCAAGGTATTTTTACCATTTAAAAATATTTACATACAGTAGAAATCATTTTTTTAGGTTTATAGTTCTATGAGTTTTAACATATGCATATAAGTGTCTTGTTACCACCTCCACAAACAGGACACAGAATAATTCCTGCACCCATTTTTTAGTCAGACCCTCCTCTTCTCCCTAACTCCTGCCAACCACTGATCTGTTCTCTATAACTCTCTGGCTTGTGGATTTATGGGTGATTTTTAATTTACACTCTGGTACTTTATTAACTTTCAGAACTATCTACAAAGAACATAAATTTCTTATAATCAGAGAGATAAAAGAGCAAATGATATGCAACACACAGACACACAGTAGACCTAATTTTTGCCTGGTTCCTGATTAAGGGGAAAATATTAGTCTTTCACCACTAAATATGGCATTAGCTATAGGTTCTTTAGAAATATCCTTTATCAGATTGAGGAAATTTCCATATATTCCTAGTTCCCAGTTTGCTAAGCATTTTTGTCATGAACGGACGTTAAATTATGTCAAATGCTTCTGCATGGATTACAGCAATCAGCAGTTTTTCTTGCTTATTCATTAATATGCTGAATTACATGGGCTGATTTTTGAATGTTGAACCAGCCTTGCATGCTTAGGATAAAGTCCACTTAGTTGTGATATATTATTCTTTTATTATATATTTCTGGATTCAGTTTCCTAATGCTGTGTACCACTTTTAACTTATACAATAATGTAGTACAAACTCATTTAATGTATTACAGTGTAAAAAAAAGGTTTTGCCATTTAAGTTACTTAATCTCTTCAAGCTTCAGCTTTCTAATATGTAAAATGAGAACTGCTTTATTTAACTTAATTGTAGTTTTTACATAGATTTTTATTTGAATCCAAATATTTTATTGCAGAACCATAGCTAGCCTTATAATAGCACTTACCAAGTATCAGATACTGTTCTAAGAGCTATAGATACAAACATTCACTTAATGCTCACAACAACCCTATGAAACAGACACTATTATTATTCCTATTTTACAGATGAGGGACTGAAGCTTGGTGTCTTTTGCTGGAAGGACCAAATAAGGTAAAATATACTGGGATGATTTGTAAAATACATAGTACTTATAAGTAGGTAATCAATGTCAATTGTATATAAGTACATTACTTGAGAATAAAAACGGTGTTTAAGGACTCAGGCCACTCACTGTATTGCCTAGTGGCTGAGAGGAAAGACATACTCAGAAAACCAAAACTACAGAGATGAATCGGAGAGGTGGGGAACAACAGGGCAAACAGATAGTGGGTAAACATTAGGATACATTCCAGATGTGCAGATATATATATTCAAAGTAGTCAAACACTTAAACTTATAATAAGCAGATCAAACTAAAAGCAAATCAGAACATTTACTGAACATCTGATGCTGTCACAAAGCAGTTGATATAGGGAGAGAAATAAAAACTAATTAAATAAAATTTGCCTTTTAAGAAACTTTCTCAGTATAACACTTTTTTTCCACTGAAGAAAAGTCTTATTTGGGTAAAAAAATAAAGGCCCCCCTAGGTAATGATGAACAAAACCAGATTCTCAGAGTTAAAAGGGACCTTAATGATGATCTGATTAAAAATTCTTTTCTACCTTTCCCTCCCAGTTCTTTATCATTCCATCCAATTCCTGGTTTGCTCCCCTAAGGTCAAGGAGGCAGGCTGATGAGGGAGACGCCCGCCTCCTACTTCCTGTTCTGCCCTGCCCCTTTCTTCTCCTCAGTCAGCTGCCGCCAACTTTCCAAAACTGCCTACTTTCAGGAATTATGATCATAGTTTTCAGTGATTTAAAGATTTGGGATAAATTACTGTTTAAGAACTCTTGGGCAAAGGTACAGATGGGAGGGTGTTCACTGGCCACAATCTTTTAGGATGTAAGTTTCTCTTCAAAGTCCTTCAACAGTCTGAAACCACACCCAGTCATTTACTCTCTTCTCTCAGGGCTGTGGAGCATTTCCTAGACCTGTGCCTAGGTGCTCTTAGGTTCTGCAATTACCCTCCATTCTTTCCCTATCTCCACAGAGAATCTGTTCCCTTACATGGCAAGAAACCAATCTGTGACTTAGTTTCGGGTACTCGTAAGTACTGTCTCTTCAAACACCTTTCACATTCATACTTATACTGCTTTTTATATGTACTGAAATGTAACTTTTGGGGGATCAAGTGTTATGAGCTCAGGACTCTAGGGTTCAATATACTCTGACATACATCCTAAACCTGCTAGTAATTAGTTATATGGCCTTATTGGTTATGTTACCTCCCTCAGCCTCAGTTTCCCCAGAAAGGAAGAGGCAGAAAGCATACTGGTAGTACACCGTCCCCGCCAATGCCTACCTCTGGCATGGGAAGAGACTGCACCATAAACCTGCTTTCTCTCTTCTTACCACAACCTTACTTCCTCCATATGACCCCAGAAATGCTGAGGTCCTAAGTAAAAGTAATAGTAATTATAGTAATATATGGAAACTGCTTATCATTTAAGCCTTAATTGCCATGCAGCACAATAACAATTATGCAAGCCATAAAATGTGTCAGATTCACTTTGCTGCATGTGTTATTTGATTTTTAACACTAACGTCTATTCACATAGGCTCAGTTTGTAGTTCATATAGCATGTGCCTCCTTACAGTTAAAAAATATTAGTGGGAACAGTGCCTAGAAGGGGAAATCAGGCACCTAAAGGGGAAATTAAAGAAGTAATTTGTTTCAAAGAGCTTCAAATGTAGTCACTTCTCTTATCTCCCTCCTTGCTGATAGGACTAATGACTTGCAGGATGGGAGAGGAACATTTCCCATTTCCAGATTTCTCTGGAGACTCTTCCTGGCTCAGTTTCTTTTTGTACCAAGGCATAGGTACAGTGCTGCCAGCCGATGGATGGGGAGGGGGCTGGGTCATGTGGTAAAGAATACAACCATTTTGTAGTATGGCTTCTCTGACAGACACCAAAATGGAATCAGAAGTGCTAAAGTGTTTTAAATCTGATTTCAGAACTGGAGGAGAAAACTTAAGATGGCCACGATGGAATTCCTCACAGGTTTCCCTGGATGTACAACAACATTCCTGGGAATAAAAACCAAAGTTCAGCATATTCAGGGTGGGGCAAAAGAAGGTCTATAGTTGTTCATATGGAAAATAATACAATATTTAATAAATAATAATACAAGAATAAACTCTGTGTTTCGAATACTCACAAATGTAAACGTACTTTCACCCCACCCTGTAATTTGGTTACTGATCAGTAAACTTTAATGCTGCTGCCAGAATTATTTAGGTAATTCACTCACTCAAGCATCATCTACTGGTTATCATCAACTCTCCTGGATTACTGAACAGTCTCCTAGATTCTACTTTAACCCTCTAATCTATTCTCGTTTGCATCCTGAATTATCTTTAAAAAACAATCCCCTCACTAAAGCTCTCCATTGGCTCTTCATAGTCTTCAAGACAATGTCAGACTTCTGTAACCAGGCTGTCATGAGCGAGCCTTTCATTACTTCCCTTGACCTCGTCTCTCCTCCTCTCATCCACGCACATTCAGCCAACAGACTTGGTATTTGTTTCTGCCAATGTGCCCTTTCTCTAAGCCCTGATTCCTTCTCACCTTCATGTTAAACTTCTACAGAACTGTAGGACTTACCTTAGGCATTCACATCTCCAGAAATCTTGGATCAGGCACCTCTCTGCTGAACTCTCTAAGAGCATTTATCACATCAGAAAACAACTGCCTGTTACCCTACTTCCTTTCTCTCCTTGGTTGGGAGTTCTTTGAGGGCAGGGATCTAGTCTTAGTAAACTAAAAGACTGGTTTATGTTACACAGTGACTGCCATATAGAAGATGTGGGTAAATATTTAATGAGTTAATAGGCTAAATGGTATTGTTTTAAGTGTAGGTAAAGTTAAAACAATGTTTGTTAGTACTTTGGCTTAGAACACATTAATTTTCACAGCAATCTCATTGGGTAGGCTGTACCATCAATAATATTTTAAATGTAAAGGAACAAGACAGAGAAGTTAAGTGATTTGCCCAAGGTAGGACTCAATTCTGGGTATCCTATATGTTAGGACTGAGAATCTTCTATCAAACAGCCATATCTCTACTGAAATATTTAGAAGTGAGCAATATAATCCATTCCGCAATATGACTTCAAATCATCCTCTAAATGTGCAATTTAATCTTTGGACATAAAAAGGGTAAATGAATTTTTAAAAGAAAATATCTAATTTGAATTAATACCACAGTCTTGCTTAAATTTTTCATATATGAAGAAAAATCTCCACTTTTACCACTGTATTTAAATCTCAGAAATTAATAGAAATATCTGTGGTAGTTATAAGGTTTATGTTTGTTAATTCAACGAATAGCTGAGAATAGTCAGAAAGCTTATCTGTTCTTTCAAAGGTTCATAGCTTTATGCCCTTAGAAATGCCTAGTCATAGCAATCCTCTGGGTCTTAACTGCTACTAATACGCTTGCTAGACAGTCACACATAAGCAGCAATATTACCAATTTCCTTTAACCTGACCTAGGATTATATTCTACTTGCCTTGATGTGCTGACAAAGACCAAACTCAATTCAGAACTAATTTCTCAAAGCCCAAAAATTTTCTTTCAGAGATTAATTTCTAAGCATTAGGATCACCTAATGCTGGCTTTTCAATAGGGATGTATCATAATTCTCATGGTCAATTATACCACACTTTGGAATGAAAAAAATATACACCTTTTCCATCTAAATAATGAAGTATTACTGTTCCATTATAAGATTATTTGAAATATCCAAACAATTGTTTTCAGTTCATTTTTGAGACATATATTAGTAATTTTAAAAAAAACAAAAAGGAATACTTACAATATATCCTTGAAGTTTTCGAACACATACATATGCCGAAAGCTGTCAATAGCTATTACAGGGCAATCAGCTGGGGTTTTCTGTATGTGCAGGAGAGGATGTCTGAATTTGTCACAGTCTGCATGTAAGAAGTTTATTGCACCTTTAAAAGAAAAAGAAGTGGGAGAGATAGATCAGAATTTTCTTGATCGTAGTCTCATAAGACTGCAAGTTCATAAAAAGTGACATACTAAAAAAAACCCCAAATCTTTTAGAGTAACATAGATCACAAAAACTAAAACCTAAATATTACAACACTGAAAAAAAAGTATAATTTTCTTGGGAATTATATGAACTCAAGCTAAATTCAAATGCTGTAGTGAATTTTTCATTTTTCTTACACTGGTACTTCTCTGTTCTACAGATTACCCAGGTCTTGGGAGCAAGTTCCAGAAACTGACATATAAACTGTTTTCCGGGGACCATCTTCATTTCATCAAGGATGCCCTTCCAGTCCCTACTGGTTGATTTTTCAATCTAATTCAACCCCCAAAACATACAATGCCTTCAGTTTATTATGTCTGACTTTCTTCTCTAATGACAAAGGGAAAGTTGGTAATACCCCCAATTTTTTTTTTGATGCCTTGGAGAAGTCCACAGAGAACTCTTCTTCATTTAGAAATAAATGTTAATCAGATTCTGTAAGTCCTCTAAGCAATATGTGGGACTGTCTATTAGAAAGGGACCAGGCAATTATCAATGTGCTAGAAGAAAGTGCCTAAAACTGACAATATTCACCTATGACCCCACTTTTCAAGCTAATTGATTTTAGGAAGCTAAAACAGCCATGGTTTAAAAAAAAAAGCCACTGCTTCATATTCTGTCTCTACTAATGCCTCCCACACCCATGTTTACATGCACATTCTGAGGCTGTAATGGGGGAAGGGAATGGGAGAGACAGAGAAAGGATGGAAATAAACACCTTAAGCTGTCTACCTTTTTCACTTATTAATTGTCGGGCCACTTCATTCTGGAATATTTCTAAACTTTCTGTATCTTCTTTCATGTGGAAGAGTATTAGAAAAGGCAGTCCTTCTTCTGTCAATTCCTGTATAGAGAAATAGTCAATGAGAATAATCAGGTCTCTCTTTGTAGCTGTTTTCTAGGTAGAAACAATTTTGAATCCAACCCATGTAATATGCAACAGCTGCAACGTCCCAGGGGAAAAATAAGGTCCAATGGTATAAACAAATGTTGCTAAATAAATACTAATTGGGAAAGAAGACTCAGCAGTCACCTTTTAGAAAACTTAAGAGCTAGGAAGTTAAAAGTAAAAACAAATATATTACTTTATTAGACTAAACAAAAGTACAGATGAACTAACAGCTATTAGGAGAAAAGTAATAAGCAAATTAGTAGTTTGAAAAAATCTATTTGCTAAACTAATTTACATACATTAACATAGTAGTTGGTAGTTTATGCTGCTTGGGCTTCTAAGTTTCCCCTGTCCACATCAACACAGTTTCTACCCAGTAGGCATTCAGAGTCAGGGGAGGGACATTAGGACAATCAGGTTCAGAGGTTTCCCCACTGTTTAAAATGACTGAGGGGTAACTGGAACTCTTATTTTATTGTTTAAGGTTTTCCAGTCTATACCTTTAAACTCTATTTTTTAAACTATTTCTGCAAGAATTGCTAAAGCAGGTGAATAATTATGACAAGTTACTAAATCTTTCTGAGCTTCTGAGGACTAAATGAGCTAACACAATATAATTGAGCCAAGCATGCCTGAAGCCTAGAGAACTGAGAAAAGTAGCAGGGATGTTCATTTGATAAATAAGCTAAGAAAGAACACAAGCAAGCAAGCTTGACTGGAACACAACCACACCTGTTTATATACTGTCTGAGGCTGCTGTTGTTCTGACAGAGACTATATGAACTGCAAGGCCTAAAATACTTGATTCCTTTAGAGAACTGCCAACTTCTAACTAGATGGTGATTAGATGGGTGTGTTTACTACGTGATAATGCTTTCTAAAAACTGCATTCTTAGAGCGTGGGTTTTGAACACAGAGTGAAACGAAAAGAAAGATGTATTTTGAACATGGTAATGAACAGAGAGGTGTCACAGACAGCCCTTTACTTGCTCCTCAACCTCTGAATTTTGTGTTTTGTTTTTGTGGGAGCTGTAAGTTTGCTTTATTTCAGGCACATGGGATCACTGAGGTCTGTTACATGATAACTGATAACTATTATCTCATGACTTCATTCTTTTAGGATAGACAGGAATCAGAAAAACTATTTTATGGCAAAGGATTATTCACACTGTACAACGGATTGTAACTAAAATCTGCAGAGCATTGCTTCTAAAGGACACCCCCTAAACAAGGATCTTCCACCAAGGGTGGTTATCTGAAACCCCTGAGGCATTTTCAAAATCATTTTCAAAACTGTAATGAACCACCGACACTGCAGGAAATGCCACAGAGGGGTCCTGGGACAACACCGGTGAGAACCACTGGCCTGTATTACAGAAATTGCTATGATGTAGTTATGTTCAGCTGTATGATTCCTACTACAGATAAGTATGTAGTGAAACAGTAAGATGAACGGTCAAAGTTTGCTTGTTCAGAAATCTGAATTAAAAATGACGACCCACATTAGAAAGTCCATACCTCTCCATTTTCGAATGTTATTTCTCGGACAAGAGGAACGCATTTATCTTGAATCCAATTGTAAATCCCATCAAAATTTGTCATGGATCCCAAATATACCATATCTGGAGCAGAAGGCTGTTACAAAAACAGAGAAAAACACTGTATTAAACAAATCTAACCTGTGCTACCAAAAATGCATTCTTAAAGCATTATATATGAGCCCAGAAAATCTACAGGGGATACAAAAGCAGCAAAAAACATGGAACTTCTGAGGGCTGTAAATGGTAAGGAGCTGATAATTTTGTGATTATCAGGGACCCGACTATCCAACCTGTGGTACATAAGCCTTCTGCTTTTCCTTGGATTTGGGTCAGTTAACTGTTTATCAGTATCTCACCAATGGCAGGCAGGCATTGTAAAAAAGAATTATCCCAAAAATGAAGTTAGCTAGTCCTTAGATTTGAAGATATTAGAAGAAAATTTGAAGACTTTCAGTGAAAAAGCCTTGAAAAGTACAAGATACTATATAAATCTAAGGCATGGCTATCTCTAACATTAATTATCTACAGTATCTACTTCCACATAGACTCAAAATCAATACTTATGAGGTACCTAAAATGATGACAAACAGCTAACATTAACTGGGTAAACTTGCTATGTTCAACCACTGTTGTAAGTACCTTATATGTTGACTCATTTAATCCTTGAAACATCCCCTAAAGCAGGACCATTATCATGGCTATTTTTACTAATGAACAAACTGAAGCACAGAGAAGCTAAGAAACTTTCCCAGAGTTATAAACCTAGGAAAGTGACAGATTTGACATTAACACTCAGTCTCCTTCAGAGCCCATGCTCTTAACAACCAGACTACACTGTGACACACTATACTAGATTCCCATAATGTAGAGAAGGTCATACTATGTAAGCCAGAAAATACAGGCAAATTCTTATCTGAATTCAGAACAGGAAATGAGCTTCCTAAGCAAAAATCTCATTCATATGACTTCATAAAAATTAAAAACTTTAGTGTGTCAGAGAACTGCAAACAGCATTAAAATGAACATTATGAAATGGGAAAATATAGACTGTTTTTGTGTGTGAAAAATTGCAATGGCAACCAATTCGTGTACTTAATTTAGATTCCAAGGTGGCAGCGGACTGAGTGGAAGCTACACTGACACTCTTCCAGGACTAATCTGGATTTACAACTAAAACATAGAAAAAACACCCTGAAAACCAACTGAAGACAAGCTGGGGAGCACCCTTATAACCAAGGAGGAAAAGTGGAGACCACATAGAGACTGGTAGGAAGTGTGGACGCGAGAGGGCTGGATGGGCTCCCACAGGCAGCAGCTGAAGGTCCAGAGGGAGATCTCAGCTGAGGGGGGTTCCCACTGAGGACTCTGGGGCATAAACCCCAGGCTGAGCTTCCCAGCCCAGAGCACCAGAACTGAGAAGGGTGCCCACATAACATCTGGCTGTGAAAAGCAACCGGGTTTCTGTCTGACAGGGAGAAATGGCTGGAAATGCAGGCACCCTCTTAAAGGGCCAATGCACGACATTTCCTGTGCGGTCACTCACCTTGGGCTCCGGCGGAGGAGGAGGGGGAGTGGAGTGGACTGGAGCTGTGTGGGGAGAGTCTGGGAAGAGTCATTCCCCCAGACTGTGGGGGACATCTTTCTTGGGAGGCAAACTTTTGGCTTTTGCTGAGGGGGAAAGCAACTGCCCTACCCTGATGGAAAGCCTCTCGCCCTGCCCGGAGGAGTTTCTACAGCCTGAGGCTTGTTAAGAGACTGATAACAAAGAGCCTCCCCACCCTGTGGAGCTTCTACAGCCTGAGGCTCATTAGAAGGATCAAATTAACAAGTCTGCAGATTGAGGCAGACCTCAGGGTGCTTTGAGTTTTTGCCTGATCTGTTTGGGACCAAAAGCAGACTTTGGTGTGCATCTCGGTTCTGTCCAAATGCATCCAACCCCAGCAGCGGAGACCTCAAGCCTGGGGTTGTTGATAGCCCCAAATAGGGTACTCAGGGCCAGTCACAAACTGCGTCTGACACTGGCCTGTACCAGAGACCTGCCAAAAAGACTGAGAATCCTAGCAGATCTACCTAACATTTAGCCAAAATGGGGAGACCAAAAAACAAGCCCTAAATGAAAGAACAAGAGAAGTCTCCAGAAAAAGAGCCAAATGAAACAGAGATAAGCAACCTCTCAGATACAGAGTTTAGAATACTGATTGTAAGGATGCCCAACAGCATGAAAAAAGATTTGGAAACTATGAAAAATGACCAGTCAGAAATGAAGAATGACATAGCAGAAATAAAGACTACATTAGAAGAAATAAACAGCAGATTAGAAGAAGCTGAGGATAGGATCAGTGAATTAGAAGACAGAGTAGAAAAAATGACTCAATCAGAGACCCAAAAACAAAAAACAATGAAAAAACAGGACAGTCTAAGGGAGCTATGGGACAGCATAAAACATAACAATATTCAGCCCGGCCGGGTGTGGGTCAGTGGTTGAGCGTCAACCTAGGATCCAGGCGATCAGGGTTCGATTCCCGGTCAGGGCACATGCCCGGGTTGTGGGCTTGATCAATGACTCTCTCATCATTGATGTTTCTGTCTCTCTCTCCCTCTCCTTTCCTCTCTCTGAAATCAATAAAGATATATTTAAAAAACAAAACAAAACAAAACAAACAATATTCGTATTATAGGAGTGCCAGAGGAGGTCGAAAGTAAGCAGGGGTTAGAGAACCTATTTGATGAAATAATGGCAGAAAACCTCCCTAACCTGGTCAAGGAAAAAGGCACACAGGTTCTGGAGACACAGAGAGTCCCAAGCAAGAAGAATCCAAAGAGGACGATGCTCAGACACATCATAATTAAAATGTCAAAGATCCAAGACAATGAGAGAATCTTAAAGGAAGCTAGAGAAAAGCAAACTGTTACCTACAAAGGAGCCCCGATAAGGCTGTCATCTGACTTCTCATCGGAAACTCTACAGGCCAGAAGGGAATGGCATGAAGTATTCAAGATAATGCAAAAGAAGGATCTGAAACCAAGAATACTCTATCCAGCAAGATTATCAATCAAGCTGGATGGTGAAATAAAGAGCTTCCAAGTCAAAAGGTTAAAAGACTTTATCACTACAAAACCAGCATTACAGGAAATGTTAAAGGGACTGCTATAATTAGACGTAGAAATAAAGAGAATGAGAAACAGCTATAAAGAAACAAAATGTCAGTAGATAAGTATCTTGTAACAATAATAACCTTAAATGTAAATGGATTAAATGCCCCAATGAAAAGATATAGGGTGGCTGAATGGATAAGAAAACATGACCCAACTATATGCTGTCTATAAGAGACCCACCTCAAAACAAAAGACTCATACAGGATGAGAGTAAAGGGATGGAAAAAAATTTTCCATGCAAATGGAAGTGAAAAAAAAGCTGGGGTAGCAATACTCCACTCCATATCAGACAAAACAGACTTCAAAATAAAGACCATAACGAGAGACAAGAAAGGTCATTACATAATACTAAAGGGATCAATCCAGCAAGAGGATATAACCCTGATAAACACATATGCACCCAATATAGAAGCACCTAAATTTATAAAAAAACTTCTAGAGGACTTTAAGGGAGAGATCGACAGCAATACAGTCACTCGGGGACTTTAACACCCCACTGACTTTACTGGATAGGTCTTCCAGACAGAAAATCAACAAGGAAACAGCAACCCTAAATGACACACTAGATCAGATGGATTTAATCGACATTTACAGAACATTCTACCCCAAAGTTGCAGATTATACATTCTTCTCAAGTGCACACAGGACATTCTCAAAGACAGACCACATGTTAGGACACAAAACAAGTCTCTATAAGTTCAAGAAGAGTGAAATCGTATCAAGCATCATCTCGGATCACGATGGCATGAAACTAGAAATCAACTACAATAAAAACACTAAAAGATATTTAAACACATAGAAACTGAAAAGCATGTTTTTAAACAATGAATGAGTTACCAAAGAGATCAAGAAAGAAATAAAAAACTTCCTGGAAACAAATGAAAATGAACACACAACAACTCCAAATCTATGAGACACAATGAAAGCAGTCCTGAGAGGGAAGTTTATAGCACTACAAGCCTACCTCAAAAAACAAGAAAAACTTCTAATAGACTCTTTAACCCGACAACTCAAAAACTTAGAAACGGAAGAACAAGAAACGCCTAGAGTAAGTAGAAGGAAAGAAATAATAAAGATCAGAGCAGAAATAAATGACATGGAGACTAAAAAAACAATACAAAAGAAAAATGAAACCAAGAGCTGGTTCTCTGAAAAGATAAACAAGATTGATGCACCTTTAGCCAGACTAATCAAGAACAAAGAGAGAGGATCCAAATAAACAAAATCAGAGACGAAAGAGGTGAAATAACAACTGACCCAACAGAAACACAAAGGATTGTAAGAAAATACTATGAACAACTATATGCCACCAAACTGGACAACCTGGATGAAATCGATGAATACCTAGAAAAATACAACCTTTCAAAACTCAATCAGGAAGAGTCAGAAAGTTCAAATAGGCTGATAACTGCTGATGAAGTTGAAGTAGTAATCAAAGGGCTCCCAGCACACAAAAGCCCTGGCCCACATGGCTTCACAGGAGAGTTTTACAAACATTCAAAGAAGAATTAACACCTATACTCTGCAAACTATTTCAAAAAATCCAAGAGGAAGGAACACTTCCAAACTCTTTTTGCAAGGCCAACATTAGCCTAATTCCAAAACCAGATAAAGATACCACAAAGAAAGAGAATTACAGGCCAATATCCCTGATGAACACAGACGCTAAAATCCTCAACAAAATATTAGCAAATCGGATCCAGCAATATATTAAAAAGATCATACACCATGACCAAGTGGGATTTATTCCAGGATGCAAGGCTGGCACAATATTTGCAAATCAATAAATGTGATACATCACATAAACAAATTGAAAGATAAAAATCACATGAACTTATCAATAGATGCAGAAAAAGCATTCGATAAAATCCAACATCCATTTTTGATAAAAACTCTCAGCAAAGTGGGAATAGAGGGATCATACCTCAACATAATAAGCGCCATATATAACAAACCTACAGCCAACATCATACTCAATGGGCAAAACTAAAACCATTTCCCCTAAGAACAGGAACAAGACAGGGGTGTCCACTTCCACCACTCTTATTCAACATAGTACTGGAAGTCCTAGCCACAGCCATCAGACAGGAAGAAAACATAAAAGGCACCCAAATGGGAAAGGAGGAAACAAAACTGTCATTATTTGCAAATGACATTATATTGTACATAGAGAATCCTAAAGACTCCACCAGAAAACCTACTAGATTTAATAAATGAATTCAGCAAGGTAGCAGGATATAAAATTAACACCCAGAAATTGATGGCATTTTTATACACCAATAATGAACTCTCAGAAACAGAAACTAAAAAAACAATCCCATTTACCATTGCAACTAAAAAAATAAGATACCTAAGAATAAACTTAACCAAAGATGTAAAAGACCTTTACTCAGAAAGCTACAGGACACTGAAAAAAGAAATAGAGGAAGGTATAAACAAATGGAAAAATATACCATGTTCATGGATTGGAAAAATTAACATCATTAAAATGTCCATATTACCCAAAGCAATCTATAAATTCAATGCAATCCCTATTAAAATACCAACAGAGTAGTTCACAGATCTGGAAAAAACAGTTCGAAAATTTATCTGGAACCAAAAAACACCCTGAATAGCCACCACGGCAATCTTGAGAAAGAAGAACAAAGTTGGAGGGATCACAATACCAGATATCAAGTTATACTACAAAGCCACTGTAATCAAAATAGCCTGGTACTGGCACAAGAACAGACATATTGATCAGTGGAACAGAACAGAGAACCCAGAAATTGACCCATGCCATTATGGTCAATTAATATTTGACAAAGGAGGCAACAACATACAATGGAGTAAAGACAGTCTTTTCAAGAAATGATTTTGGAAAAATTGGACAGATACATGCAAAAAAATGAAACTGGACCCAACTTACACCATACACAAAAATAAATTCAAAGTGGATAAAAGACTTAAATGTAAGACATGAAACCATAAAAATCCTAGAGGAAAACATAGGCAGTAAAATCTCAGACATCTCTCACAACAAAATGTTTGCTGATACATAAAGAGAAACTAAGGAGAAAATAAACAAATGGGACTGCATCAAAATGAAAAGCTGCACGGCAAAAGAAACCATCAACAAAATGAAAAGGGAGCCCACTGTATGGGAGAACATATTTGCCAATGACACATCTGATAAAGGGTTAATATCCAAAATATATAAGGAACTTACACAACTTAATAAAAGGAAGACAAAGAATCCAATTAAAAAATGGGCAATGGACCTAAATAGACCCTTCTCCAAAGAGGACATACAGATGGCTAAGACACATATGAGAAAATGCTCAACATCGCTAATCATCAGAGAGATGCAAATTAAAACCACAGTGAGGTGTCACTTCACACCTGTCAGAATGGCTCCATCAACAAGTCGTCAAACTATAAGTGCTGGCGAGGGCGTGAAGAAAAGGGAACCCTCGTGCACTGCTGGTGGGAATGCAGACTGGTGCAGCCACTATGGAAAGCAGTTTGGAGTTTCCTCACAAGATTAAAAATTGACCTGCCATTTGACCCATTGATCCCACTTCTAGGAATATATCCTAAGGAAACTGAAACACCAATCACAAAGAACTTATGCACCCCTATGTTCATAGCAGCGCAATTCACTATAGCTAAGATTTGGAAACAGCCTAAGTGCCCGTCAGTAGATGAGTGGATAAAAAAGCTGTGGGACATTTACACCATGGAATACTATGTAGCTGTAAAAAAGAAGGATCTCGTACCCTTTGGAGCAGTACAGATGGACCTGGAGAAAATTATGCTAAGTGAAATAAGCCAGGCAGAGAAAGACAAACATCACATGATCTCACTTACATGTGGAATCTAAAGAACTTAATAAACAGATGAACAGAATAGATTCAATGACATGGAAGCATGGATCAGACTGACGAATGTCAGAGGGATTGGAGGAGGGCGGGTGGGTGGAGGGGGAGAGAGTAACCAAAGAATTTATATGCATATAAGCACAACCCAAGGTTATGGATAATGGTGGGGAGAGGAACTGGGGAGGGGGATGGGACGGGGTGGAACGGGTCACTGGGGAGAAAAGGGGACATCTATAATATTTTAAACAAAAATAAAATTAAAAAAAAAAGCTGTGGCACATTTACACCATGGAGTACTGTGCAGCTGTGGCCTTTGGCACAGCATGGAGGGAACGAGAGAGTACTATGCTTAGTGAAATGAGCCAGTCGGAGAAGGACAAGTACCAAATGATCTCGCTTATGTGTGGAATATGAAACTGATGAACAAAGTGGATCCAGTAACATAGAAGGTGGGAAGGGGGGTGTGGGTGGGGAGAGATTAATCAGGGAACTTGTATGTTTATGGGCATGGCCCATGGACGTGGACATTGGTGTGGGGAGGGCCTGGGGGTGGGATGATGTGGGGTGGAGGGGATCAGTAGGGTTAAAAGGGGGACATCTGTAATGGTCCCAACAATAAAGATAAAGTAAAAAATAATAATAATAAAATAAAACAAAATCATATACACTAAAAAACAGCAACTTACCCCTGGTGGTTTGTATATTATGCTGTCTCCACTGTATCTTTCTGGTTTTGAAACATCCCTACAGGAAGAGAGAAGTAGTACTAACATGTTTTAAGAAAAATAATAGCAGTAATATACATGAATGAAGCAGAATTAGCAGCTGTTTTGCAATGTATGAATTATCTATTTGAAATATATACTTGTTCATCATCTTTCCTACTGATAACACTATGCAATACCAACGAAAGCATATATTTTTAAAACTTATTGAACAAAAATTTAATACAAGGCAGGTTTTTGAAGGAAAATTTTAGTTACCTGCTTTTGTGACTCGGTATAAGTTTGGATTGGCAGTTTTAGCACTAAAAAGCCATTTTTAAACCCAGACTGTTACCACTAACTGGGGATGAAGATCACTGGTGTGGTCACATAGACCAATCAAAAACCACATTATTTGCTTGTAAGTCAGACTTATCCATGAATTCTCTACTTTTTCCTTTAACATCTCAGCCAAACTGACACACTCTCAACTAAGATACTTACCCAAGTGCTGAAAAGAAGGCACAATCATCGTGCAAAATATTCGCTACTCTTTGAAAAACTCTATAGTGTTCTGAATCCTTTTGCTCAAAATATCCAATAATATTTCTTTTGCTGCGCTGTAAAATAATGTAAGTATTTTACAAACATATGTAGTTCTATGAACATGTTATTTCACTTACCCAACTTGTTTAATTATCTCCAAATGAAGTATGACTATAAATACACATTTGGCTTTTAACATCTTTCCAAAAATATTAAAGATTACACTGGTTTGAAAACAATTTTAACTACAGTCTAATGTAATTATGAACATTTCCTTCTAACATTTTATGTTAAAATTTCAGTAAATAGATAACTATTTAATCAGACATTCTTTTCCTAAACAAGGTGACTAATTCTAAAATATCTAAAACTTGATACAACTGACTGAAGGTAGAGACTCCTCCATGGGTCTCTCACACTGTCACACATGCAGATCTACATGAACTGCAAAAGCCTGACTACTCTTTACCAGACCATTTCTCAGGGCTGTGTTTCAGCTAGCAACAGTGTATAAGGTAACATCTCCCTCCCTCCGGGACAGAGAGCAGGCTTACTACTAGCACTGACACGACACGGGAGTTCCCAGAGCCCAGAGTTCTCCTGTAACACAACCCACTGCACATGCAGACATCCAACTGGGCCCTCTGCGTCACCTCCGTAAGACTTGGGGGTCAAAGAAACAAATGCAAACATGCTCACACTGGTGGCTGTAATGTGAATAAAGAATTGTCACTGACCCATAAGCCTTATATCTCTTGACAGCATCCATGAAACTACAACTGGTTCATGTATTAGCTTGTAAGGAGGGTAAAAATAAAATCTCAAACCTGACAATGAAAATCTAAAGCCCAAAAGCAATTGTATATGTTTTTTGAAACACTACTTAGTGTACAAAGAAAAGGATTTGCTAAGTTTATTATTAAGTGGGGCTATTTTAGAGGACACTAAAACACATAGCAAAGAGCTGATATAGGAGTAATCAGAGCAGACACCCGGAGGGTCTCCACTAAGAAAAACATGGAAACTTTGGTGTAAGCCTACCATTAACATCTATTTCTTCGTAATTCAGGCTACCCTTTGACCTCAATTAATTCAAATTAGTGCAACTTTACTGTATGCTATACATTTTACCCAAAGGTTCAGTAAAACATTAGCATTTTTCCCCCTGAGAAATAACTAAAGAAAAATTCAACTTGATAAGTATGTATATGCCAAATCCATTGCAATGAACTATAAGAATATGTTACAGATTCCTTGATTGCATAAAAATTTGTTTACATTAATTAAACAGGCAATGTTCATTTGATCCAGCAAAAGTTAACAACTTACATCAAGAGTGGTGATTTCTACTAAATCATGAAGTTCTTGAACAGGGTCACTTTTCTGTTGCCTGATGTAATCTGCAAGTGCTTTCACTGACCGCTGACCCCTGTATTCTCTCTTCATCATCATCCCATTACGAAACAATTTGAGGGTCGGGTATTTGCTTATCCTATATCTCTGAGCTATATCAGCTAAAAGAATGAAGAAAAAAATTAACTTCACCCTCGTACTTGATCTGGGTAAGCCCATTAGCCAAACAGTCCAAAATCTTACAGTTACTTAGTGAGAACATTTTGGTTCAATAATTCTTTTTCAGTGTCAGAGAAAAAAAGAAATGAAAGTTTGTGCTGGTTAAGAGGCAAGCTCTGGACATATATTACCGGGTTTAAATCCCAAATTTGCTATTTACTGGCTGTGTGAACTTGTAACTCGAATCAACTATCTATGCCTTAGTTTCTCACGTTAAGGATAATAATTTCTACCACATAGGATTGGTTTAAGGACTAAATGAGACAATACAAATGCACGACACAGTAAACTCTAAATTAATGTTAGTAAACATTACTATAGATATATTCCAGAAAGGAATTAGAATGTGCAAAACTCTAATTTTGAAAATATTCACATCACTCTATACTATGAGGTTCTCTCACGGCATTTAATAAAGAAAATTAAAATTAAAATCACTTTCAAGGGCTATAAACTAATATTATATTCTTTGCTAGAAGAATAGTTTATAATCCCAAATATGCAAATTTTGTGTAAACTAATACAATAAAAACCAAAACTCAGCCGTATACACTAAAAAATAATAATAATCCTGTTATGGCCTATGGGTATAATCTCAGGCAGTGAAGATTCTTTTTTTAAACCATTAAAATGTGTGTTTATTGTCTCAAAATAAGAACCTAAATCAAAATGTATGCTGATCTCATTTTTAGGATTCACAATTACCAAGATGCCTTATGTCATGTATGAAAATGATAAAAGATGTACTGTATTTCTAGATAAAGGTGACCCGAGAGAGTACTGAAGTGGCTCTAAAACAGGTGAAATTGATTTTTTTACTTTCTTTTTTTAAATATATTTTTATTGATTTCAGAGAGAGAGAAGAAGAGAGAGAGGGAGAGAGAGATAGAAACATCAATGATGAGGGAGTCATGATGGGCTGCTTCCCACATGCCCCCCACTGGGATTGAGCCTGCAACCAGGCCATGTGCCCTGACCAGGAATCAAACCTTGATCTCCTGGATCATAGGTCAATGCTGAACTGCTGAGCGGGATGAAATTGCTTTTAACTGAGAAAAATTGAAGGCAGAATTCTAAAGTGGTGGCACAAAAAACCATGAGAGCAATCTAACCCTGCCTCCATTTCTAGTAATGAAACAGAAACACAACACAACAAAGGGAATGGCAAAAAGCCTCTGCTGACCACCTTAATTTTCTAGATTTGATGGTAGAAACAATCTATACTAGGGGGAGACTAGTAAGGAAGCTACTACAATGGTCCTGGAAGAAATAACAAGAAGTCTGTCTACAAACTTAAACACCGCAACAGTTAGGTTGCCTTAAAATTCTACTTATGGATAGAAAAAGGTTAAATAACACTTGAAAACTATGGGGGAGCAGAAGCTTGCTTAACCTCCAACAACATCACGCAGCAGGTATGCTGCACAAGGAAGTGGCTGTTAATTATTAAAAAGTGAAAACCTTAAAATTACATTGATCGATAATTTCAGACATAAAGGAGACTTTTTACAAGCTTTGGTCTAAAGTGATTTTTAAGACAATGACAATGTGACATTTTGACAATATAACAGAGAATGACTTAAGGGGTATAATAATTTTTTTATTAACTGGATGGATCAAATGTTAAAATGGATGTCAAAGGAATTAAAATTTCGGAAGGTTAATAGCTCACTGTTTGGAAAATTAGCGTGTATTTCTGCTTTAACGGTCCCTTACTTCTCCTGGCTGGGTTCTGCCTGCCTGCCTGCCTCAGTGAGGCCGCCCAGCAGGGTTCGCAGTGGGGAAACTGCCTCGCGCTCTTGCCCCAGCAGTGGCCGCCATGCTGTGACTATCCACGGCAGACAGTACAGAGGCAACCGGTTTCAGCAGATAGGTCTCACTGTTCTTATGGCTCCAGGATGAACACTGCTGCCTCTGTACCCTTCTTCATTCCCAAACTATGCCTTCCCCTCAATGAGGAAAAAACAAAAAAACAGGAAAACAAAATAAAACTCTAAACGAAAATATTACAGCGAAAGAGCCTACTAGGTGCACTCAGGACTCAGGTTAAGTCTGTACATCCAAGTTCTGTTTTCTGCACATGAATTCCTTACTGCATATTTTCTTATTCTTTTTAAAACTTGTTTTATTTAAATATACTTGATATACAACATTGTGTAAGTTTAAGGTGTACAATATGTGGGCTTGATACATTTATATATTGCAGTATTGCAATATGCTTGTCACTGTAGCATCAGTTAGCGTCTCTCTCACTTCAAATGATTGACATTTCTTTTTGTGTGGTGGGAATAATTAAGATCCAGTCTCTTAGCAAGTTTGATGTTTTTAATATAATATTGTTGTCTATAATTATTTACTATTCTTAACGCCTCATTTATGCATAGCTCTCATGAAGCTTCTAAATTTACAATGTGGAAGGTTAAAGTTGGCACTGGAAAGAAGATAGGTTAAGTAAGAGTAACTCTGGTGTTTGGGAGCAAGTGCTTGCCTAATTCAAGGCCAATTACAAAGTACTTTCCTAAAAATGCCAGGAGTTCTGCGCTGACCTGCATCATTTATGAATGTCTCTTGCCATACAGCCTATAGCCACTGGGGGTCAGCAGAGAACCCAGTCCCACCAGGGGCAGATGATGGGACTTGCTACACCTAAGGCAGCATGACCACCACTACTAGAGTGATGAATTCTCCCAAACTCCCCAAATGAGAAGCCTGCAGAAAATGAGACAAAGTGAGATCATGATCCACAGCTGAAGCAAGGGTAAGTTTTAATTATGTGTATATGAAGAAATTTTGGAAAACAGACAATTACAAAGAAGAAAACAAGAAACATTTGTAACCCAACCACCACTGGGGAAAACCACTAATGTTTTGGTTTTATTTTGCTAACTTTGAATAAAAGCTGCTTAACTAGCAGTGACATTTCAGTTGAGAAAAAAATAAACTGAGGTTAGTCAAATAGTAAAATGCCAGCATTAATACTTGCAGAATGGGTATCAGCAGCTTGGAAAAAAATCCTAGAAAGAGTAGAGTAACATTCTTTGATCGAGAGCATTACCAACACTCTTAACGGCACAGAAGTTGATATTGTGTGGAAAAACACAAAATCAATAACTCAGAATTGGAAAGTGATGTACAAGAGTCAGATTGAAATGTGAAATTGTTTCAGGATTTTACTTGAACAAATTTATTTCCCTTTTTAGGTATATACAATAATACGAAAAAAACACTCTGTATCTAAGTAAGTCTAAAATAGTTCTTACAATAGATATAAAAATTCTAAGTGATGAGAAAGCAATGTGTTATGGTTCAATTTTTCTGGTTTTTTCCCCAGTTATAGATATAAGTGTGACTTACAGTCAATGACAATTTAGACCTGACAAAATATTGCAGAAAATACTTTATTGTACTGTTAGGAGATAATGAAATAACCTACTTAAAGTACTTAATGTAGTATGTACAAAACTAACAGCTCATAAATGTTGGCTACTATTTATTACTCACCTATCCACCCATTTATTCAACAATTACTATGTGCTAGGCACCATTCCAGTGTGAGGGATAGGGGGTAAAAAAGATAAGGTCCTTGCTCTTACAGAATTTACACTTTATCATTATGATTGTCATTAACGTTACGGCTACTGCTGCTACTACTACTAATTGTTTCCAGAGGCTAGACACTTGAATGAAATTCTTAAAACTTAATACATGTGCAGAAAAGATGTAGCAGATTGGTTTCCCTATGTGCAGCGTAAGAGAAGCCCTCTACAGTAAGTCAGTAATAAATAAATCCTCACCAGAGATTAGAGATTCCTTTTATGGGCCCTCCAGATGGGAGAAGCTAATAGGGCAACTGTCAGATCTGTGACAAACATGAACCCAGCACCCGAGTCCTCTGCAGGATGCGGGAGGCGACCTGCTCTGCTGCGGTCGTAGGACATGAATGCCCTCTGGCAGTGGGAAGAGGCTGCTCCTCAGCATGGCTTCCTTTTCCTTTTCTGTCTGTTTCCTCCTACGTCTCCCTCTGTTCCCTAAGTTATACAATCAGTGGAGGGTGGAGGGCCTAAGAAAGTGAACTAAATTTTACCACTACGTGGGGGTTATTCAAGCTACAAGCTTTACACTGGGATTTCAAAAAATATACCTAAGCTTACATTGTTGGAAGCTTCCTGATGACACTCCAGCATCAGTCAGTTCAAAATTCTCTTTCCACAGTTCCCAACGTTTTGGGGTAGGGTGGGGGTGGGGCATGGAGTAGGGAATCAAAGCTGCTACATCCAGCTCATACACAGAAACAAAAGGGCTGACTAGATAAAATTAGCTTGTTATATCTACTCTTGCCTTCTTTCCTATTCCAGTTCCAAGTTCTCAGCCCATTTACCCGAACCTTTCAACAAAGAAAGTCCTTGGAAAGGCGTATAAAGAAGTGAGGTCAAGGTAAGATAGAAAGCACTCCAATGAGTGTTGCATGATTCAAGAGAGGGAGATAGAAGGAAATGCAGGCAGCAAACCAAAGAAGAGTCTCCTGTCATTATGTACTGAGATGGGCTTTCCTGATCAAGTAGTAAACTGACACAGGGGACTTTAGAAGAATTACCAGCGTGTTCTATCTGGGGAATGAGTCCCTACATTGCCACCCACAAGAACTACTTTGAAAATATTCACTTGAAATGTTTTATGAAAATTAGAGCCATTACGTTTTTATATATTATAATTTCATGATCAACAGAATGGCCTCAATTGCCATACAGGAGGTTTTTACTGAAAAACTGACAGAGATAACTCCAGTCAGTTTCCAAAAGCCATAGAGTGGCTCTAAGTATTCCCCCCCAAAATGTCAGTAAGTCTATTCAAGAAAATTCTTTTAAAATCCAATGACTGTTGAAGGCCTTTTATCACAGTGAAAATGAACAGGAATTTCAGTGCATAGTATGACAGTGCACCTGTATAGTACATACCTGAAGCTTCTTCCACACACACAGTCTCAAAAACTAAAGCAACAAGGCCATCCTTCTGACTCTTTTCTTAACCAAAGTCAAATTACAAGTTCAGTGACTTTTTATACAGAGCTGTACCTGAATGTTCACAGCAGCTTTATTTGTAATAGCCTGAAACTGGAAACAACCCAAATGTCTGTCAATAGGTGAGCAGTTAAACAAATTGCGGTATGTAACCATACAATGGAATGCCACTCAATGAATAAAAATGAATGACACACACCGACAATCTCAAAATAACCATGCTGAGTAAAAACAAACAAACAAAAAACCCCACACACACGCACGAAGAACACATAATGTATGATTCCACTTACATGAAATCCTAGAAAACGCAAACTAATCTATAGAAACAGAAAGCAGTTCCATGGTCCCCTGAGGATTGATGGAGGGAGACAGGGACCACGACGGAGCACAGAAAAATTTGGGGGATGACAGACATGTTGATTATCTTGATTGTGGTGATGGTTTTATGGGTTGTATACATGTGTCAAAACATTACACTGCATAATTTAAACTTGTACAGTCTCTTAAAAAAAAAAAAAATCCTACCAAAGAACAATCTGCCTAACAGGAATTCCTCTCCAGATCACAGGATTCTTAAGGTGCCGCTAGTGCAAAATCTCTATAATCCAACTGGCACATAAGGGGTAACCCAAAGTACTGTCTAACAATCTCTAAAATGTGAGTAAATCATCAATAAGGATTTCATAACTTTTAAAAAGTGAAAAATTACACAGAAGGGAATAAATATTTAGAGAAAATAGCCAATATCTAAGATAGGATTTTCATTAGTAAAAAACTAATCTTGTAGATCTCTTTGGTGGATCAAAAAGATCTGAACTATGGCTGTTTATTCCCATTAAAAGAGAACTTGATTACTAGCAATGATGTCAGATTTATCTGAAAAGTATGTTATCTTTTTAAAAGCTAGAATAAATGATATTTAGGGTATAGCAATAGTTAATTTTGCTTCCCAACAACTATAAGCTTGAGAGCATAATTTCAGATTTTATTATCCAGATTCAGAGTTGTCTGCACTATAATGTCTAATTAAATATATAAAAACAGAAAGATCTGAAATGAGAACTCACATCAAAAACATCATGTTCTCTGTCAGCGAAAGGTGGGAGGAAAGATCGAGAAAGCAGAGTGGAAATGTAGTCTGTTTGCATTTACAACCTTTCATTGCTGCTTTCATCCTATCTAGTTATGACTTTCAGCAGACAGAAATGTGGGGTATGGCTTGTAAGATTTTGAAATGCTTTGCTGTTAGCTATTTCTACCTAGCACAGGACTTTACCAGTAAATCCCCAAAATGTTTGTTGAAGTGAACAGAAAAGCAGCAAATACAGCAGGTCCTTGAGTGGTGTCATTTTGTTTAACGCTGTTTTGCTATATCAACTAGACTATGGTAAAAGTGGTTTTGTTATACATCCTTTCACTTAAAGTTGCTGAACCTATTAATGACATTGAGAACATACTGTAGGTCTGTGAAGGCATTTGTCCGACGTGGATTCTAAATCTGGCTTGATTAGACTTTAAGTGATATGACATTGGTTAAGATGCCTTATTTCCATTTTCTCATCAGTAAAATGAGGTTAGTGCGCACACGTACGAATTCTGTCAAGTGTAAAGGATGAAAATCTGCAGAATGGGGGAGTTCTAGATTCTGTCCAGTTACCAACAGTCCCCATGCAACAAGCTTTTAATGAGCAGTCTCTGTCTCCCAGAAACTGTCAGATGCTTGAGATTCAGAGATTAATGAGTAGTTTGGTCTCCACTTAAAGGGGATTAAAACAAAACCACTGAAAACAGAAAAGAAAAAAGTTCCTGCCTTTGAAGAATTGCCATTGCAGCTGGTGAGACGACTAAGACACAATGAACCAGCAATGCAATTAGTTTGGTACCATGAGAGAAGAAAGTTCAAGTGTGACGGGGAACTGAGGGAAACCACTACTGCAAGCGAACTAGCTCAAGTGGGAGACCTCTGTCATGAAGACAGAAACCCAAGAGGATTTGAGAGAATGCTCCACTAGGACAGGAAAAATCCAAGAGGTGGGATTTTAAGTGCGTCTAACCTAGGCTTCAATAATTATAAATAGTAACTATAGCTACTTACGCCTGAAAGGTAGTCTAAGCCAATCTATATAGAATCTTTTAAATAACAGAAACACATAAAAAAAATCTGAGATTATTTTATTTGGCATGACTACAAATGGTATTTTTGCATGATTCTAAAACTAACAGAAATCCATTATTTCCCCTAAAACTGTATTTCAATTTTATTTTATTTTGGTATTAGCTTTGGTAGAAAACATTGCTAGTTATGATTTATTACCTATATGCTTGCCCTACTATATTTTAATGAAAAAATAAATAAATAAATAATTTAAACCCTTCACACAGGGAAAATGGAAAGTACTGTTATAAGTACAAAAGAATTAAATAATAATGTTTTGAGCAAGGTCACTAGTATTTTTTGATTTGTTTTTCCACTTGAAGCAGAGCATTTTTGAAAAAGAAAACGTGTGTGTGTATGCGTGTAGAAATGGGCATGGGGCGTTTCATCCAGACTTCCTACTGAAGTACTTACAGTGCTGGTCACAATCGACTCTGGCAAACACTACTTGATTTTCACTTGGATATTCTTCCTTAATGACATTGGAAGCTTCCTCAAAAATTGGATGCAACATCTGGCTGAAACGACACCTATGCAGAGAAGGGTACCAATTAAAACTGAAAAGCAGACTCAATAAAATCTTATTTCAGTTATTACCCATTGATATTTAGCATGTATACAATGAACAGCTTTCAGACAATCACAGTTAATTTAGGGATGAATCCTGATGTCATTCACTGGAGATGAAGACAATTTTGAATTCAAAGACTGTACAAATAATTAAAATATTTTGGAGTTTTTTTTCACCTTAGGAAAATGGCCAATATTATGGAAAACATACAGCTAAGGTTCTCTCATAAAGGCCACGAAACAAGCCTGAAATAAGCCCTCTAAGATGTATCTACTTGATTCGCAACTACTAAGACCCAGGCATTTATAAAAGCTTTCTCTAAATAATGAACGTATTTTTAGACTACTGTTCAAAATCTTTAAAATGATAAATTTATTGCAAATATTAGACCAATTCACCTGACTAGTTCCATCAAATTTCATAGGCTAACAGCAGACTAAATAAATAAGTCGTATGAAAAGGATATATAGTATATAATGAACTGCTTCCCCTCAAAGTTTACCCATGGTTAAAATGGGCTTTTGTATCTAAAAACTACTAAATACACTAAGTCCAGGAGAAAAAGTCTTAAATTCCTAAACAAGACTTCTGGTCGATGTTTCCTTTGTCATTTGGTGTGTTTTATTTTTACTTTTAAAAAGGGGCACAAACCCCACAATATTCCAGAAACTCGACACTTCTAATTCTGACTGTCCCTTAGTCAGGCCAACCACTTCACAAATACATGCTGTGGGTCACTAAAGAGACCTGATGAGAAAGAAAAAAGAATCAGAATCAGCACACAACCAGCTGGGTTAGAATGGTCATTCTCATATGAAAAGGGTATTGAGAATTTGTTAATAAAAAAACAAACTATAATTGCTACTATTGCTTACAGAGCCCTTTCTACCGAGAAATTTACTTAAATGAAGCCTATGAACCCTTTAATCCATATGTGATTAGGTCATACATATTAACTAGAATTCAACAAAAATATTATAAAGCCTGTGAAAGGATGCAAACTTCACACTTCCTCCCTATTGCTTTTTATATATATCTCTTCTAGCCCACTCACCTGACTTCCTAAGGAGATGTCCTAGAATATATCAAGGAGACACAATCTGTATCTTCAATCTCTTGCTTTCAAGTGGCTCTTTCCTCTTTTAGCATTCTTAAATCTCTCCCAGCTGGGATAGGTGGGTGGGGTCTGTGGACATCAGGGACCGTGTCTTATTTGACTACATATTCTAATAAGCATTTCAACAGATGTCTGTTACATGAATAAACTGACAGAATGGAGGAACTAGAGAGGCTAGGACCACAGGTTTGTAGGTTCTTACAGTTTGCTAAAATAGGGTGCTGGAGGGTAGGGAAGATAAGGGGTAGGTATTAATAGTTTCTTTTTTTTAAAAAGTTTTTATTGATTTTAGAGAAAGAGGAAGACAGAGGGGGAGAGAGAGAGAGAGAGAAACACTGATCAGCTGCTTCCTGCATGCCCCCCACCAGGAAATCAAGCCACAACCGGGGCCTGTGCCCTGACTGGGAATCGAACTGATGACCTTTTGGTGCATGGGATGACCTTCAACCAACGGAGCCACACTGGCCAGGGTGATTAATAGTTTCTTAAATAAGTAGGATATGATCTAGTAAAGAATCAGTAGAAGGCTCCTGGCTTACAGGCAAGGTAAAGACATACATTAAGAACTCCTTCTTTCTGGATTGTCCAGTATGCTAGTAGTAAGCGTTTAAGCCCAGGTTCTTGTTTAAAGTAGGGTCTGTTTTAATACCAAAATGTAGAAGGGAAGATGAAATAAAAGTTCAGTTACAATATTACTGAACCTTCATGCACATGTTCCCATATATATACACATATATACACACACACACATATATATATGTAAAGTTACATTTATAAAAGTAACATAACAAAAGCAATAGATCTATTAAAAGGACCTTAAGAGTCATCTGAATCCAACCTAATGCTTGAATCAACCCTTTACAAATCAACCAAATGGGTAAAAGTCTTTTCTCAAGGACAAATTGGGGGCACTTAATAATATGACCTAGTGAACAAAAATAATAAGCTTTGGAGTCAGACATACCTGAGTTTATATCCCAGTTCCACCACTTACTAGCCGTATGACCTTTCTGAGCCTCAATTTCCTCAACCTAAAATGGAAATTATAATACCTACCCGCAGGGTAGTTCTGAGCATTAAAAAGAATGTATATAAAGAGCCTGACATATAACAGCACTACTCAGTACCTCCCATGGTTTATTCCCTTCTAAGGCGCATCAGTAGTTTTAGGCAGCTGTTACAGAATCCCTCCTCAAACAGTCACATTCCTATCTCCCAGAGGGAACTCAGAACTGGCTTTGGAGACTACGCCGTGTTTGCCTATGTCCTGCAGCCAATTCCCTAAGTTTTTTAAGCTGAATGAAATAGTACTAATTCGTGGACAACTCAAGGGATTTGGGGGATGTTTTTTCAAATAACTGCAATTAGCCCACACTTAACAATTCAGTTTTTGCAACAAAGTCAGTGGCACGCTCTGATTCTCTTTCTTACAACACACAAAATCCCTTAAGAGAACTGTGCTCTAGTTTTAACTCTGCCACAATCTAGTCAAGTAACCTTGGGAAAATATTCCTCTGGATCTCAATTTTCTTCTTAAAGGATTGGACTAGATGAGCGTCTACCTAATTTACCTTGAAAATGCTACCTTTATTGTATTTTATAAATGGCATTTTCTCTGTGTATCGTAAACATTTGTTCATTAAATACCTATACATCATTCATTCAGTAAATATTAATTATAAACTTATCTGCCAAGTACTATGCAAAGTGCTTGGGGATTAATGTTGAAAAAAGACAGATGTGATAACTTCACAAAGCTAACAATGTAGGGAGCTACCAACTACACTGTAGCACAGGAGTGTCCTGGTTGGGTAAACACAGGGTGTTTCAGGGAGAGATAAAAAGGGCTCCTAACCTGACTAGAGAGGAGAAAGGATGGCCTGGAGAAAGTGAAATCTAATCTAAGGCTTGAAAGATGATTAAAATTTAAGTAGGTACATAAGTAGGTAAGAGTGAGCCATTCAGGCAGAGGAACACCATGACTAATGATGCTAAAGTCCACAGAATATTACAGAAGTGGAAAGACATTCGACATAACCAGAACAGAATATGGAAGTGGGAAAAGGCAAGAGGTAGAGCTGTAGAGGTAGGAGGGGACCAGGTCATCAGTAAGAAGAGACTTACCTAAAGTCTACCTAAAGAAAACCATTTAGGGGTGTAAGATGGGGGTAAACTGATCCAATGTGCACTTTAGGAAAGACCACCTTACTTTGTAGAGAACAGAATGGTGACACAGAAGACTAGAGGCAGAGAAAATCAATTAGGAGGCTATCCCAGGAATCTAAAATGTGGGACTACGGCCTGAAGCAGGGTAGTGCTGACTAGTGGGTGGTAAACCTATGAGGGCCAAATAAGATACAGATTGTTTAGGAATAAGGATTATATGCGTGTTTCAAACTTCTCTCTAGCTGAAACTCCCTCCTTCCTGTCCCATCTACTACCTATTATGCCCTTGTTCTAAATGCTGGGAATACTATGTAAGACACTGGCTCTACCTACCCTCAAGGTTTGTTTGCTAGGATGCGAACAAAGATAAAAGACAGAACTATGCGATAAGAAAAAGAAAATGTTAAACAGGGTACTACGCGAACACAGAAGACAGAATCTGATTCAGACAGGGAGGGAGGCTTCCTAGTAGTAGTAATAGATGATAAATGTTTTAAAATGTCAACATTATTTTTCCTTCTAAACCTGCCACACCGACACCCTCACCTCCAAATACTGCCCTACTTCCTCAATCAGGAAAAATACAGAATTGCAGTAAGTACTCATATGGGGGGGGGGGGATTGAGTCTTTATGTTACGTCTTTTATTCTAAAATGTGGGATAATGGAATCAGGTATATATCTCTCTTAAAACACAAATGCTCACCAAATTAAGCTCCTTCATCTATAAATGAACCTTAATTGATTTTGTATTGGAATATTGTCTCACAAAAGAAAAAGGCTTCCCCACTCACCCCTTTCTAGCAAAGAAAAATTCACCTTTAGCAAGTTAAACCACAGAAATAAGATTACTTACCAGTCAGCATAAAAATTTACTAAAGCAACATCAGCATTTCCTGAAATTAAAAAACAAAACCAAACAACCTAAGTTATTTGTGTCTACATAATTTTGACATAAAGATGTGGTTTTCATCATGGTCTGTTTCCATTGCAAGGGCCCACTAAACATACACAACGACCATTAAGTTACCTTTCGCTCAGAAACCACACACGCAGGCAGAGACAATTTACACTATTTGTAGGAGTCCCTGTTCCTTCTCTCTGTCCTCCAGCTTTAAACCTTCACAGAGTGAGTATAAAACAGAAGGGAATCAGGCCCAGATCAGGCAAGTAAGCTAATAAACAGCCTACTCTCATAAAAAATTAAGTGGAATGATCTGGATTTTAACAATCCATTTCTGACCTTCCATATTTACAAGTAACTGAATTAGCTCTGTAAGTAAAATCCTATTTCACAGAACAGCCCTCTCTACCTGGTTGCAACAAGTAATCTACTACTAATAGTGCTGGGTAAAATAAAGTCTTTGTTTCCTAGACACGTAACAGTTACTCTGTTGCAAAAATAACTTGGTATCATTTGCGTATCTGGATATGAAGACATAGGAAAGATATATCCCTTCCTTTCTCCTAAACCTAATACAAACAGAAACTCCTCAAGTACTCACAAAAATAAAGCACACAGATATTCTAGAATTTGGAAGAGTAAATGAGTGAGAGTATGTGAGTTTCAATTCCCTTTTGCTTATTTACTCTAAAGCAATGGTTCACAAACTGTGGTCCCGGGTCAAGAAGCTACAGCAACGCATAGAAACTTGTACAGAAATGCAAATTGTTAGATGGAGTCTAGCAGTTTCTATCAGAAACTGGGGGCCAGGCCTGCACTATAGTCCTCCAGGTGATTCTGATATATGCTAAAGTTCATAGAATCATTGCTCTAAAGAGATCCCATAAGGTGAGGGGAGACTTTTAGCATTTAAAACCAGTTTCAAGGACATAAAACAGTGATGATGCTCAATGAATAAACCCCTTCACCTCTACTATTCTGGTTTTGTTCTGCTCAAATCAGTGTGTTGAAATGGAGTGCTTAAAAAATCTTTTATGCACATTGTAGATTTTCTTAAATCTCCTAAATTGTGATTTTCCTGTCAACCATGTCTCCACCTTCCCTCTACTTTTAAGAATAAGCAATGTTTTCCCCAAAGTTCATCGTATCCACAAGTACACAGTCAGCAAACAAAGCATTCAGTAAAACACTTATAGAACTTAATTGGACCAATGACAATAAAAGAGATCAGAGTAGGTGACTTAGTTAAAAGATAAAAAAGACAAAAAATTCTAGCTGTGTCCTAAAGTCATTAACATTTAGTACTAAGGAGGCTTTAGCAAAATACTTTAAGAATTGTTAGGAGTGGTAATTATGACTAGGCAAAGAAATAAAACAGGACCTAAACTTTACTTGTAACACACTTAAAGAAATTTTACTAAAAATTAAAACCAACAGTACTTTTGTTATCAGTAAACCATGGAATTAATCAGAATGCCAACTCCTCAATTGTTCTAGACAGTTTATATATACAAAAATAAAATAAAATCTCAATTAACTCTTTATAGAGAAGTATACTTTAAAAATATCAAAGTACTTACTTAAAATGTCATCTATATTCTCTGTATCAAGACTTGTTATTTCAGTTGTTACAGGAGTAAAAACCCAAGTTATCTGGAAATTTCAAAAAGGTGAAATTAATAAATGTTTCCACAAAAGGCAAATAATACAAAAAGTCTAAGAAGAAAATTTATGAATAAAGTTGGTTCCATTTGTTAGTTACAAAATCATCCATCAATTGGTTTTAATCTTAACCCTTCACTAGATAATGAAACCGGAGAAGATAACAACTTCTCGAGCCTGGAAACTGGTGAAATAAGGCTTCCCAATACTTCCAAATATATAAAAGATTACTTCTAAATAATTAAGTAAATTAAGAATTTACTCACTCTTTTAAATATTTTCAACAACTTTATAGCACCACAAGGAAAACACTGCCAGATGATTATCAGTTTTGAAAGAACATAAAACCAAAGCTAAGTTAGCTGATTCTATCCTACCTTGATTCTAAGACAAAACAAAATGAAGAGAATTCAAAAGCCCTTCTTACCTCATCTTCACTTACTGGTGGTAACAATACGTTAAGTGAGAGGCTATTAAAAAGAGAGTAAGAATGTTCTGCTTCTACTTTAGCATCTCTGAAACACAGAGTTCAAACTTATCAAAGAAAATCTCAGCTTGCTATCCACAAAACAAAGAAAAAATACAATGTTAAACTAAACTAGCATTGTTCAATTATTTTAAAAAGAAATATTTAGTGTATTTTATCTTTAGGTTCCATCCTTAATACACTATGTGTTTTGATGCCTAGGCAGTTTTTTGTTCAAACCAGAGTTTGTATATGGAAATTCATTCACTGAACCATTGCTCTTTACTGAATGACAACTAGTGTCAGGCCCTAACCAAGGTTCTAAAGACTACTGCTTTGCCCACCCATTTCATGGACACTTCAGTACTCACAACAGTTACAACTCAAAAACTTTATAATTCACTTGTAATTTAATTTCTAAGTGGTATAATGAGACATGTTGATGTGGGTATGTAAATAAGCCCAGCTAATTATTTGAAATATTTCTATAAACTTACTCGTTTCTTAGAAAAAGCCTAGGAATAACACTAGTCTTATTTTCAAATTACCACAATAGTGTAACCAATAGCTAACTAGTATTTCTGCTAGCAACCAATAAATTACACTATCCTAAAAGCAAGCTAGATAATTTTAAATCCCTAAATATTTGGCCCATATAAACTAATTTCATTATTTTCAACACCTCAAAAACTGTAAAGATCAGACTTCCGTCACTAGTCATTATTCAATTCACAGGTCCTTCCCTCATCAGTGTATGGCCAGCTCTAGATAATTGTAACCTTTAAGATAACCTGAGGCATATTAAAAAAAATGTTTAATCCTCACTCGAGGATATTTTTTCCACTGCTTTTCAGAGAGAGTGGAAGGAAGGGGGAGAGAGACAATGGGAGAAAGAAGAAAAAACATCATTGTGAGACACATCGACTAGTTGCCTACCGAACATACCCTGACAGGCCAGGATCGAGCCTGCAGCAGAGGTACGTGTCCTTGACCTGAATCGAACCCGAGACCCTTCGGTCCATGGGCCAATGCTCTAACCACTGAGGCAAACTGGCGAGGGCCAATGTTAAACTTGTTAAGAGTTTATTTGAGCAAATATCAATCCAAATCAGGCAGCATCCAATCTAGCAGAAAAAAAAGAACTCCAGGGAGCTGGACAAAATGAAAGACTTTTATAGGAAGCAGGGGATGGGAACAAGGAAATGATACTAGGCAAAAAAGTGAGCTGGTTATTGCAACGTTACCTTCCTTTAGGGATGGCAGGAGTCTATCAGGCAGATTACCTAATTAGTGCTGATCAGGCAATTCCTGACTGACTGGTGTAAGATTCCATTTCCGAGAGTCAAAACATAATTCAGTTTGGTGACGTAAGGCTTGGCATAAGTGACTCCATTTGGGGCCTGTTGTCTTGTTTTTAACAAATCCAACTACATTGGTCAGCAAGATTGTGGACTGAAAAATAATTCAAGAGGATGCAAAAATATCATAAAGCAACAAAGTTGGTCATTACCAAAGTCAGCAGTCATTTGCAGAGTGTCTGCTAGGTACTGAGGGCAGGAATGCATCAGGCAAGGTATAGGTATGCCCTGCGTCCAGGAGCTCTCCAACCAGCAGTGGTGTAATGAGGGGAGGGGAGAAAAATGTGGCAAAGACAGAAGAGTGATCATAGCTGTGCAATCCAAGGAAGCTCACTTTTGAATAGTTATTGCCTATCAAAATACATGTTTACAGACAACTATATTCTAAATTTAATTGCTTTTACATGCTAGGAAATAATAAAAATGAGGCAACCAAGGATCAATTTGGCTGTATTAAATGGATAACAATTACTTAAGAATCATTGTGCTAATAAACATGCAACTCATAAGACTATTCAGCTAACTATTGTGATTAAGAGGGCCCAAAGCAAGAAAACTGTCTCAGCCCCAGTAATCTCTTCTCAGTCACTGTAGGGTGTGAAGGAGGCGTTTATCATTAACATTTCTATTAATATGCAGTATTAAGGGAAAGACAGGCTGTTTATTTGAATTATTAGCAAGCTCCACTAGTCTGACAAATTGCTTCTTTTCATGTCAGCCCTGGGCAGAAACAAGATTCTCCTGGGGAAACATTTTTATGTGTCAAATGCTATAGCGCTTAAGCAAAATAAAGACAAGTAGCTCTGAACCAGGAAGGGATGAGGGTAGTCATTAATTTAATTTTTAAATTTAGACTTGAAGTCAGATTTTAAATTTATTTTTTTTAAGGAAACAATGAAAACCTACAAAGAAATTCTGAATGGAAGATGTTAGTAATCATGGAGAATACAGTCTCTAATGATGGAATATTTAAACATGTAAATATATAAACGTGAACATGAAGTATTTTACAAATTAGTTCATTAGCTCATTTCCTTGCCAAGAAAAAGAGAGGCATCTCCAATCATCTATAATTCCTTAGGTAATTCCTTCCATGTGCATTTATTGTACCAAATATTAAACATTCCAGTCTAAAAATGTGTCTAATGATATGATCTTATATAAAAGGCCCATCAGTGAAATGGTAAATATTGTACTAAATTCATTTAAAAAAATAAAGTGACAGGCTAGTTTTATTTTTTCTATTTTTATTTTTTAAATATATCTTTATTGATTTCAGAGAGAGAAAAGGAGAGGGAGAGAGAGATAGAAACATCAATGATGAGAGAGTTATTGATCGGCTGCCTCCTGCATGCCCCCGACCGGGGATCTAGCCCCGACTGGGCATGTGCCCTGACCAGGAATCAAACCCTGATCTCCTGGATCCTAGGTCGATGCTCAACTGCTGAGCCATGCCCGGCCGGGCGACAGACTAGTTTTAAATAGGAGCTTCTTCCAGCAGGTAGATAATACTTCCTTCCATTACATGGATTTTAAACACTGAGGTATCTTTGTGTTTCCTTCCCTTAAATTTCCTTAAAAAGCTTTCCTTCCCTTAAATTTCCCTGTACCTTCCATGACCTCCTAACTGGCTGGTGGTACCAGTACACTGGGTGTATTTCCATAGCATTTTTTTTTTTAAATGGTCCAGTTTTTTATTTTTTATTTTTATTTATTTACTTATTTTAAATATATCTTTATTGATTTCAGAGAAAGGAAAGAGAGATAGAAACATCAATGATGAGAGAGTCATTGATCAAGCCCGCACCCGGGCATGTGCCCTGACCGGGAGTCGAACCCCGACCGCCTGGATCCCAGGTCGACGCTCAACCGCTGAGCAACGCCCGGCCGGGCTCCATAGCATTTTTGAAGCCACCTAACAGCCAGCTGCTTTTCCCCAGACATGCCCACAGTTTTTCTGCTTCTGTCTATATGGTTCCCTCTACCTGGAGCATTCTCTCCTCCACTATTGCATAATCAACCCTTAAGTCACAGATTCCCTCTTCCATGAAGCTGTGTGTGTTTTTCCTGGTAGAAAATGCCTTTTCTTTCTCAAAAGCCTGGTCTACTCCACAGGGATAGAAAAAGGGAAAGTGTAGGCTAGGGAAATAGAAGTTACTGTAAAATTAAAATTCTCTCTAGTCATCAAGTTGAAACAAGATACAATGAAAATTTGATTACATGATAAGAGAGAGTATTTTAGAAATAAATTTTGAAAAGTTTTTTTTTTTTTATTAAGCAATCTCCCTCAATGTTAGATCAAACTCTGTTACAGTATAAACATATATACATGCTACAACACTAACACATACGAAGTGCTCTGGCACTCTCTACTAGGCCCCAGTGCTATTCCTTTCGAAAAAATATTAACCAAGTAAGTCATTAACTCAACAGGATCTTCTTCAGAAGTATTAACAAACATCAATAACACATACTGGAAGTGAATTATTAAAGCTTCTCTGTTCGTAATTTTATAAATAAATTTTCCTAGTACATTAAGACCATTCAAGTTTTACCATTCGAATATACCCTTTCAATCGATGATACTCCCTTTCAATCCAACCTGTCCACAGAGGCCAGACTAATCTTTTAGAATGCTGATTTGCATATATTAATTCCTCTGCCCAGTAAAAACCTTCAAGCGTTTTTCATTGTCTACAATATAAAAACCTAACTCCTCAGCCTGGCATTTAGGACCACTTACAAACTAGCTTTCCTAAGTCACATCCTACTGCTCCCATTTGCAATCAATACTACAAACAACATAAACTATAGTTAGAGTAACCAATCTAGTTGGCCATATACTCTGGCTTGAGACAAATCCAGTTTATGCCTGTTGCCTTGGAATATTATTAATAATAACACCACCCCCTTTCAAAAGGGTCCCAGTTTGGGCAATAAATTATATGGCCACCCTATCTGCAGCAGTTCCTTAGCAATTGAGAGGAACTTTGACAAGCTCTTCACAAATCCTAAATTATTAATAAATATATATTGCCCTCCCATATAATATACAGTAAAATGAAAAGTGGAATGAGAGTAAATAGAGAATAAATAGGAGCTAAGATATAATGCTACACCAATCACTAGCCTCACTCACTGACTTGAAACAAAAGTATAAAACCAGTTACTCAGAAAAATTACATGACCCTTCAAGCGTAACTCGCAAATGGCCCAAATCCTGTAAGTTACAAATCCAAGCATGCAAGGGGTCTATAGTACCTGCAATTCCTAAAATGTGTGTTCTTACTCTCTTGCCTCCATACATGGCTGGTGCAGTTTCCTCAGCTTGGAACAACCAGGAAAGCCTATTTCATTTCCAAGACCCAATTAAAAAGCTACCTCTTCTATAAAGGCTTTCCTGATGGTCCCAGACAATAGTGATTCAGTCTCTCTCCTCTGAACCCTTAGCGCACTTTCTGTAGGGTGTCAATATTACTTTTCACACCGGTTATTTGTGCTACCTTACCTCCTTTAGGCAAGTGAGCACCCTGAAAGTAGAGACTGTACCTTACTCAATTCTGTATCCCAGAGACCACTTACTACTACAGTATCCTATCTGTATACAGTAAGCACTTGAATACATGCTAAGTAAATGAATGGGTAGATTATGTCAATACACTAAGAATTGGGGGGGCTTGGAGATAAGAAAATGAGGGAAAGATGTTCAGAAATGGGAATAGCCAACAAACATTTTTAACATGTTTGAAGACAATAAGGTGATCAAGTAGGAATGAAGTTTATACTAAAACGTGTAGTGGCAAAAAGCACAGCGCCAGGTGATGATTCACAAACTCAGGTTTAGAGGGGATCTCAGAAGTGATTTTCCCGCCCACTGCAGAAACCCCTTTACCTTCTCTTAAGAGCTGTCACAAACCCCTAGTAATGCCTTCGGGTTCCCTGAGCTGTTTTCTGGCATGACTTCCAGATACTTCAGCACACAGAACACCCACATTTCTGAAGAGCTATGTTACAGTAGTGGATAAAATTCCAATACTTTTTGTACTGTCCTATTTGAAGATTTTAATTCAGTCATGAAAATAAGTGACTTTTGGGATCAGAAGCTAATCAAGTATCAGGCAGAAGAAGTCATTAAATATTATTTCTGTTAGCAAGATTTATAGTCACAAAAGCATTTGGTAGGTATTGCTTTAAATGTTTTATTAGAAAATCTTATGAAATCAGTTTAGAAAGCAAGGAAGTATTTCCAGTGAGTGAGTTTGTTTGTTTTAAAGCTCAATACCTTAAAATCTTGCTCTTCAAACAGTGGTCCCTGAGGCAGCAGCTTTGGCACCAACTGACAGCTTGTGAAAAATGCAGGATATCAGGCCCCACCCCAGACCTACTGAATCAGAATCTCCATTTTGATAGGATCCCCAAGTGATTCCTACGCACATTCAAGTTTAAGAAGCACTGCTTTAGAGAACAAAGCTTTTGACTCTATAAACAAGCATGTAGTAAATTCATTTTAAATGTTGTACAATGTTTTTGGTCCTCAAATATAAACACAAAAACAGGTAAAACTCATTTGTGAAAATTCTGTATTGACATGCAAATTAGTGAGATTTTTTGAAAAATGCAGAATCTGTAACAGAATTTTCTAATCTGTGTAATTAGAAATTTACAGATATTAATTTTTAAAAGTATACTGCCTTTTGCTTAAATAGATATTTCTGCATCAAAATTGTCATAAAATAGAAGCTTCAATAGAGAATGTTCCTTCCATGTGGCATTACTGTTCTCATTTGGCATTACCTCTGCTGAGCATTTTGCCGTGACAGCTTAGTGTACTTTTGTGGCATCTTTCACTTGCCTGCTTTTTGTTGGGAGCTTATCGAAGTCCTTTACAAGCTATGTCTCTCCTGTAGCAAGAAATAAGCAATGTACCAGGCACCAGTTCCCTTCCATTTCTAATCCAGATTGACAAAGCAACCTCCCACCCGACGTCCCAATGCCATGGGATCCAGACTGTTTCTTCTCCCTGGGGCCACTTCTTTTACCCTCAGTTTTGTACTAAGCTGGTAGGCAGCAGAAGCCTAGAGGTTTGCAGTTGGCTGCAAGGAGCTAAGAGATATGAAAGGTCCCAGGAGAAAAGAAGCTGAGGCTGACAGGCACTGTAAGAGCCTTGAAGCTGAGTATCAATCAAGGCACATCTCACTGTTAGTATTCCCAGAAGCATTACAATGAACTAGAAGTTCAAAGACAGGGGAAAAATAGGACTAAGTATAGAATAACACTGGGAAGCTCCTTTAACCCTTACATTGCTCACTGATAACAACCAACCTTCCTACAATATCAGTGCAACCTATTAGGACAAGTTAGAACCAATCTGCTTTTATAAGAAACATTAGAACAATTACAACATTCTTCATTAAATAACTTAAAATATGGTGGGCACAGACATGTTTAGAAAAACAGATTCTATGCAAAAAAAAAAAATCAAATATAAGTAATATAATCACTAAACTCAAATTCTGCCAGTAAAAACCACCATAGAAAATAAAAGGAAAAAAGTGTTGCAATTCATACTTTCCCCTGCGTATTAGTTATTTGATAGGGCATGGGTTTCGATTAAAAACTATAGTCATCTGTGTTTTGTCCTTCACTATACTCTAAAAATGTGGTGAACTAATTTACTTGGAATAGACAATGTACTTCTCTGACCTTCAGAGAATGCTCTTGTTACTCAGAAGCTTTTCAGAACCAGGAATGAGCTTCTCAGCGTGTGGAAAGGATTTTTGTTTTAAATTCACTACATACTGTTCCTCTAAAACCCAAGCTTCTAGCAATGGTGGTACTAACAAAGGATGGGAAGTGGGAGAAAATTCAAGATGAGCACTGTTCATTTCTTTTTCCACACACACTCTGGAACCCGGGGGTGGGGTGGGGGTGGAGTTTATGTGTGTGCAATATTGTTCCTTTCATTACTGTCTCCCAATTAATACCTTGCACTGGATCTTGTAAGTAACAGTCCAGAACAAATACTTGCAAATCAAAGCCAAAGGGAAAAAGAGGACTGCTCTTTGCGCTACACTGTAATTCGTGCCCAGGATGCCTGATGGCAAAGCCCCATTAAGAAAGCCTACATACATGTTGGTGCATACATTTTTCGTTTGTTACTCACTCAGCAAATATTTTACTGAGTCATCGATTATGTGCTAGGCACTGTACTAGGCACCGGGGATAGGAGTGTGAATAATAATACATAAATGTTTACATTACACCCATCAAGGTCATCAAACAAGAAAAATACTTGGCCTGCCTGAGGACAAACTAGCAAGTAAAAAAGTGACAAATCAATTCACAGCCAAAGTAAGAGAGTGAATACAAAAAATATACCACTGGTTTCTAATTTAAAAGGGAGAAAAAAGCAAGTCTCAATCAACTGAAGTTTACACCCTCTATTGCTACAGGATGGGCATAACTTTCCTATTTATCAGTACGTGAAATGAATGCAGCAGTTCCAACGAACATTTTGTTTTTAGTAACTCAAAACAATAAAGTTTTCAGATAAAGAATCTATGTAGGCTAGACAATCTCCTAAATGGAACTCAGGAGTCAAATAAATGATCAAATGTGAGGCCACAAAAATATATTTTATAATTTCAAATTTTGTTTTCAACATCATAAGCTGTAAAGAGAGCACTGAAATATAGGACCATAAACTATAAAGATTACTCACTATAAATTATCAGTATTAATATTTAACTCATGAATATCCTAGTCAATCCCTCAGTTCCTATCAACCTCTCTGGCCTCTACTTTATTAGGTCAAAACAGTAGTTATTTAGAGTTACAAAACTGAAGGGGCCCTAGTTTATCTAATTATGTAGTATTTCCCTCACACATCATACAGGACTCTTCTTGACAGCATCCCTGGCAGAATGGCCATTTAGCTTCCAATTGAACACTTGCTATGATAGAAAACTTACAGGAAAAACCAATCCACTGTAAAAGCAGTGCCCTTGGAAAGTTTTACCTTACCAGGCTGGGCATCTGCTCTCCTTTCCATCCTACACATTCATTACAATCCCATCATGTACAAGAACAGACCCACAGCTTGTGTCAGTACCTGGCTGAGGACCTGTGGGGATGGAAGCACTGAGCCAGGGAAAGCCTGACTGTCACAGCTCAAAGGCACATTCTGTCCTCATGACCATGCATGAAAAATTAGCACACAAGATATATGATGCAAGCACTGTAAGGATTACAGAAAGTAAACTAAAAAAATTTGGGGAGAAGGCAGGAAAAAGGCAAAGAGCACTGTATGGGTTCATGATCAGAGCAGCTTCTGTGGATGAAGCAGGGTGGAGCCAAGCCTGGCCATGGAACACAGCGCAGTGCCGGAAGACGGAGCTGGAAGGTTAAGTTGGAGCCCCATTGTTAATGAAAAAACCAAAGTGTTAGAAAAGTGAGTATAAAACCCTTGAAAGCCAGACAGAGGGGTTGATATCTACTGTAGCAGAAAATAACAAGGGAGGCTTCTTATTAAGGGAGGAGCACAGTGATTTCAAGACTTAAGAAAGATTAGTGCTCCGTACTTTATGACAAAGACTGGAGAGAGCGCAGTGGTAGCAAAGAAGGAAACCTAGGGTCTGAACTGGGCTGGAGGAGATTTGGGGAAACTTTCAAAAGGAAGACAAGCAGGTCATGACAAAACGCTAACGGGCTAAAAGTTCAACAAACCGAAGTTACAAACCTAGGTGCCTGGTGGAACTGAAAGGGGAGTAAAACTATTTTGGAGAAAGAATTTCTTTGCAGTCACTGCAATTTCACTATTTATATGCCTTGCCCAGTCAATAAGAAAACAGCGGGCAGAGATTAGGTGCTTTCTACCATCTAGCATGAAAAATTTCGAAATTGTATTTGACTACTTCTCATATACCCAGGATAAAGGCACCAAGAAAGTAACAGCCCAAGGCACTGACCAAAGCACTACCAGACTCCCACGCTACTCCAGTCTTTAGAGAGTAACAGTTAAAGCTGTGAGTTAAAATGGCTGGATGACAAAATGGGACAGCGAGAGAAAACAGAAGCTCTTAGTACATTAGAGAATATCCACATTTACCTCCTTACTGTCTTCTGGCTCTTAAACATAGGCCTTTTCCCTCTCCCAAACCAACGAGGAACAGAGAAAGAAACAGAAACAGAGAGAATGAACTACTGGAGCATTAAAGAAGCAGAAAGAACAGCATTTCAAGAAGAAATGGGGTAGGTAACTATGAAATGCTACAAAGGTTATGAGAAGGAGACTTACAACAGCGAAGTATAATTCACAATTAAAAGCTACTATTACCTGGGGAACACATCACAATCATTTTTAAAAAGTCCAATCATGCTGGTAGCCTCCAATAAGGCAAATACCAGCTTCTTTAATTAGAAACGTTCAATCTACAAACTTAAAAGTGTCCACGCATGCAAATCAAACAAACCACATAGTCTCTGACTGCCAACAAGAGATGAAATTAGCCTTCCCATATATGATGTGTCCCTCTGGACTTATGAACTATAGCATTAGCAAATATTATTTCAGAACTTAAAATGCTTCTTTATATTTCTGAATGATTTCCAGAAAAAGAAGAAGAAAAAAAAGGTTATACTCATATACCCATTTGGTTTGTGTGAATAGTATTGGCTTTAATTACCATTAAAATTTTTATTGATATGAATTACCCCAGTCCTGACAACGGGTTAATAGATTTTGATAATACTAGTGTCCTCTATTTCTCTTAGAAGAAACTGTGCCCTGAGGACACCCTTGTTTCCTCCTGAAACTAAAAACCATTTAAACAACCTGAATAAAAGTGCACTTTAAGCCATTAAGAAAATATCTTGTATTCACATCTTTACAATATTCAGGGATATTTATTAACTAAGTACAGTAAGCCCTCACTTAACATTGTGGATAGGTTCTGTGACTTTAAGGAAAACTACATATAACACAACCAATTTTCCATAAGCTAATTGATACAAACAAGAGTTAAGATCCTACAGCATCTCATCAACCTTATAACAAAACAACATTGAACAAAATTACATTATTCAAAGTAAGTGAGAGACTCTTCAAAAATCATGTCATGTGGGAATATAGACAAACTCTGATAATTTCATAATATCACAATCCATTATGCATTAGAAGTAACAGCTATAGATGATCAAGGGAAATTAGTACTACAGTACAAAGCAGTATTCCCCAAATAAAGTAAGCTAAAAGAGACCACTAAGGCATCAAACACCACAGCCTTACATACAATTAACTACTTCAGTCATTTCTAGACAGGTGGTTTCTCTTGCCTCATAAGTCAAATGAGAAAGAGAAGGCTGAAAATATGATTATTTTGCTACAGGATATTAGATACTTTTCAGATTTAAAAGGTATTTCTTGAGGGCTCATCTTACTATATACCTTAAACCACTCTTTTGTGGCTCAGTGGTTGAGCGTCAACCTAGGATCCTAGGCTATCGGGGTTCGATTCCCGGTCAGGGCACATGCCCGGGTTGCGGGCTGCAGTCGATCAATGACTCTCTCATCATTGATGTTTCTATCTCTCTCTCTCTCCCGCTCCTTTCCTCTCTCTGAAATCAATAAAGATTTTTTTTTTTAAAGTGTATATCAAGGAAGCCTTTATTAGTTAGCGTTGTAGACTGGAAAACATAATTTACCCTCCTTTTTCAACCAAGTACCCATCTTCCCAATGGGAAGGATTTGTAAATGCATTCATAAGATTAGAAAAGCAAGACTGTATAATGGCCTTTTCTTGACCCAAGTTGAAATACCCATCATGAACTATCTTTTTTTTAAAATTGTAACTATATTATTGATTTATTTTATTTTATTTTATTTTTTTTAAAGAGAGGAAGGGAGATGGGGAGATAGAGAGAAACATCGATGTGAGAGTGGAACATGGCTGCCTCCTGCTCACACCCCACCTTAGATCGAGTCCACAACCTGGGCATGTGCCCTGACCAGGAATCGAACCAGCAACCCTTCAGTGCATGGGATGATGCCCAGCCAACTGAGCCACACAGGCCAGGGCCATCATGAACTACCTTCTATGCCAATATGGTTTTACCAAATACTTTCAGCACAGTACCTAAATTTAAAAAGATTTGCCATAGCCACAGTTCTCATCAAATCTATAAACAGATTTAGTTTAATGGCCAAAACTTACTAAAGAAGTAGATATTATACATATTACGTGTAAATAACTTTACACTCCACTAGGAGCAATATGTAAGGGATAACTATGGTATATGTAAGTTAGGCTTATAGGGACAAATGAAACCACATAACCAGCAATTTGAATCTTCTACACTTACGGAAACAGGGTTTTCATTTTTGCATCTTTTCAGTGACCAAAAATCTGCTGTGATAATCTTTTCTTCCCTTACTAAATTCAACTAAAGATTATATATTTCTAAAATGCTGTCATTTTTCAAACCTCATCAATTACAACAAAGATATATTTTTTGAATGATCTTGATTGTACAAAGTAATAGAAGTGATGCTTTTCTATGTGGAGCAAATGATACCTTTTAAACAGTAGAGCACAAAGCATGTTTCACCACTTTCATTTATACCACTTACAGGAATTTATTTGCTTTGTATTAAAATCAAACATGCATATCAAGTTAGTTATTTCTATCAATCAAGTTACTTTTGTCACTATTTTAATAAGGCTATGTCATAACTTACAGGGAAAAGAGACAAGTTAATAAGCATTTTAAGAAACCACTAATATTTACAATCAGACTTTTAAAATAAAAATCCTCACCCATTTACTCATTTCAGAAGGTCAAAAAGATAGTGAAAGCACAGAAAGATGGTCAGCACAAGCACTATCCTCCACCAACGTACTTTCTCTATTTCATAATGATGGCTTCATCCGTCGGACAAGGTTTCCTTCTCTATTCATTTCCTTACAAAAAAACCCAACAGGTCCTATATGCTAGGTGGTGCAAAGTACTTAATATATACCTTAACCTTGCAACCTTGCAGAATTATCCCCACTTTTAAAATAGAAAATTTGAGGGTCAGAAAGATAAGGAAATTTGCTTAGTATCACACAGCTACAAAGAAGTAGAGCCAGGAATGAACTAGGCTTTTCCAGCTTTAAAGTCTCTCTACCTTCTAGTATTGTCAGGAATCCTAGAAATACAGACTCGAGAACTATTTCATGATGCACCAACTCTCCCTGAAAGGAATGTACACTGCATACCTAGGCTTCCAGAGAAAAAATCCAAGTACAAACATGTCTGAAGTATGCAACAATATTCCAATGTAACAACTTATATTTACTGTTTACAAACACATATCATCTTTTATATCATCGTAGCAAGTCTGAAGCTGAAGTAGGAATTATATCATCCCTACTTTATAAGTAAGGAATATGAAACTTTGTGATATCTGACATATAGGAAGTACAAATATTTGTTAAATGGTAAGACTCAAATAGGCTGACTTCTCCAAACAAGTGGCTAAACAAGGTTCATCATTACATAATAAGTGTAAGTACAAAACTAAGTACAATTATAAAACAGAGCTAGGCAGATAAGATAACTTACTCACTTAATAGTCACGTTGTTAGGCTGCTGTTAGGACAGTACAATTATCAGCATTAGAACACCACTGGGGCTGGAAGCCAGTCATACCAGTTTATTACTTCAGTGCACACAATTTTTATACCACTAGTGGACAATTTGAAAATTACAAAAAAGGAAAATGATTCATTTACTCATTGTCCCAAAAATAAACAACATTTCTTGAGCACCTAATAAGTGGCAGAGACCAGAAAAGTTTAAGTGCCTACGATATGCCATGGACACATTTACAAAGAGTCTCATTTTGCCTTCCCAGAACTCTGCAGAAGAGGTCTTTATCCCCATTTGACAGGTGAGAAAATGGAAGCTCAGAAAGGTTAAGTGGTCAAGTGAGGTGTCAATTCCAAGTTATGAGTACAAGCACATGTATACATGTGGGCATCTTTTCCTTCTATAATCCAGATCACCAGTGGTGTACCACTCTATACCAAGGTCAAACAAGAGCACAAGCCCAACCCTACCTTGTTCAAAATGCACATGTTACTGTTAAAAGTCCTTTCAAATATATGCAGAAAAAAAAAAGGGAAGGACATACAGTTGACCCTTGAAAAACCCAGGTTTGAACTGCATGGGGTACAAATACATATAATCCTGTAAATGTATTTTCCTTATGATTTTTATTAACATTTTCCTCTAGCTTAAAGTAAGAATACAGTATATATAGAAATAACATACAAAATATGTGTTAATCAACTGTTTATGTTATTGGTAAGGCTTGTTGGTCAACAGTAGGCTATTAGTAGTAAAGTACTTGGGGTCAGCAATCCTCATCCCCACATTGCTCAAGGGTCAACTCTACATTAAAATGTTATCAGTGGTTGGGGTATGCACTTTTCTCTTCATTATGCTTTTTTTGTACCATGAAAGTATACTGCTTTGAGGGATCAAAAAATATATCAGGAAATCTTTTGTATTAACATTTTAAGTTATTACAACTATAGGTGTGACCCACCATCTCACACATCGAAAATATTTTTAATTTTGCATACTGGGGTTACTCTGGGTAAATAGTCAAAGCTATTCCCAGCAGAGGCATCTGGGCAAAGGACTAAGGGGATCAATAATAACAACAGCAACCCTGTTAGGAAATTTTTACCTTACTGGGTGAGATCAGCAATTTCTTAAAAATAAAATAAAGCACAGAATAGGACCAAAAAAAATCAGGAAACAATGTACATAGTAAGAATAAGTGTAATTTTGCAAAAATGGGTTTTAGCTACATGTCTTAAATATGCTGCACAGCATGACCCCCACACTGCTCCTTGAATATGGCTGGGACAGACCCACATCAGGGCTAGTGCCCCTACCTGGAAGGCTCTTCGCCCAAGAAATCCAAATAACTAACTCCCTCACCTATGCCAAGGCTCACCTTCTCTGTGATGCTTTCAAACTACGACTCCCCTATGCATTCCTGATCCTCCAGACCCTAGCTTTACCTTTTCCCCCCCATACACTTAACAAAATTATTATTGAGGACTTAACCTGTATAAGATATTGTACTAGAGACTAAGATCTAGGAATAAGAAACTACGATACATTTATACAACTTTTTATTCCACAAAATCATAGAAACATGCAAATAACCCCTCCTATAATTCAGATATAATACCTATATCATTCCTCCGAAGTTAACAGGCAAGATAACAAAAGTGAAAAACAACAGATCCAAGATTTGAGACCAAAACTCTGACTCCTAAACTAAGTATTCTTCTGAAAGTTTTTTTTTTAGTTGATATACTTTCAAGTTATCACTAAGGGGAGAATACTTCACATACTTCTGGAAGATATTCCTAGGAACAGAGTACAGACACGATTAAATAATAAGTAAACTGGGCTATTACTGAAACAAATAAGTGAAACATGCTTTAAAACGTAGCACAGTTTGTGTCGTTATTTGCAGATGACAGGATACTGTATATAGAGAAACCTAAAGATTCCTCCAAAAAACTACTAGAACTGATAAATAAATTCAGTAAAGAAGCAGGATACAAAATAAATTTTCAGAAGTTGGTTGCATTTTATATACCAATAATAAACTATCAGAAAGAGAACCTAAGAAAACAATCCCATTTACAATTGCATAAAAACAAAGAAACAAAAAACTACCTAGGAATAAATTTAACCAAGGAGGTAAAAGACCCGTACTGGGATTTTTAAAAGATACTGAAGAAAGAAATCCAAAAAGATAGGAGGAGAGAGTAACCAAAGAATTTATATGCATATATGCACGACCCAGGGACATGGATTGTGGTGGGGAGAGGGACTGAGGAGGAGGAGGGAATGGGGGGAACGGGTCATTGGGGAGAAAAAGGGACATCTGTAATACTTTAAACAAAAATAAAAATTAAAAAAAAATAAAAAATAAATAAATAAATAAATTGAAAAAGACAAAAAAAAAAAAAAAAGATACTAGTAAATGGAAGCATATACCACGCTCATGTATAGGAAGAATCAACATAATTAAGTGTCCATACAACCCAACGTGATAGATTCAACACAATTCCTCTCAAAATACCAATGGCATTTTTCACAGAACTAGAACAAATACTCCAAAAATTTGTATGAAACATAAAAAACCCCAAATAGTGACAGCAATCTTGAAAAGGAAGAACAAAGTGGGATGTATCACACTACCTGATATCAAACTATACTACAAGGCTACAGTAAGCAAAAGAGCATGATTCTAGCATAAAAACAGACACACAGATCAGTAGAACAGAATAGAGAGCCCAGAAATAAATGTCTATATGGTCAATTAATCTATGAAAAAGAAAGCAAGAACATACAATGGAGTAAAGACAGTCTATTCAATACATGGTGCTGGGGAAATTGGACAGATACATGCAAAAAATATGGAATGACCACCTTCTTATACCATGTACAAGAATAAACTCAAAATGGATTAAAGATTTAAATGTAAGACCTGAAACCATAAAACTCCTAGAAGAAAACATAGGCAGTAAAATCTCTAATGTATTTCCTTGGGCAATAAATATTTCTTCTGACATATCTCCTTGGGCAAGGGAAACAAAAGAAAAAAAAACAAATGGGACTACATCAAATTAAAAAGTTTCTGCACAGCAAGGGAAACCATCAACAAAATGAAAAAAATCTACTGAATTGAAGAAGATATTCATCAATGACACATCCAATAAGGGATTAATATCCAAAATTTATAAAGACCTCAGACAACTCAACACCAGAAAAACCACCCAATTAAAAAGTGGGCAGATGACCTGACTATAGACACCTCTCCGAAGAGGACATACAGGTGGCTAGTAGATATATGAAAAGTTGCTCAACATCACTAATCATCGGAGAAATGCAAATCAAAACCACAATGAAATACTACCTCACACCTATCAGAAAAGTTATCATTAATAAACCAAAAAACAAGTGCTAGCGAGGGTGTGGAGAAAAGGGAACCCTAATGCACTGTTGATGGGAATGCAGATTAATGCAGCCACTATGGATAACAGTATGGAGGGTCTTCAAAAACTTAAAAATGGAACTGTCTTATGACCAGAAATTCCACTTCTGGGTATATATTCAAAGAGCCCCAAAACACTAATTCGAAAGAATATACGTACCCCTATGTTGACTGCAGGGTTATTTATAATAGCCAAGATATGGAAGCAAGCTAAGTGTCCATCACTAGACAAGCAGATAAAAATGTAGTGGTACATATATATATATACAATGAAATATTACTTGGCCATAAAAAAGAATGAAATCTCACCATTGTGACAGCATGGACAGACCTAGAGGGTATTAAGTTAAGTAAAATAAATCAGTAACAGAAAGACAAATGCCATATATAACTTATATGTGGAAACTAAAAAACACAATAAACAAACAAACAAAACAGAAAGACTTATAGATACAGAGAACAAATTGATGGAGGACAGAGGGAAGGCGTGTTAGGGTCCAGGTTAAAAAATGGTGATGGGAGCCCGGCCGGGTGTGGCTCAGCGGTTGAGCATCAACCTAGGATCCAGGCAATCGGGGTTCAATTCCCGGTCAGGGCACATGCCTGGGCTGCAGGCTCGATCCCCAGATCAATGACTCTCTCATCATTGATGTTTCTATCTCTCTCTCTCCCTCTCCTTTCCTCTCTCTGAAATCAATAAAGATATACTTTAAAAAAAAAAAAGGGTGATGGAATTACAAAGTACCAATTGGTATTTACAAAACAGGCATGGGGACCTAAGGTAAAGCACAGGGAACATAGTTAACAACACTGTAATAACTATCTAAGGTGCCAGGTGAGCACTTGAATTATTGGAGGGAACCTGAATGTCTATCTGCTAACTGTACACTTGTAACTAATACAAAAGTGTTAAATGCAAACTGCAATAAAAAAATAAAATTTAAAATTCTATGGGGGGAAAAATGTAGCATGGTTTTTAGAGCTCTAAAGAAAAATTAAGGTCTCTGAAACTGTTCATTCGAAGATTAAGCAAATAACCACGTATTCTGCAATACTGTGATACTTTTGTTAATTGTTAAGCAGATCACAAGACTCTAAGACAATTAATATCCATTCTTATAGTAAAAACTGGTACTATCTAGAAAGCTTGAGGAAGGAGTCGATTTAAGTAGATGTTTTCTAAGAAATTACTTTTACTACAAAAATTAAAAAAGTAGCTCTTCTTTATTCTTTCTTAGCTCTTTCAGAATGTGGAGTCATTGCAAAAGTGTGAGCTTGTCACCAGCTAGCAGAGATTTTACTGCAGTTGGGCCAGAACCACAGTAATAAAAGTCAAAGGAATTGAGACTGCCTAAATTTCTTCTCTCAGAATAAGTCCAAATCACACTTCACTTGAAACTGTTCTTTCCGCAGAGATAGAGTTCACTGCTGTGTCAGTAACTTTTTAAAAGTTGAGTTTTCCAAAACTTCAAATACAACAGAAGAGCAAAATAGCAGGCATGTAACTATGAGCGTATCTTGTCCAAAGGACCACAAAATTTTAACTGTTTACGACTTACTCACGAACTCTATTTCTTCATATTTTAGAGTTGGCTCAAGTTTCTTAGCAGACTGCTTTAAATATTAAACATTAGTCTGTCTTCATGAGGTCATATAACTTCTAGCCATTTTAAAGTAGGCAGTAAGAGATGCACATTCATTTATGGGTTTATCAAATTAGAAGATTAGCTCCTGGCGAGGGTATCCTTCTGATACCTAAGACAAACAAAACATACTGACAGGCCATCTTTTTACAGGTAATTTCCCAACTAAAATGTAGATATGTTCTTATTCTATAAAATTTCCTCTAAAGCAGCAGTTTTCAAACTTTTCCATTTCCTGGAACATATAAACTAATTACTAAAATTCTACAGCACACCAAAAAATATATATTTTTTGCCAATCCGACCAAAAAATGGGTATAATTTTGATTCATTCACACCAGGTGGCTGTTGTCCTTTTTTTATTTGACAATCTAAAGGGAAAAGAGGTCAGTGCCCCTGACTAAATAGTCAGGTACTGAATGTTTTAAAAATTATTGTGGCATGCCCTGGCCGGGTGGCTCAGTTGGTTGGAGTGTCACCCTGTACACCAAAAGGTTACAGGTTCAACTCCCAGTCAAGGTACATACCCAGGTAGCGGGTTTGACTCCCAGGTCAGGGAAAGTACAAGAGGCAACTGATCAGTGTTTCTCTCTCACATCAATGTTTTTCTCTATCTCAGAAAAAAAAACAAAAAAACCAATGGAAAATATTCTCAGGTGAGGATTAAAAAAAAAAAAAAATACTTGCAGCACCCCAGTTGAAAAATCACTGCTCTAAAGTACCATTTCGTAAGATGTCGCCCTCAAAAGAGATTTTACCATAGAGACAAATTGCTGGCTCTCAAATCCCAAAGCCTCAGTCATATTCCATTCGAATGTCCTAGACTCCCAAAACAGTCTATTCAATCTCACTCAATTTTTAGCTGAAAACCTAAGGTCTCAAAAAGGAAAGTGACTCACCCTTTCAGAAAAATCAATAGTAACACTCAAACTTTTATTTTATAACTGTAACTAGTAATCTCCAGTGCTTCCCTAAATTGGTTATCAGGCAACCAAAGCCAAATCTGCGTTCACTGATAAGATTACAGACATCCTCCAGGCCCTTGGGCAGACAAGACAGAGGTTCGAGTTTCGCAACCCTACTGGAGGCACTTTCTGCATCTTCACCTCCACCTGTCTTGCTTCCTGAGGCAAAGACGACAAGCTCTAGGCCAGCATGATCCATCTGCACTTTCTGCAATGACAGAAATGTTCCATAGTCTGTGTTGTTCAACACAGGAGCCACTGGCCACATGTACAATGTAGTTACTATAACTGAGGAGCGGCATTTTAGACTTTATTTTAATAAATTTAAATTTACAGCACAACTTTAGACAACTATAAGTTCAGTCATTATAACTAAATGGTTTTTATATCCCTTCCACCTACTGAACTGAGCAAGACACTGATGGTAGAGTCCCACAAAAATAAAAAGGGCCCCAATTCCTTTTACCAGGGTCAAAAATCCTTCTGATTCCTAAAGACCCTTTTCTAAAAATCTCTTAAATCCAATTACCAAAGGTCCCACTACTAGACTCTGATAATCTTAAGGAAAAAAATGAATAAAGAACTGGGACTCTGCTATTCACCCAACAGTTTTCCTAAGCTCAAATACTACTAGGATATTTTTCTGAGATGATTTCTTCTTTTTTTTCCATTGCTTTTATCTATTACTTAATAATGTTCATGTCTACAAACTCAGGTGACTAAAAATTAGATGCGTTAAAATATAATGCTCAAGGTTCTATATAATGAGAAAAATCACAGGGCTGGAAAAATCATAGCGCTTTTGACCACAATACCACCAAGGGAATCAACGCAGTTAGAATTTGAATGCAATCTTCTCAAGGACAGAACCAAGACCTGAGATCTATGGAATTACACAAGAGACTTCTGCAAAGTGGCATTTCCCCCTCCCCTCTTGAATGGAGTAATCGGCAAGCTGTGAGAATCCACTAAAGACCATGATATTTATTTGGGCTAAGGTAATGAGCTGTCCTCATGGAAATTGGCTAAAGGGTTTGCTAGCTTCTTTAGGGCCAATTCTGACATCTGGCCATGTCAGCAAGACTTCTTGAAAAAACAAAACCAAAAAAAAAAGGTATTCATGTTAAAGACTTAAGTTATTGAAACTTTTTTATTCATTCCATTCAGGACTGAAACTTAACCCCTCAATTTAACCTTTCAAGGCCCTACTCTCACCATTTTTCAAGACTTCTCTAAGTCTCCCATTGAAAAGTAAGCAATGCCTCTTTCAAACATCTACAGTTGTCCTTCTCTTTAATGGGTACATATGGATCAACGGGGTATGCTGTTTAAGTGCAGATTCTGACTCAGTAGGCCTGAGGTGAGGTCGCTAGAAGCAGCTCCCAGGTGATGCAGAAGCCTAGGCACACAACCACACTGCTACAAATACACTATGGCATCTATCATTTTCCTTTGGGAATTCTAATTATTTACATACACATCTCTCCCCTACCAAATTATCAGTTTCTTAGAAGCATGACACGAATCTTAGTATCTTTTTCTCTTTCATAGCAAATAGCAAACAGGCATTCAAACGAACAGGAGGAAAGTAAAGAATAACATCAATGAAATAAAGTTCCTGCAGCCTGGGTCACAGATAGCTCCTCTCTATGGAATGAAAGGTAGGCTAAAGGTCAATAAGTGCTGTGAAAAGTCCAACTGTTTTTAGTCACTTACTTGGTTAGATGAAAGGGAGTGCAGCAATTGTCAATATCAGGAGCGCTGTGACCAAAGCACACTATTCTTTACACTGGATAACAGGGTGAGGGGGCACAGACCTGCAACTTACTGAAAAGCTAGCAGGTTTTTTTGAGGAAATACCCAGTCAAATGATAAGTCTATTAATTATGGGAGTTAGAGAAATATCCTTTTTTAAAAACAAGATAGACTACACAAAGAATCACTGACTCATCAAATCCAATGTGCTTACAAAAAATTTAGTTAGGTGATTTATCCTAGGTTACAGTGTTAAGCACATGGAATACCTGGAACTTATGCATAGATGCCCTGACCTCTAGTTCAGTATTCTTTGCACTGTGCTACCTTTTGAACTGACACTAAATGAAT